>NW_024039143.1:0-605199 GCF_016077235.1 Cyprinodon tularosa | reverse complement strand
TCCACCATTCATCCATCATCCATCCATCCATCCATCTGTTCATCCATCAATCCATCCATCATTCATCCATCATCCATCCATCCATCCATCATCCATCCATCCATGATTCATCCATCCATCATTCATCCATCCATTCATCCATCCATCAAATAATCCTACTGGAGCGTCTTTGACAGTAAACACATTAGAATTAAATCCATCTGTCCTTCCTCAGTCTAACTTCTAAATCAAAACAAACTTAAAAAATCCATCAAAGTTTATTATTTGAACTTCAGTGAATCTGTAGAAGATTAAAGAATAGAAAATGTCTCAGGGTCCAGATTCCCTTAAAGCACAGGAAACGTTTCCTTTAAACTTTACTCTGGCATCAAGTTCAGTTCAGGACTTTCTTTCAACACTTGATCAATTAAATAACATTCAGGATCTTTTCTCTGCACCCAGTAAACCACTTTACCACCCAGTCATCCCAGTTCATCACCTTTTCCGAGGTGTTGGAGGTTTCCCAGCATTCATTGATGCATTTTCTACACAATGTGTAAAAAAAGAAAAGACAATTCTGGGGACGTCAGGATGCAAATAAAGGAGACGGTGGAAGGGGAACCAAACAAAGCGTCCAGAGAGGCCCGCTGCTGGGCCGGGATATTTATGGGAATTCTACTGGGAATTCTGCTTTGTTTCTGTATGAATGGAATCTGTAAAATAGGAAATCAACCAGAGGATATTCCTGAATGGCGAGAGAGAGAGAGAACCGATGAAAGGACAACTTACAGAACTGCAGGCTGAGACTGAGGACGGCCAGCGCCGCCCCGCCCACCACCACCAGCAGGAGGAAGCGGTTCCGAGCCAGCATCTTGAAACCGCCGAGCGCTTCTGTTCATCAGCCATCCAGACGACAACTCATACCTGCAACAAAACAGAAACAAGCCTTTAAATCGAAGGTGAAACGACATTCGACTGCTGCTGCTAAACATGTTTGAAATAATTAACTGATGTTATTTAACAGACGCTGAGAAACATCATCTGCTCTATAGTTGGGAGGGGTAAATAATAATCGCTTTGTATCGATCCAACAGCTGATGATCCGATGCATCGATTCGTCTTCAAGATAATCGATTCATTTTTTTTTTTTCCTCCGGTCTATTTTTATCCATTTGCTCCTGGGCGTAATTCTCCCTCCCGTGCTGCGGTGGCGCTAAACCCATTTTGCCCTCCTACCTCGCTTCCTGCTTATACTCTTACAGCAGTGTGTTGCAGTGAGCTTAATGCAGACATATTTGATTTATGCTCAGTATTGAAGCGTGGTCTGTGCTACACGCTGTGGGTCTAGATACGTCCGAGGCGGAGAGGAAGTGGGGGCGAGTTTAGTCCGACGACGGAGGGACATGAGGGCCAAAAAGAGCGGAGATCCAGGTGGAAAAAGGGTCCCAGCGTTCTCACACACCTCGCTCTTCTAGCGGGTCAAACTTCCCGAGTTGTTTTCCGCAATTTCGGTCATAAAAACAAAACCAGCCGGCCTCCTGTCTGCGGTTGGGTACAATTAGGGAGAGGAGCAGCGGAGCGTCTGTGGAGGGGGCGGGACGTCTGGAGCCGAGGTATTGCATTGCACTCATTGCACTCATTTAATGCAGTATTTTTTGGTGCAACTTTTCTACTTCTGTTATTTGCTGTTGTTTCTAAAAGAAAAATGCATAACGATATTACAGCTTTCATTGATTTATTTCAAACTTGAAACTTTGTTTAGCCTGTAAGGTTACTGGAAGAAGAACTTCCCTGAAGGAGTAATCCCAAGGGATACATAAAGTTGAGTCTAAGTAAAGTTACTCTCAAACATTTGTTTTATTTCTGGATAGTTTTTTTTTCCAATTCACAATTTTATATATATATATTTTATTCTTTGTGTTATCTCAATTCTTTTGTTACAACAATGAAATAATTGTCCCTTTATAATAATGCAGATCAAAGCCTGATTAACTTTAGGTTCGCTGGAACTGAAATGTTTCCTTTAAAAAAAGTTGCCAATGGGAGCAAAATTAAAGACCAGGACGGATGTTTAAAGTTGAAAGAAAAGTCAATGAGAAGCCAGGAGCTGACAGCTTCCATTAAGTGGTGAAAACATTTCCCCACCCTGCAGCAGACACACCATCCTGACTGATCCCTCACATCCATCACAGTAAGAAAAACAAGACTTCCTCTGTTATAAGGTTTTCATAACAAAATAGAAAAAATAAATAAAACTGCGTTTAAGTTTACAAAATTAAGCCATCTAAATCATTCTATCTCTACTAGTTCAATCTCTAACGTTCTGCTCTCTCTGCTTTTTCTCATAGTACCTTCATCTGGTCTGTTCCTGTTTGGCTGTGACTCCATCCTGGAGAGAAATATCAGCTGTGCTGCTGCCATCAACACCTTTGTTTCTAGATGTTGGAGCTTGGCCTGTTTTCCAGTGTAGTCCTGTTTCTCTGACTGTGACTAACTGGATGTGCTCTCTTCATCCTCTGACATGGGAGCTGGCTCGGAGCTCGCCTGCCTGGCTGTGTGTTTCCTGGACGGGGCCAAAGACCCCCAAACTGATGGGGAGATGGACCAGGGACCTCCTAATTATATATATTGTATGAAATTGTATAATTAGGTTGTAATTATATATATATTGCACTTTCAATCAATCTGACTGGATGATCTGGTGAACTGGAAAGTGACCTGAGATGACATGATGTGAATTGGTGATATAGAAATAAACTGAAGTTGAATTAAATAAAGAAACATATAATTTAATCTGTTCAGGTTTCAGTTATAATTCCTCTTATAGACTACATATTTTTTCCTTCATTAAAGTTCATCAGATACCTGCAGCACCCCTGAGTCTGACCCGAGTCATGACGTAATAATCTCCCCGGAAACCAGTCAGCTGGTTAACTAGTTAGCTAGCTAGTAGCTAGCTGAGCTCACGGAGGTTTGCTTCGTTCTCAGACAGCAGGAGAATCCGGACAGAAACGGACTTGCTTTCACACCGAGTTCACATTGAGGAGCAGAAACCGAATTGCTCCTCCTGAAGCGGCTCTGGACCCAGAATACCGCCGCTGCTCTGACGTCATTTAATCCCAGCATCGACATTTCTGACGGCTTTGCTCCAACGTTACCTGTTGCTTCCTCGCGCTCAGGGCAGACTGAGCCTGTCTTTGTGTTGAGGAGGAGCAGACTTCATCAAACCTGCCACATATGCAGCTGCTCAACCCCGCCAACCAGCGAACAGAAAAATGCTCAGTTAAACCCATCTTTTTATCCAGCTGCCATCACTTAGGGGGGGTTTTAGTTATTTTTACCTTAGGGTTGCCGGTTGGGATCCTCGCAGTGGGATAAAACGGCTGCAGCTCAAATCCAGCGCTCCGGTTTAACCGTTAACACCTGACAGCTGCAGCTGCGTCAAGCTAGAGGAAACGGACCGGATGTAGATTTACACCTCCGGAAGAGGCGTTTCAAAATAAAAGAGCGAGTCAAACAATAGTTGTGCTATAAATTTGGACGGAAATCATATTTAAATGTCAAATCATTCTGGTTTAGACATGAAGATAAATGTACTCTTTATCAGACCATATTATCCCAAAAGTTAGAACATTTCTATTTTTAAAAATCTGTGTTTTTCCGTAATCTTCTGCAGGCCAGTTAGTTCTACGTCAGCCTGAACACCTAAATTCGGCCAATCATATCAACGGTCAACTGTCAATCAAATTTTTTCGGTCATAGCATCTTGCATAGCATTCAATAATTTCCTTTCCCATTGAGTTCCGTCCCAGTGTTCACACAAAACTCTCCTCCTCTTGCATGTTTCCACTGTCCATAGCGTTCCTTGACAGTGTCGTTTCTTAAGGGCAGATTATACTTCTGCCCTTAAGAATATATACAATATACCAGAGATGGCAAAAGTACTCACTTTCCGTACTTGAGTAAAAGTACAGATACTTGTGTTAAAAAATACTCTGGTAAAAGTGGAAGTACTGATTAAACTTCTTTACTCAAGTAAAAGTAACAAAGTACAGGCTTGTAAATTTACTTAAAGTATAAAAGTAAAAGTAGAAACCACTTTTTTCATGCCGTTGCCTACATTTTAAATGGATGTCTGCCAATAGGACTAGATCTCCGTTGTGTTCATTTTCAATCATCTCGTCGTCCATGCTACTATGCTAACGCCACACCCACCAAGCTGCAATGATTTGCCGCCAATGAATACCGCCGAATCTGTCGATTCATCTTGTAGTGGTGCGTCAAATGCAACGTAGATTCCCATCCAATTAGATTGAATTTGGTATTGATGACGTGAAAAATAATAACGGTAACTCCATTGAAATGATTCAAAACTAAAGTAACGAGCCAATTTTTTTAAATGTAAGGAGTAGAAAGTACAGATTTTTGTGTAAAAATGTAAGGAGTAGAAGTAAAAAGTCGCCATAAAAATAAGTAGTAAAGTAAAGTAAAAATATCAGAAAAATCTACTTGAGTACAGTAACGAAGTATTTGTACTTCGTTACTTCCCATCTCTCGAATATACACACAATATACATATATATATATTCCTTTGGCACCTTTTTGTTCTTTTTGACTATATGAGCTGATGTAATGAGTAAATTCCTCCATTGTCAGATCGATAAAGTCAATCAATCACACCTGATCTTTTACATTAATAGATTATACTTGACTGATCCCACTAAAAATATGTGCTTTAAATATTTTTTAAAATTATGATTAGAGTGCAAGTAAAGATCATGTCCTTGTGTGTTACAGAACATCTTAGCATTAGAGGAGGAAGCAAAGCTGAAAATCTGTGTAACTGAAAAGTAGGAGTTTAGCAACCACTCTGTGCTTTTACTTTGAAAATATAATAATGTGTTTATCAGACAGGGCATGGCTTTTTCTTTCTAACTTGGCAGAGAATCTTTTATTTATTTTTTTGGACTCTTGGCCAAAGCAAAATCTGACCTAATTGCCCCATCTGCTGGACCTTCAACAGAGACACATGTGTTATTGTTATATTGATGCTTTTTACTGGATGAAACCTTTTCTGCTCATCTTCCAATTATTTTAAAATAAATTTAAATATTATGTGGAGGAAACAGAACACAGGAAGAATTTGTTTTTGTAGATGTTAAAATTTCACTATTCTTGGTAGAAATCTGACCAGAATATCAACTAAATAAAACTACAGCCATTGGATTTAAGCCAATAAACACAATGTGGGATTTATTGGTGAATGTTTGACTCTTGAAATAAACCTCTCAGGATTTTTATTCCGGATTTTTAAAAAATATCTAAGTTTAATCATAGAAGTTTATTCACAGCTTTCATTTAACTTTTAATTTAAATCACAATAAATGCAAATAGAATAGAAAATCCCTTTATTGTCCCACAATGGGGGAATTCTGGTTTTTATATAGATTAAATAGATTCATTAAATAACATTCCAGTTGACATCAGAAGTTTTAGTGCAGGTCTTACATCAGAAAAGACCTCAGTCACCAAAACCAGGATTTAGCATCAAGTTAAGTTGGTCTGCAAAACCCTTTGCTGGATGAATGTGTGACAGGATGGTGTCTCTGCAGCAGGAACCTTGGAGGATGGTCTCTGCAGCAGGAACCTTGGAGGACGGCGTCTCTGCAGCAGGAACCTTGGAGGACGGTGTCTGCAGCAGGAACCTTGGAGGACGGCGTCTCTGCAGCAGGAACCTTGGAGGACGGCGTCTCTGCAGCAGGAACCTTGGAGGACGGTGTCTGCAGCAGGAACCTTGGAGGACGGCGTCTCTGCAGCAGGAACCTTGGAGGACGGTGTCTGCAGCAGGCACCTTGGAGGACGGCGTCTCTGCAGCAGGAACCTTGGAGGATGGTCTCTGCAGCAGGCACCTTGGAGGACGGTGTCTGCAGCAGGAACCTTGGAGGACGGTCTCTCTGCAGCAGGAACCTTGGAGGACGGCGTCTCTGCAGCAGGAGCCTTGGAGGGCGGTGTCGGCAGCAGGAACCTTGGAGGACGGCGTCTCTGCAGCAGGAACCTTGGAGGACGGCGTCTCTGCAGCAGGAACCTTGGAGGACGGCGTCTCTGCAGCAGGAACCTTGGAGGACGGCGTCTCTGCAGCAGGAACCTTAAAGGTTGGTGTCTCTATAGCAGGAGCCTCGGAGGACCAGTTTAATATAACACAATTTCACAGCAGGAACCTTGGAGGACGGCGTCTCTGCAGCAGGAACCTTGGAGGACGGCGTCTCTGCAGCAGGAACCTTAAAGGTTGGTGTCTCTGCAGCAGGAGCCTTGGAGGACGGCGTCTCTGCAGCAGGAACCTTGGAGGACGGCGTCTCTGCAGCAGGAACCTTGGAGGACGGCGTCTCTGCAGCAGGAACCTTAAAGGTTGGTGTCTCTGCAGCAGGAACCTTGGAGCACGGCGTCTCTGCAGCAGGAGCCTTGGAGGATGGTTTCTGCAGCAGGAACCTTGGAGGATGGTCTCTGCAGCAGGAACCTTGGAGGACGGCGTCTCTGCAGCAGGAACCTTGGAGGACGGTGTCTGCAGCAGGAACCTTGGAGGACGGTGTCTCTGCAGCAGGAACCTTGGAGGACGGCGTCTCTGCAGCAGGAACCTTGGAGGACGGTGTCTGCAGCAGGAACCTTGGAGGACGGTGTCTCTGCAGCAGGAACCTTGGAGGACGGCGTCTCTGCAGCAGGAACCTTGGAGGACGGTGTCTGCAGCAGGAACCTTGGAGGACGGTGTCTGCAGCAGGAACCTTGGAGGACGGTCTCTCTGCAGCAGGAACCTTGGAGGACGGCGTCTCTGCAGCAGGAGCCTTGGAGGACGGTGTCGGCAGCAGGAACCTTGGAGGACGGCGTCTCTGCAGCAGGAACCTTGGAGGACGGCGTCTCTGCAGCAGGAACCTTGGAGGACGGCGTCTCTGCAGCAGGAACCTTAAAGGTTGGTGTCTCTATAGCAGGAGCCTCGGAGGACCAGTTTAATATAACACAATTTCACAGCAGGAACCTTGGAGGACGGCGTCTCTGCAGCAGGAACCTTGGAGGACGGCGTCTCTGCAGCAGGAACCTTAAAGGTTGGTGTCTCTGCAGCAGGAGCCTTGGAGGACGGCGTCTCTGCAGCAGGAACCTTGGAGGACGGCGTCTCTGCAGCAGGAACCTTAAAGGTTGGTGTCTCTGCAGCAGGAACCTTGGAGGACGGCGTCTCTGCAGCAGGAGCCTTGGAGGACCAGTTTAATATAACACAATTTCACAGCAGGAACCTTGGAGGACGGCGTCTCTGCAGCAGGAACCTTGGAGGATGATGTCTGCATTAGGAACCTTGGAGGATGGTGTCTCTGCAGCAGGAACCTTGGAGGATGGTCTCTGCAGCAGGAACCTTGGAGGACGGCGTCTCTGCAGCAGGAACCTTGGAGGACGGTGTCTGCAGCAGGAACCTTGGAGGACGGCGTCTCTGCAGCAGGAACCTTGGAGGACGGCGTCTCTGCAGCAGGAACCTTGGAGGACGGCGTCTCTGCAGCAGGAACCTTGGAGGACGGCGTCTCTGCAGCAGGAACCTTGGAGGACGGTGTCTGCAGCAGGAACCTTGGAGGACGGCGTCTCTGCAGCAGGCACCTTGGAGGACGGCGTCTCTGCAGCAGGAACCTTGGAGGATGGTCTCTGCAGCAGGCACCTTGGAGGACGGTGTCTGCAGCAGGAACCTTGGAGGACGGTCTCTCTGCAGCAGGAACCTTGGAGGACGGCGTCTCTGCAGCAGGAGCCTTGGAGGACGGTGTCGGCAGCAGGAACCTTGGAGGACGGCGTCTCTGCAGCAGGAACCTTGGAGGACGGCGTCTCTGCAGCAGGAACCTTGGAGGACGGCGTCTCTGCAGCAGGAACCTTGGAGGACGGCGTCTCTGCAGCAGGAACCTTAAAGGTTGGTGTCTCTATAGCAGGAGCCTCGGAGGACCAGTTTAATATAACACAATTTCACAGCAGGAACCTTGGAGGACGGCGTCTCTGCAGCAGGAACCTTGGAGGACGGCGTCTCTGCAGCAGGAACCTTAAAGGTTGGTGTCTCTGCAGCAGGAGCCTTGGAGGACGGCATCTCTGCAGCAGGAACCTTGGAGGACGGCGTCTCTGCAGCAGGAACCTTAAAGGTTGGTGTCTCTGCAGCAGGAACCTTGGAGGACGGCGTCTCTGCAGCAGGAGCCTTGGAGGACCAGTTTAATATAACACAATTTCACAGCAGGAACCTTGGAGGACGGCGTCTCTGGAGCAGGAACCTTGGAGGACGGCGTCTCTGCAGCAGGAACCTTTGAGGATGATGTCTGCATTAGGAACCTTGGAGGATGGTGTCTCTGCAGCAGGAACCTTGGAGGACGGCGTCTCTGCAGCAGGAGCCTTGGAGGACCAGTTTAATATAACACAATTTCACAGCAGGAACCTTGGAGGACGGCGTCTCTGCAGCAGGAACCTTGGAGGACGGCGTCTCTGCAGCAGGAACCTTGGAGGACGGCGTCTCTGCAGCAGGAACCTTAAAGGTTGGTGTCTCTGCAGCAGGAGCCTTGGAGGACCAGTTTAATATAACACAATTTCACAGCAGGAACCTTGGAGGACGGCGTCTCTGCAGCAGGAACCTTTGAGGATGATGTCTGCATTAGGAACCTTGGAGGATGGTGTCTCTGCAGCAGGAACCTTGGAGGACGGCGTCTCTGCAGCAGGAACCTTAAAGGTTGGTGTCTCTGCAGCAGGAGCCTTGGAGGACCAGTTTAATATAACACAATTTCACAGCAGGAACCTTAAAGGTTGGTGTCTCTGCAGCAGGAACCTTGGAGGACGGCGTCTCTGCAGCAGGAACCTTAAAGGTTGGTGTCTCTGCAGCAGGAGCCTTGGAGGACCAGTTTAATATAACACAATTTCACAGCAGGAACCTTGGAGGACGGTGTCGGCAGCAGGAACCTTGGAGGACGGCGTCTCTGCAGCAGGAACCTTGGAGGACGGCGTCTCTGCAGCAGGAACCTTGGAGGACGGCGTCTCTGCAGCAGGAACCTTTGAGGATGATGTCTGCATTAGGAACCTTGGAGGATGGTGTCCCTGCAGCAGGAACCTTGGAGGACCAGTTTAATATAACACAATTTCACAGCAGGAACCTTGGAGGACGGCGTCTCTGCAGCAGGAACCTTGGAGGACGGCGTCTCTGCAGCAGGAACCTTTGAGGATGATGTCTGCATTAGGAACCTTGGAGGACGGCGTCTCTGCAGCAGGAACCTTGGAGGACGGCGTCTCTGCAGCAGGAACCTTAAAGGTTGGTGTCTCTATAGCAGGAGCCTTGGAGGACCAGTTTAATATAACACAATTTCACAGCAGGAACCTTGGAGGACGGCGTCTCCGCAGCAGGAACCTTTGAGGATGATGTCTGCATTAGGAACCTTGGAGGATGGTGTCTCTGCAGCAGGAACCTTGGAGGACCAGTTTAATATAACACAATTTCACAGCAGGAACCTTGGAGGACGGCGTCTCTGCAGCAGGAACCTTTGAGGATGATGTCTGCATTAGGAACCTTGGAGGATGGTGTCTCTGCAGCAGGAACCTTGGAGGACCAGTTTAATATAACACAATTTCACAGCAGGAACCTTGGAGGACGGCGTCTCTGCAGCAGGAACCTTTGAGGATGATGTCTGCATTAGGAACCTTGGAGGATGGTGTCTCTGCAGCAGGAACCTTGGAGGACCAGTTTAATATAACACAATTTCACAGCAGGAACCTTGGAGGACGGCGTCTCTGCAGCAGGAACCTTTGAGGATGATGTCTGCATTAGGAACCTTGGAGGATGGTGTCTCTGCAGCAGGAACCTTGGAGGACCAGTTTAATATAACACAATTTCACAGCAGGAACCTTGGAGGACGGCGTCTCTGCAGCAGGAACCTTTGAGGATGATGTCTGCATTAGGAACCTTGGAGGATGGTGTCTCTGCAGCAGGAACCTTGGAGGACCAGTTTAATATAACACAATTTCACAGCAGGAACCTTGGAGGACGGCGTCTCTGCAGCAGGAACCTTTGAGGATGATGTCTGCATTAGGAACCTTGGAGGACGGCGTCTCTGCAGCAGGAACCTTGGAGGACGGCGTCTCTGCAGCAGGAACCTTAAAGGTTGGTGTCTCTATAGCAGGAGCCTTGGAGGACCAGTTTAATATAACACAATTTCACAGCAGGAACCTTGGAGGACGGCGTCTCCGCAGCAGGAACCTTTGAGGATGATGTCTGCATTAGGAACCTTGGAGGATGGTGTCTCTGCAGCAGGAACCTTGGAGGACCAGTTTAATATAACACAATTTCACAGCAGGAACCTTGGAGGACGGCGTCTCTGCAGCAGGAACCTTTGAGGATGATGTCTGCATTAGGAACCTTGGAGGATGGTGTCTCTGCAGCAGGAACCTTGGAGGACCAGTTTAATATAACACAATTTCACAGCAGGAACCTTGGAGGACGGCGTCTCTGCAGCAGGAACCTTTGAGGATGATGTCTGCATTAGGAACCTTGGAGGATGGTGTCTCTGCAGCAGGAACCTTGGAGGACCAGTTTAATATAACACAATTTCACAGCAGGAACCTTGGAGGACGGCGTCTCTGCAGCAGGAACCTTTGAGGATGATGTCTGCATTAGGAACCTTGGAGGATGGTGTCTCTGCAGCAGGAACCTTGGAGGACCAGTTTAATATAACACAATTTCACAGCAGGAACCTTGGAGGACGGCGTCTCTGCAGCAGGAACCTTTGAGGATGATGTCTGCATTAGGAACCTTGGAGGATGGTGTCTCTGCAGCAGGAACCTTGGAGGACCAGTTTTATATAACACAATTTCATACAATATATATAATTAGAGGGTCCCCTCTCCATCTCGCCATCAGTTTCTGGGTCCTTAGCCAGGAAAACATTGAAGACCCCTGGACTAGAAGGTTCCTTGTTGTTTTGTTGTTCCCACATTTCTGGCTTCCCATGTGAGTTTTCCCTGATGCTTTTTGTTTTTTTAGTTCTTCGTATTTTGGATTTTGGGACGTCTGCCTCAGTTTTTTATTAAATCTCCAAGATTAACCTGGGAGAGGGCGGCTTTTAAAAAACCTTATGAAAATCCTCCCCAATACATTTAAACCTTTTAATGTTTGCTAGTAATGCACACATAATGTCCCAGAATGCTATCTATCTTAGCTAACACACTACATCTCCTTATACAATAGTGGTATTGATAAAGACGTGTCTCACACGGAAAATGTCTAGTTTCTTGAGTTAATATTTAGGACTTATGGTATCTACCTAAAATAGGCTAAAATCTTTAGCTAACTATGCAAACTGGTTCTCTTTGATTTGCTCATGAAGCAACGGGATTATTTTTTGACTTGACTGGAAAATATTGAACTTGATTCTCCAGAATTGATTAGCCAACAACTACTGGGTGGATTTAATGCTTCTGTGAAGAAGTAATTCTCAATTGAGTCTGAGAACCTGCCAGTAAATTGTAATTATATTATTTCAGGTTCTATGGCTTTGGGAAGGAAAGAGCAAAACTATTGAGACTTGGGAAGAAACTACATTGATTCTAGTTTTCTAAGGTCAGTCAGCAGAATGGGCTGAGTCTGACTATCGGAGTGTGAATCTGGCTGAGGAATTTACTGAGTTTCCAGGCCGTCATTGTCAACAGGCTTCTCCCTTCTTTTCCACAGTAATACCTAGGGGTGCGTCAGTCATCTGAGTGGAAATGGTTGAACGTGCAACCACTTAACGGGATGTGCTCCCTTCAAATTCTGCTCAACACCAATGCAAGTCATGGGATAGTGATAAGGACGATGGCAAGCATGACTGAAAATGGCATGCATGTGCTTTCTGTGAGGATTTAAGTTGCCACGTGAAATTCTTTATCTTACAAAAGTCAGACGACCTGTCTGAATCTGAGTCTTTATACAGTCAGACAGTGAGTGCATCCTTGCTATATATATTAAGTAGATGACCTTTCTGTTAATATTATTCTCCATCCATCCATTTTCGTGACCAGCAACCATCCATTTTCGTGACCAGCAACCCTCGTGACCCAAACGGGGTCACGAGGGTTGCTGGTGCCCATCCCCAGCTGTCTATGGGTGAGTGTCCACCCAGGACAGGTCGCCAGTCCATCGCAGGGCAACACAGAGACAAACAGCCATTCGCGTACACACTCACACCTAAGGAGAATTTAGAGAAGCCAATTAACCTAACAGTCATGTTCTTGGACTGTGGGAGGAAGCCGGAGTACCCGGAGAGAACCCACACATGCTCCGGGAGAACATCCAAACTCCATGCAGAGAGACCCCACACCGAGAATCAAACCTGGAACCTTCTTGTTGCAAGAGAGCAGTGCTACCTGCTGCCCTACTGAGCAGCCCCTATTATTACTATTATAATAATTATTATTGTTTTTATTTAAATGTTCTGTTTTTTAACAAATATGTGTTCAGATATTGTGTTGCTTTACCCGCAAAACTGAAACTGAATGAGTTGGAGTGACCCAATCTCCAAGGTAAATCGTTACACACCCTTGTACAGTAGTTTGTAATTTTCTAAACACGTAACTTAGTTGTTGTTGTTTATTTTTATTCTAATACCTTGACTTTCCCAATTATTTGTACATAACTGTCTGTCTGATTACATCTTTAAATCATTAAATCAGCTGTTCTGGGCAAACAGTTAATTAGAAGTGCCTTTTTTTTTACTTTTACCTGAGTAATGTCTAGGATGATGTGCTTCATACTTTTACTTAAGTTAAAACTTTTAAGGTATTTTGACTTTTACTTATGTAAAAGTTTTAGGTACCCTACCGACCTTTAACTACCAACACCCCCTGTCATGGAAACCCATTTCTGCCAGACGAAAAGATGTTTCTAATAATTATGAGATCTTATTGAATTGACTAGGTTACTTCATTTTGAGATACTATTTCAAAGTTATGAGACACTAAATCACAATTATGAAACGCTGTCTCATAATTATGACTTAGTATCTTATAAAAAGGAGAGAGCTAAGTCATGATGATGAGATAAAGACGACAAAGTATCTCATAATAATAAGATTTCTAAATCATAATTATCAGATAGTATCTCATATTTATAAAACACTGAAATTCTAACTTGATTTTGAGATGGTTTATTCAAAATGATCATAATATTATCTCATAATTATGACTTAAACACCATCTCTTAGTTATGACATAATAAGTCAATATTAAGATACCATTGAAGGAGGGAGAGATAAAGAATTACTGCGGCGTTAACGTTATCCTGCACATAGATGCTTCCAGTTATTTTTGTTGGTTTGTTTTATTACATTTTTCCCAAAATGAGTGAAAGAGAAGCCAATATAAACAAACCAATGGATGATTTCAGGAAATCTGAAGAAGAGAAATGCCTAACATGGTCCAGAAACTCTGTCTCCTTAGATGACATAACTTCCTCCCACAGTCAATTCAATTCAGTTTATTTCTATAGCTCCAATTCACATCATGTCATCTCAAGGCACTTTCCAGTTCACCAGATCATCCAATCAAATTGATTCAAAAGTTTCTATCTAAGGAAAACCAGCTGATTGCATCGACTTATTGACTCTGCAGCAATCCCTCACACTAAGCATGCTTGTAGCGACAGTGGAGAGGAAAAACTCCCTTTTAACAGGCTGAAACCGTCAGCAGAACCAGGCTCAGTGTGAGTGGCCATCTGCTGAGGCCCACTGGGGTTCAAGGAGACAGAAGCAGACATAGAAAAAGAAGCATAGATACAAAAGGCAACTGTCAACCAGCTCCACAGGCGGCCCCGTCCAGGAAACACACAGCCAGGCAGACGAGCTCCGAGCCAGCTCCCATGTCAGAGGATGAAGAGAGCACATCCAGTTAGTCACAGTCAGAGAAACAGGACTACACTGGAAAACAGGCCAAGCTCCAACATCTAGAAACAAAGGTGTTGATGGCAGCAGCACAGCTGATATTTCTCTCCAGGATGGAGTCACAGCCAAACAGGAACAGACCAGATGAAGCTACTATGAGAAAAAGCAGAGAGAGCAGAACGTTAGAGATTGAACTAACAGATTCTGCAGAGTGGGAGAATAGAGATAGAATGAAGCAGAATGATGAAAAAGGGGTCCCTATGTCCTCCAGCAGTCTAAGCCTATAGCAGCAGAACTATAGAGATAGATCAGGATAACCTGAGCCACTCTAACTAGAAGCTTTATCAAAAAGGAAAGTTTTAAGCCTAGCCTTAAAAGTAGACAGGGTGTCTGCCTCACGGACTAAAACTGGTAGTTGGTTCCACAGGAGAGGAGCCCGAGAACTAAAAGATCTGCCTCCCATTCTACTTTTAGAAATTCTAGGAACCACTAGTAAACCTGCAGATTGAGAGCGAAGTGCTCTGTTAGGAACATAAGGAACAATCAGATCTCTGATATCAGATGGAGCTTGGCCATTTAAGGCTTTTTATGTGAGAAGGAGGATTTTAAATTCTATTCTGCATTTAACAGGAAGCCAATGAAGAGAACCCAGGACCCCTCAAGGTTGAATTTGTGTTTTCCCAGTCGTATACTTTGTGTCTCCTCTTCACTCCCAAGGTTGCTGAAAAGGACTAATCAGGTGTAGGAAATGAACGGAGGTTGATCCTCTGAACAGATTGCACTTTCAATCTTTTAATGTTAAAAACAAAGTTAAAAGTTCATTAGCCCAGATGTTCAAACAGTGGTAAATCATTGACCACATGTTGACTGGACAGAGTTCATGTTCTAAATACTTCATCATCATGAAAAAGTGTTTTTTTTCTTTACATTTATCTTTTCATTTATAAATGGAAACCATAACAAGAATCACAAAATAATTCAATTACAATTTTCTGAGGGTTTTACACATTTATCCTTGTAGTTGTTTAGTCATTTGGCTGCAGTGAAGAACCTGAAGCAAGAGTTAAACCTACTGTAACACCTGCCCCCCCTGTTTCAATATACTAGGATATACCTTCCATCCTTTTATGGTTTGCATGGAATTGCTTCAAACGGAGGGATTCCCCAAATCAATGTGCTTTATAAGGCAGCACCCTAATATGGATGTCAACCTGTTGCCCATTTTCAGGTGGGTAGAAACTGAAAATAATCCAGGCTTTGTTTGAACAACCATCATAACAGATGGTGGCCTATTCTTATAAATATCATCCACTTAAAAAAAGAGAATTTTAAATGTTCAGTGACTTAAAAAAGCTAATCTAATAAACTGAGTTGTGCATTTGCAATTAATTATTCTTACTCTGATAAACTAAAATCCAATCAACTGTCCTTTGTGTCTTAAAAGGAGTCGTAACCTAATATTTTATATACAATCCATTTAAAATTGTCTTTCAATTAAATTAAATTTAGTTTTTTTTATTTACCTCCAATTCACATCATGTCATCTCAAGGCACTATCCAGTTCACCAGATCATCTAGTCAGATTAAAAGAGAAAAATCAGTTGATTGCATCGACTCAGGCAATCCCTCACACTAAGCATGCTTGTAGCGACAGTGGAGAGGAAAAACTTCCTTTGAACAGGAAGAAACCTCCAGCTGAACCAGGCTCAGTGAATATTTAAGTTAAATTTTAATCATTTTCAGGAGAAAAAACATTTAAATAGAGTTAATTATATATGCATATTTTTTTAATGCCGGGTTCCCGTAGATATAGCATTAGCGACATAAGCAGTTAGCCATGGCTCATTTACCATTGTCTCCTGGTCTCTTATACAACAGCTATAAAAGTTACATAAGCAGCAATTATAGATTTTCCAGGAAGTTTTAAGTGAAGCCCAAAACTACCACATGTTTTAAAAGGAAAAAGTCAGATTTCCAAGTGATGACTTTTAATGGCGATTTAATATTATCATTAGTTTGTAATATTGTGGCACTGGGGCTGGCCTATTTGTCCACCCTGCACTCCTGCTCGGCTTCACCTCACCTGCAATCAGCCCTTAACTGGTTTCACCTGTTTCCACCTGCTTTTAAGCCCCATTCAGATCAGCTACCTGTGCCAGATCGTCTTGAACTTACCGGTGAGAACCTTCCAGCCTTCCTTTTGCAAACCTGTCTGCCTGCCTGTTGCCCGACCTGATCTGCTTTCTGTTACCGAGCCTGCCTGTCCCTGGTCTGCCTCTGCCTGCCTGGAACCCTGATTGGATCTGTCTCTGGATTTTGGACCTGGATTGGAACTGGACCTCCCCTCCTGGATCTCCCTGTCTGTACTGCTGCTGGATCTGCCACACTGTTGCTGAGCCTGGGCCCCTCTGGATCACGTCCCTGGAAAGCCCCACTGGAAAACTTCTGTCAACCTGACAGCTGCCTACGGGCCTGTGCCCCAGCAAACCCTGTCTGCAACCAGACTTCAGTTCATTACTTAGGTAACTGCCTCTAACCGGCTCTTAATGCTCTGGACCTCCCGAGTCAGGGGCTCCCCGTTCATTTCTCAAATAAAGCCTGTAAAAGTCACTGACCTGTCTTGGTTGTATCTTGGGTCCGATTACCGTACATTACATAGTTGAGCTGTTCTGTGAAGGTCTCGGAGATTTGTTAGAGAACATTATCATAAAGACCAAAAGTACAGTTATAGAGACGGTGCCATGGGGGTGGGCTAGGGGCAGCTATAGCTTCCCATGAAAAAGTCAGCATAGCATCTCCAAATACACATTGATACATTTCCATGTAATCTATGTTTATGTCATTAAACATGTAGTTGTTGTGATGTCTTTCTAGGCAGACACCCTGTCTACTTTTAAGGCTTGTTTTTTTTTATAAAAGCTTCTAGTTAGAGTGGCTCAGGTTATCCTGAGCTATCTCTATAGTTCTGCTGCTATAGGCTTAGACTGCTGGAGGACATAGGGACCCCTTTTTCATCATTCTGCTTCATTCTATCTCTATTCTCCCACTCTGCAGAATCTGTTAGTTCAATCTCTAACGTTCTGCTCTCTCTGCTTTTTCTCATAGTAGCTTCAACTGGTCAATTCCTGTTTGGCTGTGACTCCATCCTGGAGAAAAATATCAGCTGGGCTGCTGCCATCAACCCCTTAAAGTTGTGTCTGTTTTTCAGTGTTCAGCTCTGTTTCTCTACTAGACATAGGTATGGGCCCAGCTTTAACTGTGACTATTTGGATGTGATCTCTCATTCGTTTGTCATTAAAACTGGCTCAGAGTTTGTGTTTTAACTGTTTCTTTCTTTCCTAGACAGAGCCACATGTGCAGCTAGTTTACCATCAGCTTTTCTAACACAGAAAGAATGTATGGATCAGAGCCATTAGATTATTTTTGTGCGTCTGCTTCTTTTTCTTGTATCCCCAGTCAGTCTCAGTAGAATGCTGCTCTCACTGGTTCTGGTTCGGCTGTTTTTTTCCTCTCCGCAGTTGCTGCATGCATGCTTTGTGTAGAGAATTGCCGTAACGTCGATGACCGAAGCTAATGCTTTTTAGGAGGCCGGAGCACAGGACAATTAGGGAACTCCTGATGTAGGGGACACGGCAAATTTGTGGAAAAATATGCTCTGATTAGATAACAGCAAAACAAGCGACCGTCCTCTCTTTATTTCCGTTCCTATGGAACTTGTGTGACGAGATGACAACTGCTCGCCCTACTGCAGCCAAGAGACTGACAAAATTTACATCTTGTGACGACAAACTAGAAACTTCAGAAATGTTCAACTTTCGTCTGTCACATGGCATGACAAACAATCAGTGGCGGCTTCAAAGACTGACCAATGAGATGAGCGAATGCTACAGAAATAGCAAAGCATTTTAGCTTCTCCCTAACCGTCTTTTTTTATCAATTCATTCAGTGATTATTTAACAAAATATTTGCATTAAATTGTCAAAATCCCTCCAATTTAAAAATCAATCAAATTTCTTAAACATGAGGGACCATAGAGCACTGTTCTCTGCCGCTGTTGATGCCTTTTTTTTTTTCTAAGGAAGAGAGAAATGGATGGAGTTTTAAACAAGAAATAAACCCTGGAAGAAAATCTGTTAGCGTTTGCAAAAGACTTGAGACTGGGATGGAGAGTTAACTTAAAGCTGGACAATGCCCCTATTACGGCCCCCGTACTGAAGGCATGAAGCTAATTTGATTTTGTTCTTATCTAAAGAAACTGCAGCTGATTGGTGTCTTGTATGCTGGTGAAGATTCTCAGTCATCCAGGTCATAGAAAAACAATCCACTTGACTTTGTTTCCAAGTTTGAAGACGTTTCTCTTCCCATCCAGGAAGCTTTTTTTAATTCAAAATGTCAGAAATAGTGTCGAGTTCCAGGTTTTATCCAGTAGCCCAACAAAGCCTGGTTTTTGTTTAGAAAACATGCAAATAGAAACGGATGAACGGGCCTAACCTGACCCCACCAGATGGATTTGCTCCGCATATCCATCTAGAAACCTTCAGTTGAAGTAATTTTGGGAAGGGGCGAAAATACTGGTTAGCTGATTGGCCTATGTTGGTGATAGACGGGCCAAATAAACCAATCAGATCAACGAAGCATATGACGTACTAACAGAGCGACGACGAAGAGGAGCCAATTGATAGATCAAACTCTTGCCGAAACCAGTCGGGAGAAGAGGAAAAGCATCTTTTCCTCTGAGAAAAGCCTCCAGAGCAGTGTTTTGCTCTTCTTTCAGTGAAGAAATACTCTGTAATTCCGATAAAACTTGCTCGATAGCCACGCTAACGCTAGTTTCATCGGCTGAAGCCGGCATGTTCTTTAGACTGAACTGTCGCGCTTCTCGTTGCGTCACACCTCAACCCGCCTCAAAGCCAACGCTGATTGGACGTTCGTTTGGTGAACGGCTCCAAGTTTTCTTCAACGGAGAGTCTCCAGACTGATTAGCGAGTGAAACCTTGAAAGCTCGCGAGATCAGGATGGTCTCACGAGGCTAGAACGGGCCCACCCCTTTGGAATGGGGGTCGTTTGGCTTCTTTGTTAGCCTGCAATGCCCCATACCTGTCTATGTCTCTGAAAGGGGGGTCGTTAGAGGGAGTTGTTGGTCAGGCTGAACAGGTGAGGTCTTCTGTTCTCCTGTAAAGGGATAAAAATTTTCTTAAATTAAGTGTTTTTACCCTTGATTTGAGTAGGTAAATGAGGTAGTTTGCCAATCAAATGAGTATTTTTACTCTTAAAATAAGATAATTAGATAGTATGCACTTGAAATAAGACAATGCAATTTTGTTTTCCTATTATAAGTCTAAATGATCTCGTTCCATTGGCAAAATGTCTCTTTTACCCCTTCAATCCAAGAACAAATGCACTTATTTTAAGAAAAAATGACTTATCTAGATGTCGATTTTTTTTCCAGTGTGATAGCAGGGGATCAAATAATTGCCGCTTTATAGGTTTTTGAAAGCTGAAATCTGAGTCCCCCCCTGTTTAAGATTGTTTTTTCTTTCTTAACATAGATGGCTTCCTTCACGCCCCTCTCAAACCACCTATCATTTTAATTTTCTCTGCGGTTCATCTATACCGTATGGACAAAGGACATTCTTTGGAGGACCAGAATGTTCACATTTTGGACAAAGAAGACAGGTGGTTTGAGAGGGGCGTGAAGGAAGCCATCTATGTTAAGAAAGAAAAAACAATCTTAAACAGAGGGGGGGGGGGACTCAGATTTCAGCTTTCAAAAACCTAGAATGCAGCAATTTTTTATCCCCTGCTATCATCACAACCCCAACCCCTTTACAGTGGGAACAGCAGAAGACTTGTTTTGCACTGTTAGCAGCAGCCTTATAGAGGTAAGATCACAATTTCCAACTTCTGGATCCCCAAAGCAGTCAGTGGCTTTTAGGCTCGCTTGATGTATTAAAACTTTTCTGCTGCTTAGTTTATTTTTTGTTGTATAATTTTGCTCTAAATCCGCTCACCCTGCCCCCCAGGTAAAAAACAGTTTCATGGCTGAAAGCTGGTGCATATTTGTGCAGTTGGACTTGTGCAGACTGCTTTACTGTGTTTTCAGCTGAATTCTTTCATTTGTTGGGCCAACAAACCCAAAGCAGATGAGATGAATGTCCTGGTGGGAAACTTTAGGAGTCAAGTCAAACTTTTTCACAAACAAAATTCAACTGCAGTGCCTTTTTTTGTCTCTAGATGTAATTTTCCTGTTGTCATAACAGTTTAAACCTTGCTCTAAGCACCTATTACCTGCTCTTACACCTCTAAATAATCCTCACAGATGCCTTTTTTTTGGGCAGCTTTTATAAGACTCTGTTATTCTTCCTTGTGTACAAACACTTTGGTTGCTAATCTTTTTTTAGCTGTGATTGAGTTTGTTCTCAGAGACCAGCTAAAAGCCACAGAAGAATGTTTGCTGTCAAAGTTCAGACTAACCTTTTATTTGTCCAGTTCTGGACAGACCGTGGAACCAAGATGTTGGCTTCTGCATCAAGAGCCAAAACAAACAGAGCAAACATGCGTTTTCCACACACACGGCTCTGGTTAATGCTCGGGGTTTTTACTTTACCATAGGAAAGAAAATGAAGGTATAAACAGAAAAACAAGCTGCTTTTAAAGTTTGTAAGGATGATTTCTAGCAGCTCAGCACAGGCACAGTGTGAGAAGACTGCAAAAACGATCTAGAAATAAGTAAAAATGTCTTCAATTAAGTATATTTACCCTTAATTTGATAGTTAAATAAGATGATTTGCTAATGGAATGAGGATTTTTACTCTTAAAATAAAGTAATTAGATAATATATACTTGAAATAAGACAATGAAATTGTTTTTTTTTTTTATTATTTTAAATGTTGATTATCTTCACTTCATCTTGTTTCACTTACCTCCTAAATTCAAGAAAAAAATGCATTTAATTTTAAGGAAAAATGCCTTTTTTTCCGGTGAAGAGACATTAACCTGAATGCATAGCAGCGGTTGGATGATGTGCATTTAAAATGTGAACCAAACTGGGAGAAGTTCGACTGCAAATGTTTAAATATACAGTCCTAAAAATGAAACATACCACAGAAACTGATGTGTTCTTAAGTCATTCAGTGGTCTAGACTGTGGCCTTTACTTTATTTTCTTGCAGGAGGCACCTTTCCCTCAGTTTTAAGCATTTAACGCAATAAAGTCTGTGAAAGCAGAGAGGATTATGTAACGACTTTAATGGGAAGCCAACCAAAATCTAACAGAAGGGTTACTGTTAATGAACATTATGAGGGCAGTGGTTAGGAGGTATACTAATCATATTGTTCATCTCTCAGCATGAGGCCTGGTAGCAAAAGGCGAGGTTGTTATAGTTGGATGATTTTAAGTCATGTTAGGTTGGCTGCATATCCACTTTTATACTAGAAGCACAGAGTCATACACCGACTTAGAGATCTGTGCACAATGTCTTTGCAGAGATTTCAATGACAGGTTGTGGGAGGAACCTTCTCATCTTTAAGCTGATACACTGGAAACAACATCTAGAAATAGGAACAAAACTTCTTAAAATAAGTGTATTTATCCTTAATTTGAGTAGTTAAATAAGATGATTTGCCAATGGAATGAGTATTTTTACTCTTAATATATGATAATTAGATAATATGCACTTGAAATAAGACAATGAAATTGTTTTTTCTTATTTAAAATGTAAATTGTCTTGTTCCATTGGCAGAGTGTCTCACTTATTTCCTGAATTCAAGGCAAAATACACTTATTTTAAGAAAACAGGACTTATTTAGATTTAAATTCTTTGCAGTGTAGCATGGACACATCACTTGCTTTGGTTAAAGAAGGACCAGATAGCTCTTATCGTCAATTCAATTCAGTTTATTTCTATAGCGCCAATTCATGACACGTCATCTCAAGGCACTTTCCAGTTCACCAGATCATCCAGAGATTGATTTTAAGTTTACTATCTAAGGAAAACCAGCTGATTGCATCGACTCATTGACTCTTCAGCAATCCCTCACACTAAGCATGCTTGTAGCGACAGTGGGGAGGAAAAACTCCCTTTGAACAGGAAACAGAACCAGGCTCAGTGTGAGCGGCCGACTGGGGTTCAAGGAGACAGAAGCAGACATAAAAAATTTGCTCTCCAACTATACACCTGTAAGATCTTATTTCAACCGTTGCGTATATTAGCTATGATATATGAATCAAGATGCTATGACCAAAAAAATCGATTGACAGATGACTGTTGATATATGATTGGCCGAATTTAGGTGTTTAGGCTGACGTAGAACTAACTGGCCTGCAGAAGATAATGAAAAAAAGATGCAGATTTAAAGACAGGATTTTTTTTAAATAGAAATTTTCTAAATTTCGGGACAATATAGTCTGATAAAGAGTACATTTATATACATGTTTAAGCTACAATAGTTTGACATTTAAATATGATTTCACTACGACTTTGAGGCAGTTTCTAAATCAGCTTTTTACCTGAAGAACATCTCCAGAATGAAAGGACTAATAAGCAGGAGCTAGAAAAACCTTCATGCATTTATCTTTAGGATTGATCACTGCAACACGGTCTTCACAGGTTTGCCTAAAAAGTCCATCAGCTGATCCAGAACGCTGATGTCATGGTTTGAGTTTTCATTGGTCTTATTTCCCTTCTCGTGTTCTAGTTATTTTTGATTGTATTTTAGTTCTTAGATATTTCTTTTTTGCCCTCTTGTGTCAGTCTCTTTTTCTCCTAGCTCCCTTCTTGCCTCCTCTGTTCACACCTGCTCCCAATCTGCTATTTATCCTGGTCTTTGTTTCTCTCTCCCATATATTCTCCTCCTGTTCAGTCACTCTTTGCGGGTTTGTCATCATTTATTTGCCCCCTTCTTGTGAGTATTCCTGTTTTTCAGTTTTTGCGGATTTATTTTTTGGATTTTTGCTTCTGTTGAACTTTTGTTTAATAAAATTTCCAAGAAGCCTCTTAAGCTTCAGTCTGCATTTGGGTCCTCCTGTCAAACTTCCACCCCACCTTGAAAGCTGCTCCCTGTGTTGGTGGTTTATTTGAGATTTGCCTGTGATAAAGTTCTACGGCATGCTGAACATGAGGTTTCCACAATCTGACAGGAGAATAAAACTCATATGGCCTTTAATTTTATAGTTACTCATGCCTTTCAACTGCTTAAAATCATGTGCCGCTGCTTTCCGTTAAATCACGTTACTTCCAGGCAATATGAAAGGCAGAATCAGACAAAATGCTGCTGCAGATTATTACCTAAGCTGAATGGAATCCTATTTTTTGATGGAAAAACTCCAGACCAAGCAACTAAAAAGGAAGATTACGATAACTGTCAATAAAAAGTGTTGCCTAGATGTCTCAAATTTGTAAATCTAGGTCAATACAGTTGATTATGTTTAAGATTTGTATTTGTTTCCTGTCAGCATGTTCATACATTTCATTGATGTTTTATCTGTGAGAATACAAGCTTAAAAATGAAGAATTCCTTTTGCAAAGTTACAGATTTGCAAAAAAAAGGTAAAGCAAGGCAAGTTTATTAGTATAATAGTAGTCCAGATATTTTATTAGAAATAAAACAAATGTTATATTAAATTCAGATGATGGGGTTAACGGCAGTTTTTCTTTGGGTTCCTGTTTATATAGGAGTGAAAGGAAATTAAATGGGAGACAAGAAGTAGAGTCGACAAACCGGAATGAGACTGAAATAATAATTAACATGAGTAAACCAGAGCTTAAAAGTGTTATTAAAAGAAATACTTTGAATCTCATAATTATGACTCTTTTTCTCATAATTATGAGGTTTTATCTTATAATTGACTTTGTAACTCATTATTATGACTTTGAAAGTGGATTCCTTTTTTTCTCCAGCGTGTTATTGTCATAAACTCATCCCCTGGGGAAGCAGTGGGCTGCCATTGTGGGTCCTGCGGGGAGCAGTGTGGGGTTCAGGGTCTTTCTGAATGATTCTTGCAAACTGATCTGATAGCCTCGTTGATCTCTGCTCTTCATAATAAAGGCCGCTATCACGTGAATGAGTAGTGACAGGGCGGGGCTTAGGCAGCCTTCAGCCAATCGCTTCTTTTGTTTTGCGGCTTCTCATTGGTTGACAAACATGGCGCCCCGCCCTCCCACTGAGCACACAGTGAGGCAAAACACGTCAACGTGAGGAGGTCAGACATAGCCAGTCCTCCCCCCTGAACAGGTCCAGCCCTGGAAATAATTTATTACAATACAGAAAAATAAACTAGTTTCCCGTTTTCAGAAGGACGAGACGCTAAAGCTCGTGCTGCGACATCAACCTTTAGCTTCGGAAAGCGGTTAGCTTCCCGAGCTAACGCCAGCTAGCCGGAGTAGCTGTTACCTGCTGTGGATTGTACGCAGCTGACCTCGAACAGAGAGCCGCTTGTTCTGTCGTTAGGGGCGGCTCTGCCCCTTCACCCCCGGCCTGACACCCTCAGCTCCCTCCGTTGCTAAGCGGCGCCCTGCGGACGGTCCCCGAATATGATCTACAATGAGTCAGAGAGATACTTTAGTTCACCTGTTTGCTGGAGGGTGAGTATCATCTAGCCATGTACGCCAGCTAGGCTAAGCTAGTTAGCTCTGTGCTAGCAGCTAAAGGCTAGTTAAAAGCTTCCCAGTATAGCAGCGTTGTTTTTATTTTAGTGGAATAATTTCAGATGTGTAATTTAATGTGGTTAGCTTAAACACCAGCCTGTTAGCTCCGAGCTAACACGGCTGTATTATTTATTATCCAGCGGCACGCGCTGCCACTTCAATGACGGTTATATATGAATGAGATGGTTAGCATGTAGGCACGCCTTCTGTTTTTATCAACCAACTCCTGGGTTTTATAAGCATGTCAGTGAGAGGATAAAACATTAAAATATCTGGGCATGAACAGTTTTTATAATAAACAGCATTTATGAGAAACTCGCCATGAGTTTAAGTATAAATAATAAAACATCTGCATGTTTCTTACCTGGTTAGATTAGTGGCTAATCAGATTTAGCTTCTTTAAAAATGATTTTAAACGCTGCTTTGATCTTCTGTGAGTTAGTTTTGTCTGCAGTCTTTATTTCAGAACTAATGTCATCTCAAGGTTGCTAATAAAAAGCTTAATTAATTAAAGCTGCAACTAAAGATTATTTTGCAAATTAGTTTATTAATCTGTTTATTTTTTAATTATTAATAATCAGATAGCCAAAAGTTCCTAATAGAGGATTTTTTTAGGAAATGGAACTAAAACTTTTCCACTTGAGGAGTTCTGGATAAAGCAGATTTTTTTTATCTTAAATCAAAAATTTTAATGTATATTTTTATATTTTTAATACAATTACTGCTGTAAGTGGATTTCTCTGTCAGCTAAATGCATTTTTTAGAATCTCTAATGCTCCAGTTAATGATTAATCGGTTACTAAATTGGTTGACGATTAGTTCAATAATCGATTAATCTTATTTTTTTAGCCCTAAAATCAGTATATGCAGTTATTTAAGAAGCTGTCATTAAACATGTCCTATGATATAAGCTAATTTGTACATATTTTCTAATGCTTATGGTAAAAAATTATCGATCTCAGGAGACCAGGTTGCATTTAGTGCCTGATCTTTGCAGAAGTTGCTCCCAAACAATAAAAGCTCCCTTAAAACCTTTATCAAAACCCGGCCCCGTGTGAGAAATAAAATGAAAGAAATAAAAAGAGGAGTGGAAGGGATAAAGTGCTGAGCACTGTTTTGCTATCTGTCCTTAAAAGTTTTATTTTAATACTGGGGTAACTAGATGTGGAAAAGTGATAGGCCATATTTAAAATTACCGTATGTTGTTTTTTTCCCCACTTTTAAAAGCTGCATTTAATAAACAAATAATCCTTTGAGAGGTGAGACCTGCACCCATTTGGTACGTGTCAAATAACTCAAACATTAGCTCATCTCCACATGCGCTGACTAGTGAGGCTTCTCGAGTTTTTGCACAGTAGCGGCATTCGGTTCGAGTATCAAACCGGATCCGTGTTGGTCTGCTTGTCGTGGGTTGAAAATTAACCATAATGAGAGAAAGCTGCATGTGACGCTCCTTCCTCTGATCTGGCCCGGCTCCGCCCAGCCCGGTGCAGTCCTGCCTGGATCAGCTCCACCGTGGAGCGCATGTACAGGTGGTTTCTGTGCTCCCTTCCTTTATCAGCCTGCCTGAGATTAGAGCGATCATAATACAGCCGAGTTGCTTCTTGAAATGTTTTCTTACCAGCAGGATATTCACTTTGAAAAAGGAGAATATGCACGAGTATAAATCCGTACTCGTGCATCTGTAGGAAATTAATTAAAAAAAAGTTTTGTAAATGGAAAAAAAAAAGATGCAATCCAGAATTTTAACTTTGAAAAATTTTTTAATAAAAAAGTTTTGGGGTTTTCTTTGCTATTTTTTCCACATTTTATAAAAAAAAACATTATTTAGTTTTTTCTTATCTCTTTTATTTCTGAGTTTTACAAATTGCATTCTTCTTACTTTTCAAAAAAGATCAAACATTTGAAAAACAAAATCAAAACTTGTTAAAAAAGTGTTTTTTAAAAAAATGAAAACGATAAAATGAGGAATTGTCTTGAATAGAACTTGAAAATATGTCAGAAAACATTTTTTATTAAATACGAGAAACAATAAAAAAAAAAAGGTTAAAAAAATATAAATTTAAGAAACCAGCAGCTATTCTCAAAACCTGTTTTTGATGACGTATTTTTTAATGTTTCATTTACAGCTAGTATTTATTTTAGGGCTGCAACTAACGACTATTTTGCAAATCAATTTATTTGCCAATTTTTGGAATTAATCCATTAATAATCGGACAGCCAATATTTTTCTTAAAGATTTATTTACAAAAAAACCCAGGTCAAACTAAATCTTGACTTTTGACAACACTTTATTTAGATAAAATTCAACACATTTAATCAATTGTAAAGCAAGTGACAGTTAAAAATCATCAAACGAGGAGCCTGTTAAACTGTAGTTGTCCTTCGTCTGACACGGTAAATAAAATGTTAAAACCCCACAGCTGAATAAAATCCTCCATGTTCTGTGTGTCTCTGTGGAAGTGAAACTCCAGCCTTATTCTGGCTTTAGCCTCCTCAGACCACGGCATCAAGGTGAGCTCCCTCCTGCAGTCCGTCTCTGCAGGACAATAAACGGCCATCTTTGCTTCACTGATGAATACATTTAAAAGTCGGGCCTTTGGCTTATTTATTCTATTCCGGCAAACTCCTCCTATAAAAAGACCATTTGTAAGACAAAAAAAGAAAAAAATGTCCCAGATGAATTGATAATTTGTCTTTAGTCTTGTGCGTTCCATAAACACGTGGAACACATTTTCAGACAGGCTGCAGAAAGGCCACTGGTTTAAAACACCCCCATTAATAACGGATAAAAACAAGTTTGTGGCGATGGCGCCCTGTGAAATTCTCCATTGGAGATCAGCATATCGTTTTTTGATTAGAGGCTTGTATAAAGTCCTCCACCGGGGGCTTTTCTCCTAACTTTTTCTGTCCAGATGCTGACTGGCCGCTCTGAAGATGTCTTTGGTTTATTTCTTTTGTGCAGCTGTGATAAAGGGCTAAACTCCAAGAGGGTCTGGATAAAGCAGATTGACAGAGGAAAACAAATGTTTATATCTTAAATCCAAAATGTTAATATATAATTTTACTATTTAGGTATAATTCCTGCTCTAAGGGGTTTGATCTGTCAGCTAAAGGCATATTTTAGAGTTTCTATACTCCAATTAATGACTAAATTAGTTGACGATTATTTCAATAATCGATTAACCTGATTAATTTTTTCAGCTCTAATTAATTTTTTTTAAATTTAGAACTTTTGCGACAATAACGGAGGAAAATTCCTTCCATACGTGTGTAGGAAAGCTTTATTAAGTGTTGCTTTTAAAACAGTATGAATAACCATTTTATTATCTTCTATCCTGCTGACCTATCGTGGGTTTTATTTATTTTTAAGTTTGGAAGTAAATTCACTGTAATAAAAGACTAAATCATGCTCTTCTTGCTTTAAGCTAAATATATATATTTTTTAATTAGATGTTAATGTTTATTTAATGTCTTCATTATCCTGCCTTCAGCCTGTGACCTCTGTGTTTCTCCCAGATGTGGGGGCACGGTTGGAGCCATAGTGACGTGTCCGCTGGAAGTGGTAAAGACTCGTCTCCAGTCGTCCTCCATCACCCTCTATGTGTCTGAGGTTCAGATAAATACCGTCAATGGGACCAGCGTGGCCCGCATGTCTCCACCAGGACCCCTGCACTGCCTCAAGTTGGTGCCCCAAGCTTTGCTTTCCTTTCTTGTTCAGAAAAGCAGAAGTTCTTTACCTCCGAACAGTTTGTATCAAGTCACGACTGCAATCATTTATACTTTTATTGGGATTTAATGGGATAGACCAACACAAACTAGAGCAAATAAACCATCATTTTAGGATGATGGGATGCAGAGTTGCATTTAGACCCATATTCTCTACATTTTGTAGAGAATATGCTGGTGAAGGTCATCACCAGGTCATAGTCATCTCAGAAAATGTTAAAAACAATCCACTGGACTTTGTTTCCTAATTTGAAGACGTTTCTCTTCCATCCAGGAAGCTTTTTCAATTCAAAATGTCAGAAATAGCGTTGAGTTCCAGGTTTTATCCAGCAGCCCAACAAAGCCTGGTTTTTGTTCAGAAAGCATGCAAATAGAAACGGGTCCATCCCTTGGAATGGGGCTCGTTTGGCTTCTTTGTTCGCCTTCTTCCTGCTGCTTGTGGTCTGAGCGTAGCATAAGGTAGTAAAATAAAATAGTGCTTGGATCTGTTTTGCTTTCCGAGGACTCTGCTGAAAAAGATTTTATACACCAAAAAGTAAGTTTTTATTTTATGTTTTAGTTCAGCTGTGAAAGGCGTTAAAACCAAGCAGAGGAATAGACTGGATCTAGAGAACAGCCTGGGATCTGCTGTTTTCCACGCTGAGCTATCGGAGCTCATCAAAGTAAAACAATTACAGATCATTGAGGCTGCTTCAAATTCCTAAACTTTCAACTTAAAAGCATTTAAAGATAAAAACTTCACGCACAAGGAGCGGCGTAGCTAAAGGCTTTCTTCCCCAGTTCTGTGCGGGCAAAAGGAACAGTGAGGAACAGCTGATGGTTGGATCTCAGGGCTTTACTGTGGAAATAAGGTACAAATGTAAGAGGGCAGTAATCCAAGAAGAGCCTTGGAAATAAAAGTACACCATTTATTGTTTCTCAGTGACCTTGACAGTGAATCCAGAAATAAGGGATTTTTTATATAATTTGCTTCATGTCAAGTCAGAGGTCCTCTGCTGTTAAGTTGGAGTTAAGTTTATTTTAATTTGGTTTGGTTTCACAGAGGTGTTGACAAAAATATGATTGTCACCAAAGCCAGAAAACCTGAAAAGTTCAATTTAGGTGAAGTTTACGAGAAGATGTTTCTCCTCTCATCCAAGAAGCTTCTTCAGTTCTGACTGATGGTGGGAAGCACTCAGATTAATATACTGTAGGGGGAGCAAAACTTTAGAAAACTTTACGTCCAAATCCCTAATGCTACGTTCACACCTATAGCAGCAAGAGCAGCTAAAAATGCATATGCTGCTTCTTTTCTGATGTACAAGTTTAGTTCTGACGCGCAGCTGAAGCATCTTAGCCTCTCTGGCTGCACGGCTGAAAAGCGGGTCTGATGCGCTTTGGGCGGAGCTACCTTGTCCTTTCTTTGCCTGGAACAATGGCAGCTATATTAGCTGTGATCAGTGGATAAAAAGTAGTTTGAATCTATGTTGAAGTGAGAAAGTCCTCCTGAAAACATGGTCTGTCAGTTCATCCAGATTCAAAGATTATTTCTCTATGGGAGCCGCTCAGACCCCCACATACCAGCGGGGCTCTGTCACTGGGAATCCCATTCAACAGCAGCCCGTGGCCCGGTCGCCTCGTTTTCATGTACATAATCCAAACTGCAGGAACCAAGGAACCAAAGTCGACATGTTTTTCCGGCAGGTTTCTACATTCTAAGTTACTTTAGGCGTTAATAAACTGTTTCAGAGGAGTGATCATAGCGCTCTGCATCAGCAGTGCTGTGTCTGCCAGCTCCCATGTCAACTCTGATTGGTCGATGTGGCGCGTCCAGCAGCTAAAGTTCAATTCTTCAAACTCCAGCAGCTGCTGCTGCGTTTGCAGTGCGTTTGCACCGCTGCTTCAGCTGCTCAAAACGAGCTGCGGGACCTTTTGCTGCGCCGTGATGCACGTCAACCATTGACTTTGCATGTAAACTAGCTGTTCCTGCTGCCTCTGCTGCTTTAGGTGTGAACGTTGCATAAACTAAACCTTTCAAGCTTCACCATGACCTGGACGACTCAGGTTCTTCACAGATAACGGCAGAAAACATCAAAGCAGAGAGTTTAGACCAACATAGTTGTAAGAAAAATGTGTTCAATCTTTAAACTGATGTGATTTGGGGTGAAATAAATGTGTTTTTTGTGTTTTCTAATCAGGTTGATTCTGAAGAAAGAAGGCGCTCGATCTCTCTTCAGAGGCCTGGGGCCGAATTTAGTGGGCGTGGCACCTTCCAGGTGAGCTTTCTCCCTCCTTTATAGAGAACACCTTTAACAACAACATGGATTATTTGACTGTTTAGAAAAGTAGTGATCAAACTGATTAGTTTTTAGTCTTTACAGATGAAGGTCTGATTCAAACAATTAGCTCTGTGCATATATGGAATAAATTCACAGCTTTTATGAAAGATGGATCACTTTATCAACAAAAATCATTGAACTCCTACACACCAAATCCTAATGTACATACGTCACCTTAAATCTTCTGCCTCTATTTATCTGTTTACTACAGTCTGTTGGATTCATGTTAATGTAGATTTAAAGACATTTCAATTAGTGGAAAATATTGCAGGGGGGAATATAAGTAATTAACCAAAACTTTGCGACCCCCATGCAGTACCTCTGCGGACCCCCTAGGGGTCACAGACCCCCTGTTGAAGACCTCTGCTTTAAAACAATGAAATGAAAACATTCAAATGTATATTTCCCCTTTTGCAAATGACGTGCGTCATATCAATTTCGTTTTTACCTTCTTTGTTTTTAAAGCCAGAATGCATCCAAGCATCTGACTTGAAATGTGATGGAGCCGCGAGGCGAATTTACATAGCGTCCTCCATGTTTTATTTCATATGACTCTTCGCAGTATCCTGCAGCCGGAAATGCTTGTGACACAAGGCAGCGGGCGTCAACACATCCGCAGCGACATCTGCTGGACTGGAAGTTGTATTGCGCCAACCATTCATGTATTTAATTTGTTCTTTTTTTTTTTTTTTTTTTTTTTCGATGCAGTAGATCACAAAAATTAGAATCGCGATGCATTGTCATGGCGATTATTTTGCACACCCTTAATATATGTGAACGTGCCATACATACCCCATGCAAATATTCCTCCTTTCGGCACCTTCTTTTGACAAGTTAAATTTCTCCGCTGTGAGATCAATAAAGTCTCTTATCTTAATTACATTATTTATGGAGACCTGGATGGATATCTGCTTGCACCAGTACATGTGAACTGAGTGGAGCGCCGTGCAGTTCCCGCTTCCCGCTCAGGAGGATGTTTGCTCATTCGCTCCGCCGCTCAAAGTTGCACCAGGAAGCCCCGCTCAAAATCCACTCCGCGCTCACCTTAATTTTCCTGCCGCTTCGGCAAAATCGCTCCACACTCGCTCACATACGGCGTCTGATTTAATGACCGATACATTTGTTGTGAGCGCAGCGGAGCGAACTCCTCGCTCTGGTCTTTGAGCTCAGTCATCCTGTCCCATTTGCAGAAAAACTGCCCCAAAGCATGATGTCCCCACCACCATGCTTCACAGTAGGCTTGATGTTCTTGGGACATAACGCAGCGTTTTTTCCTCCTTCAAACACCCCAGGTTTGTTCCAGAAAGTTCTGACCACATCATCCATCTGTTCTCCGGCAAACTTCAGATGAGTCTGGACCTGTTCCGTCATATCAGAGGCCCCCGCCTGGCCCCGCAGGATGCGAGTCCCTCTGGGCTTGGTGTGTTACTGATGGCAGCCTTCGTTCCTCCGGTCATTCATCCGGTTCCTGGTTGTAGTTCTGGGATTTCTGCTCAAAGTTCTCATGATCATTTTGATCCCACAGGATGAGATCTAACATGGGGCCCCAGATGGAGGGAGATGCTCTTGTATGTAGGGATGCACGATATAATCGGCCCCCTATCGGTATCGGCCTTAAAACTGAATATCGGACATTGGCCACCCCACCGATATTTAACCCGATATTTGATCAGCTTCTGGGTTTCTAAAGTCTAAAAAAATATATATACTACTTCTTCTTCTTCCTCAAAAATATCTTTTTTACAGACTTAAAAACTTCTAAAGACGAGGGAAAAAATATTGATCCATTAAAATATCCCAATATCTTCCTATGCTGATATATTGCCATTTAAAAACACCATATCAATCTCTTTTACTAATGAAATATTGCTATATGTCATCGTTATGCTACGAAATCCCCCGAAAATTCATGAAATGTTGCCATATTTTTATATGTTGATATATTGACGCGGTATCGATCTATTTTACTAACAAAATCTCACAAGAATTTGCAAAATATCACGAGAGTTTGTAACAGAACGATGAAATTTCACGAGATTTTGAAAGTAAAATAGATCGATACCGCGTTTTTAAAAATCAATTTGATATCAGCATATGAAAATATATTTGAGTATATTATTTTTCAAAGTGTCAGAAATGGATAACAAAACTGCTATTTTCAATGACTACTTATTTCTGTCCAGCTTTAACATCGGTATCGATATCGGTTATCGGCTACATGAGTTTTAAAATATCGGCATATCTGATATCGGCCAAAATCCCAATATCGTGCATCCCTATTTGTATGTCTCCCATTTTCTGCCATTAGTCCCACCAACCTTCTTCCTGGGACTCAGGGAAGCGAGCCTCAGCTTGATCCGCGGTTTTCCGCTTGGTCTTAGTGCTCAACGAATGTCTGTGTACTGTAGCGTAAATTTGCTTTTGGACAATAAAACGTGGACCAACAGACGTTTGAAAAGAGGGACAAAATGAAATCCATGCTCACCCTAATATTAATCACTGTCAGTTCGAAGCGGTTTGTTTAACTAACGTAGACGAGGAGCACCTTGATCAGGTGCAACTCGGGACGTTCCTTAGAAACATGGAAGCATCAGGGCCGCGCCGTCGTTAGCTCACGGCTTTCTCAGCAGTTTGAGCTTCGGAGACGCTGCAACAACAGCCGGAGTGTGATTAGGAAGCTGAGAGGCTCCCCGTTGAGAGGAGGAAGGCGAGGACTAATGGCGGCGGGCTGCTGCCGAGGCGAGCAGGTGCTGCTGCTCAGAGTTTCTGGAGTGTTTAGTTAAATCAAACACAAATTGTGCCGTCGCAGCATAAAAGCTAAAGAGACGCTGCTAACGGAGTTACGGTGTGACGGATGAGCTCAGGCAGCCTGGGTGCTGAAACAGAACAAACACTTATAGATAATTAGATGTTTAAACATGATCATAATTAGTTATTTAACAGACTAAATGCATCCATTAAACCGAACCCGCTGCACTTTACTTTCTGAATGCCGTGTTTGTCTGAAGAGGCTGAATTTTGCTGTAAAATTATTTGTGCCTTCAGCATTTCGCCTAATAAATGTTTCAAGCTCATTAAACGAGAGGCTGAGTGTTTAATTAAGAGGCTGTAGCTAAAACAACCCAACAGCGTGGCTCATTTAATCCCTTGTTTTTTTTCCCTAACAGGGCTATCTACTTCGCCGCTTATTCCACCGCCAAAGAGAAGCTGAACGGCGTCCTGGAACCGGACTCCACGCAGGTGCACATGCTGTCGGCTGGGATGGCAGGTAACCATGAGATCAACCTGACAGAAGCAGCTTTGTTTTCAGTTGCTTTTAGTTACTTTGGTGCCATAAGTTCAGGTTTGAGAGAAAACCGGAGAAAACCGGACTGTAGAAGGAGCCGCATTGTTCCAACCAGCCAGCAGAGAAAATAATCCCACTTTCTCCAACTTGGAAAGTAACAATGAGCATCATTATTTTTGCTTTTCTAAATTAACATTTGTTTTTAAATCTTCTGTATTTTGTGCAGATTTTATATTTTCCATTTTATTTTACAAATGTTATTTTTCCAATATTTTTTTTTTCCAAATTACTTTATAATTATAATTTTTTTAAATTGAGTTTTACGAATTTCATTCTTCTCATATTGCTTTTCAAAGATCCCAATCTCTTCGCTTCGATCCAAACGCTCGTTCCTGACCAATGAAAACATTGCTGCTAACGTTCATGCTGACCAATAGAAATGCTTCTTTGCTCCAGAGGAAGCCCCGCCCCCTGGAAGTAAAGAAAATGTGATCTGATAAATGCAATTTGAACAGAAAAAAAGAGTTAATTTATAAAAATAGAAATATAAACAAATATTGAAAATAAAAGAATAGCAAAATTAAGATATAAAATACTTAAAAATAGACCAATATTGAAAATCTGCTCTTAGTTTGCAATTAAAACCTTTTTTTAATCTATTATTTCTGGATTATCTTCAGGAATTTTTGTTTCTTCAAACTTTAATTTACAAAATATGTTTTTGCTTTCAACAATAATGTAACAAAATCCACTCCATAAAAAAAAAAGTTTGATGTATTACTAACAGGCCTTATATAGTTGAACACCCCTAAATAAAACGATACACATCAGCAACTGGGGCTGTACAGGAAAATGGAGAGAGGAAAAAACGATGTTAAAATATAATATTCAGTCTGTGTTCAGATAACGGCGTCGTTTTCCGAGATTAAAATTAAAAGTTTCTGATACTGTTTGACTCAAATCCAGTCTGGCTAAAACTGAAAACTGATCCGTCTGTAGATTCTACGTCCATAATATGGATTAAATGTCCCAGTCGACTTTAAAAGAGCGGCTTGGATTTAAATCATTTTTCTTTTCAGAAAGAAACGGCTTCCAGGCAGTCTTTCTGCCTTTAAACGCTTTATTTTATTAACCAGACAGGAACCAAAAACGTACCTAGAAGGAAGGATACTTATCAGAAAGAAAACGCCAATTAAATATTATATTAAATAATTGAAAGTCAGATATTAGATAAAAAAAAAATAATTTCAAATGGTGCAATAACTAGTTAAATGCCTTTTTAATAAAAATAAATATGTTTAAAATAAATATAATTAGTTCACTTCTGTAAATGAATAGGGAATCATTTAGGTAAATATGTATTTTTAGTGGATCGTATTAGGACCAGGCAAGAGATTATTATTTTTTTTATTATTTCGTGAATAAAGTAATAAATTCAGGGGAATAAAGTAATAAAATTACAAGAATAAAGTCGTAAAATTATGAAAATAAAGGCGTTACATTAGAATAAAGCTTCAACGAGAATAAAGTCGTAAAATTGCGAGAATAAAGTCATAAAATTACGAGTATAAAGTCATAAAATTACGAGAATAGTCGTAAAATTATGAAAATAAAGGCGTTACATTAGAATAAAGCTTCAACGAGAATAAAGGTGTAAAATTGCGAGAATAAAGGTATAAAATTGCGAGAATAAAGGCGTAAAATTGCGAGAATAAAGTCACAAAGACAATAGTCACGAAAATTACGAAAAACAAGTTTTATTTTTGACAAATCAGGAAATCTTTTAGCAGCAGCATCAAACTGGGCAGGATGTCAAAGTGGACTCTGGTTGCTGATTGGTGGAGCTGGTCGGCCGTCATCTGATGGGCGGAGCTCCAAGCTTTCTTTATGAATCGGCTTGTTGTCTGATGACTTCATTCTTGTTGTTTTGCAACTTTATCGTTAATTCTCGTAAATGTACGACTTTATTCTCATAATGTTATGTCGTTATTCTTGTAATATTATGACTTTATTCTCATATTTAAATAAAATAACTCTCTAGCCTGGCCCTAATACATCGTAGCATTTAATTGTTTTGTGTGACTTTGTGAAATGTTTGGGAATCCCTGCTGTAGAATAGAGAAGCAGCGGCCCTGATCACAGTGATGGAAAGGATTTAGGTTCAATATTCTGCCTCATGATAAATATACAATACTTTAAATTGTACCTTTACATAGAATACCTCAAAGATGCATTGAGGTTGTCAAACCTTTTGCAAACATCTGCTTTTGCTAAAATCTCAGTTGGATGCTATAAAGCAGCGGTGCCATTTGTAGATTCCTCCTCTGAGGGACTGATCACTCTGGAAACGTTAAACCAAGCCAAAACGGATCAGACAGTCGAGCCGCCACAGCTTTGAGGGTCTGTGGTATCTGAGGAGACTGCAGTCCTCTACCGAATGCCGTTAGCCGACCGTAACTTTGGCCTTTTAAAGCTCTAGGTTGGCATGTGTCAGCGGGCATAACTTCACTTCCACTCCACACATTCCTCAGTGTTGGCGCCGTTAGGCTGAGCTGGATGGACTGTCAACAAATTAAAGCACCAGCTCCTGTCATGGAGCGCTGTTACAGATAAAGGCTCCTTCCTCCACCTGCTCACCTCATACTTTACTTGCTGTGAAGCCCCCTCGCTGCTGAACTAGCTCCCCTTCATGGCGCTGCTGGGTATAACTGCACCCTCCCCTTTGCGATGGCCTTCCCTCGCACAACCAGAACGATAAGCTGTCATCACCATGGTAACAGTCAAAGCTCTGGCAGCGACTGCAACAAACGCTTATTAATTTATTTATTTCGGCCATGCAGGTGGTAAGCGCACACAACCCATGTATGAAGGCCTTAGTCCTCGACTCGGGCGACCTGGGTTTGAATCCAGCCTGTGGTCCTTTGCCGCATATCTCTAGCCTCGTGAGACCATCCTGATCTCGCGAGCTTTCAAGGTTTCAGATCAGTCTGGAGACTCTCCGTTAAAGAAAATGTGGAGCCGTTCACCAAACGAACGTCCAATCAGCGTTGGCTTTGAGGCGGGTTGAGGTGTGACTCAACGAGAAGCGCGACAGTTCAGTCTAAAGAACATGGCGGCTTCAGCCGATGAAACTAGCGTTAGCGTGGCTATCGAGCAAGTTTTATCGGAATTACAGAATATTTCTTTACTGAAAGAAGAGCAAAACACTGCTCTGGAGGCTTTTCCCAGAGGAAAATATGTTTTTGCTCTTCTCCCGACTGGTTTCGGCAAGACTTTGATCTATCAATTGGCTCCTCTTCGTCGTTGCTCTGTTAGTACGTCATATGCTTCGTTGATCTGATTGGTTTATTTGGCCCGTCTATCCCCAACATAGGCCAATCAGCTAACCAGTATTTTCGCCCCTTCCCAAAATTACTTCAACGGAAGGTTTCCAGATGGATATGCGGAGCAAATCCATCTAGCGGAGTTGAACCCCCTTTCGTGTCAGCCTGTTGAAAAAAAACGAGCCCCTAGTGCTGTAAAAAAACTCAAAAAGAAATGTATTTCGTTCATTTTATAGGGACAGAAAACTGACAGAGACAAACCGTTATACAGAAGTCTGATGTTTGAATCATAGGCTATGTTCGAACGTCCGCCCTAACCCCTAAATCCCTCCATCACTATATACTATATACTCTATAGTGAACTCGGTTAACTGACCGGTCAGACAGATGATCACTACTTTTCACTCCCCGTTGGTCACGTAACTCCGCCTCCCCACATGGTGCATATGCCATCTTTGTTATCAGTGGCCGCTGTCGGGTAGTAACAATGCTCTGCTATGACAACGAATGCAACAATGCTTTGCTAAGAGAGCTCTTGCAAAGCATTCTGGGATATATCTGCTTGTCACTACGATCACTACGTTTCAGGGTGAATTGTGGGAATTTCCGAGTTCACTACTTTTTCATCCACTAGATGTCCGAACACTCATCTAAAATGAGGTAACCACTATATAGTGATTAGGACGGACATTCAGACACAGCCATAGAGTTTAAACTAGCGGTTAATCCACGGCACCAGGCTAATTCGCCCTAGATGCATTTATAAATCAAAGTTAGAATTACAATTCAGTAGCATAGCAAAGCGGCGTAAGCTGTTCTACAAGACTCCAACGTTAAAAACGTAGCCGTAGCTACCACTGAGGACCGGGAGGTCTGGACCTCAGTATTTTTTTTCTCCTGTTAGCTCCGGCACACTGCCCACATTATGTTAGAAAAGCTAACAGTAAACTAGCTCCACAGGGGATCAGTCGGGGAAAGAAGCATTTAAATAGACAGTCAGTATTCATGTCAAAGGATGAAAGAGAGCACAGTAAGAGCTGAGCCTATAGGAGAGAAACAGAATTAAGCACTGAAAAACAGACATAACTTTACCATCTTCAATCTAAGGGTTTGATGAAAGCAGCACAGCTGATACTTTTACCTCTAGGATGATGTCAGTTAAACTGGAACAGACCAGATGAAGCTGCTATGATGGGAAAAAAAAAAAGAGAGCATTAGGTTAGAAGTTGAATGATGAAAAGTTGTCTCCATGTCCTCCAGCAGCCTAAGCCTATAGTAGCATAGAGGTATAGCTGGTTCCACAGGAGAGGAGCCTGATAACTAAAAGATCTGCCTCCCATTCTAGTTTTAGAAATTCTAGGAACCACTAGTAAACCTGCAGATTGAGAGCGAAGTGCTCTGTTAGGAACATAAGGAACAATCAGATCTCTGATATCAGATGGAGCTTGGCCATTTAAGGCTTTATATGTGAGAAGGAGGATTTTAAATTCTATTGTTTAAATGTTAGATAGCACTAGGGCTGCAACAACGAATCGATAAAATCGATAAAAATCGACTTTTAAAAGCGTTGGCAACGAATTTCATCATCGATTAGTTGTGTCGCGCGATTATTGCGTCATCCGCTGCGCCGTCATCACTGCCTCTTGACTGAAAGAGGAAGGAAAAAAAATACGGCAGAGCGAGTCAGCGCCGCAGGAGCAGTGTTGCCAACTCCGCGACTTTTCAGACCCCTCCAGCGACTATTTTTCAAAAAAGCGACTAGCGACAAATCTGGCGACTTTTTTCGGTGTCACTGGTGGCTTTTGGAGACTCTTACGTGAAAGCATGTATCATTCCTACTCTGCCGTGGGGCGCCTCCCCCACCCCAACCGCGTTTTCCGGCAGGAGTCCCTCTCAGTCAAAGCCTCAGCGTCCAGACTGCAAATGAAGCGCGCATGCACCGGGATTGACGGCGCAAATTGATCACAATAATTAAAATAGCCTGCGCTTTGTAAAGTGAAAAAAGTGATAACATGCAACTTTTTTCAAAAGAAATTAACATGGCACGGAACCACCATGTTTGTTTGGTTTTAAAGTGGGGAAACGTTACGTTAGTTTCTCAGGTAGCTCATCTGATGCTTTCCTTATCTTGTTAGTAGGTTACAGACAGTGATAAGGTTGGCTACTTATTTTACTTTTCATTTCATTTGAATTAGCTTAAGCAGCGTTTACATTTACTTTATAAAGAAATTAACTTGCAAATTATGAGGGCAAGGCTTTTAAAGTTTAAATCTTCTGGCAAAGATAAAGTAAAGATGATCCTGCAATTTATAGAAGTAAAGCAGAATAAAATCCAGCAAGATCAGTAATATGTCAATTAATTATATGCCACATTCCCATGTAAAGATCTGTCTTTGGAGGATGTGTTTTTTAGCACCCCTAGTTCTCTCATTTTTATTCCAAATACAATTTATAATTTGAATCACAGGGCTATTTTTATCTCTATGGTTCAGTATTTTCTCAAGTAGCAACTTTAACTGCTGTACTTTCCTGTCTTAAAAGGCAGAACTCTTCTAGTCTAAAAAAACTCATTTGTTGAAATGGGGGGGCCTATTGTTTGAACCCCTTAGAGGCTTTTAAAAACAAAAATGTCTTTTTTTGCGCTTTATGAAACAAAGTACCCTATATTTTGTGGATGTACATCTACATTTCTCATGTAAGTTTGCGTAGTTTTAACACAAACATTTATTTTTCATATTGCACCAGTACAGTTAATGAGCAACCTGTACTTGTGTGCTTGTTTGTTCTGTCTATAATGTTTATTTTGGAATAAAGAGGTTAATATAAAAAATATTTTTTGTCCGATTCATCGATTAATCGAAAAAATAATCGTCCGATTCATCGATTTTTAAAATAATCGTTAGTTGCAGCCCTAGATAGCACTAAAAAGTTTTCTTAAATTATAACTTGTAATGTTCATCTGTCCCTGATGCTTTCTTCTGAGGTCTGTTTGAAGGTGATGGGTTCTACCAGGGGGTATTTTTTTTGGGGGGGGGGGGGGTTGAATCCTTCTGTGTAAATGTGGGGGAGTGGGAGACAAATGGTTGCATGCCGGTCATGTTGCTACACACTAGCCTGTGTCTGTTTTAGGCTTTTACCCTACCGTAGCTCTCCTCTCGCAAGGGCATGAGACCCCCACACCACCAGGGGTCTCTAGCTGCATCTGTCAGGAGTTACTTGGGTCTGCGTGAGTACTCACCACAGATCTGTGCCTCTTTCTGCTTCCTGTTTCTGTCCTCTTCTCTTACTATACTCTTTTCCTTCGATCTGTTGAAGCTGTTAGAGATAAATAAAGCCTCCCTGTTACACCCCCCACCGTCCATTTCTTCTGTCAGATGCCTTTATGGACTTTTAGATTCATGTTCTTATAAAACAAATTTTTTAGCGATTTATTGTCTTACCGACTTGAACCTAAGAACTTAGACACATTGCTGTGATGTTACAGTACAGTTAGATGTCACTGACTGCACATTTAAATAAAGCTTATTACGTTTTGGAAGTTTCTGGATGTGTAATCTTCTCCTTCCTTTCCCCTCCCTTTAGGTTTCACCGCCATCACAGCTACAAATCCAATATGGCTCATAAAGACGCGCCTACAGTTGGATGCAAGGTAAATATTACACTTGGATGGCAGATTTAGAAACTGCAGGATGGTTCTGGTGGGAACAACACCACCAGCTGCTTTGGGAGCTGTTTTTCACGGAATGCTAAATAGTTTAAGCTTTGCAGATCCATGTTTGGGACAGAGCTAAGATGTCCTCTGTTCAACTTGCAAAGGCTACAAAAGGAAAAGTCCTTTTCTCTTCTGCTTTAATTTTAATTCAATTCAGATTATATATATATATATATATACACAAAAACAGGCTCTAACCAGAGTAGAAAAAGAAGTGGGAGGCCGCGTTGCACAACTGAGCAAGAAAATAAGTACATTAGAATCTCTAGTTTAAGAAACAGACGCCTCACAGGTCCCCAACTGGCATCTTCATTAAATAGTACCCGCAGTAGCCTGTTTGTGCTGTCCTCTGAAGGGAGTAGTACACACCGTTGTAGGAAATCTTCAATTTCTAAGCAATTTCTCGCATGGAATAGCCTTCATTTCTAAGAACAAGAATAGACTTTCGAGTTTCAGATGAAAGTTCTCTTTTTCTGGCCATTTTGAGCGTTTAATCGACCCCACAAATGTGATGCTCCAGAAACTCAATCTGCTCAAAGGAAGGTCAGTTATGTAGCTTCTGTAACGAGCTAAACTGTTTTCAGATGTGTGAACATGAGGGTTTTCTAATCATCAATTAGCCTTCTGAGCCAATGAGCAAACACATTGTACCATTAGAACACTGGAGTTATAGTTGCTGGAAATGGGCCTCTATACACCTATGGAGATATTGCAACAAAAACTAGACATTTGCAGCTAGAATAGTGATTTACCACATTAGCAATGTATAGAGTGTATTTCTTTAAAGTTAAGACTAGTTTAAAGTTATCTTTATTGAAAAGTACAGTGCTTTTCCTTCAAAAATAAGGACATTTCAATGTGACCCCAAACTTTTGAACCGTAGGGTGTATACAGGTGCTGGTCATAAAATTAGAATATCATGAAAAAGTAGATTGATTTCAGTAATTCCATTTAAAAAGTGAAACTTGTATATTATATTCATACATTACATACAAACTCATATATTTCAGATGTTTATTTTGTTTAATTTTGATGATTACAAATGACAACAAATGAAAATCTCAAATTCATCATATCAGAAAATTAGAATATTACTGAAGACCAATAAAAACAAAGGATTTATAGAAATGTTGGCCAACTGAAAAGTATGAACATGAAAAGTATGAGCATGTACAGCACTCAGTATTTAGTTGGGCCTCCTTTGGCCTGTATTACTGCAGCAATGCGGCGTGGCATGGAGTCGATCAGTCTGTGGCACTGCTCAGGTGTTATGATAGCCCAGGTTGCCCTAATAGTGGCTTTTAGCTCTTCTGAATTGTTGGGTCTGGTGTATTGCATCTTCTTCTTCACAATACCCCATAGATTTTCTATGGGGTTAAGGTCAGGAGAGTTTGCTGGCCAATTAAGAACAGGGATACCATGGTCCTTCAACCAGGTACTGGTAGCTTTGGCACTGTGTGCAGGTGCCAAGTCCTGTTGGAAAATGAAATCTGCATCTCCAAAAAGTTGGTCAGCTGCAGGAAGCATGAAGTGCTCTAAAACTTCCTGGTATGTGGCTGCGTTGACCCTGGACCTCAGAAAACACAATGGACCAACACCAGCAGATGACATGGCACCCCAAACCATCACTGACTGTGGAAACTTTACACTGGACTTCAAGCAACGTGGATGAAGTGCCTCTCTTCTTTTCCTCCAGACTCTGGGACCTTGATTTCCAAAGGAAATGCAAAATTTACTTTCATCAGAGAACATGACTTTGGACCACTCACCAGCAGTCCAGTCCTGTTTCTCTTTAGACGCTTCTGACGCTGTCTGTGGTTCAAGAGTGGCTTGACACAAGGAATGCGACAGCAGAAACCCATGTCTTTCATACGTCTGTGTGTGGTGGTTCTTGAAGCACTCACTCCAGCTGCAGTCCACTCTTTGTGAATCTCCCCCACATTTTTGAATGGGTTTTGTTTCACAATCCTCTCCAGGGTGCGGTTATCTCTCTTGCTTGTACACTTTTTTCGACCACATCTTTTCCTTCCCTTCGCCTCTCTATTAATGTGCTTGGACACTGAGCTCTGTGAACAGCCAGCCTCTTTAGCGATGACCTTTTGTGTCTTGCCCTCCTTGTGCAAGGTGTCGATGGTCGTCTTTTGGACAACTGTCAAGTCAGCAGTCTTCCCCATGATTGTGTAGCCTATAGAACTAGACTGAAAGACCATTTAAAGGCTTTTGCAGGTGGTTTGAGTTAATTAGCTGATTAGAGTGTGGCACCAGGGGCCATCAATTTTGAACCTTTTCACAATATTCTAATTTTCTGATATGATGAATTTGAGATTTTCATTTGTTGTCATTTGTAATCATCAAAATTAAACAAAATAAACATCTGAAATATATGAGTTTGTATGTAATGTATGAATATAATATACAAGTTTCACTTTTTAAATGGAATTACTGAAATCAATCAACTTTTTCATGATATTCTAATTTTATGACCAGCACCTGTATATGTATATATATCTCAAGTTTCCGACTGTTAACTGCAGGCCGTTCTATCTGCCCAGAGCGTTCAGTGCGGTTAGCATCACTGCTGTTTTTGTGCCCCCTAGCGCTAACACTAAAGAGGCCATGAAGACTCTATACCAGACTATCTCTGAGCTCCAGTCTGCACACAGAGGCTGTTTTTATCATTGCTGGGGATTTTACCAAGAAGAAAGTTCTCCCTCATTTTTACCAACATGTGGACTTTGCAACTCGGGGTGAAAACACTTTAGACCTGGTTTACTCTGACATCAAAGATGCATTCAGAGCAGCTCCCACCTCTGGTCATCAGACCCATCTGACCTATCTGTCATGCTTATCCCTGCATACAAGCCGCAGCTGATCAGCGCTAAACCGACAGTTAAAGAGGTCAGAGTGTGGTCTGAGGGCGCCATGGAGACACTACAAGACTGTGTTGAATTCTCTGACTGGAACATCTTCAAGGCTGCAGCAACATATGATAACTTATTAAATATTGATGAGTATGCCATGACTGTGTCAGCCTACATCAACAAATGCATGGAGGACGTCAGCCTCAAAAGGAACATCACCACCCTGGATAAATAGAGAGGTTCAGAAATCGCTAAAAGCACCGAACTCAGCTTTCAAGTCTGGTGATAAAGAGGAACTAAGAACAGCGTGTGGCAACTTAAACCATCAGATCAGAGAAGCAGAACCACAGCCAGAAGATCCAGGATCTTTTCCACGACGACGGCAACACCATGAGGATGTGGAAAGGCATTCGGATGATCACTGATCACAGTAAAAAGGGCAGAAATAAATAGAGCGAAGAAATAACTAGGGTAAAAAAATATAAAAGAAGAATACAACGGACAAAAATATTATAACATACGCATAAATAAATACTTAAAAATATAAGTAATTAAAAAATAAAGTTGAAGATTATAAAGGACAAAAAAATAAATACCGTAAATATTACAAAGGGAAATAAATAAAGAAGCTAATTAAAAGAGTTATATACATTTATGTCTCACTGTATAATTTAATTTCTACTTACATTTATTTGTTTATTGTGTTTTTGGTGGCAGTTAATTGTATGCTTATTTATTTATTGAGCATTTATTTATTTTTAATTATGGCAGAGTTGGTCCTCCATACTTCTCAGCTTGTTTTGGGAGAGAAAAAAAATGCAGACTCATTAGAGCAACGAAATTTTATCTAAAGTTTAACAATCTGCCAACATAAATGTGTTTTTTTTCCTAAATCTAATCTGGACTGAAGGTTTCTTAAAAGGCCGTCGTAGACTGACTGCAGTTTGAGGGATCTGTTTCCAATAAAATTTCTTTTTTGTGTAAACAAAATGAAAATTAAATCTGTCTAAAGTCTAAAAGTTTGGCTTCATGTCAGGAGGAAACGACTCCTGCGGCTCATCTTCTCCATGTCGCCTCCCACCGGTTTTTCACTCGTCTCCGTTTATGCCGATCTGAACCCTCTGGGTGTTTCTTCCTCGTCTCACTGCCTCTAATTCTCCCGTTTGTGTTTTTTCCGTTTTCAGGAACCGAGGGGAGCGAAGGATGAGCGCGTTGGATTGCGTCCGTCGTGTTTATAAAGCGGACGGCCTGCGGGGCTTCTATAGGGGAATGTCTGCGTCCTACGCCGGCATCTCAGAGACTGTGATCCACTTTGTTATCTATGAAAACATTAAGCGGCGCCTCCTGGTGGCCAAAACGCCACAGAACATGGAGGAGGAAGAGGATGCATCAAAAGACGCTTGGGACTTTTTCGGGATGATGCTCGCCGCCGCCACTTCTAAGACTTGTGCCACATCTATTGCTTATCCTCATGGTGAGAGTCAGAGATGTTTTAGCCACTTGAATAAACGCCAAAGGTTGTTTTTAACGTTGCATTTTCCATTTGCAGAGGTAATCCGCACCAGGCTACGAGAGGAGGGCACCAAGTATTGCTCCTTTTTCCAGACTCTAACCACAGTTCCCAGAGAGGAGGGCTACCGGGCCCTGTACCGCGGCCTCACCACCCACCTGGTACGCCAGATCCCCAACACCGCCATCATGATGTGCACCTATGAGCTGGTGGTCTACCTCCTGAACGGTTAAAAGCCTGCCGCCGATTAGAGAAGAGAAGAACACGGGATCACCCGCACACCAGTTAGCACCGCTAACAATCCGCTGGATGGGAATGGGAAGAGACGGCGCCTCAGGCTCATTAGCAAGGCCAAAGGAATCGGCAGGAGGAAGCTCCTCTTCATCATGGATCAGTTTGCATTTCCGTTCTGCCCTTTTTTTTCTCTGCTAATTCAGTTTAGAGTTCAGAAGGAAGAATCGGGTTTACCTACGAGTCGTTGGGATCTCCTGTAAAGGCGTCCTAACGAGTCTTTAATCGCGTTAGCGTATCCTAACACTGAAACCATGGAAAAAACCTTTGTTTTTACTACAGTTACTCATCAGCATTCAGGATTATTTTTAAATAAAAACACGTGTGGCACAGTTATTGGTAATGATTTACGCAACCCCCCCCCCCAAACAGAAAAATAAAAATCTCGGATCCTATGGAGGCGAAACAAGCCCACGACATCATACATCCTCTTTCATGCTTTTACAAAATTCCTCCTTTTTTATTTCATACCGAACTGAAATGACTGTTTTAGGCTATGGAGTGAGTTTTGTCCCATTATTGTTTTTCTGTGGGGGGGGGTAGCCTCGTGAGACCATCCTGATCAAGATTTCACTCGCTAATCAGTCTGGAGACTCTCCGTTAAAGAAAATTTGGAGCCGTTCACCAAACGAACGTCCAATAAGCGTTGGCTTTGAGGCGGGTTGAGGTGTGACGCAACGAGAAGCGCGACAGTTCAGTCTAAAGAACATGGCGGCTTCAGCCGATGAAACTAGCGTTAGCGTGGCTATCGAGCAAGTTTTATCGGAATTACAGAGTATTTCTTCACTGAAAGAAGAGCAAAAGACTGCTCTGGAGGCTTTTCTCAGAGGAAAAGATGCTTTTGCTCTTCCTGTTGAGTGAGGAGCAAAGACACATTTCTATTGGTCTACTGGCCGTTAGCAGCAGCGCTTTTATTGGTCCAAAGCGAGTGTTTGGATTGTTGGATTAGGCTTGAAGAGAATATGATCATATAAATGCAATTTACATAAAAAGACATTCGTAAAAATCAATTTGAAAAAAAGTAACATTTGACAATATAAAAGCTTTTGATGTTTGCTAATTTTTTTTTTTTTTGGCAAACATCAAAGTTTCTCTCAAAAATTTTATATGGTCAGTATGTTTTTTCAAAGTTTATTTTTTGCATTATGTGTTTTAAATTCCATTAATATTTTTTTTTTTATTGTTATAATAATGGAACAAAATTCACTCCATATTAGGGTTGTCACGATACTAAACTTTTCAACTCGATACCGATACTAAGGAAAATATTCGATACTCGATACCATTTTCGATACCACAAGGATAAAAACAAAGACTCCAAAATTCTACAGAAATATCTTCATTAATAAATAAAATACAATAAATAAACACAATAAAGGTTGTATGCTGTGCACAATATTAAGCAAGCTTGATAAAAAACTTATAAAATTAAAATTAAGTGTTCCTTCCTTGGCTATGCTTTGCACACATAACAATGACACTAGCCAAACCGGTTAAGAAACAAAAATAATTCTCAGCAGCTGCACCTCTTACAAAAAAAAAGTCTGAAACTGAAAAGTGCGTAGAATTATTCAATCACACAGTGTTCTAAAAGTGCATTTTCCTCTATTCTGCACTTTAGATGAATGACTGCTTAGGTGCCACTGGTGGTGGCACTGTATCGTTACTTTTAAAAACGAGTATTGTATCCGGATACAACGTTTCAGTATCGATACTTTTTTGAGTTTCGATACTTTTAACAACCCTACTCCGTATGAGAAGAACTCTGTACGCAGCTGCAGGTAAAGTCCCAGTAACGGTGGGAAACAGGCAGACTTGATGATCCCAGGCTGCCAGATCAACACCAGTAAAACTTTTAAAATATTAAGCCCTATTAAGCTCGATGAACTGTTTTCATCATTTTTATCCCATTTTTCATCCTTTAAATGTGTATGAAATGTTGGCATCGTGCAGAAAAAGGTTTTGCTGCCAAACTTTTCACTGGGAGACCTGAAAAAAAATCCCATCACATCCTGGCAAACAGCAGAACCTTTAGAACTATAAACCTTATTCAGTGTGAAACGCAGCACGAGGCGCCGGTTGCTTCAATTAAAAATGGATCTTTATTTCACTTCATGTTGAAAAGTAGAATAAAAATAAGAAAATCCTAAAGTTAGGGATTGTTGGGATTACTAATAACTGTGCCACCTGATTTTTAATTTTCTTTTTCTTTAGCCAAACTATTCTTTCTTGTTTATTTTAACTTGTTTGCTGCTGAATAAATGTAATAAAAACTACAGCCTTTTATTTTCCAATTTTTATTGCAAAATTTGTGCTTAAAACTTTTTAACACGTCACGTTTTTTTTTAACATGAATAAATTACAGCTTCAAACTGCATCGAATTAAGTAAAGAGAAATCAGACAGAATGATTAAAGTGGGACAAAGAACGAAGGGTTAATCCAAAGATGGCGTGCCTCGAGTCAAAACGACCCGCGCGGCGGCTCGACGCAAGTTTTCATTTATTTATTTTCCGTGAGAAGGAAGGACACGTTAACGAGTTAATCGGTGGTTTGATAATGAGGCCTGCTGTGGATCCGCGACATTCGGACCCGACGCCGTTCGAGTTCAATCTACAACAAAACAAGCGTTCTCAGAACTAACTGAATGTAAATAAAGAAGAGGAGCCAGAAAAAATAGAAAATAATCACCCTTGTTGTGAATTAAAAAGTTAATATAATTAACAAATTCTAACTAAAATTGTAATTTGTTTATATATCTATATATACACAGTTCTATAAATATATATTACCTCTAGAATGTGATTGTGTTGCGGTTTTGAGCCCATATGTGGGAAACGTTTAGTGCATTTTCTCTAAAGGAGAGCAAACCTGCCTATCAGTAGTTACCTTCATCTCCCAGAAAAAGGTAAATTGTTCAAATAGCACTTTTCAGTCCTTTCAACCATCATTTTTTGTTTTAGTTTTTTCTCTTGACCTCATGGTGGAGTGAGGCTCATCTGAGGTTTACATCGGAGGACCTGTAGTGTTTAGCCAGCAAGGAGGAAGTGGACGATAAAAACGCACATTTATTCATTAAACATGAACTTTAATGATCTCTTTGTATGTTTGATGTTTATTTTTTTAATTTAGGAAATGAAAGGGTTTGAGAATCCTACTTTTTGTTTTGTTTGCAGTGATCGGATTTATCATCCCTTCCAACACGGCCGTCTGTGTGCTCTGATTTGATTTCTATGACGGACTGTTACGGCCAGGCTAGAGATTTCTTTTTCTGTTTCGAGAATAAAGTCGTAAAATTACGAGGATAAAGTTTTATTTTATGAAAACTCTTAAAAGAATCCCTTTCTTCCCTAAAATGTGGAATGTGGAGCATCGTGGGAAGTTATACTTTAGCATCGGTTTGGCAAATCAGGAAATCTTTTAGCAGCAGCATCAAACTGGGCAGGATGTCAAAGTGGACTCTGGTTGCTGATTGGTGGAGCTGGTCGGACGTCATCTGATGGGCGGAGCTACAAGCTTTCTTTCTGAAACAGGTTGTGGTATGATGACTAGAGATGCACGATTTTGGCTGATATCCGATATCGATACCGATGTTAAAGCTGGACAAAAATAAGTAGTCATTGAAAATAGCAGTTTTGTTATCCATTTCTGACACTTTGAAAAATAATATACTCAAATATATTTTCATATGCTGATATCAAATTGATTTTTAAAAACGCGGTATCGATCTATTTTACTTTCAAAATCTCGTGAAATTTCATCGTTCTGTTACAAACTCTCGTGATATTTTGCAAATTCGTGTGAGATTTTGTTAGTAAAATAGATCGATACCGCGTCAATATATCAACATATAAAAATATGGCAACATTTGGTGAATTTTCGGGGGATTTCGTAGCATAACGATGACATATAGCAATATTTCATTAGTAAAAGAGATTGATATGGTGTTTGTAAATGGCAAAATATCAGAATATGAAGATATTGGGATATTTTAATGGATCAATATTTTTTCCCTCGTCTTTAGAAGTTTTTAAGTCTGTAAAAAAGAAGTTTTTGAGGAAGAAGTAGTATATATTTTTTTTAGACTTTAGAAACTCAGAAGCTGATCAAATATCGGGTTAAATATCGGTGGGGTGGCCGATGTCCGATATTCAGTTTTAAGGCCGACACCGATAGGGGGCCGATTATATCGTGCATCCCTAATGATGACTTTATGCTTGTAATATTATGATTTATTCTCGTAATGTTGCAACCTTATTCTCAAAATAAATAAATCTCTAGCGTGGCGCTAACATTCCTTCATACTACTAGTCGCCTCTGGATCCTCCATGTTCCGACTTGATGAATAAACCAGATGTTTTAAGTAGCAAAACAAACACTTGAACTCAGCCTTTATCCCTGGGGGGTAATGCCGGCTGCTTGCAGCACCGTTTTAAAGGATTAAATGTCCTTATATTTTCTTTTTTTTCCCTTTTTTTTTTAGCAAAGTTGAAACTGAGACCTTTGCTTTTATATTTTCCAACCATAATTTGATGTTTCTGCATAAAACAAGAAAGAAATTCTTAGTTGTTTACTAAAGCCCTTGCATTGCCCCTCATGATTGATGAAAGAGATGGCTTGGATTTCCTCCTCCTCCTCTCTCCCTGCTCTGCATCCTCAGCGCCTCCTTTCCAGCTTCACTGGGATCAGTGGAAGTAGTTAAAGTATTATTCCCGTTTGAGGTATTAATGAGCTGCTTCTCGGTGTGTATAATTATAGCTGTGGTTGCTATGGTTACACATCATACAAACTTTCAAATATCTTTGCAAAAATGTAATAGACCACCCAACACCAGGTAAATAAAAAAAAAAAATTTTTTGATTCACAAGCGGAGGAAGTAAAGTTCGTAAAAAAATATAAACATATATATATACACACACATATATACATATATATGTATGTTTCTGTATATATATTTATATATATACAGAAACATACATATATATGTATGTTTCTGTATATATATTTATATATATACACATGTACCATCAGTAATAAATCACACACATTAACATGCAATGTTTACTGAAGATATAGCAGTTTAACGACTCTAGACCAGTAGGTGGCGACACTACAGTTTCCCAGACGATTGCCAGCTCTGCTAATGCTAATGCTAATCTAACAAAACAAAATTTAACCAGAAGGAAAGTTTCAGCCTCCTCTGGGATTTTGAGCCTGTTTACGTCCTAAACTTTGCTCCATAGCTCATGCAATATGGGTATAAACACATGTATATATGTGTGTATACATGTGTTTATACATATACACACATGTATACATGCTCTCCCTCATTTTTACTCAGAATTACACATTTTGACCCATCAAAATTTGTAAGACAATAACTGATATAGTTATTTTTTTCAGTAACTAATACTTTTAAAATTAATACTTTTATTCTGCACTACTCCAAATGTTCTGGCTTTTTAATCTTTTTGATTAAAAAGTTGTTGCTACATAACAGAAAGAAAATAAACCCTTATATGTTACTTTAGAGCTGAGGAGTTATTTTGATTTATTCTATTCTCAGGTTTTCAGTTTTGGTTCTAAAACTCAAGTTTAATGGTTAAATCTGACGTTGAAAAATGTGTCACCATAGAATAGTGGTCCCAGCTCCATCTCTTCATCAATCTGAGGTCGACTGACAAACGCTGAAGACCCCTGATGTGACTCCAATCTGTAAGAAAAAGAAAACCTGCAATAAATCCTAAACTGATACTTTTCTCAAGCCTTTGGTTCATTTTCTGCAGTCGTTTCTCTTGGATTGGAGTCTGTTAGCATCTAACATTCAGACCTGGGGATAATCTCCCGCCGTAGCTCGTTAGAAGTCGTCCAGATCTACCAGATTATGAAGATCACCTCTTGTCTTCACGCCATCCTACGGTCTGTCGATGTGGATGAAACAACCCGATTGGTCTCCAGATTGTTGGGTCTAAATTTGTCTTTGATGCTTTTTGTAACGAGTCCCTCCTTATCATGATACTGCCACCACCGTGCCCCACTGGATACGCTGTTCTTTCCCTGAAGTGAAGCTATTCAGTTTGTACCCCCCTCACCATGACGCTGCCACCACCGTGCCCCACTGGATACGCTGTTCTTTCCCTGAAGTAAAACTATTCCATTTGTACCCCCCTCACCATGACGCTGCCACCACCGTGCCCCACTGTGGATAGGCTGTTCTTTCCTTGAAGTTAAAACTATTCAGTTTGTAAAGAGTCTCCATCAGACGATGATACGCTCTCGCTCACATTTCTTGGAGTTCTTCTTCTGACTAATTTGTAAACTGGGATCCTTCAGGGAGAAGTTTCCAGGTGAAAAATGCTGGTTTGATGGTGATGTTTTCTACACTCTTTGTTTCTTCACTTAAATCAAGCTTAAAGAATAATAATTGACCTTTATTGATCTAATAAAGCAGAAATTAAATCTCTTCATTTAACCCATCCCCTTGGGGAGCAGTGGGCTGTTACTGTGCGGCGCCCGGGGAGCAGTGTGGGGTTAAGGGTCTTGCTCAGGGACCCAGAGTGGCAGGCTGTGGGAGTGGGACTTGTAATCAGAACCTCTAGGATCAAAGCTCTATGCCCTATTAGACCGCCGCTCCCCTTATGTCGCAGTCTGTGGTTCTTCATGTGTTCTGATCGACCCAAACAGCCGAACCAAGTGAGGAACCCTCTGTGTTAAACCAGAACCAGCCAGTCAGTAATCCAGAGAACAGTCAGCGAGTACCAGGCGGTCAATAATGAAGCAAAGTCTCACATTTTGCTTGGTTCTGTCGGGTTCTGTTAGATATAAGGATGGAGGTGGGACGAGTCGACCTCTCTAGTTGCATATTTCTTCGCTTATTTCAGTGTTTGTTGTTTATCTGTGAGGTTGATCCTTCCTCTCATGAAGCGTTTGTCCTCGTGTCTCAGTAACGCCTCAGTATTTCCACACAAGAACATAGAAGTTTCTTTTATGTAGAATTTTCTTTTTCCCTTTAGTGTTTGGTTTTCATGTCAAAGATGGACCTGCTGGGGCTCAGTCTATGCATTCTGCTTTGACCTGTTTTTGTAAAAGAAAATGTCAATAAATTGAAAGAAATGTTACCTGGTTTCCTTCTTCTTCTCATTTGTCTGTTTGTTTGGTTTATTTTAAGGATTCTACAGATACTAACAGGGTGGAAGGTTTTTGTTTTCTGCTCTTTGGTCTCATCCCGACCACAAAAAGTCATGTTTCTATGTGATGTCTGTGTTGGACAAATACCTTTTACTCCAGTAAAAAGAAAGTGATTAAAACTTGAAAACAAAGTCCAGTGGAATTTTTTATTAACTTTTTTGGAATAACTATGACCTGCATTCACCAGCATTTTAATATAACTTTGAACAGAAACTGCTATGTCCATATTTCCATCCAGCAGGTGGCAGTGCAGCCATTCCCAGATTGCATCTGTGAACACCCTGCAGCTGTTTCAATCCCAAATATATACAAGATAAGAAATAAAAATGAAACTACATTCATTTTTATGCTTTGTTGTTGATAAAAAACCGGAATATTTGCATAAAAGGAAAAACATAAAAGCTCCAAAAGTAACAGCTGCATGGCTGAGACTCGCTTCTTGGCTCTGAAAGGTGACACCAATGCTTAACTTCTGCAGTTGCAAACACAGCCTGACTCATGCACCACATGTATTTATTTTGTGAGCGACTGAAAGGAAGGTTGTGTGTTCCCGAAAGTTTTCTGCCAGCAGCGCCTGTATTCTTGGAAAGCTGCAACAATTCGAGGAGCCAGAGCGAGCTGGTGGTGCCTCGCTTGTAAACAAAACAAATAAGAGACACACTGAGAGCAAGAGGAGTTTGTTTTCTTCAGGGTGGAAAGTAAAAGAAGGCAACGGGGAGAGCAATTTTTTAACCCTTCATTTAACTAAACTGTTTCTTCTTGGTTTTGATGTGAAAGATCGGAACAAGTCAGTTTTTACTCTGACAGGGAACCGTCCTCATGCCGGAAACAGGCCTGTTTTCCAGTGTAGTCCTGTTTCTCTGACTGTGACTAACTGGATGTGCTCTCTTCATCGTCTGACATGGGAGCTGGCTCGGAGCTCGTCTGCCTGGCTGTGTGTTTTCTGGACGCCCCGCCCTTTTACAGTCGCCTTTTGTATCTATGCTTCTTTTTCTATGTCTGCTTCTGTCTCCTTGAACCCCAGTGGGCCTCAGCAGATGGCCGCTCACACTGAGCCTGGTTCTGCTGGAGGTTTCTTCCTGTTCAAAGGGAGTTTTTCCTCTCCACTGTCGCTACAAGCATGCTTAGTGTGAGGGATTGCTGAAGAGTCAATGAGTCGATGCAATCAGCTGGTTTTCCTTAGATAGAAAACTTTGGATCAATCTGACTGGATGATCTGGTGAACTGGAAAGTGACCTGAGATGACATGATGTGAATTGGAGCTATAGAAATAAACTGAATCCATTTGAAACTGAATGTCTCTCTATGGTTTCTGATTGGACTGAAGTTCAGGCTTTAAGGCTTTAACCTCTGCAGTGTGTGTGCCTGCCCATCGAGTAACAAGCTTCAGAAAAGAGACCAGCTATCATGACGCTACCACCACCGTGCTTTACACTTAGTATATGTTGAATAGGTTTTCAGGCGAAACTAAACTGCTTATTTGTTTTTAGTCGCAATTTTGTCAGTTCTTGGGAAACATTTTTTAAAACTGAAAAAGGATAAAAACTCAAAGTTTTTGCTTGATTTAAAATGATTTTTTTTTTGTGTATTTTCTCTCTGTATATCAGTACACCTCATATAAATGCCAACAAGTGACATGAGTTCACTAATCCAAATGATAAATTCTCAAATCCACTTATAACGAGTTTATAAAATATAAACTAAAGGTCACAGATTAAATTGTATCATAAGCTGAGAATCAACCAGTACAACAAATACCAAAATGCTGGTGAAGATTATCAATCCTCCAGGTCATAGTCATTCTAAAAAAGAAAAAACAATTAACTGGACTTTGTTTCCAAGTTTGAAGACGTTTCTCTTCAAACTCAAAATGTCAGAAATAGCATTGCGTTCCAGTTTTATACAGTAGCCCAACAAAGCCTTTAGAAAACATTAGGGATGCACGATATTGGGATTTTGGCCGATATCCGATATGCCGATATTTTACAACTCATGTAGCCGATAACCAATATCGATACCGATGTTAAAGCTGGACAGAAATAAGTAGTCATTGTCTGTCATTCTTACGTTTTCTGTTGTTTATACAATTTTTGACCTGTGTCATCTACAGAACTGAGTCTCTGCTGGTGTATGATCGCAACACACTAATAGATCTACAACCTTTAGTCCAGGATAAGGAGTTATTCGATGTTGCGGGCCGACAATCTTTGCCCCCGCTTCTGGCGGAGATTCCGAGCCACTTGTTCCGGGTTCCTGTGCTGCTTTCTCGGAGGAGACGTCGTCGTCGTCGCGGTAGACGAAGCGGCCGGCTGGTGAAGCTGAAGTTTTACATGACGCACTGTTGTGCTTTTACTCGATCATCGCAAGGATCATTTTTGGGCCCCTGGGTGACTCGGCGTTTCTTGGATCCCATTGATGCCTGCTTGGTGCCAGTGGTCGGCGTTGAAATCCCTCTACACCGCCGCCCCTGCCTTTCCCGGCTCAACATACGCGGACGGTGTCTCCAAAACCTGAGACCGCTGTGCCGGGTTTCCCGACCTGTCGAAGCCCAGGATCAAGTTCCTGTTAGGATTGGCCTGGTAAACGCCAGGTCGCTTGTGAATAAAACTTTTATTCTTCGGGACTTTTTTAGTCACCAAAATCTGGATTTTCTGTGTGTGACGGAGACGTGGCTGAGTGTTGGTGAGTCCAGTGCTCTATCTGAGCTTTTACCAGCGGATTGTTTTTATTTTAATTCACCACGGGCTTCGGGAAGAGGGGGAGGCACAGCGATTGTTTACAAACAGGATTACAGATGTAAGCAGTGTTTTCTACAGACGTCTTTCCCCAGCTTTGAGTTTACGGCTTTTGAGATGAGACACGTAAACCCAGTTTTCTGTGCTGTCATCTACCGGCCCCCCAAATATAATAAGGATTTTATAAGTGACTTTTCTGATTTTTTATCTGGGATTTTAACTAACTATGAACATGTTCTTATTGTTGGAGACTTCAATATACACGTTTGCTGTCCAAATAAGCCTCTGGTAAAGGATTTTTTAAGCCTTTTGGACTCTTTTAACCTGGTACAGGCCGTATCAGGCCCTACACATGAACATGGACACACACTGGACCTGGTAATTTCCTGCGGTCTGCCTGCGACAAACCTGGAAATCTGTGACGCTGTGTTTTCGGATCACCTGCCTGTTTTATTCACTATTACTTTGACACCTACCGCAGTTAAAACTCGCGCTGCTGCTCGGCGCTGTCGGATTATTAACCCCTCCACTGCCACTCATTTCTCTACTGCTTTTCTTCAACTCTGTGAATCATCTGACTTCCTCCACTTTGATACAGAAGAGCTCTGGTCCTGGTTCTATTCTTCCTGTCAAACCATCCTGGACTCGGTTGCTCCATTAAAAACCAGGCACCCCAGGATTAAACCTGAGCCTTGGTTTAATGACAGAACTCGTGCTGCAAGGAAGGAATGTCGTCGTGTTGAACGCAGGTGGAAAAAGGATAAACTGCAGGTTACTCTTCAGATTTTAAAAGACAGTTGGCGTCTCTACCAGAGCACGGTTAAAGAGGCAAAAAGAGAATATTTGGCAAATATCATTGCTTCAAACAGTCATAACCCACGTGTTTTATTTAACACCATTGACTTTGTGCTTAATATTTCTCAGAAGGCCTGTTTGGAAGCTTCTCCTGATGTGTGTGATGATTTTATGCGTTTCTTTATTGAAAAGGTTGGTAGTACCAGGGCTCTTATCACAGCTCCTGACTCTGACCCTTCAATTTCAGTCCCTTGCTCGGCTACTTTCAATCAGTTTGAGCCTGTGACGGTCTCACTGTTAGAGGATGTGGTTCGCCACATTAAGCCATCAGGTTCCCCCCAGGATGCTGTGCCTCCACGACTTTTTAAAGATATTTTACCTAGCATAGGGCAGCCTGTTCTTGCAATTATAAATAGCAGTCTATCCTCAGGTGTGGTCCCTGCTAGTTTTAAACATGCAGTAGTGCAGCCACTGCTTAAAAAACCTGGCCTTGATCCGACTGTTCTGGCTAATTATCGGCCTATTTCAAAGCTGCCTTTCCTTTCTAAGGTTTTAGAGAAAATTGTGTACTGTCAGCTGACACAGTTTTTAGATGACAATGGCATTCTGGAGGTTTTTCAGTCAGGCTTTAAAACTCTTCATAGTACAGAATCTGCTTTAATAAGAGTTTTTAATGACATTCTTTTTTTTTTTTTTTTTTTTTTTTTTTTTTTTTTTTTTTTTACAGTGTCCTGTCTGGCAAGGTGGCAATAAGAATAATTGTCTTGATGCCAAAAGGAGCCCAACAGATTTTACTTTCACAAGTGTAGCGGTATCGCAATTGCCATACCGCTCCACATTCTTCTTGCTTCTTGACATTCTTCTTGCATGTGATTCTGGTCACCATGTTGTTCTGATGTTACTTGACCTAACTGCTGCCTTTGATACAGTAGACCACAATATTTTAATATCGCGATTACACCACATTGCTGGTATTGATGGCACTGTTCTTAAATGGTTCAGGTCTTACCTGGAGGAGAGAACTTTTTCAGTGAATATTAGTGGCTCTAAATCACCTGTTGCTTCAATGTCTTATGGTGTCCCACAGGGCTCAATTCTTGGCCCACTGCTTTTCTCTCTTTATATACTGCCTCTGGGTTCTACCCTTAGGAAACATGGGATTTCTTTTCATTGTTACGCTGATGATTGTCAGATTTATTTGCCCATACAGCAGCAGGATGTACATTCAATCAAACATCTCCTGGCATGTCTAGGAGATATTAAAGCTTGGTTGGCCTTGAACTTTTTAAACTTTAATGAAAACAAAACAGACGTGATGGTGTTTGGACCCAGTGGCTCTTGTGAGTCCTCCTCTGTTGACCTGGGACCTTTGCAGGTATATTTTAAACCTGTTATTACTGATCTTGGTTTTAAGGTGGACAGTGATTTTAAATTGGACAGCCAAATTAGAGCCGTGGTTAAGTCCAGCTTTTATCATTTAAGGCGATTGGCGTCAGTGAAATCTTTTCTTTCCAGGCAGCATTTTGAAACACTGATCCACGCTTTTGTTTCAACTCGATTGGACTACTGTAATGCACTTTATCTGGGTGTCAGTCAGTCGCTGCTCTCACGTCTGCAGCTAGTACAAAATGCTGCTGCACGACTTTTGACAGGTACTCGAAAGAGAGAGCATGTGACCCCTGTCCTGGCCTCACTTCACTGGCTGCCTGTATATTTTAGGATTCATTTTAAAATTCTTATGTTTGTTTTTAAATCAGTGCATAATCTTGCCCCAGCTTACCTCTCCGAGCTTCTTCATCCCTACGTACCCCATCGGTCTCTCAGGTCAGCAAATCAGCTGCTCTTGGAGGAACCGAGAACAAAAAGGAAGCTCAGAGGGGACAGGGCTTTCTCTGTTATGGGCCCCAAATTATGGAATAACTTACCTTTGCAGGTCAGAGAGGCCCCTTCTTTGCCCATTTTTAAAGCTCGTCTTAAAACCCATCTATTTTACTTGGCTTTCAACACCAGTGGGATCTAGTTTTAAATTGTATGTTTTTTTGCTTTTAAACTGTTTTTAAATTATTTTTATTATGTTGTGTTCTTAAACTGTACAGCACTTTGTATCAACTGTGGTTGTTTTAAAGTGCTTTATAAATAAAGCTGGTATGGTATGGTATTGAAAATAGCAGTTTTGTTATCCATTTCTGACACTTTGAAAAATAATATACTCAAATATATTTTCATTTGCTGATATTAAATTGATTTTTAAAAATGCGGTATTGATCTATTTTACTTTCAAAATCTGGTGAAATTTCATCATTCTGTTACAAACTCTCGTGATATTTTGCAAATTCTTGTGAGATTTTGTTAGTAAAATAGATCGATACCGCGTCAATATATCAACATATAAAAATATGGCAAAATTTCGTGAATTTTCGGGGAATTTCGTAGCATAACGATGATATATAGCAATATTTCATTAGTAAAAGAGATTGATATGGTGCTTTTAAATGGCAATATATCAGCATATGAAGATATTGGGATATTTTAATGGATCAATATTTTTTCCCTCGTCTTTAGAAGTTTTTAAGTCTGTAAAAAAGAAGTTTTTGAGGAAGAAGAAGAAGTAGTATTTATTTATTTTTTTAGACTTTAGAAACTCAGATGCTGATCAAATATCGGGTTAAATATCGGTGGGGTGGCCGATGTCCGATATTCAGTTTTAAGGCCGATACCGATAGGGGGCCGATTATATCGTGCATCCCTAGAAAACATGCAAATTAAAAAGGATAAACGGGTCCACCCCTTTGGACCTAGCCTTGTGAGACCATCCTGATCTCGCAAGCTTTCAAGGTTTCACTCGCAGATCAGTCTGGAGACTGATCTGCTGGGACTGCATCTGGATCTGGAGACTGAGTTAAATAAAATTTGGAGCCGTTCACCAAACGAACGTCCAATCAGCGTTGGCTTTGAGGCGGGTTGAGGTGTGACTCAACGAGAAGCGCGACAGTTCAGTCTAAAGAACATGGCGGCTTCAGCCGATGAAACTAGCGTTAGCGTGGCTATCGAGCAAGTTTTATCGGAATTACAGAGTATTTCTTCACTGAAAGAAGAGCAAAACACTGCTCTGGAGGCTTTTCTCAGAGGAAAAGATGTTTTTGCTCTTCTCCCGACTGGTTTCGGCAAGAGTAGCCTGGCTTGTGGTTGTTTTCGTCGTCGCTCTGTTAGTACGTCATATGCTTCCTTGATCTGATTGGTTTATTTGGCCCGTCTATCACCAACATAGACCAATCAGCTAACCAGTATTTTCGCCCCTTCCCAAAATTACTTCAACGGAAGGTTTCGAGATGGATATGCGGAGCAAATCCATCTGGCGGAGTCAGGTTACCATACCTGTCTATGTCTCTGAAAGGGGGTCGATAAAGGGAATTGTTGGCTTGGATTAAACACCAATACCAGAGTTTATATTTTGGCAGGGGGGGGCCTGGCATGTTTCTAAATACTGAACTCTGCTGCATAACAGATCTATCTTCTTAGAAATGTTGTAACATTCAAAACAAAAACAAAGAAGTAAAACTCAACTAAAAACAACTTTCCTTCCTATTTGATTTGATTTAAACCCTCGATTGAACTTGAGTGGGTCCAAATATTTCCTCCTACTTTGCCTTCAACACAGCAGATTGGAATATTTCCTTTGCGTGGATTTAAACCTCTTTATTTGTAAAGTTTAATTTATTCTGGACAGGTTTACTATGAAAAAATTATGGTTCTACTTTACTTCAGTCCTTCAGGTCCTTCAAGCTCTTCCTTTCAGCATTCAGAGCAAAGTTCTCAGGAAGTCGGTTTCTGTACTTTCTAAAATCCTACAACTGAGAGAAGATGCCTTCTCTTTCTGTCCGATTTCTCTTCTCTAACGTCGCTCTGTAAGCAAATCCACAGTCAACAGAAAATTCAGCCATTCCCTCCATTTTATATTCCAGCTCTGAACGTCCCTTATGTGTTCATAATAGAATCCATGAGTAATCCAAGGGTGAAAAAGATGTGACATGTAAGGTCTGTGAAGAAACAGGCAAACAGAGTTACTTTGTGAGAAAGATAAGGAAGGGGAGGGGAGCTCCTGAGAGAGGGGGGGGGCACGCTGAAAGACAGGGAATGAAAACATCTGATGCAAGGAAGTCTGCCAGAGGACTTGGGGAGGAATCTGCGTGGAAGGTTTCCTTGAAGTCGCCCCCCCCTAGAAGCTGACAGGATGGCACACACGCAGCGCCAGAACTTTGTTCAGAGCACAAAAGAGATGCACGAGACTTGCCCTTACACAACTTGAGAAATTCTGCACAGCCTGGGAGATATGAGTCATGTTCAGCTGAAGCTACCTCTGAGCAGCAAACACTTTACTGCTTGTTGTGACAGATTATAGATATATGAACCCCCCCACCATAACCATGCCTCCAGTGTCTCCTGACTTCACTTTTAATGGACAGGAATGAGAGTGCTATTGATCTTTTGGAACAACTCTGCAAGTAAGTAAAGGATGTTTATCACGAAATGGGTCTTTAATGACTCACTGCAAAACGGTCTGAAAAAGCAGCGTCGTGTTTTGGACTCATAGGCCAGACATACAGTACCTGATGTGTTTAGGGCAACGCCTTCCATTTGTTGTTGTTTTTAATTGATTGCAGGTCGGTCAGCTCACCGGGTAAACTCGTTTACTTTTCAAGAAGAAAGCGGATTAGGGGTCTTTGCATAAAGCTAAAACAAAAACCTGGGTCTGGTTGTCTGATACGGACCAAATGGCTGACTGCACAGAGTGGCATGACTTGGAGGGCTCACAAAATGAAAAGAAATAGTCTACGTGTCAGTTCTGACCTGAAATAGTATTTTTGCCTTATAGCATCTGTTCAGGGACTAATGGATGCTCCTTATGCTGTGCAGAGTTTACCAACTATAGGAGGATACTGATTTACAATGCAGCTAGATAATAAAGCTAAAACTTCAGCTTGATTTTTAATTAAGTTATTTAAGGGCTGGTTAACAAGTTTATGTCGGGGGAATTTAGACTAAATTTACCATCTTTTCTGAAATATCTAACATTCGATTGCTCAAATATAAAGTCAAATTCTTTATACTTATTTGCAATATTAAGTAATAAATAACATTTAAAATCTAGTTTGGTATGAATTAAACCCTGCACTTATTGTGGGAAGAGAAAAAAAAAACAATTTTATTAGTCTTAAAACTTAAATTTTTGATAAAGCTCCTATTTATATGATTTATATAGTTATGCTGCTACAGGCTTAGACTGCTGGAGGACACAGAGACCACTTTTCCTCACTCTGCTTCATTCTATCTCTGTAGTATTTGTTATTTCTCTTGTCCTGGTATCTTTGTCTGGCCGGGTGATGTTAGGCATCAGCTGGCCTGCTGCTGTCAACAACTTTTTCAGTGTTTAGTCCCGTTTCTCTCCTAGATACAGCCTTGGGCTCAGCTTTTACTGCAAGTTACTGTGTTCACTTTTTCCTCCCCTTTGGCACGACAACTGGCTCAGAGATCATCTGCTGAACTGTTTATTTCACAGACAGAGCCGCCTGTGGAACTAATTTACCATGAACTTTTCTAACATAGAAGGTATTTATAGATCACTGCTTCTATGTTCCTTTTCTGTGGCTAATTGTGTCTTCTTGAACCCAGGGTCTTGCTGAATTGGTGCTATGTAGATTAAACTGAATTTAATTCATTATCCTTTTGGTGGCTTTTTGTCTTCACACATGAATAGCTAGATTCAAGGTTCTCAAACGTTTCAGCCTTTTGACCCAAAAAAAAGGTGTCAGAGTTGACTCATGACCTAAATAATTGGTGACTATAGAAATGTTTCTACAACATCATTAAACTGGGGGTGTAATGATATTACAAACAGCACCGACAACCAGTGTAGTTGGATTTCTCCATTACTTAGTGAAAACTTTTAGTTTAAGTTCCTCCTTAAATACTTCGACATAAATATTTATTGTTTAGTTTCATTTTCATGGTGGATCTCAAGGACTCTATCCTGGTTGATCAAAGGACCCAAAAATGGGTCATAATCCTAACTAGAGAATTAAAACAATACATAGTGTGACCACAGCTACCTGAAATGAACATATGCAAAAGATGAAACATATGCAAATTAAAAAAATGAAAAACAGTGGCCGGATGGTTGACAATGATTATCTATATTTAGTGCATAAACTGTGTTTAGATGACCTGACATTCAAAGGCCAGGACATGATCTACAGGGACACTGGCCCCTGTTGGCCCCTGTCTAGAACCGCCCATGAAAGAAACAAAACAATGAATAGAATAGTTTGCAAGCTAATTAAAATTACTTTACATGTATGCGACACCTCATCCCCTGATTAACATTCTGATTTAGTTGCACTTTATCTGGCTTTTATTCTTTATCTTTTGCTGTAAACTGATTTTTTTTTCTGTGTTTGTTTACTAACCCATAAAAGTTTTAAATTAAATTTATGTTAAAACTGAGAAGACAGAAGTATACGGAAGAAAAAAAAAGCTAACTGATTTTTAAATTTTATTTCAGTTTAGTATGGGAAAAAAGTCAGAATTCTGACTTTTTTAATGTCAGAATTTAGTCAGAATTCTGAGAAAAAAGTCAGAATTCTGAAATTAAAGTCAGAATTCTGAGAAAAAAGTCAGAATTCTGAGAAAAAAGTCAGACTTCTGAGAAAAAAGTCAGAATTCTGAGATTAAAGTCAGAATTCTGATAAAAAAGTCAGAATTCTGAGAAAAAGGTCAGAATTCTGACTTTTTCCCCATGTTAAACTGAAACAAAAGTTAAAAATCAGCTAACTTTTTTTTTTTCCAGTGGCCCTAATCCTCTTCCATAGAAGTAGATCATGAAAATAGATATATTTTTAATGACATTACTTTTAGAAGTAAAAGAATATCCTGATTTTGGTCAGAATCAAACTATGTAAGGCATGAAGTGCCTCCACCCTACCGCAGGCTAAACACCTAGAAATTAACAGGAAACACAAAAAGATTTCCTTCAAAATAAAACACAAAGTAAGGTGGGTTTAAAATTAATAACACAACAAACGAAAAAACACAGCAAAAATGTATTGATATAGTATTAAATAATTTTAATAATCCATATTATAAAGAAACATTCCCTTATCTGAGCTGCATTCCTTTAAAATATGTTTTATTTTGTGGACGCGGTGACCGGAAGCGGGCTGTTGTTCTGGGGGAAATTGACGTCACTCACCTTGTCTTGATCCGGAGGGTGCAGCCAATCAGCGGCAGTCAGGGACACATGAACGGCGGTGATAAATCCAGGGAGCAGCAGCAGCAGCAGGAACAAAGGAAGGAGGGAGCCGAGCAGCTCGCTAGCTCCGCTTCACCGTCATTTCACTTTTTCTCTTCCCTTCCGAACCAGACAGTCTCTTCTACTCGATCTCCATCTTTGTTTTTAACACTTTCCAGACAGAGTTTGCGGGTTTTTGGAGTGCCCGGTTTTTCCCGGGGAGGTTTTTCTGTTTCTCCTGGATGCTTTGGTCGGAAGGCTAGTTCACCTATGGTAAGTTTATGATCCTCATTAAAGCTCCCAGGTTGGTTATTCACTCTAAAATAGTTGTTTTATTATTAAACTGAAGTCATTTTTTGCTGACACCATAAAACACAAACTTTCCAAACTCTGTTTGACAAACATGAAGAAAAAGAGACTCCATCTTTAAATCAGTCTAAAGCTGCTGGCTAACAAGTGGTTTTTTTGTTTATTTAAAGTGTTAGGAGGGGGGGGGGGGGGGGTTATTTACCATTAGGCAATACTAGGTAGTTGCCCAGGGCCTCAAGTTCCTGGGGGCCCCATAAAACTCTGTTTATATGTATAGTTAATTCTACTATTCCTTATTTGTGCACATTAATTATGTTTTTGATTAAAAAAATGGCTAAAATGCCATCAGAACGCTGATAATGCTAAGTGTGTCTCAGCCCCCCCCCCCCCCTTCAGTGTCCACCATATTGGATCAGTCCATTTGCTGCACATGTTCAGAAAGGTCCAAACAGACCATTTGAAAACAAACGATGCAAAGAGCAGTGTTGCCAACTTAGCGCTTTAGTCGCTATATTTAGCCACTTTTCAGACCCCTCTAGCACTTTGATTTCTAAAAAGCTCCTAGCGCCAAATCTAGAGACTTTTTTCTGCTACTGGAGACTTTGGAGACAACATCTAAAAGCAGCGAACTCTGCTCTCCAGAGCGAGTAGATTGGTAACCCCGCCTCCTGCTCTCCTCTATCTTGTCTGCTGTCATGATTCATGCAGCTATTATTTCATCCAAATGAAAAATGGAGAACAGATAAGCAGATCATGCACTGAAAAAAAATAGAGGTTGACAGAACTTAAATTTTCTAGGCAACGTGATGCATTTGGTTTTTTGAGTTTTCCTTACTTAAATTCACTGTGGTTGAGTTTACAAAGATTTTTGAGTTCTGCCAACTTAGGTTTTTGAGTTTCACCTTTAAGTTCTGAGTTCTATCAACTTTGTTTTATGAGTTTGACATATAGATTTTGAGTTCTACAAACTCAGATTTTGTAGTGTTATCTGCAAGTTGAGTTCACGGTTTTCGGTTCGGTTTGATACATGTTGATTGTTACAGCGAAATCCCATAAAAATTTATGAAATTAATGAAAAAAATCCCCCAAAAAATAATGGATTGTAATTATTTTTTATGATCCGTGGAAACCCTGGATCATTTCCGTATGTTTTGCTGCTTTGAATTTAATCATCTGGCGCATGCCCTCTACCATCTCCAAGGAACTCAGAGCGGAGCGGACGGGAGCCACAGCGGAGGCTGTAGGCTTTGCTTTGAGCAGCCGGTCTGGAGCGCAGCGGGGCGGAGCGCTGACGGAGTATGAGGGATTTCGGGGTTAGCATGACATGTTGGTCATGTTGCTGTTAGCATAAACAAAACGTGTTGCACAATGCTTGCACAATGTTGCACTTTTATCCCCAACTTTCTTTCCGCCGTCATCGTAGGTCACTCTAAATGCAAAGTGGTCCCATACAGCAGACCTATAAAGTGCTGCTGGCGCGTCTTCCAACTCCTGTTCTTTCCCACTCGCCATACCCACACAATTCTCCACACAACTGATTTTTTTCTGCTACACCCGGCTACGCTGCTTCGCTTCTTCTTCTTGTTTACTACTGGTGGTTGGCTTTGGTCGCAGTACCGCCACCTTCTGCTCTGGAGTGTAAACGCTTCGCCTATGAGAAAAAGGAGCAGCGCATGAACCGAACGCAACACACGCGAACCGAACCGAGACAGTCGAACCGAACGGTTCGGACGGTTTTCATAAACCGTTCCATCATATATATACATATATATATATATATATATATATATATATATATATATAAAGAGATGTCCCGATCCAGGTTTTTGCACTTCCGATCCGATACTGGCCGATACCAGCCTATCCGAGCATGTATTTAAGTTAAAGTATTTACCTTTAGTTGTAAGACTCATGTTGAAAAGGGTTTTAGTACTCTTGATAACATCTAGCCAGCTAAATTAGGTGAGATTGAATATAACGCAATGCTTGGTAACAACAAACTTACCTGTTTATTAAGAGATAAACACAAACTGGACAAAATTACGAATAGCAATCTGAAATTGCACAGTGAGCAGTAAAACCGTAAACAGTTAAAGGTGCAAGTATTACTGTAAGTTTTAATAAAAATGCAAAACAGGGGAACACTGGCGCAAAATAGTGGAATGGATCGTTTCAATCGGCGAAACTGGAAAATACGGACCAGATTTCCACAGTCTGACATCATTTCAGAATTCCCTGACTTTTAACTGACTCAGGATTAGTTTTCCCTGACAAAATAAATGCAGCAACAAGACAATAATAATAATAATAACATAACAGGTCACCAATTTAACATACAATTATGGTAATTTTCCCTGACAAATAATTTTTAATCTAGGGTTATCTGGGTGGTGGGTGAAATAGCCTTGTTGTTTTTAGCCTGCCAAGTTGAAAAAAATGTGTCTGACTCGTGCCGGACAAAAATCACGCCATCTGGCGGAAAATCACACGGCTTTTTGAAATCACGCCAGAATGTGTACAAAACAACAAAAAATGGCGCCGGCAACGCTTGTGGGTCGTTTTCAGCGAATGTCGGCGATTTTAAAGTAAGTTTGAGTGATAACTTTGAGTGGTTTGCCTGGCGGGCAAATGCAATGAAATTTTTACTCTCCCAACAATAAAAACTACTTGCCTCGGGCGATCGGGCAACGGTTAACATCGAGCCCTGAAATTTAAGAAGATAGGAGAATGTAATTCAGCATTTTTTGATTAAAACACTAGATCGCCTGTTTTTCCTCTTAAATTTCCATTTTTCTGACGTGTTCTTAGCTTTTCACAATAGTGGAACAGATTTCATCCCATAGATGCGACGGTGGGATCTAGCCAGTCTGCTGGACGCTCAGCAGAGATAGAAGGTTGATCGTTTTAACTTTTAGTAATAAATTCAGCCTGGATATTCTGTTTATATGCATTTATTAGATAAGGAGGCTGATTCCCCTCATCAGCAGTTAGATTGAGCTCAGCATCAGATCTCTGTGGCTTAATTGGTGGATTTCTAACATCAGTAGAAACGCATTAAAGATGTATATATTTATCTGTCCTCCTAATTAACTCGAATGAGACTCTGAGAGGAAGAACCCCCATGAAACATTTAGCTAATTTAGAAGAGAAAAAAAGATCAAGTGACATTTTAAACCTCTTTAGCGTCTATTATCAATAATTAGAGGAGCTGGAATTACTACAACACGTATGGATGTGTTTTCCCTAAAGGATGTAGATCTCTGCATTGACTTTGAAATTTTCTGAAGGCCACCAACTTAAAAGAGGAGAAATCCTGCATTTTTCATGACGGAGGGAGTTGAAAGCCCCAAATGATTGAACAGGCTCTGTTGGCGTTTCACAGATAAATAAAACGGACTCATAAAGAAAGATAAAGACTAAAAGTTTGTTCCCAGCTGTCAGAAATATTCACCTGTGCTGATGCAGGTAACGCTGAAGAGTTAGCAGGCGTCTGTCGGCTAGCTTCTTCTCCCTGTAACGGATGTGGATCAGTTCAAAGGTCACCCCCGCCCCGTTTGTTTTTAAGCTTCCAGTCGATCATTTTCGGAAAAAACGTAACAAAATGTTCCTCCTCTGATTCATTAAATTGGCTCGAGTGTTTTCCTCCCTTAACTTTGTTAATGTAAATTTTTGTTAGAGAATTCGCAGGAAGTTTGTTGAATTGCGTAAGTTCGTTAACCGGCTGCTTTTCATCTTTTACCTCGAGGTGATGTTGCACCAATTTTCCTGTTCATAGGTATCTCAATTTAATTTTGCGAACTCTTGATATCCCATTAAACTCTGTCCTCCATGGGGCGCGGTAGAATCCGAAGTGTGGCCAAATGCTAGCTTTTAGCGACAACTACCTTGCAGTACAGTGAGACAGACGGCAGATATTTATGCTATACATAGTTCGCTCTACAGTAGGAATAAAAAAACAAAACAAAAACCCAGTGATTGAATTCTGTTTAGGCTTCTAGATGAAAACCTAAAAAACTTTCAGGATAGACACTTGGTGTCTTTAACTGCAGTGATTAAAGGAAAAGTCGCTCATATTCAGAATTCAAACTTCTGAAAGTTCTTTAAATGTGAAATGATTCCATCCTGTTCAATAAATGATCAGTGTTTTTAATTCAGAGTAATTTTCATGTGAATGTGCTTTACTGGAGGCATCCATGTGTGTCAAAGAACACTACTGCCACCTACTGGTTTGTGACGTCACGGTGCGGTATCGGCTGTTGATCAAGTCCCAGTGCTGTATCTGGTGTTTGTCACAACGCGCTATTATCCAAGTCATCTTGAAAACATTCTTCTTCCAAATGTTGGCTACATATTACGGGTTTTTTCTCTGGCCAGAAGTTCGATGGCAAATCCTCCCTCTTCAAGTTGGCGATCCAACGACCAACCCGTCCGTGGAGGATCAGGAATCAGAAAGGTGGAATAACTCTTTTTTTCACTTTTACCCGATGTATTCCAGCATCCAGCTGCCATGCACGTGGGCATTGTCAGTTTCACTATAGCTCTGGTGAATTTCAATGGTGAAGTCCTCTGGAAATCTTCAATAATTGTTGTTGATTGCAGATGTGTCTAGTAGTTCCCATTGATTTAGCTTGTAAAGCGGGGAGAATGGCGCTAGGCTTACCGCACCGTGACGTCACTGCTGGAAGATGGCAGGAGGGAGGGGCTACTATATTTGGGCATGATCACGACGAAAATGATTGTTTTTATTTTTTTACTGATTTATGCTTAATTCATTAAATCACCGTGAACATATTAAGCTGTAGATAACGATCCAATGATAATTTCTTGCTGATCGGATTTTTCCTTTAATAAAAATTTTGACGTGTTTATAACGTAAAGTGTTGGAAGTCTGACATAAGTCTGTCTGAGGTGAGTAGCCCCAACATGAGCAGGATCCTCCTGTTTCTGTCGCTGAAGCCCTCATCACCTCTCTGGTACCTGAAAGCGAAGCGCCGGTTCGCAGTAATCCCATTACATTATGTCTCTCATGCAGCAGTCGCAGAAATGCGTCGTTGGGAGCCCCGGCTGTACTCGGAGCAGCGGCTACAGCAGGCGCAGCATTCAATGCTGACTCAGCAGAATACTGACGTTGTGAAATCCCATTAAGAGCAACGCTGTGCTGAGTGGAGCCTCACTGAGCTGTACTTTGTGTGAAAGAAACAGCTGCCGCTCTTATAGCTGCCCAACATCTTTATCGCTCATCAGAGCTCGTTCAGCTACTTGGTTCTTTTATCATTTATAGAATTACACAAATTTAATTGAAATTTCGTTTTGTTCAGCTCTTCCATTTCTTAAAGTTCAGCAATGAGGAAATGTAAACATTGTGGGGGGGGGGGGACATGGTGCAAAAAAAGCCCATTAATATGACCAGTGTGATGCAGAGTCTGTGACATGATTTAGTTTATCAACAGTTCATCAGTCTAATGGCGGTGGGGAAGAAGCTGCTGCAGAACCTGCTGGTCCTGCATTGAATGCTGTGAAGCCTCTTCCCAGAGGGCAGCAGGGACAACAGTCCATGGTGGGGGGGGTGGGGGGTCATTGATGATGTCATGGGCTCGGGACACGCAGCGCTGGGATGAAATGTCTTTAATGGAGGGAAGAGGAGCCCCCATGATCCTCTCTGCTGTTCTCACCTTCTTCCAGTCTGAGGCGCTGCAGCCTCCACACCACACAGTGAGACAGCTGCTCAGAACCTTATGAGCATTTTTTCTGCAAAGTGAAACACAAATGTCAAAGCTTGAATATGCATCTTATTAAAGGTATACTATGCAACCGGTGTTGATTTTCCAGCGAGGCTCCCCCCAGAGGGCGAAAGTAAAAGTGCACTGTCGTAAATATGCTCAGCTGTTCTCCTGGTTTCTCCGTCAAGCCAGGTGCGGTTGTTTTGAGCTTAGCAGACAGTATGAACATGCACACAGAGAGAGAGAAACCATTCCAACGTTACAATCGCATCAGCAGAAATGTGAGGTCCGCGTCAGCCTTGCAGCCTTCTTTTTCTTTTAGCTCTTGCCATTCGGAAAAAGCTTGCCCGATGTTCACCCGTGAACGACTCCTCTCTCTGTCCAGAGCCCTTTTCCTCTTTCTTGCCTGCTCCGACATGGGCTTTCGCTGTTTTCTCGCTGGTTCCGCCATGATAACTGCACAAATATCGCCACTGCGCTAGCAACGAGCATGCCTTTAACTGGGGGCGTGTAGCAGTTCTCGCCGTAAAGCAAGACCGACTCTCGTGATGCACGAGATTTCTGAACCTGTGGGTGCGGGCCGAGGGCTCCTGCAATTGCAAGTGCGGTATTTCCCCCACAGACCACCAGGGCGGCCGAGAAAACCTTTGTTCAACCTGAAATGACTCATTTAATCATCCAAAACGTTATGGAACACATTAATTAACTGAAAAATGTTCAGAATTCTGACTTTTTTTTCTCTGAATTCTGACTGGTTTTCTCCCCTCTGAATTCTGACTGGGTTTTTCCCCTCTGAATTCTGACTGGTTTTCTCCCCTCTGAATTCTGACTGGTTTTCTCCCCTCTGAATTCTGACTGGTTTTCTCCCCTCTGAATTCTGACTGGTTTTCTCCCCTCTGAATTCTGACTGGTTTTCTCCCCTCTGAATTCTGACTGGTTTTCTCCCCTCTGAATTCTGACTGGTTTTCTCCCCTCTGAATTCTGACTGGTTTTCTCCCCTCTGAATTCTGACTGGTTTTTCCCCCTCTGAATTCTGACTGGGTTTTCTCCCCTCTGAATTCTGACTGGTTTTCTCCCCTCTGAATTCTGACTGGTTTTCTCCCCTCTGAATTCTGACTGGTTTTCTCCCCTCTGAATTCTGACCTTTTTCCCATACTAAACTGAAATAAAATTTAAAATCAGTTAACTTTTTTTTTTTTTTCCACTGGCCCTAATCCTCTTCCATAGATACTTGTTCCCAGAAATACAGTCAAACTTATTAGGATATGTAAGGTGATCTGCAGCTGACTTTTATTATGCATTTTCATAGGGGGGTTATTTAAAAATGGGGGGTGGGGGTCCATATCTAGCCAGACCTGTCAGCTGGCCTGCTCCTTTATTTACACGGCGGTGTAGGAAGAGACTGTGGGCTGATCTGTGTTTGATCCCTGTTGTTATGGCGTTCTGTAGCCGATCTTGGAGGTTCCTCTTACCAGAGGGAGTGGGAGAGAAGCTAGGAGGTTACCTTCATCCTTTAACTAGGAGAGAGGATGTGGTGTAAAAGCCTCCTCCTGGAAGAAGCTTCCACCCACATGTTTCTAAACTCGTTCGCTGAAGGTTTGCTGCAGCGATCTGGAAATTACTCCTGATGATGATCTCCCCCCATTTCTTCCCAAACTGTCCTGTGTTCCATAGAAAGCTGGAAAACACTGTAATTTCCACCCTGGAAGGCAGTGACACAGAGCTCCTGTTGATGTTGTTAATAATGCAATCAGCTCTGGTGTGTTGAACTGCAGCCTGCACAGGACCAAGGATTTGACTATCTCCCTACTTCACAGCATATTCACATCTCCTCATCGTGTTTCCTGCCACAAAAGCCAGCCATGCAAATCAGACCTAGGCCGTCGGTTCAGGGACTGTCTGGAAACGCCTTGGATGACCCGGTATGCGGCGTTCTCTCTGCTCCAGACTAAACTGCAACTAGTATGTGGAACGTTTGATTGTAAACCTGTGTAGGGAGTCCAGCGCTGCTGTTTGCTTTAACATGCTGTTGGGTTGTTTTATTTCTGTTGTCTGTGCTTTGACAGGCAGCCTTTTGTCATTTCAAAGAACTTCCTGCAGCTTAAACTGAACCCCTGAAGTGTCTGCTCAATTAATGAGTTATTTTTCTGTGAGCTGCTGAGTCGTAAAAGTAATGGCTTTGTTAGAGATTCAGTCTGTTCTGCAGAAACGGCTTTACTTTAGGAGTGCATTTTTTCAATTCAGTTTATTTCTATATTACCAATTCAAAACACATTTCATCTCAAGGCACTTTCCAGTTCACCAGATCATCCAGTCAGATTGATTCAAAGTTTTCTATCTAAGGAAAACCAGCTGATTGCATCGACTCATTGACTCTTCAGCAATCCCTCACACTAAGCATGCTTGTAGCGACAGTGGAGAGGAAAAACTCCCTTTTAACAGGCTGAAACCTCCAGCAGAACCAGGTCAGTGTGAGCGGCCATCTGCTGAGGCCCACTGGGGTTCAAGGAGACAGAAGCAGAGATAGAAAAAGAAGCATAGATATAAAAGGCAACTGCAAAAGGCGGCCCCGTCCAGGAACCACACAGCCAGGCAGACGAGCTCCGAGCCAGCTCCCATGTCAGAGGATGAAGAGAGCACATCCAGTTAGTCACAGTCAGAGAAACAGGACTACACTGAAAAACAGGCCAAGCTCCAACTTCATGTCCTCCAGCAGTCTAAGGATAGCCTGAGCCACTCTAGTAATTTGCTTGCAAGAATGATGGAGCACCCAGTCTACTTTAAAAGGTAGGCTTAAAAAGATAAAGCATATAGTTGTTGTTTTTCCCCCCGATGGAAATAAAAAGAAAACTAACACATTTTGTAAATAGAAATTTGATACAAGAAAGCAAACACAGAAATTAAACTTACTGTTTTCTCAGTTGATTCAAATTCTAGTTTTATTTTTTATTTTTCCAGATTGTATAATGAAATACCAGGTTATTACCTCTTTAAAATCTTAAATTATCAAGTAACCGTAAATGTGCAAAGTAATCTCGCTTGATCTCTGACTCTGTTTCTACCGCCGGTTTAACTGCTATCTGGGATTATTTGTGTATTCTGACCCAGCAGTGCCCACTTTGGACCAGCTGTGGTTTTCTCAGGTCTTGAATAAAATTCCTGTAAATTTTATACACCGTTCCCGCTGATGTAAAACCTCGTTTACACCTGGGAACAATCTGCTTTTAGTGGCAGTCGGAACGGCTCACCGACCCGGGTTAGACAACTCGGCAGGTGACCCAGGTTAAGATCTCTTTCAAACGACACGGCTCCAGTCGCCATGCAATGGGAATGTCAGACCTGGGTTGACGCACTAATTTGAAATTATACGCCAGTTGCCTCTGATCTAACAAGCAGAAACTCTCTTTACATTCGATAAACATGGAGCAGCTCTGGTCAGAGGGATTCAGACAGATAATGGAGTGAAACAAAAAAGTACACCAACTACGCCCTGGCCTCCTTCTATGCTGCTCTCCATTGTTTACTCTCCTGATTTCTGTCGCACTGGTGACATCGCTAACCCTGCGTGATGGCATGACCAGACAAGGAGCTGCCGGCGAGGGGATCAGACTCTGCTTTTCTTTGTAAGCAGGAAGGGAGCCAAATTGAGATTTTAATGGCAAAGAAGCTAATGCTAATTCAGTGGGAAAGAAGCCTTAGATATGACCTCATTATTCAGACACCAGAGCCGTCTCTTCCTTTGTCGCTACCTTGACCCAAACACCGAGCTCCGTCCTCGAGTTTCAGCTGTCCAACCAGCCCAGCCTTTGTTTCTTCAGGCTGTAATGACTTGAATAATTGAAGTGTCCATGTGCTGACTGAACTACGCCATCCAATCCAGTTCAATCCTGTCTGCCTTAAATAATCAGTCCTGTTTCTGTATATATTCTGAACCCGTCGGTCGCGTCCTTCACTTTATGGTGTGAGAAAGATCTTAGCTTGAGATGCAGTAACAGTTGGTGGCGTTTGTATTTTAGCCCATGTCTTTGTTGTTGGGACAGGTCTGGCCATTGGTTCGAGGCGGAACGTCTTCTGCCTAACAGAGAAAGAGACTTTACATCAGATCTTTTTAACATTGGCTTTTCTTTTTTATTAGGACTCCATGACATTCTTTAGCACAGCAGCCAGTTAATTGTCGCTGTTAATTTACGGCATGTTTGATCGTAGTCGACTATTATTCCTTGATGAGGCCAAATGTGACGGTATACTCTGAACCTCTTAAATGATGGATTGCTTTACAAGCCTCCCAGTTAAGCTGCTTGTCATCAGAGCCGTTCTGTAGCTGCTGGGCCTGATGTTTCAGGTTGTCTTTGAGCATAAATGCGTTTGATGGTTGGTTTAACTTCCCCCTGAATGTTTTTACTCTCCAAAATGCTTAATGAGGTCAGGATGCTCTTCTCTAGAGCTGATTTGATGAATACAATAAAGATGGTAATTTTTATTCAAATGGATATAAATCAACCCATTTGTTTGGCTAAACCGAATGCACTTTTCTTTCAATAAAAAGGCTGAGCCTGTCTGCTTCCTGCAGTTTAATGGACCGTAATACTGCAAGTCTGCAAGCACATTGATTAGTCAAAACGTTAAGTTCTTTTTTTTTCTTTTTGATTGAGAAGAAAAAGATAAAGGAGGAATTTTCCACAGAAGGCAGATGGACATGAGAAAACCCCAAATGTGGAGCGGTGCTACATGCTAAGCTAGCTCTAGGACAGTTGTTTCCGTAACGAGGAAGTAATAAAAATTCCCGGATAATTCAGCTCATGTTATGTGTAAATAAGAGGTATTTAGGCATTAACACATATTTTTTCATAATAGAAATTTAAATTTTTCTTGAAGATGTTACTTGATGTGTTTAAAAACAAACTTGATTTCAGAGCTAATGATAAGAAAACTAAGCTAAAACACTTCCATTTTTATTTCATTCTTTCATATTTTTTTTCAGGTTTTCTTGGGAGGCAACAAACTGGTATTATTTATAACCAAATAATTGACTCTATATTATCTTTAGCCTTCATTAAAATCTTTTGTAGATGCTCTAAAGCTAATGCTAGCTGTTATTAGCCTGGGCACAGACATCCCAATGTTGGGGTCAGATTGTCTGAGCAGTATTTGGGTTAAGGGTCTTGCTCAGGGACCTAGAATGTCAGTCTGGGGGAGTGGGGCTTGGAGAACTTCTGGATTCGGAGCGCAATGCCCAAACCACTAGGCCACCACTCCCCTGTCAACATGTAGTCTTGTAAAATCCTTTTTTCCCCGTTTCTATCAGAAAATAAGTGCAATAAAGATGTTTGGTGAAATCGTTCAGCCCTAGTTCGGAGCCATTTTTCAATTCGCAGGGTTCCCGCGGGTCCTTAAAAAGTCTTAAAAGGCATTGAATTCTTCAAAATAAAACTAAGGCCTTAATTGGTATTAAAATGTCTTCAATCAGTCTTTCGTAGGTCTTAATTTTTAAAACATCATAAATAGGATTATTTTTATTACGATTTATTTTTGTAATCTAAATAAAACGTTAAAATTGAAAAAAAAACGGCTCGCCATTGTTGGTTCCGTCCCGATAGCGGAACCAATAAAAGCATTGTTTTGGCCGGGACATTTGGGAGATGCTCCATTAACTTTTTGTCTGGAAAATATGAGCAAGTGTAAATGTAACCAAAATTGTCTCCAGCCAAGAGTTTTCTCCACGGCTAAAACCAGGGAACATACATGAGGCTCAGTGGATTTAGTGCAAGAAGTCATTCAAGCTCAGAACGATGGGAATTAAGGCAGTGGAGTCGCACATGCGAAGCACGAAACACAAAGCGTCAAAATGGAGTTACAGAGAAACAGCCGGTATTTCTCAGTTTAGTTCCACCCTTGTCTCTGCAACGCCTCCACTTATCACCAAATGAAACATACAAAGAAAAATAGCTGCAAAAAAGACTTAGCACTGGTTATGTTGGGGCTTTAAAACTGATTTGTTTTGTTCCCTGCTAAAACAAAGTTTGTGAATTCAGTTAAATAATTGTTCAAATATATCTGTCATTTGTGTGTTTTTAGCTTTCTTCCTGTATGGGAAGCTTTTCAAACTTTGAAACATTAGTGCAGTGGTTTATGTTAAAATAAACCTTTGGGTTAAGTTGTCGCAAGCAGGTTTTTCTTGTGTTTCTTGTGAATTTGGTCTTGAATTTTTATTTCAAGTGGCATTAAAAAGTCTTGAATTTAACTTGCCTTATGCTGTAGGAACCCTGATTCAACTGTTTGTATCCTTGATCAGGTACATAACAATATTTTTATGAGCTAATTTCAAACCCGGCCTTAAAATAAGTTTGGTATCATCGGCTCCCAGCGTGGCTCTTTATTGGAATATTTAATGAACATTTGTTTTGTTTTTTTTAAGCCCATCCAGATTGGCCCTCGGAAGCAATCAGTCACTTGACTGTATTTTGAATAGAAACCGTCGTCTTCCCTGAGGCCCTGTGCTGATAAATGCTTCGCTCCCACCTCGCTCCCACCTCCTAATGCGTAATAAAAAAAAAAAAAAACTATTTCCGAAGTTGAGAGGACCGCGGCAACCAGCGGAGCTCCGAGGCTAATGGCAGCCAGGGCTAACGTTAGCCCGTCTGCAGCGGCCCTCTCTCCACATAGTCGCTTGTGACGCTTGTGACGGACCGCTGGCTCTGATGGCTCTATGCTCATTTATTTTTAAGAAGGACGTATTTGTCGTTTTACCGACCACACTTCCTGTCGCTGTTACTACGTCACAGTCAGTTGCGCTCATTGGTCAGAGCGTTGGCCAATAGGCACAGGCAGCGTTTTGAAAAACAACGGGTTCTTCTCATCGACAATCTTCCGATGTCTCATTCATCGGGGCCAGTCTAAATTATACATTTAATCTCACATTTAGTCTGGTTTATCAGGCTAATGTTTTTTGGGCTTTGAGACGAAGATGGGGTACCCAGAGAGAACTTTACTATGCAACCTCCATGCAGAATGACAGGGATCAAACCCAGGACCTTCTTGCTACAAGGCAACTGTGCTCCATTGTAGAAATCTTGAAAAGGAAATCAAAAAAAGGACACATTGGCCTCCAGTATTAGATGAAGGTAGACTTTGATGTTTGCCAATCCCTGGACCAGAGCAGCACTGTGACTGTGCCCATGGTCGGATGTATAGATGTACAGACTATTGAACCAATCATGAAAAACTGGACGAGCATTCAAGGATTATTGAGTGATTCATCCAACGCTCCAAGTCCAGGACTCATGCTGGTCCGGTCATTTTCAGTTTAGATCAAAATAAATTCATGTGCTGGAATCGTCTGGTTAAGCCGGGCATATACTTCATGATTTATTTTTTTGCCCTTTACGGGCCGGTTTTCCAGTAGTGTGTGGATTTTTCCTATTGGGAAGAGTTTCAGCCTCATCGTGGGTACTGAGTCGTGTCGTATACTGGGGTAACGAGGGGCGATCAGCCTCTAACGACCGCTGCCCGGTCAAGAATCATAACGTCAGGAGAAAGATCACACGTTTGAAATTAATTCAGCCGTCGCGAGATGTTCGTAGACAAATCCTGCTGTTGAAGCAGAGCTACGAGCCGATATACCGGAACCTCGAGCACTGCGCATGTGCAAACAAGAGTTCTTCTTCCAGATTGACAAGTCCCACCAGCACCATCTCTCGGCGCTGAGTCCGACGTGTGGTTTTTAGACAAACAGGTAGATGGCATCAACGCATCAGGTCGCACAGTGTGAGAACAAAACGTTAAAACCGTGTGGTTTCATTGTACAGTTTGAGCTTTAGCTGCGTGCAATGATTGAAAATATCGCACAACGTATGCCCGGCGTTCACCTTCCGTTTCCAGACAAGTTTAAGGATGTAATCCTCCTGATATTCTTTGAGCTGTAATCACAGCGAAATAAATCCTGCAAAGTAGAGGCTTAGATCTGATTACAGATCAAACTTTTATTGTCTTTTTAAACCTCATCCTGTTTTCTTCCTCTTTACAATTTCAGTCGCATACAATCATTTTCTGAACCGGAATAACTTTGACATTTCAGACACGCTGAACTTTTTAGTAACTCCTGATTTGATGCTCTGTCAAACGTTAGACTTTGACTCCAAACCCGTGTTAGAATATCTACAGTCTGCATGAGAAGCTAGCACTGACTCCTAGTTTTAACACGTCGCTGCCAAAGTTATTCTCCCTGGGTAAGCAGAGACGTAGGGATGGTAAACGGCCTCTTATCCTTGGCTAATGGGTGTGTCAGGAAATCGTTTGGACAAATGGGTCCATTATTGCCCCCCCGCCTGCCTTTGGAGCAACATTCAGTCTGATGGGTAAAAAGGGAATTTAATAGGTAAGGATTATGTGATTCTGTTAAAACTATTTTTCAATACAAATAATGGCTGAAGCCAAATGAGGTTCCTACTGTTGAAGTTTAAAACCAAACCTTGACAGCAAAACAAGGAAAGTTCAACCTTATTAGAATAATTAGTTTAAAGTAGGAAGCTGGATTGTAGTTTTTTTTTTTTTTTTTTTTTTTTTTTTTGTACTACAAGTTTAACAAATAATTTTACTTTCATATTAAATGAAAGTAAAATTGTGTGTGTATGTTCACTATAATTTAATGAATTTAGTGTTAATAAAAAAAAAACTTTCGTCGCGATCACGGAGTCTGGGAGCGGCCATTTTTCCCCCCAAATATAGTAGCCCCTCCCTCCTGCCATCTTCCAGCAGTGACGTCACGGTGCGGTAAGCCTAGCGCCATTCTCCCCGCTTTACAAGCTAAATCAATGGGAACTACTAGACACATCTGCAATCAACAACAATTATTGAAGATTTCCAGAGGACTTCACCATTGGAATTCACCAGAGAATAATCGTTTTGCATCGATGCATCGATCCAACAGCCGACGATCCGATGCATCGATACGTCCGCAAGAGAGTCGATTCATGTTTTTTTTTTTTCCTCCAGTCTATTTTTATCCATTTGCTCCTGGGTGTAATTCTCCCTCCCATGCTGCGGTGGCGCTAAACCTATTTTGCCCTCCTACCTTGCTTCCTGGTTATACTCTTACAGCAGTGTGTCGCAGTGAGCTTGATGCAGACATTTTTGATTTATGCTCAATATTGAAGCGTGGTCTGCGCTACACGCTGTGGGTCTAGATACGGCCGAGGCGGCGAGGAAGTGGGGACGAGTTTAGTCCGACGACGGAGGGACATGAGGGCCAAAAAGAGCGGAGATCCAGGTGGAAAAAGGATCCCAGCGTTCTCGCGCACCTCGCTCTTATAGCGGGTCAAACTTCACGAGTTGTTTTCCGCAATTTGGGTCCTAAAAACAAAACAAGCCGGCCTCCTGTCTGCGGCACTGTCTGCGGTCAGCTAGCGAGCGTCTGTGGAGGGGGCGGGACGTCTGGAGCCGAGGTATTTCATTGCACTGATTTTGTGCAGTGTTTTTTGATGCAAGGCCTTTTAGAATCTATAACGCAGGGGTATTATTTTTCAGTGAATGAGGTTTTAATAGGAATAGGTGGAGTACAACTTTTCTACTTCTGTTATTTGCTGTTGTTTCTCAAAAAAAAAAAGCATAACGATGTTACAGCTTTCATTGATTTATTTCAAATTTGAAACATTGTCTAGCCTGTAAAGTGTAAAAAACACAAAAAAAACAAATTAATCGAATCATATCGTGATATCGTGGTGTATTCTTGAGTGTCGAAAATCGAATTGTTGGGTCAGGAAATCGATACTGAATCGAATCGCTATGATGGATGTGATTTACACCCCTAACCAGAGCTATAGTGAAACTGACAATGCCCACGTGCATGGCAGCTGGATGCTGGAATACATTGGGTAAAAGTGAAAAAAAGAGTTATTCCACCTTTCTGATTCCTGATCCTCCACGGACGGGTTGGTCGTTGGATCGCCAACTTGAAGAGGGAGGATTTGCCATCGAACTTCTGGCCAGAGAAAAAACCCGTAATATGTAGCCAACATTTGGAAGGAGAATGTTTTCAAGATGACTTGGATAATAGCGCGTTGTGACAAACACCAGATACAGCACTGGGACTTGATCAACAGCCGATACCGCACCGTGACGTCACTAACCAGTAGGTGGCAGTAGTGTTCTTTGACAAACATGGATGCCTCCAGTAAAGCACATTCACATGAAAATTACTCTGAATTAAAATCACTGATCATTTATTGAACAGGATGGAATCATTTCAGAAGTTTAAATGGTAAACGCTCCCTGATGAGTGAAGGTTGGTTTTGTAGTTTTTTTTAGGCGTTCAGGGAAAAGGCTGCAGAATGTCGAATTAATGGACTCTCTCTCTCTGATCCCACTGATTCGCTGTCTGAATTTTGATTGGCTGACGAATTGTCTTTGATCTCCTCCTGACCAACCAGGTGTGGGTTATCCAGTTCAGCAGGTAGATTAGCCATTAATCTGCTCATAGTGGACAGCAGGGTGTGACTTTATTTGACTTATTGATCTGCTTGGGTTAAAAACCTGACACACGCTTCGCATCAGCCCTTCCTCTCTGTGTTTTTCCTCTTCCTCCGGCAGCTGTTTCCCTCTCTGTCGGGAACTGAAGCCAGCTTTTCTGTTTTTCCTCCTTCCCCGCGTCGCGAGCAGGAACTTGCAGACTTACCGACAATGACGCTGTCTTTTTATTTTTTTGTCTGCTCTCTCTCTCTGGTTCCATACAGGGCAAACATTCCCACTGCTTAGCAGCTGTGTCTCTGTTTGCGTTGCTGTGAAAGAATCACCTGATTTCTTAAAGGTCTTCATCGTAAGAAGCCATTTCTGTCCTTTTATCATTTTTAACCCAAACTTCTAAATAAAATCCCACTAGTAAAGACGGGTAAACCAAACCTACAGAAGCGTTTAAATGGCCAAAATGAAAGAAACGATCATAAACTAATCTTTTAATTTTAAAGTTAAACATTTAAAAATTAATATCTATATTTAACATGTTCATACATCAATCATAATCAGAACTGCTTCTGGTTAATCGTAAAGCTGTGTGTTTGGAAAAGAGGCTCAAGGAAGAGAAAAAGGTAGAGGGGGGGGGGGCAAATTTCAACAAAAATGGCTGAAAAACAAGGAATTCAGGAAGTGGCTGCGACCTTTCAACGATAAAGATGACAAAGGATTTTAATGTGTATATGTATGTATGTATATATATATATATATATGTATGTATGTATGTATGTATGTATGTATGTATATATATATGTATGTATGTATATATGTATGTATATATATATGTATGTATGTATATATGTATGTATATATATATGTATGTATATATGTATGTATATATATATATATGTATGTATATATATATGTATGTATATATATATGTATGTATATATATATGTATATATATATGTATGTATATATATGTATGTATATGTATGTATGTATATATATGTATGTATATGTATGTATGTATATGTATGTATATGTATGTATGTATGTGTATGTATGTATATGTATGTATGTATATGTATGTATGTATATGTATGTATGTATATGTATGTATGTATATATATGTATGTATATATATGTATGTATATATATGTATGTATATATATGTATGTATATATGTATGTATATATATATGTATGTATGTATATATGTATGTATATATTTATGTATATATATATGTATGTATGTGTGTATATATATATGTGTGTATGTATATATATATAATTGTATGCTTATCTTTTTATTGTGTATTTATTTGAACATGGTCGAGCTGGTCTTCCATACATAGGTACTTGTGGCATTAAAATTATTAGTGCATTAAAAGAGCATTAAAAAGCTATAGAGTTACTCATCCCTGTATAAACGCTGAAACAGCGTTAGTGAAACTTTACTGCTATATAAACATTGGACTAGGGCTTGGTGATAAACCGGATTTTTACCGTGACCATCTTTCCGCAAATTATCCCACGTCTGTAAATTTGTAACTAATTCTGCCATTTTGCCTGTGTGAGCTCGTTTAATTTTAGAAGAGACGAGAAGTTGGAAACAAAGTCCAGTGGATTGTTTGTGAAAGTAATATGTAATGTGATTTATTTAATGATTAAATTATAAATAGACCAGTTGCATTTCCCATACATGCCTTTATTTCTGAGCGGAGCTGGAGCATTTATCATTATCGCGGTAAAGCTTCCCATCTTATCCTGATATTGGTTTAAGGTCATATCGCCCAGCCCTACATTGGACAAACAAAAGGACTCGCCAAAAACCATAAATAACATATTACAAAAATAATGCAGTGATGCTAATAGCTAGCCGCCAGAAGGAGAAATTTAAAAACCAAATTTAAAAGGACTCTTTGGTCATCTAGCAATCAGTTGTAGCGAGGATATCGGGGAAACGTTAACGTTATATTAGCATAAAGTTTGTTTTAACTTTCTAAACTGCTCCAAAAAGGTTAGCATTTTGTTTCGTGTTTAATTTGTAAAAGATTGTAATTGTTTACTTTACAAACTCAGTTTTAACACGTCGCTGGGATCAAAAAGTCAAACTATTTATGCATTCACTCCTAAACTTCAGACTCTTCCAGTTTCCCTAATGTTCATGTTTCTGGACGAGAACCAGACACCCTGATAAAACCCAATAGATCTATAAGGAACTGTTTCTTTATTTTATTTTCTAGCGTCTTTAAAGTTTCTTTTCAAGTTCCAATTTTTTCCCTAATCATTTATATTTTTATTTCTATCCTTTGAGTACTAATCCTTTCTTAGTATTTACTGGGAGTTAGGAGTTACTGAGGGGAAATCCAGTTTTCTAAATACAGGTTTATTTGATTTTTTTCTGCAAAGGAAAACTAATATTTTATGCCCCCTTTTGGGAAAATGAGAGATTCGTTGCATATCACAATGTATGGCAGTGTTTTAAAATAATTTCTAAAGCGTTGCAGGAAATGATACTGAAAGTTAACTGGCTTTGGTGAATACCTTCTTTCTTTTGTTCTATTTCATCAAATTTTAACAATTTTCCAGTCCATGTGGAAAACAGACTCCTCCGTAACGATGTCCCTTTATCTGCTCAGACTCGTTTAGGAGAGAATGCATTTCACTTCAGAAATCTGTGCAAACAGGTGGAGGTTAGGTGGGCTTATAGGTGCTGATGGCTGCGTAGAATCAGAGTATCCCATCGCTGGTTCACCTCATGGCTGAGCAGGAAAACTGCTCCTCATAGACCTGGCAGCGAGGGTTTCTCTTTCTTAACCGATGTTCTGGATCAGTAAGTTAGTCCTTGTTTCTGTGCTTCTTCTGTCGATCAAACGCTGGGATGACGACGCTTTGATGGCTGACATTTGGCAGCTGGAAAGACTTCTCCTTTAATGATGGCATCTAGTTTCCCAGAGAGTCTCCTGAAACATGATCCACTTCTGTCAGCTTCACACCAGACTGAACAGATTTTTCTTTATGTTGACACAATAAGTAAGGAAGTCATGTTTATTTATAAAGTGCTTCACAAAATTACAATACAAATAAAATATGTTAAGAGCCACAAAAGACATGGTTATAAAACAATGCTTCTCTAAAGTTCTTTAAATATAAATTATTCCATCCTGTTTAATAAATGATCAGTGTTTTTAATTCAGAGTAATTTTCATGTGAATGTGCTTTACTGGAGGCATCCATGTTTGTCAAAGAACACTACTGCCACTTACTGGTTTGTGACGTCACGGTGCGGTATCGGCTGTGGATCAAGTCCCAGGGCTGTATCTGGTGTTTGTCACAACGCGCTATTATCCAAGTCATCTTGAAAACATTCTTCTTCCAAATGTTGGCTACATATTACGGGTTTTTTCTCTGGCCAGAAGTTCGATGGCAAATCCTCCCTCTTCAAGTTGACGATCCAACGACCAACCCGTCCGTGGAGGATCAGGAATCAGAAAGGCCATCGCTTTCTCCCTCCATCAATTGCTTGAATACGTGCTGTCCTTGTGGTGTGGAGAACGAGAGTCGTACAGATGTGGGCACCTTCTTACTACTTTGCAGACTTGCTCTTTTAGCTGGTCCATCTTCCAGAGTCTGTTTTTCCATAATGGCGGTCATGCAAACCAAACAAGCTGGTTAGGAAATGCGAAATGTGTCGAGCGGATGTAGAATTGAGCAATCAGAGGCCTCCTTTCTCTACTCCCTGCAACGCTATCTGCAGCATTGTCTGCGGTCACCTACACCGTTAACTGCGATGCAGACGACCTGGTTTCTGAGCATAAACCAGGCTTTGCAGTAGTCTAAACGGGAAGACACAAAGGCGTAGATAATCCTTTCAAGATTATCTCTGGAAAAGATTGTTCTAAGTTTAGAGATTTCTTGTCAGCAGTTTTGAGTGGTGCTCTAAGGCAGAGGTCTTCAACAGCGGGTCAACGGCCCCTAGGGGGTCCGTGGAGGTACTGCATGGGGGTTGTGAAAGTTTGGATTGATTAGACTTTTTTTATTTTACCATGAATTCATGGAGGCAGAAGATGTCTCAGTCATCAATGCACACATTCAGCGACACACAGGAGCTCCTCCAAGCTGGGCACCGTTTCATTCACAACACCTGTACCCCCTATGGAGGATAAAAAGTGCCAAAATTAAATAAATAAATACAGCATTAAATAAATAATAAAATGTGTCAATTAATTAAATGTGGAATTAAATAAATAAATGTGTCATTCATTAATTAAAACCACGTCACTAATATAAAGTGCCACAATTAAATAAATAAATACAGCGATAAACAATTAAATGTTTAATTAAATAAATAAGGAATTAAATATATAAATGTGTCATTAATTTAATAAAATACATCTTCATTTTATAAAAAAAATATATATAATTATTTCAGTGTGCATTTAAATATTTCATGGTCCTGTGTCGCAGTGCATCGAAACCATATTTATTTAATGCTGTATTTATTTATTTAGTTAATTTTGGCACTTTTTATCCTCCATACCCACCAACCAGGAATCAGAAATACTTTAATAATCCCAGGGAGGGATTACTTTAGTTACATTACTTGAACCTTTTCACAATATTCTAATTTTCTGATATGATGAATTTGAGATTTTCATTTGTTGTCATTTGTAATCATCAAAATTAAACAAAATAAACATCTGAAATATATGAGTTTGTATGTAATGTATGAATATAATATACAAGTTTCACTTTTTAAATGGAATTACTGAAATCAATCTACTTTTTCATGATATTCTAATTTTATGACCAGCACCTGTATATAATTAGGATGTCCCCGCTCCATCTTGTCATCAGTTTGCGGGTCCTTGGCCTGGAAAATGTTGCTAACCCTCATCTAAGGAAACGTGTTGTCCAAAATAACACCTCGGTTTCTAAGGCTTGGTTTAGCAGACAAACTAGTCGCCCAGATCCTGGAGGATACCTGGAATAGCTTCATCAGGGGCAATCACCAGCACCTCTGTTTTATTGGAGTTTAGTTGCAGGGAATTTACACCAAACCATTAAGTTTGCGCAAGACATTTCAGCAGAGAGGTTAACCCTAAGAATATATTTTATATGGGAAAGCCTGGTGTTAGATATTGAACCTTTCTGGCTGTAATGAGAAAGAATATGAGGAGTCCCTGTGAGGCTGACTCCGTTGTAAAACATTTAACCAGCCTCTGAAATGGTCCAAACGGTGTGATGGACACTAGTTTGTGAATAAATGGCGTCTGTTGAGAAAGTGACCTTTTGTTTCATATGGAACGGCTCCATCAGGGTTAATCTGCAGTAATGAAAAATGTGTAAGTCACTCCGTCATGAGGCGAGGTTCAACAAACGATCCTCTGTGAACGTGTGAGCTCTCGGTCTTGAATGCTGCTGCTGTCGAAGCTGTTCATCGTGTCACATTTTTTCCATCTATTCTCTGCATCAGATCATCTTAGCCGGATCGATTTGTTGTTTTACAGCTTTTAAAGGACACAAAGTGAGATTTCAGCACAGATTATCATTTGCTTACTCTTTCAGGGTCATCGTTTGTGTAGCTGAGGAGGTTTTTCTTTTTAAGGCCATTCTCTGTTTTTATGGAACCTCTTTAAAAATGTCAAATCGTTTTGAATAAACCGTTGATGCCTGGATGGACGCTAATGGTCTGTTTCATACTTCTCTGGACAGTTCTATGGATCTTATTGATTAAAAGTTGTTTTTCATCATTTTGGTCCAATTTAAAGACTCCAAAAAAATTAAAAACCAATCAGCTGGACTTTGTTTCCAAGTTTGAAGATGTTTCTCTTCCCATCCAGGAAGCTTTTTCTATTCAAAATGTCAGAAATAGCGTTGAGTTCAAAGCTTTATACAGTCGCCCAACAAAGCCTTGTTTTTGTTTAGAAAACATGCAAACTGAAACGGACAAACGGGTCCCCCCCTTTGGAATGGGCGTCGTTTGGCTACTTTTGTTAACCTGCAATGCCCCATACCTGTATGTCTCTGAAAGGGGGGTCATTGTCGTTGGGTGACTTGGAAGCAAAGTCCAGTGGATTGTTTTTTTAAATATTTTTGGAATTATGACCTGGATGACTAAAAATCTTCACCAGCTTTTTAAAGACTTATTCATAGCTTCCTGTTCTTCATGGCTGCTTAACTGCTCTCACCCTGAAGCCAAAAGTTGCTCCAGCTTTGATAGAAATGGGAGGTGGTTATTTTATGCCTAATTGGGTTTAGTTTCAGTTGAAAAACAGCCATTGTGGTTTATGTATGACAAAAAATATGTTTTATGCACATGTCTCTGGTACTAGGGAAACAATGAGGTGTTGAGTCTGAACTAAACATGAGCCGAGGAAGAATGAAGTAGGAGAACATATTGAATTTGGCTAAAAATCTAAATCGGAGTTGGTTTCTACTATGGGGGGAAAAAAAGAATAAAGACTTATTGATTTATTTATCATCCAGGTCATAATCATTCCAAAAAAAGTTGATAAACAATCCACTGGACTTTGCTTCCAAGTTTGAAGACATTTCGCTTCCCATCCAGGAAGCTTTCTCAATTAATCTTTATATTGGAGAAACCAAACAACCTCTCCACAGACACATGGCGCAACACAGAACAGCGCCCTCCTCAGGACAAGACTCTGCTGTCCATCTACACCTGATGGACGAAGGACATTCTTTGGAGGACCAGAATGTTCACATTTTGGACAAAGAAGACGGGTGGTTTGAGAGGGGCGTGAAGGAAGCCATCTATGTTAAGAAAGAAAACCAACCTTAAACAGAGGGGACTCGGATTTCAAAAACCTAAAACGCAGCAATTGAGTTGATCCCTTCCAGCTATTATCGTGGCCCCCACCCCGATGCTGTGAAGCAACAATTCCCTCTAACGACCCCCTTTTAGAGACAAAGACCTGTATCTGGTATTACAGGCTAACAAAGAACCCAATGACTGCCCGTTCCAAAGGGGTGGACCCGTTCGTTTGTTTAAATTTGCATGTTTTCTAAACTAAAATGAGGCTTTGTTGGGCTGCTGGATAAAGCAACTCAACGCTATTTTTGTCATTTTGAATTGAAAAAGCTTCCTGGATGGGAAGAGAAATGTCTTCAAACTTGGAAACAAAGTCCAGTTGATTGTTTCCTTTAATTAATTGGAATGATTTATTGATCTATTTTAACACTGATCTATAAGAATAGTTTACAAAAAATCTTAGTTATCAATTGATTAATCAATCTTTATTGTCAAACGATTTGCATTGTAATCAAGATTTCAGTTTCGGTACAAACCGTTCATCACATACATATTGTACATTGGGCGGGGGGGGTCAGGTGGACAGGGGGCAGTGCGGGATGAAGAACGCTGCCGCTAGGGTCATTCTTTGGGCTGGTTATTTTTATGGAGGGAATTTCGTTCTGTTAAACAATGAACATGTTTTTGTAAATTAAAAAATTTTTTAGGTCATTCATTCTAGATTTTTTTAGTTGAGAGTAACTTTATTGTTAGATTTATTTGTTTTTATAAGTTTCAGTTTTTTTATATTTCTCCTTTTCAAATCGAGTTTGAAACGCTTACATTCATTTACATTTCTGGTTTTAAAGAGGTCTTTATTTTCACTTTAATAACCAATAAAAATGTTGCCACCATCCAGCAGACCAATAGAAATGATCACCCCCCTACTCTGTGTTTTTAGAACCATGAGATCAGAATAATTTAGTGTTTTTACATGACAACCCTGGGAAATAACATCTGTATAAGGGTTAAAATACAATGATTTAACTAAAATCACCATAAGGAATCCATGAGTATTTGAACATGCTGAATATGTTATTTTCCTATTACCTTTAAAAAAAAAAGTTTTTGATACGTAAAAAACTCATAATTCTTCAAAATTAGTGTGTCCTTTGTATTTTCCACCCATGGAGGTTGCCATTTTTTTCACCTGTGCAATGCATGCTGGGTAGATGACGTGGTTGGGTCTGACTGGACTCTAGCCTACTGATTAAACATAGGAAGGCTAACATTAGCATCTTTCTGCTCTAACTCATCAGTCTAATATTGGAATAAAAAATAATCTGGAATAAATTACCGAAACATGTTTTGAGAGTAAGTTTATTAGATTTATTTATGTTTATATTTTTTATATTTCTCCTTTTCAGATTGAGTTTTAAAGAGTTGCATTCATTTACATTTCGGGTTTTAAAGAGGTCTTTATTTTCACTTTAATAACCAATAAAAATGTCCCTACCGACCAGCAGACCAATAGAAATTATCCTACTTTGTGTTTTTTTTTTTTTTTTTTTTTTTTTTTTTTTTTTTTTTTTTTTTTTTTTTTTTTTTTTTTTGGGAGAATCATGGGATCAGAATAATTAACTTTTTTGGTTTAAACTGAGAGCATAAAAGTGACTGATAAGTTGGGGGTCATGCAACGCGATAGCATAACGGCTGCATTGAACCACATTTAGCCGCTGGCTCCCATCTTTAGTAGAAACCTCTTCCCATTTACTGTTTGTTTTTTGTTTTTGTCTACTCTGAAGCGTTCATTAACAAACCTGAACTTGGAAGGATTTAAGATGAATGGGTTCATTCCGGCTGCTGTACTTTCCCTGGAAGAACCATGTGGAGTTTCCTCTAAAACCGCAGGATTGTGTAACATCTGAGTGTTTGAACACGCAGCGGACAAAGGAGTTCTGTTGGTGCTGCAGCTTTTAACACGTTAAATGCCGCTCCCCTGTTTATACGATTAAAATTAGTCTGCGGCTTTTAGCCGATCCTTAGAGTTGAGCTTTCTTTTTAATATAAACTGCTTCAGAGTTGATAGTTTTTCTAACTGGAGCTGATTTAAACACACTGGTCTTTCAAATAATGTAATATAGTTGGAGAACAGTATCTGGGGATTATATGAACTGGGAATATTTTACCAGCTGATGTGTAGAGGACTGCGTTAGAAGTACAAATGTGTTGTATTTATACAAACACTTCAAAAAACAAAATTATAACCTTCACCTTAACTGGGTAAACAATCGTGATTGCTTATGGAGATAATTTTATTCCATTACTGCTGTAAAGAACATGTTTCGTGAAAGGAAATTCAAAGAAAAAAGAAATAACGGAGAAAATAAAGACTTATTCAAAAAAGCCTTTGAAAGTAACTTTGCAGATTTCTCTGAATTTATAATTCGTTTTTTAACTTTTATATATAGATGTTGGATTTAATTTCTCTGCATTATGAAATGCGGTCCTTTGAGTTGAGTTTTAAATCATATTCTCTTATAATGCTGTTCATTAAAACATTTTAAAGTGAAATTTGAAAAATGTGAGATACGTTAAAAGTTGGTTGTTCAAATAAATAATAGAAAATCAACGATAGTGGTACAAAATTCACTCCATAAATGTTAAAATTTAAAATATGAATTCCCGCTACATAACAACCCTGAGAAATCTGTTTAAGGGGTTAAAATGCAACGATTTAGCTAAAATCACCATAAGTCAGAATATCAGAAACTTAAAGGAATCTGTGAGTATTTGACCATGTCATCCTGAATATCTTATAATTTTGATATTAACTTAAACAGTTTTTGATATGAAAAAAAAAACCCCTCATATTTACTTCAAAATTAGTGTATCCTTTGTATTTTCCACCCATGGAGGTAGCTATTTTTTCACCTGTGCAATGCATGCTGGGTAGATGATGTGGTTGGGATTGACTGGACTGTAACCTACAGAGTAAACATAGGAAAGCTAACACTAGCATCTTTCTGTCGTAACTCATTGTTCTAATATCGGAAAATGTTTATATCCGTTGCTAACCGCTAACAATTTCAGTTAGAAACTAGAGCTCTTTGTAACATAGCTCTCCATCTGGGTTAGCATCTCCTAGCAGCGGCCAAAACGACACCAGCTTCTCCAGCCAACTCTCCTCTCTTCCTCTGTTTGGTTCCTCTTCATTTTTATTTTATTTTTATTATCTTTTTGTTCTCTACCTGTTTTTATGTGCCAAGAAATACATTTTAATTGCAGTATTTTATTTACTACAGTATTTTTGGTAATAGTTGGTATCTCGCAAAAATGCATAAAATGTAGGGCTGCAACAACGAATCGATAAAATCGATAAAAATCGACTTTTAAAAGCGTTGGCAACGAATTTAATCATCGATTAGTTGTGTCGCGCGATTAATGCGTCATCCGCCGCCGCCGTCATCCGGGGGAAGAAAAAAAAATATGGCGGAGCGAGTCAGCGCCGCAGTTGCAGTGTTGCCAACTCAGCGACTTTTCAGACCCCTCCAGCGACTATTTTTCAAAAAAGCGACTAGCGACAAATCTGCCGACTTTTTACGGTGTCACTGGCGGCTTTTGCCTGCCGTGGGGCGCCTCCCCCATCCCAACGCCTTTCTCCCTCTCCCACAGGAATCCCTCTCAGCGCGGCAGTCAGAGCCGCAGGATTTTAGTGAGGAGTTTACCCTCAGCGTCCAGACTGCAAATGAAGCGCGCATGCGCCGGGATTGACGGCGCAAATTGATCACAATAATTAAAATAGCCTGCGCTTTGTAAAGTGAAAAAAGTGATAACATGCAACTTTTTTCAAAAGAAATTAACATGGCACGGAAGCACCACTGTTATGACGCAGCACCTGAAAAGAAAACACTTTGGAGCCTTCGATGGCAGTGAAGAGAGCTGATCAGCAGGATGAGTAACCATGTTTGTTTGGTTTTAAAGTGGGGAAACGTAACGTTAGTTTCTCAGGTAGCTCATCTGATGCTTTCCTTACCTTGTTAGTAGGTTACAGACAGGGATAAGGTTGGCTACTTATTTTACTTTTAATTTCATTTACATTTGTTTAAGCAGCGTTTATATTTTCTTTATAAATAAATTAACTTGCAAATTATGAGGGCAAGGCTTTTAAAGTTTAAATCTTCTGGCAAAGATAAAGAAAAGAAGATCCTGCAATTTATGGAAGTAAAGCAGAACAAAATCCAGCAAGATCAGTAATATGTCAATTAATTATCTGCCACATTCCCATGTAAATATCTGTCTTTGGAGGATGTGTTTTTTTACCACCCCTAGTTCTCTCATTTTTATTCCAAATACAATTTATAATTTGAATCACAGGGCTATTTTTATCTCTATGGTTCAGTATTTTCTCAAGCAGCAACTTTAACTGCTATACTTTCCTGTCTTAAAAGGCAGAACTCTTCTAGTCTAAAAAAAACTCATTTCTTGAAATGGGGGGACCTATTGTTGAACCCCTTAGGGGCTTTAAAAAACAAAAATGCCTGTCTCTTTTTGCGCTTTATGAACCAAAGTAGCCTATATTTTGTGGATGTACAGCTACATTTCTCATGTAAGTTTGCGTAGTTTTTACACAAACATTTATTTTTCATATTGCACCAGTACAGTTAATGAGCAACCTGTACTTGTGTGCTTGTTTGTTCTGTCTAAAATGTTTATTTTGGAATAAAGAGGTTAATATAAAAATTTTTTTTTTGTCCGATTCATCGATTAATCGAAAAAATAATCGGCCGATTCATCGATTTTTAAAATAATCGTTAGTTGCAGCCCTAATAAAATGGTTTTTGTCTAGTTGACTAGAAAGTGTTCCCTAATTAGCATTGAGCAAACATCTAGAAGAGGAAAGGTTGAACCCAACAACTCAAGGACCCAAATAAGAAAGTAATCGTTAAAATCGTAGGGAAGTCATATTTGAATGTCAAATCATTCTGGCTTAAACATGTATATAAATGTACTCTTTATCAGACCATATCATCCCATTCCTTGACAGCGTCATTTCTAAGTCACCAATTTAGTGCTACTTGGTCCCAATGGAATTTCCCATTGGGAACCTACTAGCACTAAGTTGCTAAGGAAGATGCTTCTTACAAACCGGCCACAACCAAAGTGCTTGCAAACCTTCCGCTAAAACAATCCCGCCCCCTTGATAAACGACCAATCACATTCACTTTATTCACTCGTGTAAAGTCGGGCACCACTCGAGAGAATTCGAAAGTGCAACGGTTTGAACAGCTGCTACCCTACGACTTTAAGGTTTTTGGATACCCTGATGCCAGTACCTAGTCCATGTAGATGTGTAACATCAAACACAAATGGGGATTATGTGTTCTTGTGTTTCAGGATTGTGTTCCCCTCGGGCTGTAGAGCTGGAGTGCCTAGCAGCATCTTTCTGCACTGGTCTCGCAGCATCCCTGTGCGCCCATGAGGTAACGTCCGGACCTACTGGCCCCTCATCGCCACCCTTTGTCCATCCTTCTTCCCTCCCCTCTTCCCTCTCCTCCCTGGGATCGCCCAAGCCATGGGCCAGAAGATCTCTGGCAGTATCAAGTCAGTGGATGTACGTGGGGAGCCCTCATATCGCCCAGTGCGTCGTGAACTACGGGGTCCGGATTTCTGTCGGCCACCAAGACTAGATTTACTTCTTGACATGCCGCCGGCCACCCCCGAGACACAAATTCGCCACGCCTGGAACCCCGATGACCGATCGCTTAACGTCTTTGTCAAGGAGGACGACAAGCTGACGTTTCACAGGCACCCTGTGGCCCAGAGCACGGACTGCATTCGAGGGAAGGTAGGCTACACCAGGGGCCTCCATGTTTGGACGATTCACTGGCCAACAAGACAAAGAGGCACTCACGCTGTAGTAGGAGTGGCTACGGCTGAGGCGCCTTTGCATTCGGTTGGCTACACGGCCCTGGTGGGCTCGGACTCGGAGTCCTGGGGCTGGGACCTGGGCCGGAATAGACTTTATCACGATGGAAAGAACAGACCTGCAAACTCGTCAGCGCCTACATACCCTACCTTCCTGGAGCCGGACGAGTCCTTCGTGCTCCCAGACTGCCTGACGGTGATATTGGACATGGACGAAGGGACGCTGAGCTTTATGGTGGATGGACAGTATCTGGGAGTGGCCTTCAGGGGGCTAAAGGGAAAGAGGCTGTTTCCCATTGTCAGTGCAGTCTGGGGGCACTGTGAGGTGTCGATCCGCTACGTCAACGGACTAGACCGTAAGTACATCTGATGATCGATGCTGTGTGGTTTTTGTTTTAATTTGTTTTTTGTTGATGAACATTTTTATATTTCAATGTGGGGAAACACTCATGATCCATTGATTTTATGCTGACGATAACCTGCTTATTTCAGTTTCCATATTTTCTTTGTTCGATGACCTAAAAGGTCAATGATTTCCGGTACCTGACATAGACGTTGGTATCTGATCCTCTCGATGTTCCGTTATTTACTGGTTCCTGTCTTCTACATATAGGCATAAACTCCTTCTGCATTAAACTGGATGACTCACTTTAGTCCCGCCTTTCGTACACCAGCCACAGTTTTTTGTTCTGTACGATTATTTTATTTATTTTTACGTTGCACGCAGCTACAGCTCACACTGTACGACGAAACCGCAGCATTTAAAAGTTCACGGCTCATGATATATGATGTCTCTTTAAAAAAGAAAGCAACTAGTCACAAATCTTGCTAATTTTTCCTAAGTTGTTTGAACATTTAGCGATAAATTGAAAGCACCAATCTCTATCCCACCACAATAGCAGGATGGTATTGCAATTGAGTTGATCCCTTCCTGCTATCATCGCAACCCCCACCCCTTTACAGGGGGACAGAAGACCTTGCCTATTATGGATGGGCGATATTTTATCGTGTGCGATATATCGTCAAAGAAATTCCCCACAAAAACAATTTGAATTCATCGTTTTTATCATGAGATGACTATTTATCTGGTTGTGTTTGCAGTTGCACCGCTTTGGTTTTTTTAATAAGCCAAGTTAGTTTTGCTGTTTGCATCGTTTGAATAAATTTGGAATTTGGTCTCTCATATTTCAGACTTATTTGATTGGTATCACTACAGTTTTGCAGTACAGGTTTAGTACTTGAACTTAATTGATATAGTTTAGTGGTTTCTAGTATTTTGTAGGGCTTTGAGTAGGGCTGGGCGATATGGAAAAAAAACTATATCACGATATGGATTATTTTATATCACGATAACGATATATATCACGATATACCACAACTGATGTTGCATTTTATGTTTTCATAGTCCGTCAGATGGACAGGGTTGAAAAAAATCTTTCATCGCCTATTTTTTACCCATCATCTTGTTTCCTAATATGAGAATCCCAACCCCAAACCAAGAACACCAGTTATGCAATTTGCGGCCATGACGGTGAACAGTATAGAATCTTGGCTATTGCGCTGCAGTAATTAATCATTTAATATTCGTTTGTTATTGACATTTTATAAAATTCCAAGGCAAGGTTTTTCTCTTGTCTTTCATTTACCTTGTTTTCCACTAGGAGGCGCCTCGCCTATTTAAGAAGAAATGTGTCTGCACTGGTAATTATATGGTCCCGAAAGCTCTCTTTCTCGACTATGTAAACGGGGGCCATGCCTTTACAGATATAGCGTGAAATAGCACCTGTGATCTGCTTGAGTCGCTGAGACGTCTTCTCATATTGTGATCCTTGGGCGAATGCTTCCTTAAGCTTCGGCTGTGAGAATTTCTTTCCAGTGCTTCCTGTATTTTCATCCCTTGTTTGTTTTGATCGGAGTGGTTGTAGTTTCCCGTGTTCTTGTTCATGATTTTTCTTCAGGTGGTAAAAGAGGCCGGAAGTATTTGCATCAGCCGCTGGAACGGCTTTGCTGCACAGTTTACATATCGGCTGCGTTTGTTCTTTATCAGATGGCTGAAATCCGAAATATAACCAAACAACCGAGCTGCCTCCCCTTTTGGGCAAAAGTGGTGTTTGTTGTGTCTGTGACCTGGCAACCGTTTCGGACTCTGTAACCGCTGCTGTGGTAACATCTTCTTGGGTGTCCATCATTCATTTTTTTTCAAGCCAGAAAGAAATTTCGCGGGCTCTCTCCGTTAGTAATGTTGCAAACGTATGGTGCAAAGCCGCGTGACGTAAAGCGGTGTAGTGTCGCAAAACCACGTTCTCTACACATTATCTTTTTATTCTCTTTTTTTTCGTTATATACACTTAGAGTTTGCATAGCAAAAACGCAAAATGTTATATTAACAAATTATATTAAAATGTATATTAGCAGTAATAATTATAAAAAAAAAGTTTATCACAATAGAAAAAATAGAGGAGAAAGGTCACGATAGACATGCTTCTCTCGTCCTCACGATATATATCGCCATATCGCCCAGCTCTACTTTCAAGACAGAATTTAGTGACAGATTTATAATACATAATATTTTGCTGGTAGTTTTTATCGTCGCTTATCGTTTCAATGATAAATAAGAGAAATTATCATGATACATTTTTTAGTCCATATCGCCCATCCCTATTGCCTATTCTGTCAGGCCAACAATTTGCTTTAACGACCCCCCCCTTTCAGAGACATAGACAGGTATGGGGCATTGCAGGCTAACAAAAGGCTATTGCAAAGGGGTGGATCCGTTTCAGTTTGCAAGTTTTCTAAACAAAAACGAGGCTTTGTTGGGCTGCTGGATAAAACCTAGAACTCAACCCTATTTCTGACATTTTGAATTGAAAAAGCTTCCTGGATGGGAAGAGAAACATCCTCGAACTTGGAAACAAAGTCCAGTGGATTGGTTTTTAAAGTTTTTGGAATCCTCTCCACCTCTGTCCTGTTAAGCCGTCTTTATTCCTCTGACTGGGCTCTCATTTAAAAAAGGAAAATGATCTTTTTCCTTTCGTTCTCCTTGAATGAGACCAATTTGTTCTTCCCTGACCTCAGTCAGGCTGCATGGTCTCCGATGCCGATACACGACTTGTTCTGGAAGAAACCGAGGATTGAACTGATTGATGTCGGAAGACTTTTACTGGTGTAACGGCCACAGGCTGGGTCAAACCGGTTCCTACCTGACTGGGGGAGGAGACATCCCCGTTCTCCCTTTTTGCAAATGAATCCTATTTGAATCAAAAGTCTTTGTCTCGTTTCCTCCCACCTGCTTTTCATTGTCTCCATTTCTTCCTCTTCCTTTTTAACTCTAATCCCTTCTTTCAGTAATTAAACAGCCAATTGTGGTGGCAGGTTGCTGTGGAAACACTTTAGTTGGATTTTGTGGATTTATGGCCTGTCTGATGTTGGAAGGCAGCTTCTCTGCTTTTAGGCATTAGCTTCTGTTTTTGTTTTTATCCAGACAGTCAAAGCTTAACAGGCAGCGCTTTATTTCCACGCTTCAACAATTTCTACAAGAATCTGGGGTTTTTGCCCAAAAACACATTTGATCTTGATTAATAATAAAGCCTAAAAGGATTAATGGTGATTGATTGATTGAAATACTCATCAGTTGATTAGTTAATCCTTTAGAATTCAACCAGATCATCTGTTTAGATTGATTCAAAGTTTTCTATCTAATTTTATATTGACAAAAATAATGAGATTGAAGGCCTTATTGGATCAGAAAATATTTAATGTAAACCTGTCAGACTGGAGGTTTTATTCTGATTCGGTCCGATTGGAAAGTCATTTCATTCTGAAAGAGAGGGCTGTTCTAATTGGCGTCGACATACAAACCAATTCAGATGTTTGAAGTAAAAAAATTCTCCACTGCGCATGTGTGCAACGCCAGCGTGATGTTTGTCTGCGAAATCAGACGGTCCATGCATGCTTAAATGGCCTAATCCGATCAAATGCTTGGTACTTGTACTCTAGTGTTGTCACGATACTAAACTTTTCAACTCGATACCGATACTAAGTAAAGTATTCGATACTCGATACCCTTTTCGATACCACAAGAATAAAAACAAAGACTCTAAAATTCAACAGAAATATTTTCATTACAAAAAAAATACAAGAAATAAATAAAAAAAACAATAAGAATAATATTTTGAGGTTGTATGCTGTGCACAATATTAAGCAAGCTTGATAAAAAAACTTACAAAATTAAAATTGATCCTTCCTTGGCTATGTTTTGCAGATGTTTTTCAGTCTGAAACTGAAAAATGCACAGAATTATTCAATCACAGTGTTCAGAAAGTGCATTTTCCACTATTCTGCATTTTAGATGGCTGTATCGATACTTTTGAAAATGAGTATTGTATCCGGATACAACTTTTGTGTATCAATACATTTTCACAACCCTATTGTACACACACGTCCTGATCCATTTCCGATCCGCCGAGGTTGGATTGAATCAGTGAAATGTAGCTACGTTTGGCTATCGACACACACACACACACACACAAGGAAGGACCTGTGAGAACTTGGAGAACAGTCTGATGGTCATAAGATGGAAAACCTTCCAGACATCTTGAAGCCTGGTTTATACTCAGAAATAATAAATTGATTGGGAAAAACTGGTCGAGATTAATCCATCACTAAAATAATTAATATCTGCGGCCTATATTAGTCAGACAAATTAGGTGTAATTTCAAAGTAAAGGGTGGGTTTCAGCAATACCAACCTCTCCTATCCTTTTTTGATTTTAATCAATCGATGGCATTCAGCGTCTCTAATCCTGTTTTTCTTCCTCTGACTTTCCTTAAAGTTCTCAAGCTCTCATCCTAAAAAGTCTCACTTTTCTGGACTTTTGAGTAAAACTTTCTTGCTAATTCCAATAATAATCTGACATTGGGCGAGGACAGAACTACCTGCATTCATCGTACCCGCCCATGACTAAGGGGCGACTCGTACACCCGAGACGTTAAAACTAGGTCTGACGGGCCTGACCGTGTTTTTAAATCGAATGCAGAAGCCGGACTCTGCTACCCTGGTGGATATTTAATTGGTTAAGGCAGAAACGGCGGACAGCAGTTCTTATCTGGACATATCTAGGTTGTGGCGTCTGTGCAAGACGCCCACCTGACGGAAGATTCGCTGAGGTGTGAAGGTGAGAGAAACTAGGAGGAAGTTTCACCACCTCTCACCTGACTGAGGATAGACTAAGTGACGCGCCGCCGTCGGAGCTTTCTGTCCACTTTTCCTCCGCTTTGTTCTCAGTGAGGTGCTAGGCATGCCCCTGCCCAGCCCCCCCTACCCACTGGTGCACACTTTCCCACACTGCATAGTGTCTCTTCAGCAGCTATAAACCCGTCAAACTGCCGTCTCAGAAAAAGGATGTGAGAAGGGGAAGATTGTGCATATTGACAGCTGCATGATGGAGAGGAGGAAGAAGAGCGAGGAAGGTGTGAAAAGGCCCGACGCTGCACCTAAGAAAGAAACAAGCATGGATGAATTAAGTCTCCCTATTCATTGTGCATCAGCAGAGGGGGGGGCTGTGAACGGACGGCTTTAACTGAAATCTCCTGAGCGAACATGTCCAGTCTGTTCTTCCTCCCATCTGAGAGGTATACTGGTTGCCGTAACGATCTGGAGCGTTTGAAGCCGAACTGCTGCAGGCATTTAGGATCACGTCTCATTTAGACGCTAGCGGGCCCAAAGCAAGCCCGGCTGAAACGGGAGGACTCAGGCCGCGTGATGGAGTGCGTACCTCCCCATCGGCGCTCATCAATTTGTCTGACGGGAGCCATTTGTCGCCCTAGGCAACCCTTTACCATGGAGACCAGCTTTATGCCAGCAGTGACTGGCTGGTTTTACAGTCTGTAAGATCATCACCCGCTCCGCCGCCCTCAGGAGATTGCTGCCAAGTGACGCGAGTGTTTGTGTTCGCATTAGTGCGAGTAACGGTGATTCACTTCCAAAGCGGAGATTGGGCATGAAGCGATAATTAACTTTCCATTTTACCAAGGTAGACATGCGGCACGTCTGCAGAGTGCTGCATTCGTCCCAAAACGCCTGCCTTATATCAGCCACGCTTCAAATCATCCTCATAGTTTCAGAGTCTTACGTTGTAATCAGCACAAGCAGATCTGTAACTTTACACTCATGAGGATGCGGTTACCATGGAAACTTTCTATATCTATGAACCTGATGGGTGTTGTTGGCCCTGAACAAACCTACAGGTGGATCAAGCTCTCAGTTTCCACATGAGCTCCTTGTCCTCCAGCAGTCTAAGCCTATAGCAGCATAAGTATAGAGATAGCTCAGGATAACCTGAGCCACTCTAACTATAAGCTTTATCTAAAAGAAAGATTTGAAATTAATCCATAGTAACATCCGGTACTTCTAGCAACGTTTGCAGGTGTTCTAATCTGGCAGTTTTTACTGCTTTCACTATTTGTTTCCTTTTCATGACTTCAGTGTTTTTCTATTTTCTGAGTTTGCAGAACCTTTTTATTTGCTTTGAAACAATGTTTTTATCCTTTGTACCCTTCTTCCATGGGGTGACCAGAACCTAAAAAACAAATGTGGGACAGCTAGGGTGCTTATAGTGGCATGCGGAACAGACGCTGATTTTTCAGATTAACCTTTCTTTTGCAACTCACCTTTTCTGTTTATTTACATTGCGTTCCCTCATATCAGAGTAGTTTCCATCATATTTTGTATTAAAACCATTACCGGTTCTTAGGGCTGCAACTAACGATTATTTAAAAAATCGATGAATCGGCCGATTATTTTTTCGATTAATCGATGAATCGGACAAAAAAAATATTTTTATATTAACCTCTTTATTCCAAAATAAACATTTTAGACAGAACAAACAAGCACACAAGTACAGGTTGCTCATTAACTGTACTGGTGCAATATGAAAAATAAATGTTTGTGTTAAAACTACACAAACTTACATGAGAAATGTAGCTGTACATCCACAAAATATAGGCTACTTTGTTTCATAAAGCGCAAAAAATGACATTTTTGTTTTTTAAAAGCCCCTAAGGGGTTCAAACAATAGGCCCCCCCATTTCAACAAATGAGGTTTTTTTAGACTAGAAGAGTTCTGCCTTTTAAGACAGGAAAGTATAGCAGTTAAAGTTGCTACTTGAGAAAATACTGAACCATAGAGATAAAAATAGCCCTGTGATTCAAATTATAAATTGTATTTGGAATAAAAATGAGAGAACTAGAGGCGCTAAAAAACACATCCTCCAAAGACAGATATTTACATGGGAATGTGGCAGATAATTAATTGACATATTACTGATCTTGCTAGATTTTATTCTGCTTTACTTCCATAAATTGCAGGATCTTCTTTTACTTTATCTTTGCCAGAAGATTTAAACTTTAAAAGCCTTGCCCTCATAATTTGCAAGTTACTTTATTTATAAATATAAACGCTGCTTAAGCTAATTCAAATGAAATTAAAAGTAAAATAAGTAGCCAACCTTATCACTGTCTGTAACCTACTAACACGGTAAGGAAAGCATCAGATGAGCTACCTGAGAAACTAACGTTACGTTTCCCCACTTTAAAACCAAACAAACATGGCCGCTCATCCTGCTGATCAGCTCTCTTCACTGCCATTGAAGGCTCCAACGTGTTTTCTTTTCAGGTGCTGCGTCATAACAGTGGTGCTTCCGTGCCATGTTCATTTGTTTTTACAAAAGTTGCCTGTTACGACTTTTTTCACTTTACAAAGCGCAGGCTATTTTAATTATTGTGATCAATTTGCGCCGTCAATCCTGGCGCATGCGCGCTTCATTTGCAGTCTGGACGCTGAGGGTAAACATCCTGCGGCTCTGACTGCAGCGCTGAGAGGGACTCCTGCGGGAGCGGGAGAACGGGGTTGGGATGGCGGAGGCGCCCCACAGAGCAAGAGTAGGAACGATGCATGCTTTCACGTAAGAGTGTCCAAAAGCCGCCAGTGACACCGTAAAAAGTCGCCAGATTTGTCGCTTGTCGCTTTTTAAAAAAATAGTCGCTGGAGGGGTCTGAAAAATCGCTAAATATAGCGACAAAGTCGCTGAGTTGGCAGCACTGCACCTGCGGCGCTGGCTCGCACTGCCGTATTTTTTTTTCTTTTCCCGTTTCAGTCAAGTGGCAGTGACGACGATGGCGGCGGCTGAAGCATTAATCGCGCCACACAACTAATCGATGATGAAATTCGTTGCTAACGCTTTTAAAAGTCGATTTTTATCGATTCGTTGTTGCAGCCCTAGTGACAATAGTTCGGTGCCGTATTTGTTGGTACTCGCTGATACCAATACCACCATTTTAGTGCTGGTTCGTGGCCCTGCCAGATACTGGTATCGGTGCAACACTACTACTGAGCACAGCTAGCCACAGCGCTACCCAGCTCTCCCCCTTTTATATCAAGGTATTTTTCTCAGCTTTGTTATCAATCAGGTAAAACTTCATCGGTCATTAGACGCCCTAACGCTACAGATTCTTCCAACTCGGCACACGGATGCTGCCTTTTTAATATCGTCTGAGCAACCACAACGTTTTACGTCATGTGGCAACGTTCAGAGCATAGGGTAGCGTAACATCACTGGCATGAAGCAGGACCGGAGTAGATCTGGTACCTCCTAACAGGCCTCCTTCTTCCTGGTTCCTAACACTGCGGTTTGTGGTCATCTCTTGATAGACTGTGGAGACGATCCAGTTAGCCTGTCACAGAGGAGGCTTGTTGGGGCCAGTGTGTTTATTTTCTTCCAGTAAAACATTTTACAGCTGGGCCGTTCTTATATAACCCATTTTGACTTGTTGCAGCAAGTGAAGCACAGATTCATTAATAATTACTGCATCCTTCATAGTGGAGGTTTAATGAGTAACTGGGAGGCTTAATGAAAGCAGCAGGATTTACTTCCAAAAGTGCTTCTTAGAGTTCAGTTGTACCGGAAGGTTAATGGAAACCAAAGAAACTTTTCTCAGTGTGCATTCGGTCGCTCAGGTGTGTATAAATGTGTTAGTGCGTTAAAACCTGGCTTTACAGCAGGGGGGCTCTGCTCGGCCAGATGGTCCATCCAGGTGGTTGAGCTCATCCTCGGTAAACAGTCAGCAGTTAAGAGTCTGTCTGACATCCTGACATGACTTTCCTTCAATCAAAGGGGCGTCGACAAGCCCTGCAAACATGTGAGCAGGGAGTCGTTCATGTGATCGTTTGGTGCAGATTCTCAGCAGGAAACGGGTTGGAGAGGAAGGTGAAGATGAGGTTTAAACAGCCGTTATACTTTAATGAGAGGAGCTGGTTTCACTATATTAAAGCCTTGTAGGTGTAGTTTTTGAATTTTGTACCTCAAAGTTTCAAACGATGTATATTCCAAAAAATAAATAAATAACGACAAACCACTGGACTTTGTTTCCAAGTTTGTAGAAGATTCCCTTCCTATCCAGGAAGCTTTTTCAGTTCAAATGTCAGAAATAGCGTTGAGTTCAGACTTGGAAACAAAGTCCAGAGGATTGTTAAACTTTTTTGAAATGACTATGACCTGAATGACTAAGAATCTTCAGCAGCATCAATTTATATTATGACTTATACCAACATAAAATAGTTCAGAAGAGGAAGTGGAATCTTTTGACCCATTCCAGTTTATAGTCTGGTCCTGAGTCGGTTTGTAGAATAATTGCAGTTTCAGTGGGTAATGCACTGTGTAGAATGGTGTACAATAAAGTTATTTATTTTACAAAAGTATAAAAAAAATTGTTATAAATTGCCTGTTGATCCACGATGAAGATTTTGATGATATATCTGCACTTCTGAATGAATACCCAGAAGGTCTCAAATGTGCGACAACTCACTGGAAAACTGATGACTCTCGGAGTAACCATTGCTGCGAATATGCGATCAAAGTTATGTAAGATTTGCACAAGTCCTGCCGAAACGAGGACAACCTCCCACTGAGATTCATCCTGTCCAATGACATTAGCATTGCCAATGGACTTCCTAGTGGGTTTTTTACGGCGTAGTATACGGGCCAGGCTAGGGATTTTTCTATTTCGAAAATAAAGTCGTAACGTGACCAGTATGGAGAGATATTTGTGCCATTGGTTTGAGCGCGCAGTGTGACAAGGCGCGCGCAAAACCGGTCTGGCGCCCGCCCAACTTTGAAAAACCCTCTAAACACACTGTTCTCGCGCTCAGTTTCATCTCTGCTCGCGCTCGACCTGCTGTCTCCGCGCTCAACACCAGCTGTGCGCTCGGCTGTTTCTCCGCTCGCTCGACTCTCTTCACTCGCAACTTTAGCAATGTATGTAAATGAACCATACCATCAGCCAATCACGCTCAGCTTCTTTTCATCCAATGAAAGCATTCGTTCCTTCTTCTTCTTGGCGGATTGCAAGCAACTTTAAGGTGCATACCGCCACCTACTGTTCATGAGTGTGTAGCAACATTGTTTTACATCTGTTAAATTCTATTTTTTTATTTTGTATTCTGAAGATAACTAAATAATGCTTTCCTTAATCTATAAATATCCTTTATATTTCCTTTATTTCCCAATAATCCTCTAAGACTCCATTCTTGGCCTATCCTTTCAACTACTCTTCTAATTTTCTCCCTTTCAGGTTCATATGTCTTACAGTTCATCAATACATAAGCATTCATTCCAAATACTACATCCGGTTAAATGAAAAAAAAAAAATAAAAGTAAAAACGAAATCAGGAAAATCAAACAACTCTTACAGTTATTTGGTCAACGCTCCTAACCATTTGATGGACAGAAGATAGTACTATAAAATATCTTGAATTATCTCAAATAAACTTCAGTAAAACCGTTATTAGATCATTGCCTCATCCATCTCTTTTACCTGCTATTGACATGGATTTAAATTTGCTGTTTTAAAAGAAAAGTAAGGAGGATATTTGAGGATCAAGTATGGTTCAACAATATATAGATAATGTTTTGGATCATATTGGCCTTACTCTTAGCTTTTGTGGCGAGTGGTTCTTCTTTTTGTTGCGTTTTATGGAGGTTGGCAAACAACAATTACCGCCACCAACTGAAAAATCCTGTTTATCAAATTATTCTTTTTAATATATAATAAAGAATAACCCTCTTATTTAGAGTCCATCTGTAAAAGGTCTTCTAAATAATAATTGTTAAATTTCAGATCAGGTCTGCTGTCTGAATAATTGTGTTTAAATTAATAGAACGCTTATCTAGAATCAGAGCAAACTAAACTTCTTAATGGAACGATTTCTTCCATCCATTGTAAGGCCAATATGATCCAAAACATTTCTCCTTTGTAGGCTGAATTCCATCACTGATTCTTTTACCCGATTTAGAAATAAATTCTGGAACTAAAACAAAACACCATTCCTAATATTGGAATATTTTGAAGCATCCATAAAAAATTTAACATATCCATAATATTTTTTATCTATATATTGTTGAACCATACTTGAACCAAAAGTATCCAAATTTTTCTTGGCACAAATATCTCTCCAGAGCAGAGTCGTCACGTGTTGCGGTTTGAGTCGTCACGTGTTGCGGTTTGAGTCGTCACGTGTCGCGGTTTGAGTCGTCACGTGTCGCGGTTTGAGTCGTCACGTGTCGCGGTTTGAGTCGTCACGTGTCGCGGTTTGAGTCGTCACGTGTCGCGGTTTGAGTCGTCACGTGTCGCGGTTTGAGTCGTCACGTGTCGCGGTTTGAGTCGTCACGTGTCGCGGTTTGAGTCGTCACGTGTCGCGAGCAAGGGCGGCACGTTTCGCGGGCAAGGTAGTCACGTGTCGCGAACAAAGAAATCACGTGCCACGAGTAAGACCGTCACGTGATATTTGTTATGTTAGCACGTGTCACAATGTCGTCACTTGCCACGGACGAGACCGTCGTGTGCCGCGGGCGCGGCTGTCACGTGCCGCAGGCAAGACTGATACGTGGCGCGGGTAAGGCTGTCACGTGCTGTCGTATATGTGTCGTGGGCAAAGCTGTCACGCTAGGTGAGGGTAAAGTCGTCACGCTAGGTGAGGGTAAAGTCGTATTTTTTGACAACTCTTCCAAGAAGCCCTTTCTTCCCTAAAATAAGGAATGTGGAGCATCATGTGAAGTTCTACTTTAGCTTCAGTTTGACAAATCAGGAAATCTTTTAGCAGCAGCATCAAACTGGGCAGGATGTCAAAGTGGACTCTGGTTGCTGATTGGTGGAGCTTAAAATAATCACCCTAATCCGCACGTTCTCAGCTCTTCTTCTCATCCTCCCTCTTTTAGTTTTTTTCCTCCTGACCTCCATCATTGCGGTTCTAGTTCTGTTATGAAGCGTATTCCTGCTTCTGCGTTTCCTGCCGCTCTCTGAGCGTTTTCTTCACACGCCGTAACGTCTGCGGCGCTGCTCTGACCCGTGCAGCTCGCTCAGCAGGCTAATCCAGGGCTCATTGTGTAAATGTCCAAACGATGGGAACTAATGGCAGGTCAGCTAAAGTGTGGGAAGTGTTGTGTGGATCCTAACCGTTTGTCTCCTCTTACAGCGGAGCCCCTCCCCCTCATGGATCTGTGCAGACGGGTGGCTCGGCTCGCCCTGGGCCGGGAACGCATCCATCACATCGAGGCGCTTCCACTGCCGCAGACCCTGAAAAACTACCTCCAGTACCAGTGACTGCTCCCCTTCATACGCCCAGATCACAGCCGGACCCCTCCCACCCTGAAACGGGGGAGTAGGGGTGCAGTTAGCGGGGGATTGTTTACACCTTTTAGGAAGTTTTTAGTTTGACAGTTTTAAATCGGTTTATTGGTTCCGTTCTCTGCTTTCAGACATTTTTTAAAGGAATTATTGTTTAGCGTCACGCCGTCCACAGTCAGAGGCCTTAGCACCGGTTTAACCAACGCTCTGCTCCACTTCTACAGACGATGAAAACGCAACCGTTCCTGTGAGCTGCAGGAGGGAGAGCCAATCCTGCCATGCATACCATGTGCTTTTTTTTTTTTTTCTTTTATCGCACACAGATCCCGTTTACAGTGTATGGAAACACTGTCTGTAGCAAAAGCACAGCGGCGTAGAAAGCAGCAGTTTGAATGTTTGAAATCTGTCTCCATGCATCTCAATCATTTCCTCCACTCTGAGTTTTTCTTCTGTGGAGATATTTGAACTGGAAGGACCGCAGGCTGCAGTCATCCTGCGGCGTCTTCTTCAGCTGCTGATGATAGGAAGCATCCCGATAGGAAACGCAGAACGTTCAGTCACATCAGAGTTAAAAATGCTGCTGCTTCTTTTTCTCTTTTTTTTTTCTCTTAACTCATTTATTTTTTTTATTATTGATTTAAAGTTCTTTTTTTAATAAAATGTCTGCTGGCATATCTCGCATGCATAGGTTTGAAGAATGTGCTGCCATGAAAATCTTTTAAAATGTGAATTAAAAATAAACTGCTAAGCAAACGTGGCTCTATGTGGGCTTTGTTTTTTGTTTTTTTTAGCTTCATGAAATTTTCTTTGCATCTGTTGCTTCATCGGAGCTGCGCTGAATCCAGACCAGATTATAACCGATGAAACTTCACTGCAGGAGCATCTTTAGCAGCGCCGAACAGAGACGGTACGTTGGTAATAGTCTTTGGTCGTATGCAGACCTATGGAGAGTTAAAATACTTATATGCTTCTATTGTAAAGGGAAACACCGTTTTTTTTGTGTTTTTTTTTACATTGGTCCCTTGATTTTACGTTATTCCATCATGTTCTACTCACCCATAAGAGTTTTGTGTCATTTAGAGCCGTTCTGAGACCATCCTGATCTCGTGAGCTTTCAAGGTTTCACTCGCAGATCAGTCTGGAGACTCTCCGTTAAAGAAAATTTGGAGCCGTTCACCAAACGAACGTCCAATCAGCGTTGGCTTTGAGGCGGGTTGAGGTGTAACGCAACGAGAAGTGCGACAGTTCAGTCTAAAGAACATGGCGGCTTCAGCCGATGAAACTAGCGTTAGCGTGGCTATCGAGCAAGTTTTATCGGAATTACAGAGTATTTCTTCACTGAAAGAAGAGCAAAAGACTGCTCTGGAGGCTTTTCTCAGAGGAAAAGATGTTTTTGCTCTTCTCCCCACTGGTTTCGGCAAGAGTAGCCTGACTTGTGGTTGTGTTTTCGTCGTCGCTCTGTTAGTTCGTCATATGCTTCGTTGATCTGATTGGTTTATTTGGCCCGTCTATCACCAACATAGGCCAATCAGCTAACCAGTATTTTCGCCCCTTCCCAAAATTACTTCAACGGAAGGTTTCCAGATGGATATGCGGAGCAAATCCATCTGGCGGAGTCAAGTTTGCAACTTCAAGTTGTTGCCCATTAACCTAACTGTTCATAATTTATTCTTAATGGTACGTCAGCATTCATATCATGTAGATGAATCACTGTCCCACAGACATCTGCCGTTATATTTTATATTTTTTTTAAAGAAAACTGAGTGCGTATGACGTCATCCGCACGCCGGACTGGCCACAGGCGGCTACGCTCTATCCCTTCTATTCATTCTAGCTAATCTGATTCATTCATTTGCAGAGCGAGATGATCTGTGGTAGCAGCTCTAGACATCTTCCAGGCATGTGAGGAAAACTAGCAGCAGTTCAGCGGACAGGAAGAATGAACGGTAGCCGGCGCACGGATGACATCATACACACTCAACTTTGCTTTTAAAAGATATAAATATAGAAAATCTAACGGCGGATGTCTGGGGGACAGTGATTGGCCTCCATGTTCTGAATGCTGGCGTACCTTAAAGAATAAATGATGAACAGTTTAGTTAGTGTCTTCAAGTCGTTGCCCAGAGGAAGACGTTACTTGGATATAACCTAACGGAATATCTTCAGAACGGCTCCAAATGACACTAAACTCATATGGGTGAGTAGAACATGATGGAATAACGGAAAATTAAGGACCCAATGGAGAAAAAAAAACGGCATTCCCCTTTTAAAGGAAAAGTCCGCTAATATTCAGATTTCAAACTTCTGAAAGTACTTTAAATATCAAATATTACATACTGTTCAATAAATGTTTTTAATTAAGAGTAATTTACATTTAATGTAAAATTTACTGGAGGCATCCATGTTTGTCAACTGTCAGTTTTGTCCCTGCCGTCTGCAGCGGCCATCTCTCTGCATAGCCATTTTATGAAGGACCGCCGTTTCTGATGGCGAGTTTTTTTTTTATTTTATTTAGCAAAAATTTTCATTTGATTTGTTTATCTGTGTTCATTATTATTCCCCGACTAAATGAAAAAACTAATAATTTATTATCTAGAGCAGGGGTCACCAACCTTTTTAAGGCTGAGGGCTACTTCATGGCTACAGAGTCATAGGAAGGGCTACCAATACTGACCAATGAACTGGAGGGATCAGTGTTCACCTACAGTAAATCTCATCCATAAAAACTCAGTTTTATTCTTTTATTTCTAATTTTCTTTTTAATATTGTAATTTTGAAACCACTGAAATATGATGAAATAGTTAACATGATGAAATAATACATAAATGATTAATAAGAAGAGCAACAGAAAAAATAAATTTAACTTAACCCACTGAGTGAGTTCTTCTGTTTTCAGAAGACGAACAGAGAGCCCCCCATGTGGTCCTTGAGGTGCCCGTGGGCACCGCGTTGGTGACCCCTGATCTAGAGACTATTAACAGGAGAGAAAATGCAGCTCCTGAGTGGCTTTTGACCCATATCTATGCTGCGTGCTCCCGTTCTCCCAGAGTCAACACACTGTGTTCTTCTGAAGAACTCGGCGACAATGGCTTGCTAGAAGTTGCCATGACAATGTAACTTCTGTGACCTTGTGTAGATTAGGCCTCAAAATAAATTAAAATCCAAATACACATAATAGTAAAATAAGTCAAAATCATTTCCCAAAATATTAATTAGAAGTTTATAAATTGTGCAAAGTGTTTTTAATAGATTTTCCTCCTCGTCTTTAGGCCAAATATATAGGATTTCCTAAAAGCGAGTTCACGAGCCTACGGAAACCACGGCAGACCAAACCAGATGAAAGTGCGCATTCAGCGTCTGCTCTGCCGATAATGCAAGCGTAGAAGAAGAAATGTGCTGTTTACCTGTGCAAAGAAAGAAACAACGAAAGAAAAATGTCTGAGGACTTCAGTGTTGAGGAAGAGCATGAGTTCTTTGCCGAGCTGAATGCGCACTTTCATCTGGTTTGGTCTGCCGCGGTTTCCGTAGACTCGTGAACGCGCTTTCAGGAAATCCTATACACTACTGTTTATGCTCTAAAAACATTCTAAATGACTTAGTTTCGAGTAAATTCTGGATGCTACCCACTCAGGACACTTGGAATACATTGGACGAGCAGTATGGAGGAATATTGACACGTTTTTTGTGGACTTTTATGGACCTTTCTGTCTCGGGCGCCATAGACCTCCATTATTTGAATGTCAGCAGACAGCAAGAAGCCTCCCAGATCTCCAGATGCATTTGAGATATCAAAAAAGTACTCCAGAGTGTTGTTCAGCATGGGGGTGAGTAGAAAATGAAGGCTAATCATGTTTTGGGTGTACTATTCCTTTAATGAGGATCATAAACTTACCATAGGTGAACTAGCCTTCCGACCAAAGCATCCAGGAGGAATAGTTCTATCAACCGTAAATGTAAACAGAGTTTTATGGGGCCAGGAACTTGGGGCCACTGCCTAGTATTGCCTAATGGTAAATTCCCCATGTGTTGATTTTAGAGCTGCTATTTGTTGCCAGGCTGACTCACTTTATGGGGTTTCTTTATTCTAAGGGGAGATCATAACCAGTCCTTAAGCTTGATTGTTAGATTAACACAATTTATCCAGGGCAGCAGGTGTAATATCACAAAGGAGCGATTGATTTAAATAATTATGTCTCTTTAAATTAGAAAAACTGAAAACGTTATAAGCTATACTCTGGGTATCTTTATTAAGGATTATTTGATGAGTGAAAAAGGAAAAAGCCAAACATCTTTGCTTTGAAACTGGTATAAAAGCAAAGTCTCCTCTTTCCTTCAGGCTGAGTTGATCCTCTGAGGACAAATGATCCTCAAATTGTGAGTAATGCCTCTTTGACCCAAATTATTATTGGTAAACGCTACAGATGAGCCCGGAATCGTCAGAGATTCATGTTCTGTTCCTGCTCATGGGATTTTTAGCTGCACTCGATCTTCATTTAGTCCGAATGACTGAACGGAGAGTTTGAACGGTTTCATGCAACATTTCTCACAGCGTGAAAACACAGAAGAGATGCTGCTGTAGTCGGTGAAGCTGGGGGGGATTTATTTATGGCAGCAAAGAAAGGATGTAAAACTGTCTTCCTGTGCTACAGAGGAGATGGATTGCCATTGAGCAGCACCTACCCTGCAGATCCGTCCTCAGGGGAAGAATTAATGAGGTGGGAGCAACATCCAGGATGCGGTTCTTTCTGCAAGCATTTGGACCAAAATCATCAATACATCCGTTAAATAAACAGCTGCTAAAACAGGAATCTAAACTTGCCTCGCCTTTTGTGATTTACCTAAATTAATTGAATCTGCAGATTTTAGTCCGACTTTAAAGTAAAAGTCCGCTCATATTCAGAAATCAAACTTCTGAAAGTATTTTATATATTATATAATATTAGCTGCGACATATGAATCAAGATGCTATGACCTAAAAATTTGATTGGCAGGTGACCGTTGATATATGATTGGCTGAATTTAGGTGTTCAGGCTGACGTAGAACTAACTGGCCTGCAGAAGATAATGAAAATTTTAAGACAGGATTGTTCTAAAACTAGAAATTGTCTAACTTTTGGGACAATATCGTCTGATAAGAAGTATATTTATATACATGTTTAAGCCAGACATGACATGACAAATGTGATTTTAAAGAGGCTTTTCATACAGTTCCAGTCTGCCACATCATCACCTTTTACATCATACAAGTTAGCAGATGAGGAGACATCCATGGCTTTCCAGGCGTTCCACTCTGTTCTTAAATGAAGGACGCTCCTCTCATTCCATTCCCATCTTTGCGACGTACAGAATGAAGATTTTAACTATATAGGAACTGTCTTAATTGGATAACCTACTGGGGAAAACATCAGTTCTGACACGCAACAGGCAGCTAATATTAAGGTGTAATAAACTCACACAGCATCAATTATTATAATACTAGAAGAGGGGGAACTAAAATAAAGGAAACTGAAAGGTCGTCTCATATCTGTGGTGTATAAACGACTGTGGGAACTCAACCAGTCGACCACCTGTAAAGTAGAGATGACTGAGACTTGAGGGATGTTTCAAAGTCTTACAGTTAGAGGCTCTGCTTTAATATTCAGTTTTATCTGAATTTGGATTCTACTGACCTGGATCCAGCTGAAACAATTGGGTGCCGCTCCTCCCTGACAGACAAATATAGCCTCACAGTCTCTTAAAAAGAGCAACGCATAAATTTCCCTGCCTCGTGGGAATCTGCATTTCCTCCTAACGGCGACTTTAACCTAAATGTTTCAGACGGATCTGCATCAGAGCAGCTGCAGTTTCCTCACTGTGAAGCGTCTCCACATACGGAGGTGCTTCGTTACAGCGCCTCACTGACAGGTTTCTCTATAAGGTCTGTAAACTCACCCTTTATAGGACAAGTTAACGTTTTTGATCCCTTGCATACCATTTACAAATGGACCCCCCGTCCCTCAGTGAGGTCTAGAAGCACAAGATCTATAACCAGCCATTCAGCGAAGATACATGGCTGTACATCTTATTGTGGCATTTGACCAATTAGATGAGATATTACCTACTGTTAAAAAAAAGGTAAAAAGCTAATTGAAAAGTTAAAAAGTAAAGCCTAGTTAACTATTATATTTAGGTTTATAAAATAAATAAAAGTATCAGTATCAGCATTATAAGGTTCTGTTGTACCAAAAAAAAAATGTTTCTTTTACTTTCAGTGTTTTTCATGAATTTCTTATAGAAGCACTTTTGTTATTTTTCTTATTATATTCGGGCTAGTTGCCATTTCTTAATGTTTGCCATCAGAATATCCATTTTTTTATGTTACAAAGGTAATAAGGTCTTCTCCAGGATTCCAATAACATTATTGGCTTATAATTTTGATTTTCAAAGTATTTCACTGAGTGCCATCAAAGTCAGGATATATAAATAAATAATAGATTAATAAATATTTAGGAAAAAATGTAGAGTTCATAAATACATACATTTCTAGTAATAAAAGTAAAATATTAAAAGAAGAATTTCATGCATATTGTTTTTTTGATATGCGGGAAAAAGTCTTAAGGGTGAACCAAAAGGTTGCGACGGCGGGTTGACCTTGTTACCTTTGAGGGTCGGTACCTGTTGATCAGTAACCTGGTTCTGGACCAAACTACCAGGCAGACGCCTCGCTGATTCCTCAGGTTTCAGCTTTCAAAAACCTACAATGCAGCAATAGAGTTGATTCCTTCCCACTATCATCGCAACCACCATCCCTTTACAGGGAAGCAGAAGACCTCACCTATTCAGCCAGGCCAACAATTCCTCCTAACGACCCCCCTTTCAGAGACTTAGACAGGTATTGGGCATTGCAGGCTGATAAAGAAGCCAAAGGAACCATTCCAAAGGGGATGAAAAAGACCCCTAGATGGGAAGAGAAACGTCTTCAAACTTGGAAACAAAGTCCATTGGATTGTTTTTTAACTGTTTTGGAACATTTAATCCATTGCTCTGCTGCTGAAGTCAATGCAGTAATGCTAAAGAAATTACTTCATGTTTACAGAAAGCTTTACATTGCTGTTAATGATTAGCTATAGTAAACTGTTTGTTTTGTAACATTCATAACATCACAAACATAAAAGTGTCCTACAGTAGATGTTTGTGCTACATTATCATAAATATATTTTCCCCTATGCCCATTTCTCTGGAAAATGCATTTAAAAATTGAAGCAATAATCTTAATTGGCTGCTACACCTGGATTAATCTACATGCCAAAAATAATCTGATTACATTTTTCAAACAAACAGGTGGTTGGTCTTCCTCCTCTTTGTAAACGAAAGCTGAACGAAATTAATTCAAGCTGTTCCTTGGATCTCTCCACGGCGACCTGCAGGAAAAAAACAGGTTAAATCTTTAACCTTCTCATCCAGTCTGGTTCTATAAGCTCTGAAACTCAAGAGAAATGTGCTGCAACAGGCTGTTTTGCAGCAGTTTGGTTCTGAAAGGTCACCATGATGACTTATCCTTGATAATTCAGAAGATCTGGGTCTTTTTGGGCCTGGGTCTCCATTTTGGTGGAGACCCTGCCGAGGTGGACCCCAGACAGCTTCATAGAGAAAGAGAGAGAAAAAAAAAAATCCTGTGTGTTCTGTGGTTTTTACTGTCCTCACACAGAGGGGGCTGGTTGGTCACACCTCTGTGGGTTGCCATGTGATAGCCTGTCAAAGCTTTTGGAGGCATTGGCTGAAAAGGGGGGGAGGGGTTGTTGAAGTCTTACAGCTGTTTATTCACCAAATTTGTAGCCTCTTCTCTGCTCATCAAGTCAATATGAAATATGGACACTGGTTCCCAATGTCCAAAAACCACAATCATGGCATATGGCACAACACACGTCATTAATCTGTTACTCTCTGCTTCGCATAGTGCACTGATCCTCGCCATAATGGTTAATAGCGCGTTGTGACAAACACCAGATACAGCAATGGGACTTGATCAACAGCCGATACCGCACCGTGACGTCACTAACCAGTAGGTGGCAGTAGTGTTCTTTGACAAACATGGATGCCTCCAGTAAAGCACATTCACATGAAAATTACTCTTAATTAAAAACACTGATCATTTATTGAACAGGATGGAATCATTTCAGATTTAAAGACCTTTCAGAAGTTTGTATTATGAATATGACCAGACTTTTCCTTTAAAAGGCAATATAGCATGCCATTGTGGCATGCAAGTAGAACACATGATCCATTAGGCGGCTGTCCCAGGTTCAAATCTGGCCCTGCTGACCATTGATGAATATCTATCCTCACTTTCCTGTCTGCATACTTAAGAAACCAATAAGATAAAGGCTACTAGAGCCTAAAAAGAAAAAAAAAAGCAGCATAGCTTGGGTTGAGCAATAATCCTTTTGATGGATTGATTGAATTTTCTGTTTATGAAGATTACATTTTTTGGAAAATCCTCCAGTGAAGTTCTCAGTTCAGCACCTGTTCTTAGATGTTCTGATAACTGATAAACTAGCAGACGGAGTAAGACCACCAGCTGCAAACATCCTTGATATATTTTCATATTTTTTTGTAAAATAATCAATTTTCACAGCTTTGATTTCATTTTCCACTAAATTAAGGTCATGTGCCAAATAAAGCTTGTTTTTGAAAGTATATATTATGTTATTTGTCATTTTTCTATGGAACTTAAGGGAGAAAAAATAAATGTATTTGGAGCTTAGATTTTTAAGCCCTAAATATAGCGCGTCTCATTTAGAGACATTTGGATTGGGAAGAGATTGTTTTTTCCTCCTATTACTGCTGTTCTGATTTCTTGAAACTCTTCTGTGTGACTCAGACCTCTTTGATAAAAGTCTCAATGCCGTTTTCTTCTGAGTGAAACCAGACGCTGAAGGCTTTGACATCCTTCTAGTTAAAAAAAAAAAAACCCAACATTCCCTTTACCTTATTTTCTCATTAAAATTAATTTGGCAAGGCACGATCTTGATTGAAATGATCAAAAGGTTTTGGTTGCTAAGAATATCTCTCACTCAGATCCTCAATACCTTAAAACCATGCATCCTGGTCGTTAAGATTTTAACAAGTTGTTGAAGTGTCCCCCTTTTCATACCTCCTAATTGTAATCTCCTCCCTTTCTACCCATTTTTGTTCCCATGAGCCACATCTTTATACATATATATATATATATATATATATATATATATATATATATATATATATATATATATCAACATTGATCGATAATTTGATTAAAAAAGAAGCAAAACTTTCCAATAAATTTGACCCTCCATGTCTCTTCTGGAAGACACAGTTTCCTCCGGTTGGAAAAAAATCCTGGAAAAATTCTCCAACTGAAAGAAACTTCCAACCCCTTGCTGGCCAGTGATTGGCTGATCAGAAACGTGCCTTAAGGGGCAGCTGCACAGGTGTACCTAATAATGTGACCAGTGAGTGTATGTTATGTTTTAGGGATGCACGATATAATCGGCCCCCTATCGGTATCGGCCTTAAAGGAATAGTACACCCAAAACATGATTAGCCTTCATTTTCTACTCACCCCCATGCTGAACAACACTCTGGAGTACTTTTTTGATATCTCAAATGCATCTGGAGATCTGGGAGGCTTCTTGCTGTCTGCTGACATTCAAATAATGGAGGTCTATGGCGCCCGAGACAGAAAGGTCCATAAAAGTCCACAAAAAACGTGTCAATATTCCTCCATACTGCTCGTCCAATGTATTCCAAGTGTCCTGAGTGGGTAGCGTCCAGAATTTACTCGAAACGAAGTCATTTAGAATGTTTTTAGAGCATAAACAGTAGTGTATAGGATTTCCTGAAAGCGCGCACATGCGCGATCACGACGCTACGGAAGCCGGCAAACCAAACCAGATGAAAGTGCGCATTCAGCTCGGCAAAGAACTCATGCTCTTCCTCAACACTGAAGTCCTCAGACATTTTTCTTTCGTTGTTTCTTTCTTTGCACAGGTAAACAGCACATTTCTTCTACGCTTGCATTATCGGCAGAGCAGACGCTGAATGCGCACTTTCATCTGGTTTGGTCTGCCGGCTTCCGTAGCGTCGTGATCGCGCATGTGCGCGCTTTCAGGAAATCCTATACACTACTGTTTATGCTCTAAAAACCTTCTAAATGACTTCGTTTCGAGTAAATTCTGGATGCTACCCACTCAGGACACTTGGAATACATTGGACGAGCAGTATGGAGGAATATTGACACGTTTTTTGTGGACTTTTATGGACCTTTCTGCCTCGGGCGCCACAGACCTCCATTATTTGAATGTCAGCAGACAGCAAGAAGCCTCCCAGATCTCCAGATGCATTTGAGATATCAAAAAAGTACTCCAGAGTGTTGTTCAGCATGGGGGTGAGTAGAAAATGAAGGCTAATCATGTTTTGGGTGTACTATTCCTTTAAAACTGAATATCGGACATCGGCCACCCCACCGATATTTAACCCGATATTTGATCAGCTTCTGAGTTTCTAAAGTCTAAAAAAATAAAAAATACTTCTTCTTCTTCCTCAAAAACTTCTTTTTTTACAGACTTAAAAACTTCTAAAGTCGAGGGAAAAAATATTGATCCATTAAAATATCCCAATATCTTCATATGCTGATATATTGCCATTTAAAAACACCATATCAATCTCTTTTACTAATGAAATATTGCTATATGTCATCGTTATGCTACGAAATCCCCCGAAAATTCACCAAATGTTGCCATATTTTTATATGTTGATATATTGACGCGGTATCGATCTATTTTACTAACAAAATCTCACAAGAATTAGCAAAATATCACGAGAGTTTGTAACAGAACGATGAAATTTCACCAGATTTTGAAAGTAAAATAGATCGATACCGCGTTTTTAAAAATCAATTTGATATCAGCATATGAAAATATATTTGAGTATATTATTTTTCAAAGTGTCAGAAATGGATAACAAAACTGCTATTTTCAATGACTACTTATTTTTGTCCAGCTTTAACATCGGTATCGATATCGGTTATCGGCTACATGAGTTTTAAAATATCGGCATATCGGATATCGGCCAAAATCCCAATATCTTGCATCCCTATTATATTTTCTTCATCTCATGGTACAAAAAGGTATAAAATAAGATAAATACATTTATTTGGCAAATTTATGTAATCATAGAGATTATCCAGGATAAAGAGAATTTAATTAAATGATAAAAAAAAGCTTTTACATGTGGATGCACTGTATATACTGTATTTATCGCATGCACCTTTTTCTTCCTTTGGCACTTAATTCTTCTTTGACTGTTTGAGTTGATGGAATGGGTAAATTTCTCCACTGTGAGATCAATAAATAACAAATAAGGCTCAAATGCAACATGCTGTTTGAGTTACTATGCTGTTCAATAAAAAGTTTGGCAACCATCCGGTTGAGGCCCGTCCACACGAAGTCAAAACGAACACGAAACGCTGATATTTTCCAGAACGTTTGTCATAAAGATGGAGACGTAAAATAAATGTGATCGACCACACGGATGCATGAAAACGCTGCAAAATGTATGCCAGGCCTGTAAGTGGCGCTGTGGTGCCAAAGCAAAAACAGGCAACGAAATGTTGGGCATGGGCACTAATATTTATACATGGTTGCCCTGCGGGTCCATTTTCGTGGTTCAGTCAAATTCAGGTGCTGAACTATGTGGTCGATATTGCTCTGTTCTTCCTGGAGATATTCCAGAAGAAGAAGATTCTGTTGTAAGCCCGACAGCAGGGTGAGTAGCATGAGCAGCAACCATTCAACACAGTACGGCGCCATTGTTGTTGTGATACTGTGTCGCGCATGCGTGTTTAGAGGCGACGCTATGACGCATGCGTGTTAAAAAAAAAATGCGGTTAGAGCTTAAAGATGGAAACGCGAAAACGGCGTTTCAGAATCTTCCCACTCTGAAGGCTGAATAAAAAAAAGATTGTTTACAGACCCCCGAAACGCCGGCTTCGTATGGATGAGAGGCTGGTTTGGTGAAAAATTTGTGCGTTTAGGCCAGGGTTTGGCTTCGTGTGGACGGGGCCTTAGAGGCCATCTTTTTCCCGGCGTGCAACATCCACGATTCTCAATAAATTCAGTTATTTTTTCTGTAAAAAAACAAACTATTGAGATCTTTACTTTCTTAAGTTTGGTATATTTTTATTTCCTCTGTTTTAAATCCAGCTAAAAGTTTGAAGCTTTGATCAGTGCCTCAGTGGCAGCGCTGGTTCCTGAACAGCCTGTTCCTCCGGTTTGAACGCAGCTCTGCTGAGGAGAGGGAAGCTGGGACAAAACGACAGCCTAATGAGCTCATACACAGTCTGAGCGTTCAAGTCTCGTTTCAACTCCCTGCTTCAGCATCTTAGCTGCTATATTTAAGCAAACATATGCATGAGTCACAGCGAAAACACCCCCAGCAGGAGAGCGCAGTGCCAGGCCATACAGCAACAGTTTCATATTTTCTATCTTGGCTTTCTGTACCTTCACCATCTCCCTCCTGTCTGTCTCTCTCTGTGGTAAACGAGTAAACATTAGTGGCATTTTTTCCTTGTTTTCTGGCTGTTTAAGAGTAAAGATGAAGCCAGAACTGCAGAGGTTTCCGCCTTGAACTCGTTAACGTGTTGCAGCGGGACCACCCATGTGGCCGGCTAAATCTTCTTCCAAATGTCTGCCCATTGAGCAAAAACAAAACACCTTTCTGCATCTGAGAGGAGAAAATAAAAAAGACAGATCCCTGGGTTCAGACGCGCAGAGATTTAATTACAGAATTGCAGGCAGTAGAGCTCACCATTATATTTGTGCAGAGAAATTCAGTGTTTGCTCAGCGGTAGATTGATGAAAATGCTAAAACCAGAGGATGACCTCATCGTTTCATCTGATCATTGTTTTCAGCGACTGTGTGCCAAGCAGGTTTCGTTCCTCTATAGCTACACGTGCCTCTGTGACATCAGCTCACCAAGTGGTCTCTGCCCACCGGCCTGCAATCACTGCCTCACACTGCGCCCCCGCTTCACTACAGACATCTGAATGTTTATTACTGTTGGGCTGAAACGATGAATCGATTATTGAAATAACCATAATTTAATATGGTAATTAAAAATCTCCAATATTGTAAACTCATAGAAAAACCCTTTGTTCCTAGAGTTTAAAGTTTATGTAACTCTTTGGTGAATAAGAAATGGGTAATTCGGTTTCATACCTGATTCTTGCTGATATTATAACAACTCAATATCTGTATCAGTCAGAACTCTAATTTAATCTTTATTGTATCAAAAATAAAAATGTTGTTCAGGAAAGCTCCTTTATGTATATATATATATATATATATATATATATATATATTTATTTATTTATAAAAACACATAATATGTTGCCAAACTGAAAGCCAGAGTTTGAACCATCAATCCTGCAATCAGAATCAGTAATACTTTAATAATCTCAGAGGGAAATTACTTTTATATACGTTTTATATATATATATATATATATATATATATATATATATATACATCCAACTACACAAGATAATAAAGATAAAAATAGAAATTAAAAAGAGATAAAATATATACACATATAGCTCTTCTGTATATATATGTACCTGTATATCTATATGCATATGTAAAAACTAAATCCAAGTATAGTGAAAATTTCTACACCCAACGCCGCTGTCACCCCAGTGACTTTAATAGAGTTGGAGTCAGCGACTAGGCAAGGCAAGGCAAGTTCATTTGTATAGCACAATTTAGTACAAAGACAATGCAAAGTGCTTTACATGATTAAAATACAGGAAGATAAAACAGAATCAAAGCAAGTAGGGAAAAAAATAAATAAATAAAAATAAATAAAAAATAAACTAGATGAGGATCGGTCATTAAATGCAGAATACCACCTTAGGCATGCATGAATCAAACAAAATATCACACTGGACATGACTTTGATGAACAAATAACTAAAATAAGCTAAAACTATAGTTTAAAGATAAGGCTTTCTGAGTGAAGCTGTTTTGTAGCTGCTCTGTTTTTGTGTCTAAACTGCTCCCATTTATGTGTTCCTGCTGCCTTTCTGTGAAGCTTTTGCAGCTTTGGACTTTTCTCCTCATCCTCTTGAATCCACCATCTGCCTTATTTAGTTTTCCAGCATTGAGCTCCATCTATTTCACATTAATCCATTTGTTCCTCTGCAGAGTCTGCATCTCTTCCTGGACTTCTTCAATCCCCCACTTTGGGAATACATCCGTTTTGGATCGATGAATCACAACCTGGTCCACCACTCGTTATTCACCTGAATATGTCGTAATGGAGTCAGCTTTCTGTCCAAATGGCAGTTTGTAAACTGTAACCCTCTTTCCACGTGTATTTTAAACATTCAATACTTGCAGATTCAGTACCTTGAGGTGTCCAATAAATCACAAGCATGAAAATATGCTCCTTCTCTGAGCTCATAGCGTTCTTTTCACGCCCCTGCAGTATGGGCACAAAAATATGACTTCAACTTGACCTTTTCTTAAAGTCTTCGGGGAACGCCGTCAAGGGGTCCAGCGACGCGGCCGAGTGTTCGACCCTGGAGTTCAATTATTTTTCCGCTGGACTCTGGAGCATTAATCAACCAGAAAAGGAGATCCAGGAGCTTTTTAGGGGAAGACAGAGACTTTATGCTGTCATCATTTCTGCAGAGCTGACTGCATATGAACAATAAATAAATATTAAGGTAGTTAAACTCCGAAGGAAAGCATGAAGAATGGATTGGTTGCTCTGATCATTATTGCTGAGCTAAAACATTTTTTTTGTGAACTATGGTGAAACAGTTTAGAAATCACCAAATTCTCTAGAAATGTTAAACCTACCGTTAAAAAATATTCGATTTGTATATTCTGGTATTAGGGCCAGGCTAGAGATTTAAATGTTTTTTATTTCGAGGATAAAGTCCTAACATTTTGAGAAAAAAGTCGTAATTTTTCGAGAATAAAGTCGTACCATTATGAGAATAAAGTCCTAACATTATGGGAAAAAAGTCGTAATTTTTTGAGAATAAAGTCGTACCATTATGAGAATAAAGTCCTAACATTATAGGAAAAATGTCGTAGTTTTCAAGAATAAAGTCCTAACATTACGAGAAAAAAGTCATAATTTTTCGAGAATAAAGTCATAACATTATGAGAAAAAAGTCTTAATTTTTTCGAGAAAAAAGTCTTAATTTTTTCGAGAATAAAGTCGTAACATTATGAGAATAAAGTCATAACATTATGAGAAAAAAATCATTATTTTTCGAGAATAAAGTCGTAACATTACGAGAATAAAGTCGTAATTTTTCGAGAATAAAGTCGTAACATTACGAGAATAAAGTCGTAATTTTTCGAGAATAAAGTCGTAACATTACGAGAATAAAGTCCTAACATTACGAGAAAAAAGTCGTCATTTTTCGAGAATAAAGTTGTAACATTACGAGAATGAGGTCATCATGCAAAAACCCGTTTCAGAAAGAAAGCTTGGAGCTCCTCCCAACAGATGACGGACGACCAGCTCCACCAATCAGCAACCAGAGTCCCCTTTGACCACTGTGGGACTTTTAAAACCTCAGACAAGCATTTATATGCTGTTCATATTAGTTTCTTTTAACTTTTTGTCTCGGTGACCTTAATTATCCTGAAAGGTCTTAGACTTAGACAACTTTTATTGTCATTTTGTATACACTCTCATGACATTTCCAGTTTCTAGTGTCTTTTAAACAAAAGTTATTATTATAAGAAGCTTAGAAAAGTAGATTTTATAAAATGCTGACCCTCTAAATCATGTGTTATAATAGCCCAGAATATAAAACTCCAACTACACAACTGCTTGTTGCTCTTAGATTTTTCACTGTGGAAGAAAGAAGTCATATTCCTTCCTTTATAAAGTAAGGCGTCTCCTAAAATGTAATTTCTTCATTGTTCTGTATATTTGCCACACTGTTCAAATATGAGTAAGTTAAGCAGCTCCTCTGAGAGCTAAGATGACTTAATCCTGCTTCTATTTTTATTTTAATTAAAATGTGATTCCTCATATCATAGCCAACAAAGACAAACAGATAAAATGAAAAAATACAGCTGTTATTCTCCTGAGTGTCACTGCTGCCACCCTCTGGTTGACTGGTGGTATTGCATTCTGACTGAGAAAGGCCAGTTCCTGTGAAGTACTGTGGCTCCAGAGCCAGTTTAACACTAAATCCATGTGTTTAACAGTAAACTCTTGAAAATCTGAGTTTTCCTGGTGGTTGATTTCTTTTTTTTTTCTGGCAACTTCCACATTTAATCAGATATCTAATAAATTATATGAATGTAAACACCTTAGAGGCGTGTGGTGTTTACAGAGTAAAATAATGCACTGTGCTCTACCATCCAAATTCATGTGGAGAAACCCAGATTATTTCAGGGCTTCATCTTCATCGTTCCAGCTGATAGAAAGATCCCCACAGCACCATGCAGCCATGTTTCCCTGTATTCTGGGTGTTTTAATCATTACCGACCAAAAGCCTTAAAGTTTGGTTTATGTGATAAATTCCTTCAGCACGTTGATTTATTGTTAATACAAAATTTCTCCTTTTTTTTGTCCAAAATGCTTAAAAAATTTAATATGCTGGTGAAGATTCTTAGTCATCCAGGTCATACTCAATACAAAATAGTAAAAAAAAAACAATTAAACTTGACTTTGTTTCCAAGTTTGAAGACGTTTCTCTTCCATCCAGGAAGATTTTTCAATTCCAAATGTTAGAAATAACAGAGTCCAAGGCTTTATACAGTAGCTCAACAAAACCTTGTTTTTGGTTAGAAAACAGACAAATTGAAACAGATCTGGTTTAATTTGCATTTAGTCCAGGGGATTTTTCTTTTCTTTGAGTTTTTGCAGCACTAATGGCTCGTTTTTCCAACGGTAGGCTGACAGGAAAAGGGTTATGAGAGAAGGGGAGAGACATGCGGTGAACGACCACAGGTCGGATTCAAACCCGGGTCGCCCGTATTATTACAGTATGTAATAATTTCATATTTAAAGAACTTTCAAAGGTTTGAATTCTAAATATGACCGGACTTTTCCCTTAAGACAGAAATATTATTATTAGAAACTCATTATTTCTAAAATCTAAATTGCTAAAATACCAGGATTTAATCGAATACCCAATTGCAGTGTTAATGTTCAAAGTAAAACATAACCTTTTGCCTGGGAATATCCAAAAGATGTTCTCTGAAAGGGAGGGAGGGTACCATTTAATTTTTTAATTTTCAGACTAATAGATGTAGAAGAAAAAGGAAAAGATTATCTTTATCAATTCATGGAGTTAAATTGTGGAACAAAAATAAATGAGAACCTAAAGCAATGCCCAAACATATTCCTTTTCAAAAAACTGTACAGAAGGTATAAAGAAGCATCGAAGGTAGTTTTGTTTGTGTTTTTTGTTTTGTTTATTGTATATATGTATTAGGGTATATCTCTATACATGTTTATGTATATGTGTAGGTAGGTGTGTATATATATGGAGATATATATAGCAACATAATTATAAATATTGTAAATTGAAGAAATACAAGAATTAAAGGGGTAGTACATAAGTTTTACTTCTTCCTACTCCTTTTCGCACATGTAATAGAGGTAAATTAACTCAGGAAAGAAAGGTAGCGCGTTTGTTGTTTTTCTCTCCAATGTTTTTAAACATTGTTTTTTTTTTTTTTCATGTTCGAAATAAAGATACCAATTCAAATTCAAAAAATAAAAAGTATACTAAAATAAAGTATTCATGCAGAGGAAATGTTTCGTCTATCAACTTTACGGTAAATATTAATCATCAGATATAAGCAGAGATGGGAAGTAACGAAGTACAAATACTTCGTTACTGTACTCAAGTAGATTTTTCTGATATTTTTACTTTACTACTTATTTTTATGGCGACTTTTTACTTCTACTTTTACTGCAGGACAGTATAGATAACATATATTTCGAACTTTGTCACTTGCACTGGAAAAACGATCTAGAAACAAGTAAAAAAAAGTCTTAAATTAAGTGTATTTACCCTTAATTTGAATAGGGAAATGAGATTGTTTGCCAATGGAATTGATATTTTTACTCTTAAAATAAGATAATTAGATAATATGCACTTGAAATAAGACAATGCAATTGTGTTTTCTTATTTTAAGTGTAAATTGTCTTGTTCTTTTGGCAAAACGTCTCTTTTATCTCCTCAATCCAAGAACAAATGCACTTATTTTAAGAAAAAGTTACTTAGTTAGATTTTGTTTTTTTCCAGTGTGTTAACTGGATTTAGTATTAGGTTTATCTAGTCTGCACTGGTAATGGTTAAGTTTGGGATTATTGTCAGGATCAGCACTCCAAAAACTATGTAGAAATAAGTAAAAATGTCTTAAATTAAGTGTATTTATCCTTATTCTAAGTAGGTAAATAAGATAGTTTGCCAATGGAATGAGTATTTTTACTCTTAAAATAAGATAATTAGATAATATGCACTTGAAATAAGACAATGCAATTGTGTTTTCATATTTTAAATGTAAAATTGTCTTGTTCCATTGGCAAAATATCTCTTTTACCTCCTCAATTCGAGAACAGATGCACTTATTTTAAGAAAAAATTACGTTTCTAGATTTTGTTTTTTTCCAGTGTGACACCTCTGTATTTAACCCCAGATGTTTGTGTTTGTCGTGGGACAGTTTGATGCCATGAAACGGTTTGGAAGAGACGGTTAGTTACATCTACAGCTCTGAGCTTCACTATTTATAATAAAAAAAGCTGCATCTAACTTCATCAAGCAGTTTCTGCGACTCTGATATAAAAGAGGTGTGACGCGCAGCTGGAGTGGACCTTTTCCCCAGCAGGACAGGCTCAGCTGGAGCTGCGATAATGATGCCTCAGTTACCTGAAATCTCTCAGCGAGGTGCAGGAATGACACAGCATGCAGAAACAGTCGGATCCGCAGCCTGAACTAAAATTCCTGCTAAAGGTTGTAAAATCTTCCACTTTGGGAAACATCTCCAACTCCTGAAGCAGCAAAGTTTCTGCACGTTAAAGTCCTGAACAACTTCTGCATCTTTTCCTTATTATTAGCATTTTTAGCAATTAAACTATAAATAAATTAAGATTGATGGCTGGTAAAACCCTACCAAGTTAAAAGGTAAGTTTCCCTGTAAAAGTAAATAGTTTGAAGCTCACACTGCAAAAAATGGAAATCTTATTAAGTAATTTTTACTTAAAATAAGTGCATTTTTTCTCCAATTGAGGAGGAAAGTAAGACACTTTGCCAATGGAACAAGACAATTTACATTTAAAAGAAGAAAAAACAATTGCATTGTTTTATTTCAAGTTCATATTATCTAATTACCTTATTTTAAGAGTAAATATACTAATTTAATTGGCAAATCATCATATTTACCCACTTAAATTAAGGGTAAATACACAAAATATAAGAACATTTTACTTAGTTCTAGATAATTTTTGCAGTGCATATGTACACTGGAAAAAATTGAAATGTAGATAAGTAATTTTTTTCTTAGAATAACTGCATTTGTTCTTGGATTGAGAAGAGCGACATTTTGCCAATGGAACAAGACGATTTACATTTAAAATTAGAAAACCCAATTGCATCGTCTTATTTTAAGTGCATGTTATCTAATCTTATTTCAGCAGTAAAAATATTCATTCCATTGGCAAACTATCTCATTTACCTACTCAAGGGTAAATATACTTAATTCCAGACTTTTTTTTTTTTACTTATTTCTAGATCGTTTTTCCAGTGTATGTAACAAGGCACATTTTCCAGCCTTAAATCCAGTGTTGCATCATAAAATTAAAGCAAAAACTGTCTAGAAATAAGTCAAAATTGCTTAAGTTAAGTGTATTTACCTTTAATTTAAGCCTGTAAATACGAGATCTGCCAATGGAATAGGTATTTTTACTCTTAAAATAAGATAAATAGATAACATGCACTTGAAATAAGAAAATGCAATTGTTTTTTTCTTATTTTAAATGTAAATGCTCTTTTTCCATTGGCAAAGTGTCAAACCTCCTCAATTCAAGAAAAGATGCACTTATTTTAAGAGAAAATTACTTATATAGATTTCATTTTTTTTTGCATTAAGTGGATTAAAGTTAACTGGACAGTGTTTTACTGCTGCCTGCTGGAGTTTAAGGAGCTGCGTTTGTCAGATTGTACTCACCAGATGAAGGGAAACCATGTTGAATTTAGGAATTGATCTGGAAACAAGTTTATGTGCTCGTGCTTCTGGGCGAAAGTTAAACTATATGTTGAAATGAAAGAAAACTGTGACAATGAAAATATGAGCCTGTATCACTTCTGAGCCCTGAGAGCAGACAGATAGATGGGAATAAAACTAACGTACTGGTCAGTACAGGGGAATATTTGATACAAATTGTTAGGTTAAAAGATGTAGGTTCGTAAAAGAAGTACTGAGTTCACACAGAAAGGGATTCTCCAACAGCTTCTGCAGAAGGGGAAAGAGCCAAACCCAACACTCTAACTCTCTCTCTCCTCCTGCAGTGCCTTATTTATTAACAGAACATAACACATGGTTACAAAATAGAGTATTGTTCTGAAAGGACAATTGATCAGGTCATAAGACAGGATGCTCTACTGACTGAATCACAAGGCAGAGTGAAGCATCTCCTTGCTTCAATGTTTATATGTACATTCATTCATTTTATAATCATCATTGAATAAACCTAAAACAAATATTACTTGTTCATTGTCTGACATGGGAGCTGGCTCGGAGCTCGTCTGCCTGGCTGTGTGTTTCCTGGATGGAGCCGGCTTTTACAGTTGCTTTTTGTATCTATGCTCCTTTTTCTATGTCTGCTTCTGTCTCCTTGAACCCCAGTGGGCCTCAGCAGATGGCCGCTCACACTGAGCCTGGTTCTGCTGGAGGTTTCTTCCTGTTCAAAGGGAGTTTTTCCTCTCCACTGTCGCTACAAGCATGCTTAGTGTGAGGGATTGCTGAAGAGTCAATGAGTCGATGCAATCAGCTGGTTTTCCTTAGATAGAAAACTTTGAATCAATCTGACTGGATGATCTGGTGAACTGGAAAGTGACCTGAGATGACATGATGTGAATTGGAGCTATAGAAATACACTGAATAGAATTGAAAAAAATCAACGAGAGTGAGTGATGACCTTAGAGAAACCACATGGCTGTGCTTCAGTATGGGAGCTTTTATTGGTCATTATGGAGAGAAACTAGATTAAATATATTCTGAGGTAGAATTAGCCTGTTTAGGCCTCATTAAAGGAATAGTACACCCAAAACATGATTAGCCTTCATTTTCTACTCACCCCCATGCTGAACAACACTCTGGAGTACTTTTTTGATATCTCAAATGCATCTGGAGACCTGGGAGGCTTCTTGCTGTCTGCTGACATTCAAATAATGGAGGTCTATGGCGCCCGAGACAGAAAGGTCCATAAAAGTCCACAAAAAACGTGTCAATATTCCTCCATACTGCTCGTCCAATGTATTCCAAGTGTCCTGAGTGGGTAGCATCCAGAATTTACTCAAAACAAAATCATTTAGAATGTTTTTAGAGCATAAACAGTAGTGTATAGGATTTCCTGAAGGCGCGTTCACGAGTCTACGGAAACCGCGGCAGACCAAACCAGATGAAAGTGCGCATTCAGCGTCTGCTCTGCCGATAATGCAAGCGTAGAAGAAGAAATGTGCTGTTTACCTGTGCAAAGAAAGAATTAACGAAAGAAAAATGTCTGAGGACTTCAGTGTTGAGGAAGAGCATGAGTTCTTTGCCGAGCTGAATGCGCACTTTCATCTGGTTTGGTCTGCCACGGTTTCCGTAGCGTCGTGAACGCGCTTTTAGGAAATCCTATACACTACTGTTTATGCTCTAAAAACATTCTAAATGACTTCGTTTCGAGTAAATTATGGACGCTACCCACTCAGGACACTTGGAATACATTGGACGAGCAGTATGGAGGAATATTGACACGTTTTTTGTGGACTTTTATGGACCTTTCTGTCTCGGGCGCCATAGACCTCCATTATTTGAATGTCAGCAGACAGCAAGAAGCCTCCCAGATCTCCAGATGCATTTGAGATATCAAAAAAGTACTCCAGAGTGTTGTTCAGCATGGGGGTGAGTAGAAAATGAAGGCTAATCATGTTTTGGGTGTACTATTCCTTTAAGAGCCCTTTTATGTATTTAGATAAATTGGTCGGTTTGTAAAGATGGAGACGTATTCTTCACTCTCACTGCAGATACTTTCCTGTCTACTTCACAGGATGAAGAGGAGCTGACTTCCTCATAGATCTTCGTCATGTAAAGGTCTGTGCTGCCGTTCACGCAGCTGCACTACAAAATCAAAGAGATTATTTATTCCCTTTGTGAGCCAGCATCTGTGTGAGATTTCTATTGAGTTTCTAATCATCAGTAATGTTTTGTTTGCAGAGAATCAATCCTTTTCTATATTTCTACGCTTCTAGTTGTTTTGGAGTGGACTTAAATCAGCAGCTTCTTTATTTGACTGAAGTCAGAACATTACAGACCAAACAAAAGACAAGCCCTGCTGCTACATAAAGAGACCAATTATTTCTGAGAGGGCAGCTATGGCTGCGTAAGAAGCGTTTCTTCCAGACCTCTCCGTTCTTCATTCATTATTTCAGTGAATGAGGAGCCAGAATATGGCCTCATTTGCAGTTTTAATATCCACTAAAACTATTTTAAAAAACTCAAAACGGCCATTCTTTTCATTCCCAAACGCGAGTAAATGTACCGAATGGAAACCGGAGGAGTTTTCACAGATTTCTTTCATATCGGAGGATCAAGTTAAGCTCTTGGCTGTTTACACAGAACAGTATTTTCTGTTCTCCGCTATTGATTGGTTTGAAGTCCTTGTTTGAGCTGCTTCCGTTTTTTTTTTCTGGCCAACAAGCAAGAAACCAGAAAAGAAAACTGGAAAACGGGACAATAAAGATTCATACAGGATCAGCACAGGCTCCTAAACCCCTTCATGCGTTAGGACAGCTTTAGGGAGGAGGGGCCACCTAATAACCTTAAAATGAAAATGTATTTATAAATGTTCAATTCTTCTATTTAGAAGGACGGGACTCCAGGTTTAAGTTTTGTTTTGAGTATTCAGTTTCACTTTGACCCATGTTTTTCTTTGTTTTCTAGTTTTATTGGTTTAATTCCTATTTTGTGGCGTTTTCTGGGTCTATTTGGGTTCTTAGGTTTTTATTGATTGCCCTCTTGTGTTGGTCTCCTTTACCGTAGCTCCCTTCTAGAGTAGTTCTTCGGTGCTGGTTCCTCGTCTTTTCCTGGCTCCTCATGTGAGTTTTCCCATGAAGTTGTCTAGTTTCGGTTCTATGTATTTTGTACTTCCGTATTTGGATTTTCTGCCTCAGTTATTCAATTAGATCTTCAAGAACTCATCTCTGCTTCCTCTCCTCTGCGTTTGGGTCCTCAAAACCTCAACCAAACCCTGACATTTAGGCTACATTCACACTGCAGCCTGAAGTGACCCGAATGCGACCTGTATCTGATCTTTTCAGGACAGTCTGAACAACACAGATACATTTTTTTCCAATGCGACCCAGGCCACTTGGCTCTGATGTTCTGAATCCGATACGAATCTGATCTCAACGGCCAGGTCGCATTCATCTGACCTGAACGCCATTAATACCCGAATAAGGTCACTATTCTGGGTCTTGCCATGAAGACGCAGCAAGAAAAACAACATCCATGGCGGACAATGCGGAGAGCAGTATTTATGTTTCACAATCTTGAAAAGATTGTATTTTTATGGTTGGGAAAGATCGCTAGATGCGCTCCAGCTCTAACCTGACTCCACCAGATGGATTTGCTCTGCATATCCATCTGGAAACTTTCCGTTGAAGTAATTTTGGGAAGGGGCGAAAATACAGGTTAGCTGATTGGCCTATGTTGGTGATAGACGGGCCAAATAAACCAATCAGATCAACGAAGCATATGACGTACTAACAGAGCGACGATGAAAACACAACCACAAGCCAGGCTACTCTTGCTGAAACCAGTCGGGAGAAGAGCAAAAACATCTTTCCTCTGAGAAAAGCCTCCAGAGCAGTGTTTTGCTCTTCTTTCAGTGAAGAAATACTCTGTAATTCCGATAAAACTTGCTCGATAGCCGCGCTAACGCTAGTTTCATCGGCTGAAGCCGCCATGTTCTTCAGACTGAACTGTCGCGCTTCTCGTTGCGTCACACCTCAACCGAGATCAGGATGGTCTCAAGAGGCTACTCCAGCTCTACCATCCATGTTTACTTCCGTAAACATAGAGCACGCTGGCCTGTGATGTCATTGCGTCCTCTACTGCGCATTGCGTTGTATGAGTGCAGTTCACACACGAGATCACATACAAGTCGCATATATTTGGAAATGTGAACGGCACCGCAAAAAAAACAGATATTTAGCCAATGGATCAAGACAATTTACATTTAAAATAAGAAAACACAATTGCATTGTCTTATTTCAAGTGCATTTTATCTAATTATCTTATTTTGAGAGTAAAAATACTCATTCCATTGGCAAATAATCTCATTTAGCTCCTCAAATCAAGGGTAAATACACTTAATTTAAGACATTTTTACTTATTTCTAGATAGTTTTTCCAGTGTTGCGCCCCGCCCCTGCAGTTGAAGGTCATTTTTGTTCTGTTCCATCTGTTTTATTTTTCTGGTAATAAACGTTTTGAACTTTCCTACTGACTGTCTCACCTTGAATACTGGTCCATCCGTCCCGTTTTATGACAGCCACTCCAGCTCTGCAAAGACAAGCTTAAGATTTTAGATTGGCCTTATCAAAGTCCTAATTTAACCCATTTTCAGATGCTTTTGTGAGAAAGAAAAAAGGCCATTTGTGCTTAAAAACCCTCTGATATGCCAAAGGTTTCCTCCACAGGGATGAAAAGACTCATTTCAAGTTTTCTGGAACAATTAATAGCAGTTTGACAGCAAGAAGTGCACAACCAGTTTTCCTATTTAGGGGTAGTTAGTTTTTTAACTGTTTTTACTGTTAAGTGCTGACATAAAAAGGAAAATAAGAGATTATTTTATCTTAGCATGTAAAGTATAAATGTCCTATTTTCTCTTTTCTGGACTGGATAAACCCAAACCCTGGGAAAGTCCAAAGACTGATTCAGCACAGGAAAGCTTACATAGTTTATTTGCTTTATTTACTCATCTTCTGTCTGTATGTTGGGAAAAAAAAGCCAAAACATGAGAAGAATGTAAAAGTTGGCTTGAACTGCGGTAAACAGCAGATCCCTCCACCCCTACAGACTGGAACTCAGTAAAATGTTAATGAAGCTCTCTTTGCTCTGCTGCTGGGGGGCACCGGCTGGCATCAAGCCTGGTGCTTACAGCTGGATCCAAACTTTGCTAAATTGGCCACATATTGTTCTCAAAGCGAAGAGATTCAGAAGCTTTTAAATTCTCTGAACACTCCTGAGTGAATCCTCCGTTTTTTACTGTAAAACTGTCACACAACCGTCTGACCTTTGCTACAGAAAATCAGATTAGCTGTTCCTCTGGCTTAAAACTTGATCTAATCATGTATGGAATGAGTTTTGTTACATCATTTTTGCAAAGACTTAGACAACTTTTACTGTCGGAATTTCGTTTTGTACTGTAGAAGCAGTTTTATTGTCTTATATCAGAATCAGAATGTATCCTACAACATGGCCCTATACTTACTTAGCAACAAAACTTAAAGGTCAGTTTTGAGTCTTAGTAACACCATGGTCTCCAAGGCTGCATGAGGGGTTTGGCAAAAACAGAGAATAGCTGTATAAACCTTTTTTGAGGGTCGCAGTGACTTTGACGCAAATCAGCACACGTGAATTCCAGTAAGATGTTGACACAATATTCCTGTGCATGTGCATCTGGTAAAAGTGGAAGTACTGATTAAACTTCTTTACTCAAGTAAAAGAAACAAAGTACAGGCTTGTAAATTTACTTAAAGTCTAAAAGTAAAAGTAGAAACCACTTTTTTCATGCCGTCGCCTACATTTGAAATGGATGTCTGCCAATAGGACTAGATCTCCGTTGTGTTCATTTTCAATCATCTCGTCGTCCATGCTACTATGCTAACGCCACCGCCACCAAGCTGCATGATTTGCCGCCAATGAATACCGCCGAATCTGTCGATTCATCTTGTAGTGGTGCGTCAAATGCAACGTAGATTCCCATCCAATTAGATTGAATTTGGTATTGATGACGTGAAAAATAATAACGGTAACTCCATTGAAATTATTCAAAACTAAAGTAACGAGACAATTTTTTTAAATGTAAGGAGTGGAAAGTACAGATATTTGTGTAAAAATGTAAGGAGTAGAAGTAAAAAGTCGCCATAAAAATAAGTAGTAAAGTAAAGTAAAAATATCAGAAAAATCTACTTGAGTACAGTAACGAAGTATTTGTACTTCGTTACTTCCCAGCTCTGCAGTTACGTAATGCGATGTGGAAACTATAAAGGCTGGTTCAGGTGGACTGAAGGTTGGGGGATAACAGACTTTTTGACGATGCGTTGCTGGATGTATGAAGTGTTTAAGACAGCTGTATGAATTCGGTTTTGTGATAAATGTGTCCCCCCCATCCGGATGATAGATGGTGTGAATCGTGGCCTTCTTTCTGTCATAAGGGAATTCTACCAATGAGCTTCCATAGTACTGCTTTCCGACAGTGAATTAGCAGCGGCTTGGCAGTGAAATTATCATTTCCATTCCACAAAGTGCAGAAGTGATCAAAAAAACATGGTGCACATGTGCATCGATAAAGAAGTTCAGAGCATTAATATATATGGTGCGAGTCTGTGATTTGATTTAGAGTTTTTTTTTGCCAACAGTTCAGCTGTCCCCAGAGGGCAGCAGGGAGAACATTCCATGGTGGGGGGGTGAGGGGTCATTGATGATGTCACGGGCTCGGGACACGCAGCGCTGGGAGGAAATGTCTTTCATGGAGGGAAGAGGAGCCCCCATGATCCTCTCTGCTGTTCTCACCTTCTTCCAGTCTGAGGCGCTGCAGCCTCCACACCACACAGTGAGACACTTTATGTAAACAACAAAAAATAAAAAAACTGTAATCCAGAAATTAAAAGGTTTTGAAAGTAACTTTGTGGGGTTTTTCTTTTTTTCTTCTTTAATTTTTACTTTTTCCAATTTCTTTTAATAAATAAATAAAGTTGCAAAGACAATAGTAATAAAATTATGAGAATAAAGTCATCATACCACAACCTGTTTCAGAAAGAAAGCTTGGAGCTCCGCCCATCAGATGACGGCCGACCAGCTCCACCAATCAGCAACCAGAGTCCACTTTGACATCCTTCTCAGTTTGATGCTGCTGCTAAAAGATTTCCTGATTTGTCAAACCGATGCTAAAGTAGAACTTCACATGATGCTCCACATTCCTCATTTTAGGGAAGAAAGGGCTTCTTGTAGGAGTTGTCATAAAATACAACTTGTTTCTCGTAATTTTACGACTTTATTCTCATAATTGTACGACTTTATAGGCGTAGTTTTAGGACTATTCTCAAACTAGAAAAAAAAAATATTTAGCCTGACCTTAATACTCTGTCGTATAAATGTGTAAGAATGGAAAAAAAAAAAAAAAAAAAAAAAAAAGAAAAAAAAACCTGATCATTTATTTTTTGGTTTTCATCAAAAAAGCACTTTTGGATTACAGTTTTTTTGGATTGCTTACACACTAAAGTTAAAAGTAGTACACTATTAGCAAAACCTTACACTCAAGAACCAAAACATCAGCCCATATTTGCACAACTATAAGCACATTGTCAACCTCACACTTGTTGCAAAACTCTACACACAGTGATTTGCAAAACACTAAACACACTTAACATACATTACCCACAAAAATCTATTATGAAGTCACTTCCTTGCAGTACCAAATCACTGACTGTCAAATTACCACACCTTCCAACCAATTGATTCAACACAGTCATCAGGTGTGCAAACACTTGTTTGCTTAATTGTAGACACACCAATCAGGTGTATAAGCACTATAAAAGGCAGCAGGTGAGTTCATCGGTCTTCAAGCACAATGGAGAGAGTCAGAGAGATAGTAAGACGAGGTGGAGGATGAGGTCAAGGAGGAAGAGGAGGAAGGGGAGGAAGAGGAATCAACAGAGGAGGAATCAACGGAAGAGGAAGAGATGGAGGCAATGCTGGAGGTAGAGGAAGAGGAAGACAAGAACAAGCTCAAAGAGGACCGAATCTGACAAATGAGATCCGTGCAACACTGGTTGACCACGTTGTCAACCACGGCCTGGAGATAGTAAACATCGTTTTGGCCAACAATGCTATAACCCTCAATCAGCTCCAAGCTAACATTGTCAATAACCACGTCAGTTTCAACAATATCCATCAGGTCTCAACATCAACAATGGCATGCGTCCTAATAAAAAAAACATATTCAAATGAAGAAAATTTATCGAGTGCCTTTCGAGCGCAATTCCGAAAGGGTGAAACGATTGCGGCATGATTATGCAGAGGTATGTGTTCACCTAAGCATTGTGATCTTGCATACTGTCTCATAATCTTTTACTGTACTGTGATATGTATACTAGATCTACACTGAACACAATTTTGCCTGACACTGTTCTTCAGAGAGTTTTACAAATGGATGAGAGGAGATCCAGCATGAGTTCATTTACGTAGATGAGGCTGGGTTCAACCTGACGAAAACACGAAGGAGGGGAAGAAACATCATTGGCCACAGAGCTACAGTATAGTCAATGTCCCAGGGCAACGTGGGGGTAATATAACACTCTGTGCAGCCATTACACAGAATGGGGTCCTCCACCGCCATGCCTATATGGGCCCTTACAACACAGCACTCATACTTACATTCTTGGACCAATTGCACAACATAACAGCAGCAAATCAAATCGATCATATGCAATACATTGTTGTCTGGGAAAATGTGTCTTTCCACCGCTCTGCTCTGGTTCAGAACTGGTTTCAGCAACATCCACATTTCACCGTCCTATATCTTCCACCATACTCTCCATTTCTCAACCCTATGGAAGAGTTTTTCTCGGCATGGCGGTGGAAGGTATATGATCTCCGTCTCCAGGCTGAGGTACCCCTCATCCAAGCCATAGAGGAGGCCTGTGACCAGATGGAGGTAGCAGCAATGCAAGGATGGATTCGTCATTCAAGACGTTTCTTTCCAAGGTGTCTTGCTAATGACAACATTGCCTGCGATGTTGATGAAATTCTCTGGCCAGATCCAGCTAGGCGAAGAGACAATGTCTAGTTTTTGTTTCGTTTTGTTTTTTACAGTAAACTTACAGTACAATATGTAAAGTGACATTTTGTTACAGTAGCCTATTATGAATCTCCATGTCAACATTTTGGGCATGTTGAGAAATAAATGAGTTTCTTCAGTCTGCAACATTGGTCTTGTGTAGTGTTTAGTGAATTTACATTATATTTGTACTTTGTTGATGGTAGCCAACTCTAATCATAGGGAAGTAGAAGTGCTAAAAGTGTTTTAGATTTATCACAGCAGAGTCTAACTCGTGCAAACAGAGTATAGTAATGTGAAACGTGTGTGTTTCATATGGTAACAAAGTGTGGTTTTTAAACAGAAGTGTATAGTTTTTACAAGAGTGTTTAATTATGCAAAGGATCTGTAGTGTTTTGCTAATTGGGTGTGTGGTTGTGCTAATTGTGTGTAGTGTTTTGAAAACACGGGCCCTGTTTTGAAAATTGTGCTTAAGCAATCCAAAAAAACTGTAAATGTTCAGGTTCTTCCTGCAGATCTTAAAATGACAGTGTGAAGCTGTCAAGCCCCTTTTTGACCACTAGATGGAGACATTTCATTAGAAACTGAAGGAAGCCATCTGAACATTAAAGCTGTCAGGAGATAATTCATGATGAGTTTTAATGTTCACAGAAAACTTATGCAATAAGCAGGAACTCTGCTGACAAATTATGCACATATATATATATACATATATATATATATGTATATATATATATATATATATATATATATATATATATATATATATATATATATATATCAGAGGTGTCAAGTAACAAAGTACAAATACTTTCTTACTGTACTTAAAGGAATAGTACACCCAAAACATGATTAGCCTCCATTTTCTACTCACCCCCATGCTGAACAACACTCTGGAGTACTTTTTTGATATCTCAAATGCATCTGGAGATCTGGGAGGCTTCTTGCTGTCTGCTGACATTCAAATAATGGAGGTCTATGGCGCCCGAGACAGAAAGGTCCATAAAAGTCCACAAAAAACGTGTCAATATTCCTCCATACTGCTCGTCCAATGTATTCCAAGTGTCCTGAGTGGGTAGCATCCAGAATTTACTCGAAACGAAGTCATTTAGAATGTTTTTAGAGCCTAAACAGTAGTGTATAGGATTTCCTGAAAGCGCACGCCTGCGCGTTCACGACGCTACGGAAGCCGGCAGACCAAACCAGATGAAAGTGCGCATTCAGCGTCTGCTCTGCCAATAATGCAAGCGTAGAAGAAGAAATGTGCTGTTTACCTGTGCAAAGAAAGAAACGACGAAAGAAAAATGTCTGAGGACTTCAGTGTTGAGGAAGAGCATGAGTTCTTTGCCGAGCTGAATGCGCACTTTCATCTGGTTTGGTCTGCCGCGGTTTCCGTAGACTCGTGAACGCGAGGAATATTGACACGTTTTTTGTGGACTTTTATGGACCTTTCTGCCTCGGGCGCCATAGACCTCCATTATTTGAATGTCAGCAGACAGCAAGAAGCCTCCCAGATCTCCAGATGCATTTGAGATATCAAAAAGGTACTCCAGAGTGTTGTTCAGCATGGGGGTGAGTAGAAAATGAAGGCTAATCATGTTTTGGGTGTACTATTCCTTTAAGTACAGTTTTTAGGTATCTATATTTTACACCAGTGTCTGTACTTTCTATTCCTTACTTTTTTAAAACAAACGTTACTCGTTACTCTTGGCTTCGGTTTAATGTTTCTAAATATTTATTTCCCGTCATGTGCTCCATCCAATGCAGATCATTGGCTCCACCCACATCTAGAGAAAACTAGTGTGATTGGATGAGTCATAGAACGCAAACACTCATTGGTTAGCTAAAGGAAATCATCAGAAGCCAGCAGGTGTTCTTCAAACTGCTAACGTGAATTGTCTATGCCATGCTACAATGTGGGATTCAGAAAAAGATGCTGAAATGTCTGAAAGGTCGGACACAGGCGAGAGCGTACCGGGAGACGGAGACCAACAAGACCTCCCTCATCCTTGGCCCTATCTCAGAGAATATTTAGAAATAGTAGCAGGGTCCTGTTGGGCCTATCTGCAGCAGTCTATAGACCAGAGGCGGGGTCCACCTTGGACAGGTGGTCAGTCTGTCAACGGGCAACAGAGACCCTAAAACTACACCTAATGACAATTTAGAGAAGCCAATTAATCTAACAGCCATGTTGATGTTGGACTGTGGGAGGAGTACCCAGAGAGAACCGAGGCATGGATAGGGAGAACATGCAAACTCCATGCAGAAAAGACCCTATGCCTGGAATCGAACCCGGAACCTTCTTGTATGTAACATTTATTTATCATTTAAGTGTGAATTTAAATTGTAAAATTCACAATGAATTCAATTCAATTCAATTCAGTTTATTTATATAGCGCCAAATTCACAACACATGTCATCTCAAGGCACTTTACAGTTCAACCAGATCATACAGTCAAATTGATACAAAGTTTCCTATCTAAGGAAAACCAGTTGATTGCATTGACTCATTGACTCAAATACAATCCCCCACACTAAGCATGCTTGTAGCGACAGTGGAGAGGAAAAACTCCCTTTTAACAGGAAGAAACCTCCAGCAGAACCAGGCTCAGTGTGAGCGGCCATCTGCTGAGGCCGACTGGGGTTCAAGGAGACAGAAGCAGAGATACAAAAAGCAGCTGTAAAAGGCGGCCCCGTCCAGGAAACACACAGCCAGGCAGACGAGCTCCAAGGCAGCTCCCATGCCAGAGGACGAAGAGAGCACATCCACTCAGTCACGGTCAGAGAAACAGGACCACACTGGAAAACAGGCCGATCTCCAACATCTATTAACAAGGGTGTTGATAGAAGCAGCACAGCTGATGTTTTTTTTCCAGGATGACGTCACAGCCAAACAGGAACAGACGAGGCAAAGCTACTCTGAGGAAAAGCAGAGAGAGCAGAAGGTTAGAGATTGAACTAACAGATTCTGCAGAATAGGAGAACAGAGAGAGAATGAAGCAGAATGATGAAATGGGGGTCCCTATGTCCTCCAAAAGTCTAAGCCTATAGCAGCATAACTATAGAGATAGCTCAGGATAACCTGAGCCACCCTAACTATAAGCTTTATCAAAAATGAAAGTTTTAAGCCTAGCCTTAAAAGTAGACAGGGTGTCTGGCTCACGGACTAAAACTGGTAGTTGGTTCCACAGGAGAGGAGCCTGATAACTAAAAGATCTGCCTCCCATTCTACTTTTAGAAATTCTAGGAACCACTAGTAAACCTGCAGATTGAGAGCGAAGTGCTCTGTTAGGAACATAAGGAACAATCAGATCTCTGATATAAGATGGAGCTTGGCCATTTAAGGCTTTATATGTGAGAAGGAGGATTTTAAATTCTATTCTTGATTTAACAGGAAGCCAATGAAGAGAAGCCAGGATAGGAGAGATATGATCTCTCTTTTTTATTTTCATTAGAACTCTGGCTGCAGCATTTTGGATCAGCTGAAGGCTTTTAACTACAGTTTGTGGACTTCCTGATAGTAAAGAATTACAATAGTCCAGCCTTGAAGTAACAAATGCATGGACTAGTTTCTCAGCATCACCCCTGGACAGGATATTTCTAATTTTTGCAATGTTCCTCAGATGAAAGAAGGAAATTCTAGAAACCTCTTTGATATGGGATTTAAATGACAGGTCCTGATCAAAAATAACACCAAGATTTTTTACTTTATTATCTGAAATCAGTTTAATCCCATCCAAATGAAGTGACTGGCTAATCAGTTTCTTTTTCAGAGACTCTGGTCCAAAGACTATAACTTCTGTTTTGTCTGCATTCAGAAGCAGAAAGTTAAGAGTCATCCAGGTTTTTATGTCTTCAAGACATGCCTGTAATCTATGTAATGGGTTAGCTTCATCTGGATTTATAGACAGATATAGCTGGGTATCATCAGCATAACAGTGGAAATTAATCCCATGCTGTCTAATAATTCTACCAATTGGGAGCATGTATAAAGTAAAGAGAATTGGTCCTAGCACTGATCCCTGTGGTACTCCACAGGTAACCTTTGAGCGTGTTGAAGATCTATCATTAACATGAACAAACTGAATTCGATCAGATAGATAAGATTTAAACCAGTCTAGTGCTGTTCCTTTAATTCCAACAAAATATTCAAGTCTTTCTAAAAGAATATTATGGTCAACTGTATCAAATGCAGCACTAAGATCCAACAGGACGAGCACAGATACAAGTCCATTATCTGAGGCCATGAGAATATCATTAGTGACTTTCACCAGAGCTGTTTCAGTGCTATGATGAGCTCTAAAGCCAGACTGAAACTCTTCAAAAAGTTCATTATGGTGGAAGTGATCGCAAACTTGTTTGGCAACTACTTTCTCAAGAATTTTGGATAAGAAAGGAAGATTGGATATAGGTCTATAATTGACCAAGTCATCTGGGTCAAGAGACGGTTTCTTAAGCAGAGGTTTAATTACAGCAATCTTAAAAGCTTTAGGTACATATCCCTGTAACAGAGATAGATTAATCACATCTAAAATGGAGGAGGAGATCAAAGGGAATACCTCCTTAAATAACCTGGTTGGAACTGGATCTAACATACAAGTTGAAGGCTTAGATGAAGACAATAATTTTCCTAATTCAGAGAGTTCAACTGGATCAAAGCAGTCTAAACCCGGTTCAGATTCCATGACTACCTCAGGTACAATCGCGGATAGAGGAGTGCTTATGATCTTATTTTTAATAAGATCAATCTTATTTATAAAGAATCCCATAAAATCATTGCTGCTAAGAGCAGGTGGAATGGACGGTTCAACAGAGCTATGGCTCTGGGTGAGTTTGGCAACTGTATTAAAAAGAAATCTAGGATTATTCTTATTCTCCTCTATTAATGAGGAGAAGTATGCTGCTCTTGCTTTACAAAGGGTCCTCTTATACAGCAGTAAACCATTTTTCCAGACTAGGAAGGACTCTCGCAGGCCTGTGGAGCGATATTTTCTCTCCAGTTTCCTAGCATTTTGCTTCAAAGTACGCAGCTCTGCATTAAACCAAGGAGCAAGCTTTCTATTTTTAACGGTTTTCATTTTCAAAGGAGCTGCGTTGTCTAAGGCAATACGCAGAGAACTAGCAACCCCATCAACAAAATCATCAACCTGTGAAGGGGAATAAGCTAAGCTTTTGCACTCTGCAGCACTGCTCAGTGACACAGAGCAGAGAGAAAGTGAAGCAGATTCTTTAAAATTTATAACTGCACTATCTGATAAAGATCTACTAAAATTGAACCTTCTTTTGGGGGAGGAGAACTCTGTTAAAGTAATCCTGAAGGTTATTAGAAAGTGGTCAGAGAGGACAGGGTTGTGAGGAAATACTGTTATTTCTTCACATTCTATGCCGTATGTCAGCACAAGATCCAAAGTATGAAGATGAGAATGCGTGGGACTATTCACATTTTGAACAAAGCCAATAGTGTCTAAGATAGCATTAAAGGCTGCTCTTAAGCTATCGCCTTCAATGTCAGAATGGATGTTAAAATCTCCCACTATGATGACCCTGTCAGTATTTAATACCAAATCAGAAAGGAACTCTGAAAACTCATCTAAAAATTCAGAGTAAGGACCTGGTGGACGATACAAAGTTACAAAAAGAAGAGGTTTTCTTGCCTTGAAATTTGGATCAGGGAAATTAAGGGTTAAATGTTCAAAAGAGTTGTAGGTATTAATTGTTTTGGGAGTAATCAGTAAGTCAGACTGGAAGATTGTTGCTACTCCTCCTCCTCGCCCAGAACTTCTGGGGATGTGAAAATTTAAATAGCTTGAAGGAGTTGCCTCATTTATGCTCACATAATCCTCTTGCTGCAGCCAGGTTTCTGTAAGGCAAAACAAGTCAATGTGATTATCACAAATCAAGTCATTAACTAGTAGACTTTTAGAGGAAAGCGATCTTATGTTAAACAGACCGCATTTAATTGTTTTAACTTTTTCCCCAATTGGAGTTATTTTGATTTTAATTAGATTATCATGATTTACTCCTTTGGGAATCTTTGCTAATTTATTAGATTTTGGTCGTGGGCAAGACACTGTCTGGATGGAGTAAAGAGTGGGTAACAGTAGAGAAGCTGCAATGACTAAATGTTGTATTAAATGATGAATTAAATAAATGTAAAGAGATTACTTTTTATTTCCCACTTCTTAGTAAATCAAATATTGAATTAAAAGATTCAATTTAATAAGCAGATCTAAATAATTTTAATCTAGTCAGTATAAAGGGTAAGTTCTTACTAATTATTAAATCTTACAGAAAATAACTGATAAAAATTCAGATAAGATATTTAATCTAATCTCTTCACTGTATCTTTATGTTTCCTCTTAAAGACTTAAAACCTTAAGTGCCTTTTTTAGTTCAGTTTATTCAGATATTCACATGCAGACACATCAGGTGCAGCGGGAGAGGCGGCCTAGTGCTTAGGGCATAGAGCTTGGATTCCTGAGGTTCTAAGTTCAATCCCCACAGACTGCCACTCTAGGTCCCTGAGCAAGACCCTTAACTCCACACTGCTTCCTGGGTGCTGCACAATGGCAGCCCTCTGCTCCCCAAAGGGGAGGGGTTAAATGCAGAGGTACATTTCTCTAATGTGAAATATTATCAATGCAAAAAAACAACCAAAGTACATATTACAAGGGGGGGGTAGAAGGCACCATCTCATCCTTACATTTTGAAAATTCATCAAACATTTTTTTTTTTTTAGCTCAGAACAGACTTAAGTCAGAGTTTACCAGAGTTTGGCTCAGTTTTTCTGTCTACGTTTCCTCACCTGTCCAGGTGTCTCATCAGGGTTCCCGCGGGTCCTTAAAAAGTCTTAAAAGGCATTGAATTCTTCAAAATAAAACTAAGGCCTTAATTGGTATTAAAATGTCTTAAATCAGTCTTTCGTAGGTCTTAATTTTTAATATATCATAAATAGGATTATTTTTATTTAAAAAAAATAACGGCTCGCCATTATTGGTTCCGTCCCGATAGCGGAACCAATAAAGCGTTGTTGCGGCCGGGACATTTGGGAGATGCGCCATTAACTTTTTGTCTGGAAAATATGAGCAAGTGTAAATGTAACCAAAATTGTCTCCAGCCAAGAGTTTTCTCTATGGCTAAAACCAGGGAACATACATGAGGCTCAGTGGATTTTGTTACTAAGAAAACCATACAAAGAAAAATAGCTGCAAAAAAGACTTAGCACTGGTTATGTTGGGGCTTTAAAACTGATTTGTTTTGTTCCCTGCTGAAGCAAAGTTTATGAATTCAGGTAAATAATTGTTCAAATATATCTGTCATTTGTTTGTTTTTAGCTTTCTTCCTGTATGGGAAGCTTTTCAAAATTTGAAACATTAGTGCAGTGGTTTATGTTAAAATAAACCTTTGGGTTAAGTTGTAGCTAGCAGGTTTTTCTTGTGTTTCCTGTGAATTTGGTCTTAAATTTTTAATTCAAGTGGCATTAAAAAGTCTTGAAAAGTCTTGAATTTGACTTGCCTTATGCTGTAGGAACCCTGCTCGTGCTTTAACCCTCTGCAGTCGGACCAATTATGGTCCAACATGGAGGCCAATCCTGCTAAGCTCACTCCAAGCCAGATGCAAATATGAGACCCATCTGATATTTTCTTGCGTTACTGAAGTCTTTTGTTGTTTAAGGGTCAATAGTTTGGCCGTCTGAATCATGGTGAATTTGCTGGTATAACCTCTTAGGAATGAGGTTCTTACTTTAGGGGCAAAAAAATCATTTTAGCCTTTAAACGCTCAAAGTAAAGCTTTTGTCACACCTGGATGATTTAGACCAGCGTATGCCTGAAAAACTTGGCATATATTCTGGCATATGTTAAATACGGGTATTTACAGTAGACTGGCCTAATTCTAAGTTATGGGTACGTTTTGTATAAGTTATGACCACAATGAAGTACGCTGAAACACGCTGGCACGCGTTGACATACAGCGAGTACGAAGTTGAGCATGCTCAAAAAGCAGCGTTCTGGTATAAAGGGGGTTCACAGGAGGAAACCATCAGTTCTCCTCCAGACTTCATCTGAATCTGCTGCGAATGCAAACCTTCTTTATTTCTTTATTTTTTTCTTTTTGGTGGCAGGGGTGTAAATCAATTCAATTCAAATCACATCCATCATGGCGAGTCGATTCAGTATCGATTTCCTGACCAAACGATTCGATTATTTTCAATACTCAAGAATACACCACGATTCGATTTGTTTTTTTTTTTTTTTTTTACCCCTTACAGGCTAGACAGTGTTTCACATTTGAAATAAATCAATGAACGCTGTAATATCGTCATGCATTTTATTCGAGAAACAACAGCAAATAACAGAAGTAGAAAAGTTGTACTCCACCTATTCCTGTTAAAACCTCATTCACTGAAAAATAATAATACGTTATAGATTCTGCAAGGCCTTGCATCAAAAAATACTGCACTAAATCAGTGCAATGCAATACCTCGGCTCCAGACGTCCCGCCCCCTCCACAGACGCTCCGCTGCTCCTCTCCCAAATTGTAGCTGACCGCAGACAGTGCCGCAGACAGGAGGCCGGCTTGTTTTGTTTTCATGACCGAAATTGCGGAAAACAACTCGTGAAGTTTGACCCGCTAGAAGAACGCTGGGACCCTTTTACCACCTGGATCTCCGCCCGTTTTTGGCCCTCATGTCCCTCCGTCGTCGGACTAAACTGGCCCCCACTTCCTCGCCGCCTTGGCCGTATCTAGACCCACAGCGTGTAGCACAAACCACGCTTAAATCTCACATCGGAGAAATTTATCTCTGCTTTTAACCCATCCCCTTGGGGAGCAGTGGGCAGCGCCCTCCCCGGGCGCCGCACAAGGGCCTTGCTCAGGGACCCAGAGTGGCAGTCTGGGGCAGTGGGGGATCGAACTCCCAATCTCAGGATTCAAAGCCCTATGCCCTAACCACTAGACTGCCACTCCCGTTGGGGGCTTGTCCAGGATCGGTCAAGCAAGGTCAAGAATCGGTCAAATACTGAGCATAATTCAAAAATTATGCTCAAAAAACGATTATTATTTACACCCCTATTTGGTGGGCAGTAAACAGCACCTAGGTCAATACCATGATCCAACCCTCGCTGCCCCCCCAGGACACCTGCCTGTGCATCATTTCATGGCCGTTACGCTGCCGTGCTTTACGCATAAGTTAGGCTGTATTTGGACAGATGTTCTGGACTTGTTATAAATCTATTAAAAAATACATAGAAAGTTCAGTGTATGCCAGCGTTTCAGGAGGTTCTGGGACGTCAGGCATACGCTAGATAAATTTAAAAGGTGCGACATGGGCTTAAGGTGAAATACAAGAAATATCAACTTATTCTAGATAATTTTTTTGTGGTGTAGTTAATCAGATGCATTCAGTAAAGTAACGTTGTTCTCCAGGGACACTTTATAAAGACGGTCACACACACGCAAGAACTATAGCTCCCACAGCCTGATTCAAAAACAAGTTTTTATTATTGGCCAATTTACAGAAAGTGCTGTAGTGACCATTCCAAAGGAAAATAAACAGAACATAGAGTCCAAAAAAAGAAAAATCAAATGTACACGTTATACAAGATTTCAATGTTAATTCCAACGTCCTCTTCTAAAACAAACGTCAGGACAACACCGGGGCTCGGGGCGATGCAGAAACCACCAAAGTTTCAAGTGGGGGTGTGGGGGTGACATCACAAGACCAGGGGGGGGGGGGGTCAAGGCCGATGAGGAGAACTCCTAAACATCATATGAGCGCTTTACATGGACACACAATAGAGCCTACGGCACACATACAGTCATTGGCCAAAATATACGGAGAGAGCCGCTGAGTCGGATCGACCGGTTCAATCTGCAAAGGTTAGTCTGACGGTTCTCTGGTGTCTCTGTTATCAGTCGGTTCAGACGGACAGGAGGTCCGCGGTCAAAGAGTAATGCCCTTTTTCACTTGGATGTGAAACGACCCCCATCTGAGGTCTCTGACCAACTGAAATATCTGATTTATTCATTTCGTTTCCACTTTTCCTAGAGCTGCACCTGGTAGATTCTCCATTTGGTGGATTTAAGAGGAGGCAAATGAAATGGGATTTATGTAGCCCTGCAGCTCTAGACATAATCCCCCCCCCCATCCTAAGTGCTGGGCTCTGAAAGGGACGCTTGCAGCTCTGAAGGCTATAAAGTCTCTGGAAGGGAAGCAGGACTTTAGATTTTTATGCTGCTGATGTTTAAAGGTTATGAAACAGCAAAGCTTTTACTGCAGCTCATCAAGGCCAGACTGACGGATTACCTGGATGACATCTTTGGGTATTTTCAGGCCGACTCTAAATATTTGTGCCAATTAAACCGTAAGAAAACTGCAGGAATCTGTTTGAATAAGTTCCCTTTAAAGCAGAGGATCCCAAACTTTATGGCTCTGAACCAGAAAAACTTATTAGAATGGACTCCTACCCAAATAAAAATATTTCTAAAACATCCATTAACCATTGATATGATAGTAATAAAACAGCAAGAACCAATTTATTTGGTTCTGTATGGAGGGGAATTAGAGCCACTGAATAAAATATAAATTTTTAACTGATTTTTAATATTATTTCAGAGGGTTAAAGTTGGAATTATCAGATTAAAGTCAGAAATATGAGATTAAAGTCAGAATTCTGAGGTTAAAGTCGGGATTCTGACTTTTTTTCCCCTTAATTAAACTGAAATAAAATAAATTTTTAAAAATCAGTATCTCTTATTGGTGTTTTTATAGCTCTAAGCACATAAATATGCCTCATAGTGATAATGTTTAGGATCTCCACACTTTGTAAATCGACACTCTAAAGGATTTTTGACCATGTCTAGATAATTAAGTAAATGTACGATAAATAGAGCAATTTATTTAGTTTTACATTTTAAATATAATTCAAATTCTGAAAGAGTTTTAAAGCTGTTTTAATTAATTTAATGCAGTTTCTGGGACAGAAATGTGGAGTGAAATAATTTTTTTGTATTGGACAGTTTATTATTTGGTCACCAGGTGTCAGACTAGAGCTGCAAATGTTCAGCTCAGAAACAGTTGGAGTCAAAACTGTCAGCAGAATTCAACTTGGTGCATTTTAAGGTTTTAAAGTTTTGTTTAGGGAAAGTTAAATCTTGTTTTATCCTCGCTGCTTTCCTGACCATTGAACAAATGTGTTTTCTGATCTGATACCTGCAGAGGCTGCAGCACGTCCACTTAAACAAACCCAAGGTTTTTCCACCATAATGTGTCTAAAATTCTTTTTTTTTTAAATGTTCCCAGTGTCGATGTTTTTAGCAAAAGCAAAAGATCTTTAGTAAAATTTTGGAGGGAAACTTCATTTTTATTTGAGCTTCAGTAAAAAACTTTTTTTTGTTTTCCTTTGTTTTGAACTTTTGCAGTTTGAGGAGAACTCTTTCGGTAAAAAAAAAATGAGAGCTGTGCACGACAGGACGTCACTCCGACTCCACTGGACACTTTTTAAAATTCATTAATGGGTTAGATAACAAATAACAGTAAACCTGAACTTGTTTCTTAGCTGCTAAGCTTTTCAAGCTCCACCTCTCTGGTAAATGTGTTTAACATGACTAAAAATATCAAGTTTGAATCATTTAGTGTCGCTTTTATGTAATTAATTTACTCTCTGAGCTGATTAATTGGACAAAGTGTTTAGAGCTTGAAGTTTTTATAAACCATAAGCATTGAAATGAAAATGTATTTAATCTGCAGTTCAGAGTTCCCCTCTTACCTATGGCTGACATTGAGACAGCATGAAGAGGATACACTGAAAAAAAAGAATGCATCCATTTTTTGCATTTACTTAATCACATTTAGTTACATTAACACAATTGTTTTATGTCATTCCCTGCTAAGAAGAACAATTGTGGTAAAGTAACTAAATATGATTAAGTAAATGCAAAAAATGGCTGCATTCTTTTTGTTAGTCCAGCACTATCAACTACTAACAAGGAACCTGAACGACCCCCGTTCCAAATGACTGGACTCATTCGTCAAGTTCAATTTGCATGTTTTCTAAACCAAAACAAGGCTTTGTTTTTGGTCCACTCTATAAAGCCTCAAACTCAACACTATTTCTGACATTTTGAAAGTTCTTCAAACTTGGAAATGTCTGCCTCTTTATGTATATTTCTTTATACCTGCTTCTTTCTCCTTGAACCCCAGTGGGCCTCAGCAGATGGCCGCTCAGATGGTTCTGCTGGAGGTTTCTTCCTGTTAAAAGGGAGTTTTTCCTCTCCACTGTCGCTACAAGCATGCTTAGTGTGAGGGATTGCCTTTAACTGGTTTTTCTTAGATAGAAAACTTTGAATCAATCTCACTGGATGATCTGGTAAACTGGAAAGTGACCTGAGATGATACACTGCAAAAACGATCTAGAAATAAGTCAAAATATCTTAAATTAAGTATATTTCCCCTTAATTTGAGTAGGTAAAAGAGACAATTTGCCAATAGAATTAGGATTTTTACACTTAAAATAAGGTAATCAGATAATATACACTTCATATAAGACAATTAAATTGTATTTTTCTTCTTTTGAACGTAAATTGTCGTGTTCCATTGGCAAAGTGTTTCACTTACCTCCTCAATTCAAGAAAGAATGCACTTATTTTAGGAATAAAATTACTTATCTAGATTTCCATTTTTTCCAGTGTATGTGTTGTGAATTGGCGCTATAGAAATAAACTGAATAGAATTGAAATGAAACAAAGTCCAGTGGATTGTTTTTTTACCTTTTTGGAAAGACTATGAGCTGGATGATTGACAACCTTCACCGGTATATTCAATAACTTTTCTTATTCCAAAATTTTTTATGTTTTTGTCCTCAATTAAACAGATTAAAAGGAAAACACTGGAAAAACGATCTAGAAGTAAGTAAAAAAAAATACTAAATTAAGTGTATTTACCATTAATTTGAGTAGGTAAAAGAGATGGTTAGCAAAGGGAATCAGTAATTTTACTCTTAAAATAAGATAAATAGATAATATGCACTTGAAATAAGACAATGCAATTTTGTTTTCTTATTTTAAGTGTAAATTGTCTCGTTCCATTGGTAAAATGTCTCTTTTATCTCCTCAATCCAAGAACAAATGCACTTATTTTAAGAAAAAAAATGACTTATCTAGATTTAGATTTTTTCCAGTGAACCTCTGAGTTGTTGCTGCTTTCTCTCCAGATTTCCAGCTCGGAGCAGTAAAAAGGTGAAACCGTTCTGGTGGAAAATGATGAAGACGTGGGTTGTGTTTAGCAGACTGAGGGATCAGAGTTTTTTTAGTATGAAGAGGTGTGCTGTGTAGATGTGAAGAGAGGAGGGGATGGTGATAAAGGTAGGGATGGGGGTGGGGGGGGTCACCTACGACACTTGATATTTACAAGAAGGGAGCGTATAAAAATGTACAAGGACTCCTCTTCCATTCCCAACGAAAGCAACCCAGAAAGTTGACCTGGCTGCTAATTCGACATGACATCTGAAACAGAACATTGATCTTTTTTTTTTCTGCAATTTTTTTTAAATACCATTTAAAATATGTTTTTTTTTTTCTGTAAAATCACCTGGCTTAGCCGTACAGGCTTAGAATAAAGACAGATAAATAATAAGTATACAAACCAAAAATAGTCTCATTTTCTTTTGTTTTTTTTTCATCTTAAATAAAGGCTGTTTTGCATTTTTTTTTTTATTTGGGGTAAATTAGAAATCTCACTGTGAAATTTGTGGATCGATTTGAAAAATGGTGGGTTTATACAACCTGTTCTCACTGAACGCTGTAGAAACGCAGTGGAGGTATTTTCCCTCCAGGAATGACAATAATTTCTCTGATTGGGTGTAATTTCTTTAAACTGCCACCAGGGGGCAACAATATGTCATCTTTTAAAGTCCGTTTTTGTTGTTATTTGCTGCTGTCTGATGTGAGATCTCATTGAAGATGTGTTGCAGATGTGTGTGTGTTGGGGGGGGGGGGTAGTGTGTGTGGGAATGTGTGTGTTTTTTAATAGCATATTGTTGTTTTGTCCCATCTTTGGGGCTTCTCGCTCGAGCGTTGAATCCTGGGTAATTGGACGTCCACTTCCTCCTCGCTGTCATCTGAATCATCGCTAGTGACCTCTTCCTCATCGTCATCCTCATCATCTTCCTCCTCCTCTTCCTCCTCTTCCTCCTCCTCCTCCTCGCAGGCCTCCTCCTCCCCTGTGTTGCGGTTTTCCAGGTTCTGCATTAAGTGATGAAAAGACACAAAACATCATTTTTTTCTCAAATCTAAAAATCTAAATTAAATCAGAGGAAGCTTTTACTTTTAGATCTGAGCTAGGGTGAATAAAATTATTTACATTTCACCAAAACACAACAAAAACAGTTCTCCATATAGTTTGGAGATAGTAAACTATTTTTGAGAGAAAGTGTTTTCACTCTGATTTAAAAAAAAAAAGTATTTTTTGAGAGAACTTTTTTCCTTTCAAATCAATTTTTCAAATGTCAATTTAGCCTTTATTTATTCTATGAGAAAGTATTTTAGTACTTTTTCTCATTGATGTTGGAAATAACATCAGTTTTTACTGTGAAAATTTGTTCTCACCAGTACATTTATTTTACTTGAAAAATTATTTTCCCCTTTCAGAACACCTTTTTTTTGCATAAATTTCATAAAAACAGAATAATAACTCCATAAAAGAACATCTTAGATAAAATTGTTACACACATTTTGTCATTGGTTTAGTTAAATGACTATAAATGCATGTGCTGGTAGCTCATTAATGTTGAATAGAAAGGCTTTCTGGTTGAATCATGGCGCCCTGGTGGCTTATTATTTATTCTACCCGTCATGACTCTGCACTTTTTGGTTCTGTTTAAGTTTTCTTTTTTGAGTTTTCAGATATTCTTTGATTCATGTCTTTCTGTGTTTTCTAGTTTACTGGTTTAATTTCAATGTTGTGTTGTTCCAGTTATTTTTTATTGTATTTGAGTTCTTAGTCATTTCTTTTTTGCCCTCTGCTGCCCTCTTGTGGCAGTCTCCTTTTCCCTAGCTCCCTTCTAGACTCCGCTGTCCCCACCTGCTCCCAATCTGCTGATTAGCCAGGTCATGTTCTGATTAGCCAGCCTCATGTTCAGTCACTGTTTCCTGGTTTCTCGTTGTTTTGTTGCTCCATCGTTTCCTGGCTCCTAGTTGTCCTAGATTTTGGTTTTCAGTTTATTTTAAAAATTTTTTGCCTCAGTTTCCTGAAAAAAACTTGATTAATCTACAAAGTCAACTCTGCCTCATCTCCGCATTTGGGTCCTCAAAAACCTCCACTTAACCATGAGAATATCTTTGTTTTTGCTCAATTTATAAGTAGACTTAGGAGGATATCTCAAGAGTGGATAACAGGGTCTAAAAGGGCAAAAGGTTCAGGTTTTCATAAGCTTCTTTTCCTCTGAACGTAGAGCATTAATGTGCGTTTTTCAAACATGGGTTGATGCGCTAACAATTAGCATTTGGCTCCCTTCCCACTGGCAAAAATGGCTGGTCTAACGGAGGCGATTTTTAACGCTGTCGCTTGCAGATTCGTTTGACCCAGGTAGATGTGCATTACTGAGCTGTTCCCTCTGCCAATAAAAGCTGATTGTTCCTGGTTTTAATGGGTTTTAATGGGGGTTTTCAGCCAGTGGGAAAAGGGTCATAGAGAGTTTTCTCACATATATGTGAAAACGAGGTATATGTGTTTAAAAACCAGCTGCTCTTCCTTGGAAAACTTTGAACCAGTGTGATTGGATGATCTGGTTGAATTTTAAGGGCCTTGAGATGACATATGTTGTGAATTGGGATCGAGTTTTAAATAATTTAATGAAATAATTATAAAATAAATGCAGGTAAAGGTCGGCTCTTGGGTCTGAACTCTATGTCTGCGGGTGAATACAGTTTTGAAAAATCAAACCTATGCAGGGCTTAGGCCCAGGCCAATGGAAGCCTCTTCCCTGCCTTCAGAGCTGTTTGCTTGGCAGGATTCTCCGATCTACCGCTATACTCCTCAGCTCCCCTGCTAAGCTAGCACCAGCAACCTGTTCCCTCTACCGCTGTGGTGGTCATAGCCGATCATTAGCCGATGGGCTCTCTGGACAACTCCACTACTTCCTGAACTTAAGGCAGCCATCATGTTTCCTGTCGTTCATTACTGGCTGAACTGATTAATCCAGGTGCATCTAACCATGGTTACTGAGGTCAGGCACACCTGGATTAATCAGTCAGCCAGTAGTAAAAGACAGGAAACAAAAGTACAGCTTTAAGTTCAGGAAGTAGCGGAGTTGACCGATGCAAGTCTTAACTTTAGCAAGCTCACTCTGCCTTGATGACAGTGAACCTTGGTTGCATGGTATCCGTGCTGTTGTTCCATTATTACAAACAAATTGATCAATAATTTTTTTTATGCGTGGATTTGCTCTTCAGTTCTGACTCTCAAAGTCTGACTGTCTTTCTGAGCTCTCTCTTCATATCACCCGAATTCAAACAATGGATCTGGTCAGCTGGTCTCTCAAATTTTCTCAACAGGAAGACAGGGAAAAGGGGAGCCATCTTGTCCTGCCGGGACATACGTCGTGGGATACACCATGGACTCCTGGAAGGCTTGGAGGATGGTGTGTTTTACAATGTTATCAGTGGAGGATATCAAAGATGTATTGATTTTCGCATACCTGATCTCGGAAACCTGATGTATCTAAACTACAGAGGATGTCGGCAGCAATTTGGGCATTGATCAGGCTGCCGGCAGTGGTTGACGCCCTCACAAAGGCTGTGAACAAGCAGGACCGTGAGCTGAGCTGTATGCTGGGTGCGATTGAGCGCAGGCTGGCTGCGGTGGTTGAACTCAAAGGTGAGATGGGATAATATCAATAATATAAGGACAATGGCCTGTGGACAACGTTTATGGACAAATTGAATCCATTTCATCATACACACACACAGCTAATGCTCAAAAGGGTAGAGTCCGTCCCCAATGTGGCTCCTATCTTTCTACAGAGATAAAGGCAGCGCTATAGGGAACCGCCTCACAGTGGGGCTATAAGGACGCGCTGTTGGGTTCAAAAATGTAGGTTCATAAAAGAGGAACTGAGTCCACACAGAATAGGGATTTTTTAACGGCTTCTGCAGAAGGAGAGAGCTACATTCAGCTACATCTACTCTCTGACTGACTTCCTCTGCACAGCCCTTTTATTTGCAGTAGGGCTGCAACTAACGATTATTTTAAAAATCGATGAATTGGCCGATTATTTTTTCGATTAATCGATGAATCGGACAAAAAATATTTTTTATATTAACCTCTTTATTCCAAAATAAACATTTTAGACGGAACAAACAAACACACAAGTACAGGTTGCTCATTAACTGTACTGGTGCAATATGAAAAATAAATGTTTGTGTTAAAACTACACAAACTTACATGAGAAATGTAGCTGTACATCCACAAAATATAGGGTACTTTGTTTCATAAAGCGCAAAAAAAGACATTTTAGTTTTTAAAAGCCTCTAAGGGGTTCAAACAATAGGCCCCCCCATTTCAACAAATGAGGTTTTTTTAGACTAGAAGAGTTCTGCCTTTTAAGACAGGAAAGTACAGCAGTTAAAGTTGCTACTTGAGAAAATACTGAACCATAGAGATAAAAATAGCCCTGTGATTCAAATTATAAATAAATTTGGAATAAAAATGAGAGAACTAGGGGTGCTAAAAAACACATCCTCCAAAGACAGATATTTACATGGGAATGTGGCAGATAATTAATTGACATATTACTGATCTTGCTGGATTTTATTCTGCTTTACTTCCATAAATTGCAGGATCTTCTTTACTTTATCTTTGCCAGAAGATTTAAACTTTAAAAGCCTTGCCCTCATAATTTGCAAGTTAATTTATTTATAAAGGCTATTTTAATTATTGTGATCAATTTGCGCCGTCAATCCCGGCGCATGCGTGCTTCATTTGCAGTCTGGACGCTGAAATATCCTGCGGCTCTGACTGCAGCGCTGAGAGGGACTCCTGCGGGAGAACGGGTTGGGATGGGGGAGGCGCCTCACGGCAGCAGCTGCTGCTGCAGGACAAGAGTAGGAACGATACGTGCTTTCACGTAAGAGTCTCCAAAAGCCGCCAGTAACACCGTAAAAAGTCGCCAGATTTGTCGCTAGTCGCTTTTTTTTTTTTAAATAGTCGCTGGAGGGGTCTGAAAAGTCGCTAAATATAGCGACAAAGTCGCTGAGTTGGCAACACTGCGCACCTGCAGCGCTGGCTCGCTCTGCCATAATTTTTTCTTCTTCCCCCGTTTCAGTCAAGTTGCAGTGATGACGGTGGCGGATGACGCATTAATCGCGCGGCACATCTAATCGATGATGAAATTCGTTGCCAACGCTTTTAAAAGTCGATTTTTATCGATTTTATCGATTCGTTGTTGCAGCCCTAATTTGCAGATTATAACACATGGGGTGGGTTAGAAAATAGAGCGTTCTTCTGACAAGGCAAATGATCAGATCATAGGACAAAATGCTCCTCTGATTGAATCACAGAATAGAGCGGTCTCCCGATAACTGTGATTAGCCTTGCACAAACATCAGCAATTTTCTACCACCGTTGCATGACAGTTTGCAGTAAACAGAGTGAAGCATCTCATTTCTTCAATTTTCCATATGTACACACATTAACTTTATAATTATCATTGAATAAACCTGACACGCGCCAACAGCAGCATTCTGCGGCAGGCATAGCCTCAGTAAATCAGTCCCCCGACCCAATGAATCTGATGAACGGTTTGTGGTGAAACTGAAATCTCAATTACAATGTAATTGACAATAAATAACTTATTTTTCTTTATTTCATTGCCATATGTGGGTAACCTAGGGCTGGGCGATAATTCAATAACGATATATATCGATCGATAGACGTGTGGCGCAATAGAAAAAAAGAGAGTCGATAAAAGTTCGATAAAAAAGAAACGCAGTTTTCCTTCCTTCTCATTGTAGCCTAGCATGTAGGTTTATGCTAGTCACTGCTTCCTCCCAACCAATCACAATCGCAGACCCAGATGTCACATGAAGATGTCGCAGCAAGGAGAGGCGGAGGAAATTGTTCCAAAGAAAGGTTTTTGTAGTTCGGCAGTCTGGCAGTACTTCGGTCATGGCAAGTCGGACCAAAAACAAACCACAGTCATCTGGAAAATGTGTCGGGAACCAGTGAAAACGAAGTCTGATAACACAACCAACTTTTTTTTTATCATCTCGGCGGCTCACACCCGCAGGAGTACGAGCTGTGTAGGCCCCGACGCGGCTCTCCTCCGAGGAATCTTCGGGAATTTGGGGGAAAATATATATATATATATTTTCAGTTCTGGGCAGTTTCCCACGTAGTTCTAACAATTGAGATAAAAATGCTGAGGGGCCAGAAACTTCAAAGTAATAACTCAGGTTAAAGCAGGAAACTAAGCTGAACCAGGTTCATTTATTTGCATTTATTTGTTATATTCATTTTGGTCACTTTTCTGGTCACTTTAGTTTATTCTTTGTCAGTATTTAATAACATAATTCAGGTCTCTTAAGTTATTTTTCAATTCTGTTATGGTTAAAAAAGTTGGTTAAATAAATATTTAATTGGAAGTCTGTGTTTGTGTTCTTTATTAAAATGAAATCATTTAGCAATATTATAAAAAGTCCAGGCAGAGCTGCACATAAAATATGGTTTCAAATCTTTTCAATAATTATCGATATCGATCAATATGCATTTTTTTTTTATCGATAAGCTTTTTTTCTATATCGCCCAGCCCTAGGGTAACCAATAAGCAATAAGCGCCTTGAATCCATGGCTTTCATCCAACAGTAAGTCTGTAAAAAATGACATAATTGCTCATTGCAAATGTGCCCAAATATTTATTGTTATCTTTGTTTTTGTTGCTTTATTTCATTTCATGATTTGGCTCAAGGAACCAGCGTACCTGAGATGTTGCGTCACACATATTCTGGGATTTCCTTATTTAGTTATTTAGCAAACAGAAATAACCGGGCTAACATTAAATGACCTAAAATAATAACAGTTTAGTCTGATTTAAAGTTCACCTGCCTTTTGAAACAGCGTATGTAAATAGCTGCCTTCGGCTGTATTTGTCACACTGATGTACTTTTGAGAGCAAAGCAGGTAATGTGGTGATTATAAAACGTGTCCCGATGGGAGCAGTTAGCGGTGCCAGTTCTCTGCGTGGTAGTCGCTGAAACGTGATTGAGTCTTACATTTAGTGGATTAATGACTCTCTTCTGTGTCCCAAAACAAACATGAGGAGTACTTTAATACCAGCCAAGAGAAGGTCTGCCAAACTGTTGTGGCACGCTTGCATGCATCACGACAGCATGCCAACGTCCAATCAGGCAGTTGGGTTTTGATCAAAAGACTTTTCTTAACATTTTTATCAAGTCTTGTTTTATTTATTGTTCTTTTAGAGACATTACCAGGTATTAGCTGTGCGCATGTATAAAAACACAGGAGAATTAGAGCCCCATTTGTTATTCTTATTGTTCATTTATAGATTTTATTTTCTCATCAATCCCTTTACCAAAAAGGATGACAGTTTAGTTTAGAAGTTGAGAATAATTTCAACCAAAGCAAAAACAAATCTGGTAAATACAGATATTTGCAGCAGAGATGCAACAAGAAATCCGCTGAAGCCAACTGGCTTTGTTTGCTTTGTCCAGAGTCTGTTTACCTTAGCCAAGTGGCACCAGTGACAACAACACTCTTCGGTGTGGATGTTTGTTTACTGAGAGAGAAATGCTGAAGTCTTGCTCAAAAATAACATCAAGATTTTTTACTTTATTATCTAAAATCAGTTTAATCCCATCCAAATGAATTGATTGACTAATCAGCTTCTTTTTCAAAGACTATAACTCCTGTTTTATCTGCATTCAGGAGCAGAAAGTTAAGAGTCATCCAGGTTTTTATGTCGTTAAGACATGCCTGTAATCTATGTAACAGATAAGCTTCATCTGGATTTATAGACAGATATAGCTGGGTATCGTTAGCATAACAGTGAAAATGAACCCCAGTCGGCCTCAGCAGATGGCCGCTCACACTGAGCCTGGTTCTGCTGGAGGTTTCTTCCTCTTAAAAGGGAGTTTTTCCTCTCCACTGTCGCTACAAGCATGCTTAATGTGAAGGACTGGTTTTACTTTGACAGAAAACTTTGAATTAATTTGACTGGATGATCTGGTGAACTGGAAAGTGCCTTCAGATGACGTGTTGTGAATTGGCGCTAAAGAAATAAACTGAATTGAAGAATCTCAAGCAGACTTTCACTGTCTACTTGAACATACTCCACTAAAATTAGAGAAAAACAGTGCTTAAAACATTATTCTCTACCAGGGGCGGATTTAGGAAATTTGGGGCCTTAGGCAAAGACAGCCCCATTCTCCAGATAGAGAAATGTTAATAGAATAGACATCCATTATCTGTTCTAGGTTGTGTCCCTCTCTTCTTGTCCCTTTTCTTCTTGTTTTCCTCTCTATGTTTTGTACTCAGCTGACTTTTCATGCTGTCTCTAAAGGAATGAAAGATTTTTTCCAAGCACTAAGCTCACTTAGCTGATTGCTCCTTCCTGTGTTTCCAAAAAGGCCAAAGTAAATAACCCAGTCCTTCTTTTCACTGTAGACAAGCCATGATCTGCTTATCTGTTCTCCATTTTTCATTTGGATGAAATAATAGCTGCATGAATCATGACAGCAGACAAGATAGAGGAGAGCAGGAGGCGGGGTTACCAATCTACTCGCTCTGGAGAGCAGAGTTCGCTGCTTTTAGATGTTGTCTCCAAAGTCTCCAGTAGCAGAAAAAAAGTCTCTAGATTTGGCGCTAGGAGCTTTTTAGAAATCAAAGTGCTAGAGGGGTCTGAAAAGTGGCTAAATATAGCGACTAAAGCGCTAAGTTGGCAACACTGCTCTTTGCATCGTTTGTTTTCAAATGGTCTGTTTGGACCTTTCTGAACATGTGCAGCAAATGGACTGATCCAATATGGTGGACACTGAAGGGGGGGCTGAGACACACTTAATATTATAAGCTTTCTGATGGTGTTTTAGCGAAAGAAAAACATAATTAAGGTGCACAAATAAGGAATTGTTGTATTAACCATACATGTAAAGTTTTATAGGCCCCCCAGGAACTTGGGGCCCTAGGCCACTGCCTAGTATTGCCTAATGGTAAATCCCCATTGTGTCTTCAAAGACCTTTTACTCATAAAAAACCTTAAAAAGGATTTAATTATACACACCAATCATTAATAAGAGAACCTAAATTGAGAAAAAAACAAGAAAAACAACTGCAAAAAAATCACAGATTATATTACTAACTGTAGTTATGAAATCCACCAGTAGGGGGGGTGACATGTTCACATCATGAACTGTGGGGATCGTTGAAGCAATTAGCCCAAACGGTTCAATGCCTCATGAGGCTTCATCTCACCCTCACTACTTTGAACTAACTGAGAACTTTAGCAGCAGAGACTCTTCTTTGCTCTGCAGACATTCAAACCACCTCCTCTTACCTCCATGGGGTTGACAGTGATCGTCAGAGCCGAGTGGTCCCAGTTTGCGTCTGCCTCTTTGGCCGTCTCTTCCTGCCTCACCTCCTGCTGGTGGGTTACGTGGATGCGGTATATTCCCAGCACCACCACCGCCACCAGGGCGGCGATGCACATGACGATCACCACAGTGGCTGCACTCGGTACGCCTGAGGAACACATGAGAGAAACCGGAGGAGGTTGGTTGGTTGGTTGGTTTTGTCAACCAGCAATTTAGCTTCTGTCCTGCTACTTTAGATTGGAGGACAGAGGGAAGCCGATTGGTCAGGACTCCTGGTTTTTAAACCTGTTTGACCTAAAAAGATTGTTTCTAATTTCTTCCAGCCAAACCAAAACTGAACCAGCCAGGAACACAAACTGTTGTTGACTAGTTAGACGAAACGCTGGTAGCCATCATGCAGATGGCCTGCTGCAGTGATGAATGCTTTAGATACACGTTTAAGCCTTTTTGTGTCTAAAACGTGGGAAAAAAGGAATCCCTCCCCCCCTAAACGTGTCCATCTGCAACCAACTCATTCTCTTCCATCCTTGGTCTCCTAGCCCGCTGTTTTGATCATACGCATCTCCATTGGCTAACATCATAAAAATAAGACTTCTTAATGCTTGTCGCTATTAAAGTTGTAACATTTCAGGCACATTTTTATTCATCTTCCTAACGTAAAGCAGATTTTAAAATATAATACAAAAGAAAATGTGTGGTGGGAGCCTAAAAAAATGCCTGATTTTGATGCACAGAAATATGATTGTAAATTGTTGATCTGTGAGGTAACTAAAGGATTTTCACGTTTTTCGCATAAAGGGCGGCTTCTGGAATGCGTTGTTACATCGTTCTTCCGACAGTCAGTGAAGACTGTTTCTACTAAGAAAGGCATTTTTAATTATATGAAAAGAAGTTTGGCCTTTGATAAAAACATGCCTGGCCATCATCACACTACTTCCAAAAATATATTTATTTGATTACAGTAACTAAGTACTTTTTGAGTATCTTTACTTTTTATTAGTCAATTTTTGGGGGAGTACTTGAACTTTCACTCTACTCCATTTCCAGGAAGCTGCTAGTTCCTCCTTAGCATTATCATGTTTTCATCTTGACTTGCTTTTTATTCTGCTTTTATTTTGTGCTATTTTATTGTGTAATTAAAGGGACAGAGGACAATCTTTTATTTCCGGGTGGATCATCTAAATAAGTGGTCCTCCTAACTGTCAATCATTCTGGTGATACGTTTACGTAAGGCCGTCGTACGTGCTCGTCCCGTTATCCATCATTTTTTGCGCATGCGCACTTTCAGGCGTATATCCGTAGTGAGCTACGGTTTCAGACAGTGATTGAAGCTTACCTTTCTCACCGCGGTTCTTGGGAAATGGCCGAGGGGTCGTTAGAGAAAAGGTGTCTATGAAGTGTATCAGAAGAAAAGGAAGGCCTAAGAGAGAGGAAGATATATCCCAGAATGCTTTGCACGGAGAGCTCTCCTAGCAAAGCATTATGGGATTTGCTGTCACACCAGTATTCTGTCGCTACCCGACAGCGGCGACTAATAACAAAGATGGCGCATGTTAGGAATCCAGTTTGTGTGGGTTGTGTTTTTGTATGTTCTCCCTCCACCACCAGGTGGCGCCTGTTCTCGTTGGCCCTCTCACACACCTGGGGATGGTTGCCTCATTACCGGGGGATTCTTAAGCTGCTGACTGCCACTACCTCGACGCCAGAGTGTTTGCCAGTTTTGGGTACTCTAGCCAAGCTGAGTTTAGCTGAGTCAAACTGAGTTTTGTCAACCTGAGTTTTAACCTTGTTGTTTTTGTTTGTCATCCTCCTAACTGGATGTTTTGGACCTTCTCCCCCTGGAAGGATAGACTGAGCTTCAACTGAGCTGGGGATTCAAACTGGAGGTTTGGATCTACTTTTCCCCAAAGGATTGTTTGAGCTTCTCACTGAGCAGGGGATTCATCTCCACAAGAAACCAATCGAGTACCATTGGAAATCTAAGTGGCAGCCAGCTTCTCTAAGAAACACCTCAACCTGGGTAAACCCTGTCCGCCCTCCAACGAGCAAGTCTATTACTAGAACAACCCACACCGACTGGATTCAGAGAAAGACACCTTTTCTGGAAAAGTGAGTCCTGTTGCCTTTATTCCCTTTTGCAAATTGAAGCTCAAATTTTCCCACTGAGCCTGAACTAACCACTGGAACTTCCCCTTCACTTTTCAGTCCTGGTTCGCCAGTGTTCAGAGGAGCACTCGACCCTTCTCTACCAGTTCTCAACAAACCTGTTAAACCTTCCCTTGGTCTCTCTGTTTGGTTTTCTGCATTCGAGTCAGATCTTTGAATAAAATCATGACAGCGCAGGCACTGCGCAGTGGAGAAGGAGTTACTTGACCAACAGAGCAAAAAGCAGTGATCATCTGTCTGAATGGTCAGTTAACTGAGTTTGCTATAAAGTCCAAAATATAGTCGCTGCTCTATATAGTGATTGAGGGATTTAGGAGTTAGGGCGGTCGCTCGGACACAGTAAGCTCTTATAAGCTATGAGAACAGCAACTTTTAAACAGAACGTGCACGAGGAGAAATCGGCTCTTGGACTCGCATTTTTTGTTTTCTTAGAGTGGAGAGGGTGGGTCGTGTAAAATAATCTCAAGAATTCTCCACAATACCTTTCACCTAAAGCACTTTGAATTGTCTTTGCACTGAATTGCGGGATATGAATGAACTCGACTTGCCTTAAAAAAATAAAAAAATGATCCTGAAAAAGATTTGCACCCCCCCAATTGAAACTGAATGAAAAAAGTTTTGCAAATGCAAAAAAAAAAAGAATTTTAAACTGAAACTTTTAGTTGAATTTATTCAATTATTCGAATTTTGCTTCTAATGAGCCTCAAATGTGCATAAAAACATTGATAGAAACACGTCTTTTCAAAAATCACCAAATAAAAAAACATTAAAGTTCATGAAATGAATGCAACAAAAAATTTCCCAGGTACGTAAAACACAGTTCAGTTCTTTAGGGAAGAGCAACATAATTGAAGATGCCGAGCAGCCTGCATAAACACTGAGATGTTCCCTTCTTGGCCTGTTTGATATTAATGCAATCATTTGACAGACATCTCTGTGCAAATGATTTATGCTAAAAACAGAGCGGATCTTTATAGAAAAAAAGCAAATAATAAAACAGGGAGAAGAGGTTGTAGCTAAATCTGAGCGTTGTGCATGGATTTGCTTAAAAATAAGAATGAATCATGTTTGAATCTGCATTATTTAACGTCCTATGAAGGAAGACTCCAGAGGTAGAGGATGCTCCAGCTCACGTTGAGGCATGGCTGCTGAGCTGAACTTGTTTATTGGGTTGCCTCTGATCTCCAGCTGTCTGTGAGATTCCTGATTTCTCTCTCCAGCAGTCCTTCCTGGTGAGTGGAAGCTTGTGGTTAATGAGACCGCCGCTCCCTCAGCTCTTCGCCTGATCACTCGGTTCGTTCTAGTTTGTAGATTTTTATTACACCAAATTCAGGCCCTTTGATCTTCTGAGAGATTCTTTACATTGCCACCTCCTAAATTTAGTCAAGCTTAAGATCTGGGGAGTCAACTGCAGCAGGATCATGAGCCAAACGGTTGATCTGCATTTGTTGAGCTTCTAGTTCTTTAGGTTTTGCTGCAAACGGCGTCCTCTGCTCCTCTGACCTCCTTCCACGTCTCAGGCCTCTGCTCCATTAACAGCCTCGGCCGCTGAACTTGCCGGGACTCTAAGTAGAATCCATTAGACTCTGATGAATAATTAAATCACATGTGGTAGATTTAGACCGGCTCCCCTCATCCACCCTCTGCTCTTTGTATGTCGGATCGCAGTGTTGGGCAAGCTACTTGTCCAGTGTAGTGAGCTAAGCTATCAGTTACTCAACAATAAATTAAGCTTCACTACACCAAAGCTACCACCTTTAGAATTATAGCAAGCTAAGTTACACTAATGTGTTAAAATTAGCTTAACTACATCAGAAGCTACTTAACGTTGTACCAAGCTAATGTCAATTCAAAATGAGTCTGATGCACTGGTTAAAATATTTATTAAAGATCAGCCAATGACATAACACAGTGTAAACATTGCTTTATGATCAGCATATTAAAATAAAAACTAAAGTAATTAATAGTAGACAAACTAGTAAACAATCTGCTGTTATAAGAACCAAATTAAAGGTACTGTGTAGTGTTCTACACATGGAGACATGGCTATGAGTTTGCATTCAATGGACATCTCTAGGGAAAACAAAACCCTACAAAAGACCTCAATTAAACAGTTGATTCAAGTAACAAACAAAACTGTTTACAAAAGAAGGTGAAAAAATAAAGAAGCTAATTAAGTGATACATATATTTATGCCTCACCATATAATTTAATTTCTACCTACATATTTATTCATTGTATTTTTGGAGGCAATTAATTGAATGCTTATTTATTTATTTATTGAGCATTTATTTATTTATGTATTTATTTTATATACGGTAGAGCTGTTCCTCCATAAAAAATCTTATCTGTGCACAGCCTAAAAACAGATTTATGTAAACATCCTGTCAGGTAAACTAGGCCATGAAAATACAATATCGAAGTTTGACTACTGCTCTCTAATTAGAGTATCTTAGTGGCACATAGATATGGGAGAATTATCCTGCCATAATGCAAGAGCACATAACTTCAATTAGGGAAAAGAATTTCATCTTCTTGCTCTCAAAACTTATAATGCTCACACTCAAAACATGCGCTCTCTCTCAAATATTTTCTCTTCTTTCTCAAATCTTTGTTTCTTATCTCAGATTTAATGCTTCTTGCACAGATATTTTCTCCTCTCGCTTGCCTCCTTCTCTTCGCGCACAAACCGCGCTCTGTTACGTTCGCAAACCCGTAGGCTCTGCTTGCGGATTTGTTTTGCTCTCCCAGACTGCAGTTGGATCGTTGCCTAGCAACCTTTCCAGCCAATAGAACGACAGCCTCGGAAAGGGTGCGCTTGTTTAACCCTACGGAGTGTGCCTGTGCTACTACGCCACTTATAAGAGTGGCGCAGTAGCCACTCTTGGCGTAGTATTTCATCCCATATTGCCAGAACTGGCAATATGGGATGAAATAAAACCTGCTGTAATCTGTTCCCCCTGTCTAAATCAGGCAAAAAAAGGCCCCATCTTTTTTATTTTTGGCTTATAAGCATCTTTTATGATGCAAAAAAATATTACAAGTATATGGTTTACAACCGTTTTCAAGGGGATGAGAACATTTGGACACTGTGAAACAATGAGAGATTTTTTTAATGAACGTATGGTTTCATTTCTTAGTTTTGCCCTGGATTTTGTAGCGTTTGTGGACGCTACGTCGCTACTTGATCAAAACAATAACGTCGCTACAGGAAAGTTACTTGATAAATAAAGCAGCGACGCTACGGTCAAGCTACTGGAAAATGTAGTTAAACTAATAGCTTCGCTACATGTAGCGGCGCTACTGCCCATCACTGTTGGATCGCTGCTTTGCTCAGAGGGAGGAGAAGGAGCCATGTTGAGAACGTACCGCCGAGTCATAAACAAGCTTAGAAAGAGGAACTGAGCGTCCCTCTTGGATCTCACCGTGTTTTTTTTTACCACAGAGACAGATATCTGGCGAAATTTTAAACTTAATTTTTCAAGCTTTGCATTTTTCAGTCATGATTTCAGGTATTATTGACTTTGTCTGATCGTTTTTTCTTTTCATCGACTCGCCGCTGAGTCTAAAAAAACACATTTCAATCAGGTTCATTTTTCCCCAAACAAAAGAATTTACTTCAACTAACATTTCAAAGAAAATTCACTCATGCATGATTTCCTCAATAAATATTTAAGTTTAAAATGTCAGAAAAAAATGAAAATTAAATTAGTTTCCATCCATAGACATGGGCAGTAATTACTTATATTTACTTTATTACAATAGCAAAAACATTTTGACAAAAACATACTTTTTACAACTCAAGCAAGAGTAAAATCTAACGTGACTTTAAAAGAAAATGATTGACAATTTGTTACTACCATTGATGACACCAAGATCATTTCGGAGGTATTTATTTATTTAGGTTTAAATTGTGATTTATAAACTAAAAACTGATTGTATGCGATGAACTTAGTCTCCTGAAAAACTGAACAGCTGATATTCCGTAAAAATTCAAAAAATATCCACTGGACTTGGTTTTCAAGATTTGAAGATGTTTCGCCACCTCTCCAGGAAGCTTTCTCAATTCAAATGTCTGGATCCGCAGTGAGTTTGAGTCTTATATAGACAACGCCTTGTATCGCTTGGAAACATGCAAATGGAAACCGATGAATGGGCCGTTAGTTCCATCGTTAGCCTGTAATATCTGAACCTGTCTATGATTCTAGGGGTCGGTCGTTAAAGGGGGGATTGTCATTAAGGGGGGGATTGTCTCCTGTAATACCTGAAACCTGTCCATGATTGTTAAGGGTTGGTCGTTAAAGAGGTATTGTTCACCTTTTTTGAGAAATTGAGAAAGCTTCCTGGAGAGGTGGCGAAACGTCTTCAAATCTTGAAAACCAAGTCCAGTGGATATTTTTTGAATTTTTACGGAATGACTATGACCTGGATGACTGAGAACCTTCATCAGCATATTGCACTCCATTTTGGGAAGGTGAACAATACCTCTTTAACGACCAACCCTTAACAATCATGGACAGGTTTCAGGTATTACAGGAGACAATCCCCCCCTTAATGACAATCCCCCCTTTAACGACCGACCCCTAGAATCAAAGACAGGTTCAGATATTACAGGCTAACGATGGAACTAACGACCCATTCATCGGTTTCCATTGCATGTTTCCAAGCGATACAAGGCGTTGTCTATATAAGACTCAAACTCACTGCGGATCCAGACATTTGAATTGAGAAAGCTTCCTGGAGAGGTGGCGAAACGTCTTCAAATCTTGAAAACCAAGTCCAGTGGATATTTTTTGAATTTTTACGGAATGAGAACCTTCATCAGCTGTTGCTGATGAAGGTTCTCAGCGCCAATTTGCAAGTTTCTCAGCGCCTTTTAATAAAGCAGTAGCTCGAGGGTTTGGGCATACGAGCTGCGCTTCATCGTTAACATACATTGTCGCTATGGTTACTGCCACAAACAAGCCATTAAAGCCATTGAGTCCATCTGTCACTGGAAGAGGCGCAACGATTGTGCCACTGATTCGAGTGCACAGGCACCAATCCGAGCACGCGGTGAGACAGGTATTCAGGGTTTATATATCAGGAGCGTGCGCTCCACCCGCAGCCCTCGCCCTCCACCCGCAGACCTCGCGCTCCACCCGCAGCCCTCGCGCTCCACCCGCAGTCCTCGCGCTCCACCCGCAGTCCTCGCGATCCACCAGCTGGCCTCGCGTTCAACCCGCAGTCCTCGCGCTCCACCCGCAGTCCTCGCGCTCCACCCGCAGTCCTCGTGCTCCACCAGCTGGCCTCGCGCTCCACCAGCTGGCCTCGCGTTCCACCCGCTGGTCTTGCGCTCCACAAGCTGGTCTTGCGTTCCACCCGCAGTCTTCGCGCTCCACCCGCAGTCCTTGCGCTCCACCCGCTGGCCTCGCGCTCCACCCGCAGTCCTCGCGCTCCACCAGCTGGTCTCGCGTTCCATCAGCTGGTCTCGCGCTCGAAACACTGACCTCACGCTTGACACATAGACCTCTCGCTCGACCCACTGTTGACGCCATCAACCCGCTGTCCTCGCCTCCATTCGCTGTGCTCGCCTCCACCCGCAGTCCTCGCCATCGACCCATTGTCCTCTCGCTTGACCCACTGTCTAAGCATTAAACCCACTGTGCTCGCAATTGACTCACTGTCCTCGGCGACCCACTGGCCTTGCCATCGACCCACTGTATATATGAACCACAACATCAACCAATCACACTCTGCTTTCTTTCATCCAATCAAAGCATTTGTTCCCAATTTTGCTTGGTTAAAGTGATGGAGGTGAACCCTGGAAGATTGCATCATGGTTTAAGTTAGTCACTCCCACAGACTGCCACTCTGGGTCCCTGAGTAAGACCCTTAACCCCACACTGCTCCCTGTGCGCCACACAATAGCAGCCCACTGCTCCCCAAGGGGATGGGTTATTAAAGAATAATAAAATAAATTAATCAAAATAAAAGAAATGTGTACCTTTGTTTGGTGCAAATATCTTACGAATGTGTTTTCCTACCTGAGGCATGGTTGGGGTAGAGGTCGCTGATCATAGATGGATGGTGGACCACCTGCATGTACTGAGGAGGCGCCACCATGTGGCTGATGTGTTCCTCTGTGTCAGAGCTGTGCCAGACGCTCACCTGGTTGGAGGACAGAGGGAAGCTGATTGGTCAGGACTCCTGCTTTTTAAATCTGTTTGACCTACAAAGATTGTTTCTAGTTGTAACATTTCAGACAACATTTATTCATCTTCCTAACCTAAAGCTGATTTTACTACAGTATATAAAACAAAGAATATTTGTGGTGGGAGCCTGACATCTACTCATTAAAAAACAAAAGGTTTAATTAAAACACCTGATTTGGTTGGAAATCGGATTAATATGCAGACTGCTGATCTGTGTGGTAAAAATATGATTTTCACATCTTTATCATAAAGGGTGGCATCAGGCTTCAGGAACGCATTATGTTACAAAGTTCTTCTGACAGTGAGTTAAAACTATTTCTACTAAATAAGAAAGGCATTTAAAATCATATGAGAAGAACTCTGACCATCATCACACTACTTCCCAAAGTAAATTTGGGAGTACTTGATTACTGTACTAAATCTACTAGTTCCTTGATGTTCCTCAGTTGCAGTTTTTCTTTGTTGAAATGAAATTTCATCATGGCAGATAGCAGCCCATCCATCCATTTTTTTTCTGTCAGTTGAGGTCGCGAGGGATGCTGGTGGTCCAGCTGTCTACAAACAAGAGGCGGGGTCCACCTTGGACAGGGCGCCAGTCTATCGCAGGGCAACAGAGAGACAAACAACCCTTCACAGACCTAAGGAGAATTTAGAAAATTAACCCTACAGTCATGTTTTAGGACTGTGGGAGGAAGCTTGAGTACCCGGAGAGAACCCACACGTGCACATGGATAACATGGAAACTCCATGCAGACAGAGCCAGCGCTGGGAATTGAACCCGGATCCATCTTGCCGCAAGGCAGCAGAGCTACCCACTGTTAAACTGAGCAGCCTAGATAGCTGCCCTTAGGACTGAATCTGGACGCCACTGATTTAGAGATTTTATGACCTTCCACACTGTGAGAAACACAGAGCAGATATTATTTGTAGGCTAACATTTTTATTAAAGTGTTAGTTTTGGATGAGTTCTCAAAGCAGAGTTATAGTGTCTGCCTGGTAATAGATTCAACCATCCATCCATTCATCCATTTTCCTTCATGCTTATCCCAAGTGGGATCGCTAGGGTTGCGAGCAGTGTTGGGAAAGTTCTCTTTCTACATGAACTAGTTCAAAGTTCAGTTCACACATTTTAAAATGAACTAGTTCATAGTTCTTTTTTTTCATATATTGCTCAATTACACCATAGCCTACTGTAGAACCACAGACAGCAATTATTTTATCAGTTGTAACACTGAAACTGTGCGTCAGATTTCATCTTCATATCCAGTTTTGAATCCTTATCCAACCAGGGTTTACATTAGCATTGAGGGGACAGCATTTCCCCATTGTTGCTTTAAGGCTTTGTTGCTGTCCATCACTTCACACTAGTAGCAGCTGCAGCTTTCACCCCTACAGTATATTCTCAAAAACATCAAGAAAAATGTGCTGCTTGAATGGTCTTTTTTATGAGGAATTATTAAAAGAAAAACAGGAAAGTAGTCTTTAAGGTGCAAATGTTTTTTTAATTTTAATAATTTTTTCTATTTGAAATTCCATTTCAATACATACTAAAAAGGAATCCTGGAATCCTGGAAAATTATACCAGGCAGGTTTAACAAACAAGTTACATGAATAGTAAAACCCTCAAGAACATTTTACTAACACAAACTGAGGGACCAGGCTGAGGTAGGAATTTAAGGTTACTGAAGTGCGGATTTTTTTACTGAAAGCCGGCGGGCAAAGTTTGCAGAGAAATGTAAGATTGTTGCCATCATCCTCACGACCACCTGGTCATAAACCTGTTTTAAGTGATCATGCTGCTGCTTTGTCGCCTCCACGGTCGCCTCCATGCTGCTGCGGCTTCCACGCTGCATTTTGTTTGGATGACGCACGCGGCTGTAGGCTACGACGCTGGTAGCTGGTGTTGCCAGATTGGGTGTTTTTCCCGCTACATATTAAGGCCTGTTTACGGTGTGATTTAGCCGGGGTTTCGCCTGGAGGGCTCTATAGAAATCTGGCAACATATTGAACGGAGTTGAACTGAGAGAGCGTGCCGTTCACAGACACCAGAATGAACGAGTTCACAATAACGTTCATCAGGCAGTAATGCAGTACGTTCAGTTCACGTTCGCCCAAAATATGAACGAGTTCATGAACTTTCGTTCAATGAACGCGTTCAGGCACAACACTGTGGGTGCCTATCTCCTGCTGTCTACGGGCGAGAGGCGGGGTCCACCCTGGACAGGTCGACAGTCCATCGCAACCTTAAACCTCTATTCCAATTTGCATATTTTGAGAACTTGGAAACTGGAACAGACAGACGGTCCATACCAAAGGGGTGGACCCGTCCATCCATCCATTTTCTTACACGCTTGTCCCGAGTGGGGTCGCGAGGGGTGCTGGTGCCTATCTCCAGCAGTCAATGGGCGAGAGGCGGGGTATGGACTGGACTGGACAGGTCGCCAGTCCATCGCAGGGCAACACAGAGACAAACAGGACAAACAACCATTCAGGCACACACTCACACCTACGGACAATTTAGAGAAGCCAATCAACCAAACAGTCATGTTTTTGGACTGTGGGAGGAAGCCGGAGTACCCGGAGAGAACCCACACATGCTCAGGGAGAACATGCAAACTCCATGCAGAAAGACCCAGCGCTGGGAATTAAATCCAGAACCTTCTTGCTGCAAGAAGACTGACCCGTCTGTCCGTTCCAATTTGCAAGTTTTCTAACCAAAACCAGGCTTTGTTGGGCTGCTGTATAAATCCTGGAACTTAACGCTATTTCTGACTTTTTTAATTGAAAAAGCTTCCTAGATGGAAGAGAAACGTCTTTAAATTCGGAAACAAAGTCCAGTGGATGGTTTTAAAATGTTCCTTTTTTGGAATGACTATGATCTCCATAGTGCAGACTGGTACATTTATCACTGTTATTAAGAATGAATGTTACCAGGAGTTCATCATTTCCCTTTTGCGTTACCAACGCTGAATAGCTTTTATAATCCTTTTAAATAGGAGATAACTGAACGTTCTGCTGCATTTGCCACCATATTATTCTGCACTGCACTGAACTTTTTCATATAAATCCTTTTTTGCATCATTATTTGAAACGTTTTCTACTGCATTGTTACATTCTGATCGCTGCTGCACTTTATATTGCAATGTTATAAAATGCCAACTGCAATCTCCTTGCACTGCCGTAAGCTGTATGCAACGAAAATTCATTCTGTATACACTCTGCACAAGTTTGTCTGAGTCTAAGTCTTTTTATTTCCTGGTGAAAAGAGTAAAGAACTTTCTAGTTTTCCGGTTTTTCATCAGCTGACAAACAGCAGTAATACCTCAGATTTGTTTTGCAGTGAAAGTCCTGTTCATGTTCTATTTGCTTCTGGTGTAATTGCCATTATTGTGCCTATTAGGCTGCAGTGAAACATTCATACTTGCCCTCTTGGCTTTCGCCTGGGAGATTCAGAAGACGGAGGGAATGAAGCCGAGCCTCCAATAAAATCCCCCAAACAGCTGCTGAAACGCCGTTCTAAGTAGCTCCATTTCTGAGGTTATTTTCATTTGGGCCTGAGGCAAGCATTTTGCCTTATTTATGTTAAATTAGATCCAAGCTAGATGGGCGTCCCTATTTACCCCAAATACGCTGCCTTTATTGGCTCAGATTTCGACAAATAAATGATTTAAGGTCGAAATGACCCAGAGAGGCACAATAATGGCGGGTAGAAAGCATGTGAAAAATAAAAACATAAAGAAGCTACAGAGAAATCTGATAATATTGAAAAGGAGCTGGATGGCTGACCTCGATGGTGAACTCATTGCTGGTGTAGCGTCCGTTGAGCTCTGAGCAGGTCAGGCGAAACCTCCTCTCCGTTAGCTTTCCAGGCTGCAGGTGGTAGTAATGCACCTGTCTGATCACCTGCTCGTAGTTCATCATGGAGTCCACGCCTGAGGACAAGGGGAGGGGGGGGTGTTACTCTTCTATACATCCAGCAGATGTGCTGCTTTGGTGTTACTGTTGGTTGCCTACCATATATGGACATGCCAGATGTGGAGTTGGTGGCGTCGAGATGCTTTCCCAGAAGCGCACTTAGCTGCAGCTGAAGAGATTCTTGCTTTGGGTTTAGCTCCGCCCCCAACACAAGAATGTCACAGTAGTCCAAGTTGTGAATGATTTCCTCCAGGACACCAGGTTGATTAGCTGCACGAACAAAGACACCAGAGATGGCAAAAGTACTCACTTTCCGTACTTGAGTAAAAGTACAGATACTTGTGTTAAAAAATACTCTGGTAAAAGTGGAAGTACTGATTAAACTTCTTTACTCAAGTAAAAGTAACAAAGTACAGGCTTGTAAATTTACTTAAAGTATAAAAGTAAAAGTAGAAACCACTTTTTTCATGCCGTTGCCTACATTTTAAATGGATGTCTGCCAATAGGACTAGATCTCCGTTGTGTTCATTTTCAATCATCTCGTCGTCCATGCTACTATGCTAACACCACTGCCACCAAGCTGCAATGATTTGCCGCCAATGAATACCGCCGAATCTGTCGATTCATCTTGTAGTGGTGCGTCAAATGCAACGTAGATTCCCATCCAATTAGATTGAATTTGGTATTGATGACGTGAAAAATAATAACGGTAACTCCATTGAAATGATTCAAAACTAAAGTAACGAGTCAATTTTTTAAAATGTAAGGAGTAGAAAGTACAGATATTTGTGTAAAAATGTAAGGAGTAGAAGTAAAAAGTCACCATAAAAATAAGTAGTAAAGTAAAGATATCAGAAAAATCTACTTGAGTACAGTAACGAAGTATTTGTACTTCGTAACTTCCCATCTCTGAGAAACCAGCATCACTATGAAACACAGATTTATGACTGAGAAGCTAGGGGGCCATCAGGAATTTGGTGCCCCATGAAACACATTGACATTGGGCCCTCAACTCTGCTGCTTATTTACAAATTTTCTTGATAATTTGTTTCTTTCGCTACCACTATGTGACATTTAAATTCGTAGAGAAGCGGCTGTTCCAACCGTTGCATTTCCGAATTCTCCCGAGTGGTGCACGACTTTATACGAGTGAATAAAGTTAATGTGATTGGTCGTTTATCAAGGGGGCGGGATTGTTGTGGTGGAAGGTTCACAAGCAAGTTTGATTGTGGCTGGTTTGTTGGAAGCATCTCGCTAACAAGTTAGCAACTTAGTGCTAGCAGGTTCCCAAAGGGAAATTCCATTGGGACCAAGTAGCACTAAATTGGTGACTTAGAAACAACACTGTCAAGGAACGCTAAATATATATATATATATATATATATATATATATGCTTTTTGTGTCTCTGCTTCTGTCTCCTTGAACCCCAGTGGGCCTCAGCAGATGGCCGCTCACACTGAGCCTGGTTCTGCTGGAGGTTTCTTCCTGTTAAAAGGGAGTTTTTCCTCTCCACTGTCGCTACAAGCATGCTTAGTGTGAGGGATTGCTGAAGAGTCAATGAGTCGATGCAATCGACTGGTTTTCCGTAGATAGAAAACTTTGAATCAATTTGACTGGATGATCTGGTTGAACTGTAAAGTGCCTTGAGATGACATGTGTTGTGAATTTGGCGCTATATAAATAAACTGAATTGAATTGAATAGATATACAGGTGCTGGTCATAAAATTAGAATATCATGAAAAAGTAGATTGATTTCAGTAATTCCATTTAAAAAGTGAAACTTGTATATTATATTCATACATTACATACAAACTCCTATATTTCAGATGTTTATTTTGTTTAATTTTGATGATTACAAATGACAACAAATGAAAATCTCAAATTCATCATATCAGAAAATTAGAATATTACTGAAGACCAATAAAAACAAAGGATTTATAGAAATGTTGGCCAACTGAAAAGTATGAACATGAAAAGTATGAGCATGTACAGCACTCAGTATTTAGTTGGGCCTCCTTTGGCCTGTATTACTGCAGCAATGCGGCGTGGCATGGAGTCGATCAGTCTGTGGCACTGCTCAGGTGTTATGATAGCCCAGGTTGCTCTAATAGTGGCTTTTAGCTCTTCTGAATTGTTGGGTCTGGTGTATTGCATCTTCTTCTTCACAATACCCCATAGATTTTCTATGGGGTTAAGGTCAGGAGAGTTTGCTGGCCAATTAAGAACAGGGATACCATGGTCCTTCAACCAGGTACTGGTAGCTTTGGCACTGTGTGCAGGTGCCAAGTCCTGTTGGAAAATGAAATCTGCATCTCCAAAAAGTTGGTCAGCTGCAGGAAGCATGAAGTGCTCTAAAACTTCCTGGTATGTGGCTGCGTTGACCCTGGACCTCAGAAAACACAATGGACCAACACCAGCAGATGACATGGCACCCCAAACCATCACTGACTGTGGAAACTTTACACTGGACTTCAAGCAACGTGGATGAAGTGCCTCTCTTCTTTTCCTCCAGACTCTGGGACCTTGATTTCCAAAGGAAATGCAAAATTTACTTTCATCAGAGAACATGACTTTGGACCACTCACCAGCAGTCCAGTCCTGTTTCTCTTTAGCCCAGGCAAGACGCTTCTGACGCTGTCTGTGGTTCAAGAGTGGCTTGACACAAGGAATGCGACAGCAGAAACCCATGTCTTTCATACGTCTGTGTGTGGTGGTTCTTGAAGCACTCACTCCAGCTGCAGTCCACTCTTTGTGAATCTCCCCCACATTTTTGAATGGGTTTTGTTTCACAATCCTCTCCAGGGTGCGGTTATCTCTCTTGCTTGTACACTTTTTTCGACCACATCTTTTCCTTCCCTTCGCCTCTCTATTAATGTGCTTGGACACTGAGCTCTGTGAACAGCCAGCCTCTTTAGCGATGACCTTTTGTGTCTTGCCCTCCTTGTGCAAGGTGTCGATGGTCGTCTTTTGGACAACTGTCAAGTCAGCAGTCTTCCCCATGATTGTGTAGCCTATAGAACTAGACTGAAAGACCATTTAAAGGCTTTTGCAGGTGGTTTGAGTTAATTAGCTGATTAGAGTGTGGCACCAGGGGCCATCAATTTTGAACCTTTTCACAATATTCTAATTTTCTGATATGATGAATTTGAGATTTTCATTTGTTGTCATTTGTAATCATCAAAATTAAACAAAATAAACATCTGAAATATATGAGTTTGTATGTAATGTATGAATATAATATACAAGTTTCACTTTTTAAATGGAATTACTGAAATCAATCTACTTTTTCATGATATTCTAATTTTATGACCAGCACCTGTAGTTTATATATATATATATATAGTGATTTTGTCCACCTAGCTGTATTTTTGATGTAGTTACCAAAGCGACAAACGGCTGCATTTATTTTGTCAGGGAAAACTAATCCTGAGTCAGTTAAAAGTCAGGGAATTCTGAAATGATGTCAGACTGTGGAAACCCTGAATAAAATAACTATGTATAATGATTCTCTAGAAAAGTCACATTATATTAATAGTATTATCTCGTATAAACATACCGTGACTCTAAAATAAAAGTTATTCATTGGTGACATTGACTTCTGTCTGTGATTTATCTTAAGTTTTTAACCTGTCAAGTTTTTTTTTTTTAGATTTTTAACATTACAATTTATATTTTTCCAAGCACACAACAGTTTAAAGCAAAGTTTAGTTTGAAAAGAATGTGCAGGAAGGATGTCAGCACGGTAATGCATGTTAAGCATGTTAACACGGTAATGTAGGCTTGAGTTCATTATCTGACGCATGCAGATACACACCAGGAACCTGGAAACTTAAAAAATACTGAATTACAAAAAAACATTAAAAAAAACAAACATGTTTCATTGATATATATACAAAAATGAATATTAGGAACTATATTTATCATTATATTGGGCAAGTAAAAATTGTTTCTGGGCAAATGAAATGTGGAGGTCACTTGCCCAAAGGGCAAGTGGTAAAAATCCTAAACATCAATCCCTGTATATATATATATATATATATATATATATATATATATATATATATATATATATATATATATATATATATATATATATATATATATATATATATATATATATATATATATTTATTTATATATATAGTCTGCTTTTATACATTTATGTATGTTTTTTATAATGAATCTTAATTCAAAGTTCCAAACATTCTTTATTTAGAAATTTAATAAATGTATTTCTTTTTTTATAAATCCCAAAATGAATTGATAGAAAATTTGACTGCTTCAGTTTTTTTAAACTGCAGCTCTACATTAGGCCTTTAATGTCTTTATTGTTTTTTCTCACTAATGGAGCAAAACGTTACCAACGCAGCAAATAAATTAGAACTTGTCAGTTTTCTAGTTTATAACGATACAAAGTCTTTAGGAAGCCTTAATATAAGCAGGTGAAAAAGCAAAGGAAAACGACAGCATTCCTAGACACCAATTACCAGTAACTGTCTGAGCAAAGCAAGCGGCATCGTGATCCCAACTTCCTCCCATCGCAGCTCTGACTGGTTTCTGGAGAGGCACTGAGAGCTTCACTTCTCACCGCTACCCAGACTGCAGGTTCCCAAGGGACGGAGCCGAGAACGGCCATTTAACGGCGCCCCAGTGGGCCCAGACCCAAATGTGATGTTCATGTTTGGAGGTGGGGGGGTTGGCAGACTCAGTGAGGGGCAGAAAAAAACAACAAAGAAATGAAAAGAGCAAACAAAAAGCATGGAAAGTTTTCTATAGGAGGAAAATTAGGTTTATATTCATGAAGACAAGAGAGAAGCAGGAATTGGATGTTTAAGAGTCGATGTCACAATTTCTCCAATGTGAGATCAATAAAGTTCTATGTTTTGTTTAAACCACCTTCTGTTCGAGTGAATCAGCAGAAACGAGGTAAAATAAAGCTCTGCAATTATCTCTCTTTGATTTGACTTGCTAATATTAGTTACTAGCAGGTGAAATTTAGAGAGGGCGACCTTTATGATTTATATTTTAAACCTTTAAAAAACGTTTCTGAAACAAAGCAGTGCCAACATTTCATTTAACCTTGTTCCTAAAAACTAAAAAAAAAAAAAATTTTTACAGAAACAACATACAACTTGTTTGTTTTATCATCATAGAGAAAGGATCCTATTTCCAAATATGTCTTTTGGAAATAGATAAAATCGAGATAAACTGAGGAAATGTAAGCCAGAATTTCATGTGTGATACATCATTTGAAAGCTAACACCTTCTCATTACTGAAAATATTATGAAAAAAACTGCCTAAACTGCATCAGTTCAAACGGGACTCAAATGTCAACCACAAATACAGAAAATTTCTGACCTATAACAGTTCCAGAGCTGTGGGGCTTTGAACTTTATCGTCACCAGTGTCTCCAAAACTCTCCAAATGTGCCAGATTGTGCCCAAGTGTGCCATTTCACCCATAGAATAACACTAACGCATTTTGATGGCCAGAAAACATATATGAAGCAAGTATTTTTATTTGCTATATATTAGGGGTGGAACGGTTCACAAAGTCCACGGTTTCGTAGTCACGGTTTTCGGTTCGGTATATGTTGATTGTTAGCCTGACATGTTGGTCGTGTTGCTGTTAGCATAAACAAAACGTGTTGCACAATGCTTGCACACTGTTGCACTTTTATCCACAACTTTCTTTCCGCCGTCATCGTAGGTCACTCTAAATGCAAAGTGGTCCCATACAGCAGACCTATAAAGTGCTGCTGGCGCGTCTTCCAACTCCTGTTCTTTCCCACTCGCCATACCCACACAATTCTCCACAACAATTAATTTTTTTCTGCTACACCCGGCTAAGCTGCTTCGCTTCTTCCTCTTCTTGTTTACTACTGGTGGTTGGCTTTGGTCGCAGTACCGCCACCTTCTGCTCTGGAGTGTACACGCTTCGCCTATGAGAAAAAGGAGCCGCGTTCGTCGTTGGATCGTCAACTTGAAGAGGGAGGATTTGCCATCGAACTTCTGGCCAGAGAAAAAACCCGTAATATGTAGCCAACATTTGGAAGAAGAATGTTTTCAAGATGACTTGGATAATAGCGCGTTGTGACAAACACCAGATACAGCAATGGGACTTGATCAACAGCCGATACCGCACCGTGAGGTCACTAACCAGTAGGTGGCAGTAGTGTTCTTTGACAAACATGGATGCCTCCAGTAAAGCACATTCACATGAAAATTACTCTGAATTAAAAACACTGATCATTTATTGAACAGTGTATTAATTTCATATTTAAAGTACTGAAGTTTGAATTCTGAATATAAACGGACTTTTCCTTTAAGCCTCTGATGACCAAGTTTTGAAAATTAACAGAACAATCTTTCATACAACAAGAACTAAAAGTCAGACTCCCTAACAAAGCTTTTAAATGAAGGATTCTCCTCCCTGTTGGTGGAAATCTGTCTTGGGTAAATATTTCAGCAGGTGTTTTTCATATTCATGGTGTGTTCGCTCATTCATGAAGCCCCACGGCACCTTTTCACATCACCTGTCTCACCAAACAAACCTTCAGAGAAAGCCAAACATTTCGCGGCACCTCCTGAGACGTGGATGAGCAGACGCTTCTTTCATGAGCTGCATCTGTACAATCTGTCAATTCAAGGAATCAAAAAGTTGTCTGCCTGTCGCAACGGAAAAACCTCTACAGTTTGCTCGAACAATGCAATCAGGAGAATCCATCATGGTTAGTTCAACTCAAGCCAGTTCAGTTTGTAATGTCTGCTTTTCAATTTGCTTTACAGAATGTCACTGAGTTCAATGAACTTTTTAGTTCATACATGTCTATAAAGAGGATGAAATTATATATTTGAAGCTTTTCATAAAAAAAAAATGCATTAAGTTTGCATTGATATTTAGCCCTTGTGCAAATCTTTGAGTGGTGCATCTACAAGTTTTACTAGTGATGGCTTCAAGTGGCGGCATGAAGCGTTTTAACACACTGGCAAACTACACTCACCGGCCACTTTATTAGGTACCCCATGCTAGTAACGGGTTGGACCCCCTTTTGCCTTCAGAACTGCCTCAATTCTTGGTAGCATAGATTCAACAAGGTGCTGGAAGCATTCCTCAGGGAGTTTGGTCCATATTGACATGATGGCATCACACAGTTGCCGCAGATTTGTCGGCTGCACATCCATGATGCGAATCTCCCGTTCCACCACATCCCAAAGATGCTCTATTGGATTGAGATCTGGTGACTGTGGAGGCCATTTGAGTACAGTGAACTCATTGTCATGTTCAAGAAACCAGTCTGAGATGATTCCAGCTTTATGACATGGCGCATTATCCTGCTGAAAGTAGCCATCAGAAGTTGGGTACATTGTGGTCATAAAGGGATGGACATGGTCAGCAACAATACTCAGGTAGGCTGTGGCGTTGCAACGATGCTCAATTGGTACCAAGGGGCCCAAAGAGTGCCAAGAAAATATTCCCCACACCATGACACCACCACCACCAGCCTGAACCGTTGATACAAGGCAGGATGGATCCATGCTTTCATGTTGTAGACGCCAAATTCTGCCCCTACCATCCGAATGTCGCAGCAGAAATCGAGACTCATCAGACCAGGTAACGTTTTTCCAATCTTCTATTGTCCAACTTCGATGAGCTTGTGCAAATTGTAGCCTCAGTTTCCTGTTCTTAGCTGAAAGGAGTGGCACCCGGTGTGGTCTTCTGCTGCTGTAGCCCATCTGCCTCAAAGTTCCACGTACTGTGCGTTCAGAGATGCTCTTCTGCCCACCTTGGTTGTAACGGGTGGTTATTTGAGTCACTGTTGCCCTTCTATCAGCTCCAACCAGTCTGGCCATTCTCCTCTGACCTCTGGCATCAACAAGGCATTTCCGCCCACAGAACTGCCGCTCACTGGATGTTTTTTCTTTTTCGGACCATTCTCTGTAAACCCTAGAGATGGTTGTGCGTGAAAATCCCAGTAGATCAGCAGTTTCTGAAATACTCAGACCAGCCCTTCTGGCACCAACAATCATGCCACGTTCAAAGTCACTCAAATCACCTTTCTTCCCCATACTGATGCTCGCTTTGAACTGCAGGAGATTGTCTTGACCATGTCTACATGCCTAAATGCACTGAGTTGCCGCCATGTGATTGGCTGCTTAGAAATTAAGTGTTAACGAGCGGCCGGTGGCCGGTGAGTGTATATTGATATTGTGTCACTGAATACTGACACTGATACTGGACATTTAGAAACACTACAGGCATACTATGACAGACTAAACTGACACTAATTTGATGACCTATGTCAGGGATAACATTAAAAATCAGCGGGTCAGAGTAAAGAAAATCATCAACAAGTAAACATCCGGAGACATTTTTAATTTTAATCTGTTACTTTAAACAGAATTTAACACTGAAATAAAATGAGGTGTTTATGCATCCATGTTATACATTTAACTTTTAAATAAAAATATATTGAAAAATAAAATAAAAATAGGGGGGATACAGGTGGCGCAGTGGTTAGTGCACACGACCCATGTACAGAGGCCTTAGTCCTCAATGCAGCCGACCCGGGTCCGGGTTTGAATCCGACCTGTGGTCCTTTGCCGCATGTCTCTCATTCCTCCTTTCCTGTCAGCCTACTGTCAAAAAAATTAGCCACTAGTGCCGTAAAATCTAATAAAAAAAAAAAATCACATTTTAAAATCTGAATTGTTTTTGAAGTAGAGAACAAAAATCGTTCAATTTGGTATATAGACAATTTCCTGATTCACATATTTTATCAAACACCTGAAATGACCATTTGTTATTTTCTTTCTTTTTTCTGTCTTAATGTTGGCAGTGGGCTTTAGGCTGCCCTGCAAGGCTTTAAACCTGGGTTTAACCGGAGACTAAGCCATTCTCAAGCACATATCAAGGAGCTCATTTTGAGCCTGGATCCAGATTTATTGTTGATTCTGTTCATGGTGGAGAATCCTGCTTCACAGCAGCAGGTTGAGCCAAACATCCTCTAAATGTGCAGGGTCATCTTTGAGCACGCCATTTCACTTTTCTTTCACCAGTTCACCGCAGTTCTTCCAGCAGTCCACACTTTCTCTGCTCTCTTTTTCTCATGGTCTTCTCCTTCTTTCCCATCGCCCGGCTTGCCACAGGTTTGCCTGCTGTGTCTAAAACTAGCAGCAGCAGCAACCCAGACTGACAGCTCATTGGCTCATTTGGATCACGTAGCCTGGAGCCGGACGCTCCCCAGGGCTTTACCGTATTAACAGGAGAAGCAGTGCAAGTGAAATTAGACACTGTCGTCAGACAACATGCGGTAATTTATAGATTTTTTAAATCAGGTCTGGATCCGGACTGCGGTCCACTAATCCGTGACCTCTGCAGCAGGCCAACACAGGTTTTTTTTTTTTTTTTTATAAAAATAATTATATGTGTCAAACAAATGTGACCCCAAATTCCTTTTTTTTTTATAACCTTAATAACCAACCTTCATGTGGAAGTCTGTGATGTGCTTAGCTTTATAAATGAGGCCCCCGGACACTATAACTTTAACCATTGCCCGTAGCTCAGTTAGTTTGAAAACAATAGACCTTACACTGCAAAAAATCAAAATCTAGATAAGTCATTTTTTCTTAAAATAAGTGCATTTGTTCTTGAATTGAGGAGGTAAAACAAACATTTTGCCAATGGAACAAGACAATTTACACTTAATATAAGAAAACACAATTTCATTGTCTTATTTCAAGTGCATATTATCTAATTATCTTATTTTAGGAGTAAAATTACTCATTCCATTGGCAAACTATCTCATTTACCAACTCAAATTAAGGGTGAATACACTTAATTTAAGAAATTTTTACTTATTTCTAGATCGTTTTTGCAGTGTATAAGTGAATGTGTGTTTTTTTTGTAGCTTTGATGAAATACACTATATTGCCAAAAGTATTTGCTCACCCATCCAAATTATTGGAATCAGGTGTTCCAATCACTTCCATGGCCACAGGTGTATAAATTCAAGCACCTAGGCATGCAGACTGTTTTTACAAACATTTGTGAAAGAATGGGTCGCTCTCAGGAGCTCAGTGAATTCCAGCGTGGAACTGTGATAGGATGCCACCTGTGCAACAAATCCAGTCGTGAAATTTCCTCGCTCCTAAATATTCCACAGTCAACTGTCAGCTGTATTATAAGAAAATGGAAGTGTTTGGGAACGACAGCAACTCAGCCACGAAGTGGTAGGCCACGTAAACTGACGGAGCGGGGTCAGCGGATGCTGACGCGCATAGTGCGAAGAGGTCGCCAACTTTCTGCAGAGTCAATCACTACAGACCTCCAAACTTCATGTGGCCTTCAGATTAGCTCAAGAACAGTGCGCAGAGAGCTTCATGGAATGGGTTTCCATGGTCGAGCAGCTGCATCCAAGCCATACATCACCAAGTGCAATGCAAAGCGTCGGATGCGGTGGTGTAAAGCACGCCGCCACTGGACTCTAGAGCAGTGGAGACGCGTTCTCTGGAGTGACGAATCGCGCTTCTCCATCTGGCAATCTGATGGACGGGTCTGGGTTTGGCGGTTGCCAGGAGAACGGTACTTGTCTGACTGCATTGTGCCAAGTGTAAAGTTTGGTGGAGGGGGGATTATGGTGTGAGGTTGTTTTTCAGGAGCTGGGCTTGGCCCCTTAGTTCCAGTGAAAGGAACTCTGAATGCTTCAGCATACCAAGACATTTTGGACAATTCCATGCTCCCAACTTTGTGGGAACAGTTTGGAGCTGGCCCCTTCCTCTTCCAACATGACTGTGCACCAGTGCACAAAGCAAGGTCCATAAAGACATGGATGACAGAGTCTGGTGTGGATGAACTTGACTGGCCTGCACAGAGTCCTGACCTCAACCCGATAGAACACCTTTGGGATGAATTAGAGCGGAGACTGAGAGCCAGGCCTTCTCGTCCAACATCAGTGTGCGACCTCACAAATGCGCTTCTGGAAGAATGGTCAAAAATTCCCATAAACACACTCCTAAACCTTGTGGACAGCCTTCCCAGAAGAGTTGAAGCTGTTCTAGCTGCAAAGGGTGGACCGACGTCATATTGAACCCTATGGATTAGGAACGGGATGTCACTTAAGCTCATATGTGAGTCAAGGCAGGTGAGCAAATACTTTTGGCAATATAGTGTAAGTACATAAAAGCCTATTTTTTTATTTTTATTTTTATAAAAAATGTGAAAAAAAGAAAATAATGCTTTAAAAGGCTCTTAATTTGTACCTTGAAACGCTTCTTTTTATAAGCACACCCACAGTAGGAGAAACTGCCTTGAAAGTCCCACTATAATAGCTCTAAGAGACACAAAAGTTTAAACTTACATAAAATGCAGAGAAAGTGACCTCCAGATACGAACTTGAGAGAATCAGAAACTAAAAAGATGCTCCTCTGTGTCTGCACCGATAAACAACTCTTCCCGCTGGAAGCAGCAGCGATTCATTCACCTGCAGCACAGTCCAGCCTGTTTGGTCTGCAGGTATCAGTCCCTCCAATTCAGCGACTGCAGATCTCCTAATGCTGGATGAGGCCTGTATACCTGCCTGAGGACCGTTTCCGTTACTCCGCCATGACCGATTGTAAACGAGTGCGACAGTTAAATACCAGCAGCTCCAGTTCGGTGCAACAATCAGAGACACACAAAAAAAGGAGGACCGCCTCGGCGTGCAGCCCTGCCGCTGGCAGTCAATTAGGGACAGATAAGCCAAAGCGGGAGGGAAGTTTTATCCTTCTATTGTATGTAATGTGTGAAGGAAAGTGGCATTGCTTTCAGGGAGTTAAATGAAGTCTTTCTGAAAGCGAAATGGAAACTGCAGCTGGGAAGCAGAGATTAGCAGCGAACCGAAGAATAGAAAAGATGGACGACGGGGAAAGGGCAGTTTATTGGAATTACAGTTAAGTATCATTGCAGGTAGATTTTGTTTTCTTTTAAGACCTTAATGACTTAAGATGAACCATGTTTCTGCAGCTTTTTGTCATGTTTGGACTGTTTATGATCGGTTTGTCTTCTACCTAATCTTTCAAGTCATTTCCCTCCGTTTCTCACAAATACCCTTTAATGTCTCCTTCATGCCTCATTTAAATAATTCTGAAGTCACCATCTTTAATGCTCTATACTACATAACTTCTGTCTTTTCTCGTAAAATTCTGCTTTGCCATTAGAGGTCAATTTTTCTTTGTTCCTTTGGTGCTTCGCTGCTCTCTAAGCTTCTTTTTATCTCAAGTATCCTCTTTGTGGTGCTTTCTACCAACCACAGCTCTGTATTATGCCAAATCCCGCAGTCAAAGGAAAGGACAGGATTTATTCCATGTTGGGATTTTAACTGGACATCATTTTCTTTGACTGATTGAAGGGATCCACAACTAGCTGAACCTGATGGCCTAAAAATTTGTATTTCATTGTCTTATATTCATTATTAAAGTCGTAGGGAAGCGACCATTCTAACCGTTACATTTCCAAATTCTCCCGAGTGGTGCCCGACTTTACACGAGTGAATAAGGTGAATGTGATTGGTCGTTGATCAAGATTATTGTGGCGGAAGGTTCGCAACCAAGTTTGGTTGTGGCCGGTTTGTGGGAAGCATCTTGCTAACCAGTTAGCATCTTAGTGCTACTTGGTCCCAATGGGAAATTCCATTGGGACCAAGTAGCACTAAATTGGTGACTTAGAAACGACGCTGTCAAGGAACGCTATGGACAGCGGAAACATGCAAGAGGAGGAGAGTTTAGTGTCGGAGGTCGTGGATGAGTCTCCTCCGTCATCCATTTTTTATTTAGAGGAGGAAAGCGGGGACCAAGATGTTGTGGAAGAGGACGCCAGGGCGGCAGAAGCTTGGTTTGGTGTAGAAGCCTTCCAGCCGTACATGTTTGAGCCCTTGCCTCGCAACGCTGCCAGTTCTGTTAGCTCTACGCCTGCTGAAGACACAGACGTCCATCCCCGTGAACACTGGGACGCAACTCAATGGGAGAGGAAAGGATTCTGATTTCAACCGTTGCGTATATTAGCTGCGACACATGAATCAAGATGCTATGACCGAAAAAACTTGATTGACAGATGACCGTTGATATATGATTGGCTGAATTTAGGTGTTCAGGCTGACGTAGAACTAACTGACAGGATTTTTTCTTTTTAAATAGAAATTTTCTAACTTTTTGGACAGTATGGTCAGCATAAGAGAACATTTATATACATGTTTAAGCCAGAATGATTTTACATTTAAATATAATTTCCCTACGACTTTAAGAACTTCATCAGTTATTTCCCAGCCAGCTCATGTGTGGGACGGTCCTACCTGTGTGATGGGGGGCGGCGTCTGCCCTGGTGACCGTGCTGACGATGTGGAGGTCCTGGAACAGAGAAACCCCCCCCGCCGTTCTGAAGTCTGAGGCCGACTGGCTGAGTCTCTCCACCCCGGTGATGGTGATCCTGGGCTCACTGGGCTGCAGCACCATCACCACGGCCTCGATGCTGGGGATGGTGATGCACGTGTCTTCACCGAAACACCTGGGCCATGGAGAGGGGGGGGTGAACAGGTGAGGAAAAGAAAACAACAGGCCGGTTATAATGACTCCATAATATTTATATTTTGAGGGGAAAAAAATAAATAAAACACAGTTCACCCACAGTAGGGTTAAGGTTACTAAAACCCTTCAGTGGATTATTTCCCATCTACAAACTGTTTTCATCGGTTAAAGTTTTTACAAAACTGAACTGAAAAACTGAAAATCCAACAAAGGCAGAAAATTAAGAGATCAAAGCAAACACTCCTGGCATCAAGCGTGGAGTCATAGATCCCAGAGACCACCCAGGTACACCTGAAAAAATCTAAATCTAGATAAGTCCTTTTTTTCTTAAAATAGCTGCATTTGTTCCTGGATTGAGGAGGTAAGAGAAACATTTTACCAATGGAACAAGACAATTTACATTTAAAATAAGAAAACACAATTGCATTGTCTTATTTTAAGTGCATTTTATACATTATTTTATAATACTAATTCATTTGGGAAATCATCTCATTTACCTACTCAAAATAAGCGTAAATACACATAATTTGAGAAATTTTTACTTATTTCTAGATCGTTTTTCCAGTGCAGGTACTTTCTTCCTCTTATTTGAGTAAATTCTTGGATGACTACTTTGTACGTTTATTTAGTTAAAACAAAATTAAGTAGCGCTTCTCTTAATTTATTTTTGGCTACTTTAAAGGAATAGTACACCCAAAACATGATTAGCCTTCATTTTCTACTCACCCCCATGCTGAACAACACTCTGGAGTACTTTTTTGATATCTCAAATGCATCTGGAGATCTGGGAGGCTTCTTGCTGTCTGCTGACATTCAAATAATGGAGGTCTATGGCGCCCGAGGCAGCAAGGTCCATAAAAGTCCACAAAAAACGTGTCAATATTCCTCCATACTGGTCGTCCAATGTATTCCAAGTGTCCTGAGTGGGTAGCATCCAGAATTTACTCGAAACGAAGTCATTTAGAATGTTTTTAGAGCATAAACAGTAGTGTATAGGATTTCCTGAAAGCGCGTTCACGACGCTACGGAAACCGCGGCAGACCAAACCAGACGAAAGTGCGCATTCAGCGTCTGCTCTGCCGATAATGCAAGCGTAGAAGAAGAAATGTGCTGTTTACCTGTGCAAAGAAAGAAACAACGAAAGAAAAATGTCTGAGGACTTCAGTGTTGAGGAAGAGCATGAGTTCTTTGCCGAGCTGAATGCGCACTTTCATCTGGTTTGGTCTGCCGCGGTTTCCGTAGACTCGTGAACGCGCTTTAAGGAAATCCTATACACTACTGTTTATGCTCTAAAAACATTCTAAGTGACTTTGTTTCGAGTAAATTTTCGGGCGCCATAGACCTCCATTATTTGAATGTCAGCAGACAGCAAGAAGCCTCCCAGATCTCCAGATGCATTTGAGATATCAAAAAAGTACTCCAGAGTGTTGTTCAGCATGGGGGTGAGTAGAAAATGAAGGCTAATCATGTTTTGGGTGTACTATTCCTTTAACCACCTCTGACTTTAGACATTTCTGCATTGTTATTTTTTTGTTTGTTTGTTTTTTGCTACAACAGATCAAACATTCTCCAAAAGCTACGAATCTGTGTTAGTGTGTCAATATTATTTTTATTAGGGGTATAAATAAGCCTCTGATCAAACCTCTGATAGTTTACAAAAGAAAATAAATAAAAACAAACATCCCCGACTGACTGCAGCTCTTCAGGGTGTCTGACATGCTGGTTCTAGAGCAGCAGACTCAGACCTGCAGCATCGTTCCTGTTTTCAACGCCGCCTCCTGAACACAGCTTTCATCAACAACGTTTAATAGGAGGAAACATATCCGCTGCTCAGGATTAGCAGTGATCATTACACGAGGCCTCACACACACATTCACACATGTATGTGATGCAAAGCTTGACTGCTGCACCGGCTGAAGACCGCAGGTGTCACATCTTTCAAATGAAAAAAACAGGAGCTATTAAAATGAGAATGGGAGCGGCAGGGATTGATCCTGGAGCCGGTGATGTTGCTACGGCGGGGCGTAAACACTGGGAGCTCAACAAACACGCCGGATTTTTGTGTTTTTACATTTCACCAAAGGCCTTTCAAACACACCAACATGAGGCGGTGGGAGGGACATCAGAGCTTTCTTCTGCCCACAGCAACAGGAAGGATAAAATGTCTTCTCTCCTGGAATCGGAAACCTTGGATGAACAGTTTATGCTGCAAGGCATTATCTGCCTTTTCTTACCACCTACATTCTGATGTAAACTAATGCTGCTATACAAAAATCCATGCCATACATCCCCGTATGTTTCCTCATCTCATCTTTTGATTTTTTTAATGTTTGGATATAAGAAGTTGAAGAAAAAAAAGGAAAAACATCAAAGCTTCTTTTTTTATTTGATCACTCAGAATTTAGACACTCGGATTAAAGAAAAAATGAAATAAATTGAACCCTCAGGCTAAAATTCTTCATGTAAAATGTCCCAATTTTCAGATTTCTGAAAGTGGTTTTAACACAGCCAAGCAGTGGAGAGAATAACGCCACGTCTGACAGTCTGACATGGATCTCACCTGCACCTCAAGGAATGACAAGACGCTGCAGGGCAGCGAAAAGTCAAGTTTCAGTTTTATGCCCTGATCAGCTGTTCAAAAGAAACCAAAAAAAATAACAGGCTGGTAAAAGCTTTATAAGAAGCAGCGACAGGGGGGGCACCAGAAATTTGGGGCCCCATGAAAGACGAAGGTCATTAAAAATCATTATAAGTCAATAAATTAGTATTTATTGACTTAATTAGCATGAAAACTCATTAAATGTGATTATCGAGGAAACACACAGCCAGGCAGACGAGCTCCCAGCCAGCTCCCATGTCAGAGGATGAAGAGAGCACATCCAGTTAGTCACATTCAGAGAAACAGGACTACACTGGAAAACAGGCCGATCTCCATCATCTAGAAACAAAGGTGTTGATGGCAGCAGCACAGCTGATATTTCTCTCCAGGATGGAGTCACAGCCAAACAGGAACAGACCAGATGAAGCTACTATGAGAAAAAGCAGAGAGAGCAGAACGTTAGAGATTGAACTAACAGATTCTGCAGAGTGGGAGAATAGAGATAGAATGAAGCAGAATGATGAAAAAGGGGTCCCTATGTCCTCCAGAAGTCTAAGCCTATAGCAGCAGAACTATAGAGATAGATCAGGATAACCTGAGCCACTCTAACTAGAAGCTTTATCAAAAAGGAAAGTTTTAAGCCTAGCCTTAAAAGTAGACAGGGTGTCTGCCTCAAGGACTAAAACTGGTAGTTGGTTCCACAGGAGAGGAGCCTGAGAACTAAAAGATCTGCCTCCCATTCTACTTTTAGAAATTCTAGGAACCACTAGTAAACCTGCAGATTGAGAGCGAAGTGCTCTGTTAGGAACATAAGGAACAATCAGATCAGAACAATTTAAAATGTTTCATTAAAAAAACAAACAAAAAAATACTTTCATAAAAACAATTTTGTCATATATATCATATTGAGATATATTTACGCAGAACTGCTTCCGGTTAATCTTAAAGCAGTATGTTCGGAAAAGCTTGAGGTGGAGAAAAAGCTAGAGATGGGAAAATGTGTAAATTGCAACAGAAGTGGCTGGAAGGGCTTCCCAATGTCCTGCCTGCCCGGGGCAGCAGAGGTGGGAGCGGAAGCTTCAGCATCCAGTCTCCCCTTCCCCCTCTGGGGGCCGCCCGATCAACCCTAGTCTGGGACCCAGCACGCCAACTGAAGGTACCTCTGGTGACGTGCGCCCGCCCCTGCTCCAAAGCGCGCCGTCGGGGCCTCCCGCCTCCAGGAGGGTCTCAGGAGACGGCGCTGGACGACACCTTGGGTGACTGGACGATACATTACATTATCATTACCCTCCATTCCAACAAAGGAGTTGATTCCACCAATCAGGGGCTCGTTTACAGGCAGTGAGTGAGTCTTGCTGCTGGTGTAGCTTTTTAGGCATGTAAGAAATGTTCGTAGCTAACTGCTAATGTTGCTAATGCTACGACCAACTACACGTACATTTACAAAAGTAAAATTCTTTAGGGAAACATTTTAAGAAAAATAAATGTAACCCGCAATTAGTCAATCAATCAAGACTTTTATTTTTGCGGGCCCACTTCCTGTTTTGCCCAAACTCCTCAACTTATTTAAAGCCCCGCCTCCAGCCAGGTTAAACTACATCACCTGTTCCACTGTGATTGTGGCTGGCTGTTGGCATCCTGCTGAACCTTTCACCCGGGAAATAATCCAAATCTCTGAAACTACTGATTTGCTCTCTTGGTGAGTTTGTTCGTAGCATAGCAGTATCGGATTGGTATGCGATTGCTGCTTGATTGCTCATTGAAGCATTGTTTTGTTAGATGAGTTGCTGTTGTGCCTGGGCTGTCACAGCTGATCGCTGTTGGGTGCGCCCCACTCCCTGCTTTAAGGTAACTAAACTGCTGGTATGGTGGCAATTTGTGAAACGAAATGTATTAAAATAGGATCATGTAGCTACATTTACATTTAAATTGATATTGCACAGTTTATTTAATTTCTTTTCCTCACACTGCTTGAGTATTTGAGTTAATTTATTCTATTTGATATTTTGAAAGTTAACTTTGATTTCAACTTTTCAAGTTTAACCTTAATTGACTAGTTTGAAATGATTATTCTTTTTGTGTATTTAAATTATGGTTAATTTAACCTGATTGAAATGTTTAATTATTAGATATTTGATAGTTGTAATTACTTTGTTTGTTGCATTTGTGTTGTTTGTTAAAACACTTAATGGGTTTTCTGGCCTTTTAGGTTGGTTTTCTTTTTATATATGATGCATCAGATCCTGAACAACTGATGGCGAGCTAAAAAAGTACAAGACCCCTAAGACTCTTTAATTGGTTTATTTGTAATTGTTTTGTTTGTTTATTGTTTTTTTTTCATCATTCTGCTTCATTCTCTCTCTGTTCTCCTATTCTGCAGAATCTGTTAGTTCAATCTCTAACCTTCTGCTCTCTCTGCTTTTCCTCAGAGTAGCTTTGCCTCGTCTGTTCCTGTTTGGCTGTGACGTCATCCTGGAAAGAAACATCAGCTGTGCTGCTTCTATCAACACCCTTGTTTATAGATGTTGGAGATCGGCCTGTTTTCCAGTGTGGTCCTGTTTCTCTGACCGTGACTGAGTGGATGTGCTTTCTTCGTCCTCTGGCATGGGAGCTGCCTTGGAGCTCGTCTGCCTGGCTGTGTGTTTCCTGGACGGGGCCGCCTTTTACAGCTGCTTTTTGTATCTCTGCTTCTGTCTCCTTGAACCCCAGTCGGCCTCGGCAGATGGCCGCTCACACTGAGCCTGGTTCTGCTGGAGGTTTCTTCCTGTTAAAAGGGAGTTTTTCCTCTCCACTGTCGCTACAAGCATGCTTAGTGTGGGGGATTGTATTTGAGTCAATGAGTCAATGCAATCAACTGGTTTTCCTTAGATAGAAAACTTTGTATCAATTTGATCTGGTTGAACTGTAAAGTGCCTTGAGATGACATGTGTTGTGAATTTGGCGCTATATAAATAAACTGAATTGAATTGAATTTTTTCTGCCCCTTATTTTTTCCCTGTTTACAAGGAAAAACAATCAGTGACGTGCGGTCAGGGGAGGCAGGTGAGGCAGTGCCTCACCAGCCATCATGGAAAGAAAGAAAATATATAATCATAAAGTAATTTAAATTGTTATATTCATCCGGTGGTTTGTACTAAAAAATATTCATTTTTCATGTAGCTTCACCAATTTCGATTTTTATTTGTTCAAAATCGCTGAATTTTCTTATTTTCCCATTCAAATGCTTGGAAGCGATGCCGGTGAGGCAGCAGCGAGCTCTGCCTCACCTTGGATTGCGCAACCCCTGGCTCTGCGCTGGCTGCAAAGCGGAGAGAGCATGTTGCTGTACGGCGTCAATAAAATAGTTTAAACAAATGTAATATGTGAACTTATTTCTAATAATTTGGCTTATGTATATAATGTACAGAGCTTTTTGTCACCAACTGTGTTTGTGTAACGTGTTTCGTGTAATGAGCGATTATAAACGGCAGAGAACAAGTTCGAGGTGAGGCAGGCAGTTCTCTTGCCTCATGGCAGGGGGTGCTCAAGAGACTGAAAACATAAGGCAGGAACAGGACGGATCAAGGAAGGCTTTCTTCCCTGGCAGTGATCTCCATTGAGACAGAGAGACTTTTAAAACTGAAGGAAGATAAGGAGGACTTCTATTCATTTATAAGTAAAGGTAAGACAGTAATAACATTTATTTTGTTTTGTTTTTTAAGGAAATGTGTGTTTTGTGAGCTACAGTTTGTATGTGTAAGGATGCAGAAGTGAAACATAACCTGTAAACTGCTGTCAACTATGCATCTATTTGCAAATCTGATTCTGATGACGTCAGTGCCTCACCAGCTATGAACCTCACCGCACGTCACTGAAAACAATAATACACTTGCACGAAACACCAACTAAAACAGTTTGCTTGAGTTTTCATTCACACCTCAGGCTCCTTAACGAACTGTTTTCTGATATCGCAGTTAGCTGCCTAGCCCCATAACTGTTACATAAAGGGGATAAAAATGGGTTCAAATTAGCCTGGTTGATTTTTTTTGTCCTTAAAGTGATTAAACATGAATTTAGCTGCAGTTTTAAAAGGATTTTTTTTAAAGTAAAGTACAAGTTATGACTTCTTATCTACAATTATGGAATATCAGCAAGAAACCTGTTCAATTTGCAAAAAATATTTAGCATCTCTGTTTACTTCTAAACGAAAAAAAACAACAACAATTCTGACCAGAAAGGCTTTTACTGGAGGTGCTAAAAATCTTGTGGCGTGAAGCCAATTTTCAAATTTTTATTTGTTTACACGTGTGAAGAGCCATTGCAACTCTGTCAAGAAGCTGCAAAAAAAAAAAAAACTCCATTTGAAGAAAATTTAGCAATGATGCAAGCTTATTTATGTTATGCAATGCCCTCAGCTTCAATAGGTTTATGGCCGGCCACCTGTGCAGCACACACACGCGCTAGCCGACGTTCTTCAGCCCATTTTCATGCCGAGCACCTGACAGGAAGGAGGAGAGAAGGAAACCCATGGCTGTGCTGCAGGGGTCTACATATATTTAAAACAATCATGAATTTTAATAGTAACCCGCTGAGGGAGACTGTATTACAAGCCACTTGCTCATTCTCTCCCTCCCTCACACATGCAGATTCACTTTCTGTTTTTTTTTCTTTTTTGGCATATTTCTTTACCCAAGTCTCCCAGCTAAACCCATCCGGAATTATTAATACATGACACGGGAATGTTAAAACTAGCCCCCGGTGGCAGCGGAGTCGTCTCAGTGTGTTAACAAGAAGTGACAGCCGAAGAAACGGCAGCGAGGGGACAGGACTGGGAGAGAGAGAGAGAGAGAGAGAGAGACGTGTGGAAATCGATGTGTGTAAAGGGAATTGTATTAGTCAGGCCGAGTTGTCTTCTGTGTTGCAGTTACACCTAACAGAAGTGTTGAGGTGGAATAACATTTCCGAGGAGAGCCGCAGGGAAACAATACCAGCCAACTTAACTGAATGCAGACGAAACAGAAGTTATAGAGTCTTTGAAAAATAAGCTGATTAGCCAGTCACTTCATCTGTATGGGATTAAAGTGATTTCAGATAATAAATCATTTCCTTATTTCATCTGCAGAATATTGCAAATATTCTCCTGTCCAGGGGTGATGCTGAGAAACTAGTCCATGCATTTATTACTTCAAGGCTGGACTATTGTAATTCTTTACTATCAGGAAGTCCACAAACTGTAGTTAAAAGCCTTCAGCTGATCCAAAATGCTGCAGCCAGAGTTCTAATGAAAAAGAGAGATCATATCTCTCCTATCCTGGCTTCTCTTCATTGGCTTCCTGTTAAATCCAGAATAGAATTTAAAATCCTCCTTCACTGCAAAAGCAATCTTAAAATGAGTAAAAAATGTCTTAAATTGAGTGTATTTACCCTTAATTTGAGAAGGTAAATAAGATGATTTGCCAATAGAATGAGTATTTTTACTCTTAAAATAAGATAATTAGATAATATGCACTCGAAATGAGACAATATAATTTTTTTATCCTATTTTAAATATACATTTTCTTGTTCCATTGGCAAAGTGTCTCACTTACCTCCTTAATTCAAGAAAAAATACACTTATTTTAAGAAATAAATACTTATTGAGATTGACTTTTTTTGCAGTGTTCTCACATAAAAAGCCTTAAATGGCCACGCTCCATCTGATATCAGAGATCTGATTGTTCCTGATGTTCCTAACAGAGCACTTCGCTCTCAATCGGCAGGTTTACTAGTGGTTCCTAGAATTTCTAAAAGTAGAATGGGAGGCAGATCTTTTAGTTATCAGGCTCCTCTACTGTGGAACCAACTACCAGTTTTAGTCCGTGAGGCAGACACCCTGTCTACTTTTAAGGCTAGGCTTAAAACTTTCCTTTTTGATAAAGCTTATAGTTAGGGTGGCTCAGGTTATCCTGAGCTATCTCTATAGTTCTGCTGCTATAGGCTTAGACTGCTGGAGGACATAGGGACCCCTTTTTCATCATTCTGCTTCATTCTATCTCTATTCTCCCACTCTGCAGAATCTGTTAGTTCAATCTCTAACGTTCTGCTCTCTCTGCTTTTTCTCATAGTAGCTTCATCTGGTCTGTTCCTGTTTGGCTGTGACTCCATCCTGGAGAGAAATATCAGCTGTGCTGCTGCCATCAACACCTTTGTTTCTAGATGTTGGAGCTTGGCCTGTTTTCCAGTGTAGTCCTGTTTCTCTGACTGTGACTAACTGGATGTGCTCTCTTCATCCTCTGACATGGGAGCTGGCTCGGAGCTCCTCTGCCTGGCTGTGTGTTTCCTGGACGGGGCCGCCTGTGGAGCTGGTTGACAGTTGCCTTTTGTATCTATGCTTCTTTTTCTATGCCTGCTTCTGTCTCCTTGAACCCCAGTGGGCCTCAGCAGATGGCCGCTCACACTGAGCCTGGTTCTGCTGGAGGTTTCTTCCTGTTCAAAGGGAGTTTTTCCTCTCCACTGTCGCTACAAGCATGCTTAGTGTGAGGGATTGCTGAAGAGTCAATGAGTCGATGCAATCAGCTGGTTTTCCTTAGATAGAAAACTTTGAATCAATCTGACTGGATGATCTGGTGAACTGGAAAGTGACCTGAGATGACATGATGTGAATTGGAGCTATAGAAATAAACTGAATAGAATTGAATTAAAGCTTACAGGGAGGCAGAGGAAGTTGAATGGGAGTTGAAATAATGAAGGAGGGAAAACAAATAACTTAGTGCAGGTTGGTGGCGCACTTACTGGACAGAGGTGGAGATCTGCAGGTGGCGGATGCCGGGTGTGGGGAACTGGCGAGAGTTTATGTAGGAAACCTTCCTCACAGCTGTGTTCATGTTCTCCAGATCCTCTCCCTCCATCACCAGGATGGACTGAGCTGGGTTGAAGTGGAACTAGGACATAAAAGAAAAGAGAAAACAGTCCGTTTTAAATGAACTTATTCTGCATTAAACGACTTTGAAGTCACTGTGGGACCCTGAAATGATTCTTAATTGGATTTTCCAGAAGTTTCTGTGAAGTCTGCAAACTAACTGGGATCAATTCAAACTCCGTTTCAGGAAGCGGTCAATAAAACGGTATTATTCTACATTTTGACCAGCTGGGGGCAGCACAGAGAACAGTGAGCAGCAGAATAAACGATCCTTGCGGAAAACAGTCTTGGGGAACATGTTTACGGTCAATTACAAACCCACTCAGAGTGGGGCAGCAGCATTAATCACTCAGAGTGGTATCTGTGGCCACTCGCTACAGGAGAGGCCAATAATCACCCTCCTCTAAACTCTGCAGCGGCTCCTGTGGGAAATCTCTGACTATTTAGCTGCTAAGTGCTGCACTTTGTTCATCAAATAGCTTTTGTCTGTCAGTTATCTGATTGCAGCGCCGTCACTGTTCTCATGCTTTTCTTCTCTTCAGGAACAACAACTTTTTGAAAAAAAAAATTGAAAACGAGGCTGGAATTATTTAGCAGCATCAAAGTGTTTTTTACACTGCAAAAACGATCTAGAAATAAGTCAAAATATCTTAAATTAAGTATATTTCCCCTTAATTTGAATAGGTAAATAAGACGATTTGCCAATAGAATTGGGATTTTTACAGTTAAAATAAGGTAATCAGATAATATACACTTGATATAAGACAATTAAATTGTATTTTTCTTCTTTTGAATGTAAATTGTGGTGTTCCATTGGCAAAGTGTCTCACTTACCTCCTCAATTCAAGAAAGAATGCACTTATTTTAGGAAAAAAATGACTTATCTAGATTTCCATTTTTTCCAGTGTACTGGTAAATTATCTGCACCTTAGAGTTCTGTAAGTCTAAAAACCCTAAAAAAAAAAAATAGCCTTTTAAAGCAGTGTGTGAGAGGAATACAACTTGTCTATGTCAAAAAATAAATAAATAAACTAAATTTGGAAAAAAAAAGCAACAACTTTGACAAAAAAGCTGAAAAAAAAAAATCAAATTTATCCTTAAAACCTTTTTAGTTTTTCCTTTATTAATCTTTGGTTTGCATTTTTTATTTTTATTTCTATGTACAAAATATGTGCTTAATAATAGAACAAAATTCACTCTACAACATGCAGGGTAACCAGATTTTATAATAGGTTAAGTGACCCTTGCCAAGGGCCGCCACTTGAAAAACAATCTAGAATAAGTAAAAATGTGTTAAATTAAGTGTATTTACCCTTAATTTGAGTAGGTAAATGACATAGTTAGCCAATGGAATGAGCATTTTTACTCTTAAAATACTTAAAAAGTGTTTTTTTTTACTTTAAGTGTAAATTGTCTTGTTCCATTGGCAAGATGTCTCTTTTACCTCCTCAATTCAAGAACAAATGCACTTATTTTAAGAAAAAATGACTTATCTAGATTTCAGTTTTTTCCAGTGAAGTAATTTTGAACAGGGGTTGCCGTGAAATTGAGCCTTATACAATAAAAATAAATAAAATGAGATTCACTACTTTATTGTCATATCATTTTCAGTGTAGCACATAGACATCATCAGTTCTCAGGTGAACACTGGAAAAAATCTAAATCTAGATAAGTAATTTTTCTTAAAAATAAGAGTATTTGTACATTTTGCCAATGGAACAAGATAATTACACTTACAAGTAAGAAAACTTAATTGCATTGTCTTATTTCAAGTGCATTTTATCTAAATATCTTAATTAAAGAGTAAAAATACCTCATTACATTGGCAAATCATTTAATTTACCTACTCAAATTACGGGTAAATACACTTAATTTACGATATTTCTTACTTATTTTTAGATAGTTTTTCCAGTGAATATATGTGCTATTAATTTAACTTGACTCTAACACTATAACAGCCTAGATTTTGTCAGCTGGCAGGAACCTGAGTCACTGCGTTTAAGTCACACGAGACTCTATTATCTCCAAAATCCTTTTGTGAAAACCACAATTATATTATTATACCATTTAAACATTGAAAACACATAATCAAAATAACACTCTAAAATACTATGGTTACGTTAAACTGAACAGATAGATATGGAAGTTACTTTGATGTACAGGCAGGTTGCCATAGTTACAGCTGTCCAAATGTTCTGGTGCGCTCTGAGGTCGTGGAGAGAAAGTCTCTCATATGCGTTTCTGTGCCATATTTCCTCGTCGTTTCTGTCATTAGACTACGTACATTTACTACACTGGGAAAACGATCTAGAAATAAGAAAACATTTCTTCAATTAAGTGTATTTACCCTTAATTTAAGTAGTTAAATGAGATAGTTTGCGATTGGAATGAGAATATTTACTCTTAGAATAAGATAATTGGATAAAATGCACTTGAAATAAGACAATGCAGTTGTGTTTTCTTATTTTAAGTGTATATGGTCTTGTTCCATCGGTAAAATGTCTAATTTACCTCCTCAATCCAAGAACAAATGCACTTATTTTAAGAAAAAATGACTTATCTAGATTTCCATTTTTTCCAGTGTACTCTGCTGCCGCCAGCGGGATACCTCTTTACTCCACGACCACAAGCTTGCTTGAAGTTGCCATGACAACGTAACTTCCGTGAAATTGTGTTGATTAGGCCTCAAATTAATTTCATTAAAAGCCAAATACATGAAAAGCATTTTTAATACTTAAAAAAAAATCTCCTTTCCGTCACTAAACCCCACTTCCCGCGGCCATGCACAGGAAAAAATCGAAATCTAGATCAGTAATTTTTTTGCCAGTGGAACAAGACAATTTACACTTGAAATAAGACAATGTAATTGTGTTTTCTTATTTTAAGTGCATATTATCGAATTATTTTATTTTAAGAGTAAAAATACTAATTCTATTGGCAAACCTTCTCATTAACCTACTCAAATTAAGGGAAAATACATTTAATTTAATACATTTTACTTATTTCCAGATAATTTTTCCAGTGTGCCTTTGCTTACTTACATTTAACGGAGTTAATCACATTTTTTTAGCGGGTCAGAACTGCAAAAAATGCTATACTTGGTAGGAAAGGTGCTTGGCATAAACGCCTGATTTAGGGAGGGGGGGTTGAACACTTTAAGTGGCGGCTGTACACTGCAAAAAAACGATCTTCAAATTTGCACTGGAAAAAATCAAAATCTACATAAGTCATTTTTTCTTGATTTTAGGGGGTAAGTGAGACACTCTGCCAATGGAACAAGACAATTCACATTTAAAATAAGAAAGAAAAAAATTCATTGTCTTATTTCAAGTGCATATTATCTAATTATCTTATTTTAAGAGTAAATATCCTCATTCCATTGGCAATAAATCTTATTTACCTACTCCAATTAAGGGTAGATACATTTAATTTAAGACATTTTGACTTATTTCTAGATGGTTTTTGCAGTGTGTAAATAAATATCTTAAAATAAGTGTATTTATCCTTAATTTGAGTGGCTAAATAAGATGATCTGCCAATGGAACACTGGAAAAAAAAAATCTAGCTAAGTAATTTTTCTTAAAATAAGTGCATTAGTTCTTGGATTGAGGAGATAAAAGAGACATTTTGCCAATGGAACAAGACAATTTACACTTAAAATAAGAAAACACAATTACATTGTCTTATTTCAAGTGCATATAATCTAATTATCTTATTTTAAGAGTAAAAATACTCATTCCATTGGCAAACTATCTCATTTACCTACTCAAATTAAGGGTGAATACACTCAATTTAAGACATTTTCACTTATTGCTAGATTGTTTTTGCAGTGAATGAGTATGTTTAGCCTTAAAATAATATAATCAGATTTATTGCAGTTAATAAGAGACTCCAGTTGTTTTATTTCTTATTTCATATTGTAGATTATGTTATCCCATTGGCCACACTACAAAAAACGATCTAGAAATGGGTAAAAAATGTCTTAAATTTAGTGTATTTATCCTTAAATTGAGTAGGTAAATAAGATGATTAGAGTATTTTTACTCTTAAAATAAAATAATTAGATAAATTGCACTTGAAATGACACAATACAATATTTATTTTCTTATTTTAAACGTGAATTGTGTTGTTTCATTGGCAAAGAGTCTCACTTACCTCACCAAGTCACTAAAAAATGCACTTATTTTAAGAAAAAATGACTTAGATTTACAATTTTTGCAGTGCTTAATTTAAAAAATGCACTTAATTTAAGAAAAAATGACTTAGATTTACATTTTTTGCAGTGCTTAATTCAAAAAATGCACTTAATTTAAGAAAAAATGACTTAGATTTACATTTTTGCAGTGCTTAATTTAAAAAATGCACTTAATTTAAGAAAAAATGACTTAGATTTACATTTTTTGCAGTGCTTAATTTAAAAAATGCACTTAATTTAAGAAAAAATGACTTAGATTTACATTTTTTGCAGTGCTTAATTCAAAAAATGCACTTAATTTAAGAAAAAATGACTTAGATTTACATTTTTGCAGTGCTTAATTTAAAAAATGCACTTAATTTAAGAAAAAATGACTTAGATTTACATTTTTTGCAGTGCTTAATTTAAAAAATGCACTTAATTTAAGAAAAAATGACAGATTTACATTTTTTGCAGTGCTTACTTTAAAAAATGCACTTAATTTAAGAAAAAATGACTTAGATTTACATTTTTTGCAGTGCTTAATTTAAAAAATGCACTTAATTTAAGAAAAAATGACTTAGATTTACATTTTTTGCAGTGCTTAATTCTAAAAATGCACTTAATTTAGGAAAAATTGACTGACTTAGATTTACATTTTTTGCAGTGTATGTGCATCAACAAGGTGAAAACAAAACTTTAATTTGCGTTTTCCTCCCACAGGAGTTTCTCTCCCTTAGGACCGTAGAGACGCTGTTTTGTGTTTCCTTCCACAGCGGCACTGATTGCCGCCCGTTCCTGGCAGCGGGCTGACACTCCACGGAGCCCCCCTGTCATTTCCCCATCCACATCATCCTTTCTCTTGCTGACTGCTCTCAGCGTCGTGTTTTCTGTCAGTGCTTTCGCTGTCGACCTCCTTCAGATTCTCCTCCTCTACAGGTCATTCTCCTCTGATTGCCAAGCCTCCACCTGCTTGGATAAACTCTTTCTCTAAGCTTCCTGCACACTTATTGGAGTCCCATGAGAGTGTGGCTAAGAGGAAGATATAACAGCACTCCAAAGATAAACTGCAGCGGTCCTTAAGAGGATAGCCTCTCCTGCTTTCTTATATCCCCACACCTCGTTCTACCTCGTCATCTCAAAAGGTTGCTAAGCATCTCTTCACTGTATCAAAGCACAAGGAGCCCTTATGCAAAGACCGGATTGTAGGAGAGAGCATGGCGGAAGAGGGGAAGATAAAAAGAGAGTTAAAAGCGCTGATAGTGGGTGGTTAAGGGGGGGAGGGGGCTTCGGGTCTGCACAAACCCCCATTCATCTTGTCTGCCCCTTGTCTTCCACAGAGCAGGGAGATGGATTAGCCAAGCTGGTGCAAAGGGAAATTTGGAGAGAGAGAAAGAAGCAGATAAATTCCAGCTGCTGATTCTGCTGGAGATTTAAAGTCTGACATTTTTCTCCAATCTAAACATGTAAACATGCTTCCTGGAAACATATACGCAGAATGTCGATTCTGCATAGATAGGACTGGTTATGAGTAAACAAGCTGGAAAGCACAGAGCCTCCACACTGGAAAAAATCGAAATCTAGAAAAGTAATTTTTTCTTAAAATAAGTGCATTTGTTCTTGAATTGAGGAGATAAAAGAGACATTTTGCCAATGGAACAAGACAATTTACACTTCAAATAAGAAAACACAATCGCATTGTCCTATTTCAAGTGCATGTTATCTAATTATCTTATTTTAAGAGTAAAAATACTAATTCCATTGGCAAACTATTTCATTTACCTACTGAAATTAAGGGGAAATACACTTAATTTAAGAAGTTTTTACTTATTTCTAGATCATTTTTGCAGTGCATGTTAAAGAAGCATGTTTTGTTTATGTGCACTGCAAAAACAATCCAGAAATAAGTAAAAAATGGCTTAAATTAAGTATATTTAGCCTTAATTTGAGCAGGTAAATAAGATGATTTGCCAATGGAATGAGTATTTTCACTCTTAAAATAAGATAGTTAGATAATATTTACTTGAAATAAGACGATAAAATATTTTTTTCTTATTTTAAAAGGAAATTGTCTTGTTCCATTGGCAAAGTGTCTTACTTATCTCCTCAAATCAAGGAAAAACACACTTATTTTAAGAAAAAATAACTTATTGAGATTTATATTTTTTGCAGTGTGGAAGTGAAAGTGGAGGACTGATGTGACTTTCAGGTCTGCTCACTGCAAAAAAATAAAATCTAAATAAGTCTTTTTTTTTTTTTTCTTAAAATAAGTGAATTTTTCCTGGAATTGACAAAAAAAGTGCCAGTGGAACACGACAATTTACATTTAAAATAAGAAAAAAACAATTGCATTTTCTTATTTCAAGTGCATATTGTCTAATTATCTTATTTTAAGAGTAGAAATAAAAATTCAAATATCAAACTATATAATTTACCTACTTAGATTAATTGTAAATATGCTTAATTTAAGAAAATGTTACTTATTTCTAAGTAACAGCGTCCATCGGGCTGCTCAGTGGTGCAGTGTGCAGCACTTTTGCCTTGCAGCAAGAAGGTTCTGGGTTCAATTCCCGGCCTGGGGTCTTTCTGCATGGAGTTTCCATGTTCTCCCTGAGCATGCGTGGGTTCTCTCTGGGTACTCCAGCTTCCTCCCACAGTCCAAAAACATGACTGTTAGGTTGATTGGCTTCTCTAGATTGTCCTTAGGTGTGAGTGTGTACGTGAATAGTTGTTTGTCCTGTTTGTCTCTCTGTTGCCCTGCGATGGACTGGCGACCTGTCCAGGGTGTCCCTTGCCTCTGTTGAAGATAGGCGACCTATCGCAACCCCACTCGGGACAAGCGTGTCAGATAATGGATGGATGGATACTTATTTCTAGCTTGCTGTGTTCTCAAAATAAGTGTATTTTGTCTTGAATTGAGGAGTTAAGTGAGAAACTTTGCCAATGGAACAAGACGATTTACATTTAAAATAAGAAAAATCTGTTGCATCGTCTTATTTAAAGGGTATTTCATCTGATTATCTTATTATTTTAAGAGTAAAAATACTCAAATGGTCAAATTAAGGGTAAATATGCTTAATTTAGGGAAATCTTTACTCACTTCTGGATCATTTTTGCATTAGGATTGAAAAAATAGAAACAGTAGCAGCAACTAGAAAATGATGAATGAGGCCCGGCAGTTTCACGCCATCGAAAGCAGAGATTTATTTGGCATCTTTCAATTATTCTAACACTTGTCCCACGTATATATCATACATGGTACGTTACATGTTGCTGTATTTCAGGCATTCCATATGGAGCGGATGGTTGACTTCATGTGCCAGGAGAGTTTAGCTCTACAAAAAGATCTCAAGATGGTGTCCTGATTATATGATTGACTTTAATAAATCACTATTCAATCCAGGATAAAAGTAAGTATAAATACTTTGTTACCTTTTGCATCATTTCATAGGCATTACGCAGCATTATGCATAAGTCAGGCAGTCGTTGAACATAAGTTCTGGACTCGTTATAAACACTGCAAAAAATTGAAATCTACATAAGTCATTTTTTCTTGAATTGAGGAGGTAATTGAGACACTTTGCCAATGGAACAAGACAATTTACATACAATTGCATTGTCTTATTTCAAGTGCATATTATCCAATTATCTTATTTTAAGACTAAAAATACTCATTCCATTGGCAAATTATCCTATTAACTTACTCAAATTAATGGTATATAAACTTAATTTAAGGCATTTTTTCTCATTTTTAGATGGTTTTTGCAGTGAATACTCTATGCATACGCCGTAAACTGAAAAAAAAAAAAAAAAATTCAGTGTATGACAGCGTTTAAGGAGATTCTGGCATAAGCTGGATAAATCGGCAAGGTGTGACAGGGCCCTAAGCAACAATTAATCCTGAATTGAATATTTTATTACATCCCTACCTTTTAAAAAATTAAAAAAATTCCCAACAGGCGTCTCACCACCCAAATTTCTGGTTAAATATCAGCATCACTGCAAAACTGAGCTAGAAATAAGTACAAATTTCTTAAATTAAGTGTATTCGCCCTTAATTTGAGTAGGTAAATTAGATAATTTGCCAATGGAATGAGGATTTTTACTCTTAAAATAAGATAATTAGATAAGTTGCACTTCAAATAAGAGAATTCAATTGTGTTTTCTTATTTTAAGTGTAAATTGTCTTGTTCCATTGGCAAAATGTATCTTTTACCTCCTCAATTCAAGAACAAATGCACTTATTTTAAGAAAAAATGACTTATCTAGATTTAGATTTTTTGCAGTGATCTGAAATGTTTTCATGACACAGGTTTCTATTTGCAGGACGGTTAGCCTTTGGACTCTGTTAGGAACCATTAAGCTTCTTTAGCCTTTCTATGAATCATCTAAGATTTAATATTTCTGAACATATCTCACTTGTAACTCAGATCAATCTTATTTTTTATCTCAATTCTTTTTTGTTTGCCACCTCAGCAATAAAGGATTATTCCCACAGAGATGACAAGAGTTTCTTAGATCATCCTTTAGTTAACGAGAATGAATCGGAGGAGAAAAGGTGCCTTTTCAAAGCGGTGAGAAATATTAACCTTGAGAGGATTCAGGGAACGAAAATCGATGTTTCTAGAGTTCAGACGGGTTCATCTGGTTTGCGTTATGAAGGGGAATGTCACACTTAACATCCCATCATTCCTGTTCCCATCCAAACATTTGGTGGCTGCTAAGGTTTGGTAGATAAAGGCATCAGAAAAGAAGATTAATCAGAAAAATGTGTAGTTAAGAAGAAGATTGTGCTGTTGTGTTCCGATTTAATGTTAAATGAGCGCATTCAAAGCTTTATGGAAGAAAAATCTAATTGGAATCTGCCTTTTTTTTAAGCACAGAATTTTTTTACACATTGAATTCTTTACACTGCAAAACATTTGCCTGCAAATGTGTTGACCTTTTGGTGAACTCAAGCCAAAGAAAGCTACTGTCGATGCAGTCAAGCAGCTTCTAGCCAATGAAATTAGCTCATTAGGTCATGTGACACAACAGTTGGGCGTAGCTTTGTTCCTGGCTAGATGAAGCTGAATGAGGAGTTTTTCTTGTTAAATAGAGATGATTACAAAACATCAGGTAGCTACTAATAGACAGCCTTCAGAGTGTGTCATCTAATGGGACAGGGTGAAAAAAGTGGGCTGATCACAGCGAGTTCGGCACCCCCGTCTGCCAAGGCTTTTGGTTTGATCCGGAACTTATTTTTTTCTCACCAAATTAGCAAATTTCATTGGCTGGAAGCTGCTCAACTGCATTGAGTGTAGAATTCTTTGGTTAGAGTTCACCAAAAGGTCATTTACAGGTACATTTTTTGCAGCTGAATTTTCACAAAATAAAAATTCAGTGTTTAAAATTCGGCTGGTAAAGTCGTAGGGAAGCGGCCGTTCCAACCGTGCCCGACTTTACACGAGTGAATAAAGTGAATGTGATTGGTCGTTTATCAAGGAGGCAGGATTGTTGTGGCGGAAGGTTCACAACCAAGTTTGGTTGTTGCCGGTTTGTGTGAAGCATCTTGCTAACCAGTTAGCAACTTAGTGCTAGCAGGTTCCCAATGGGAAATTCCATTGGGACCAAGTAGCACTAAATTGGTGCCTTAGAAACGACGCTGTCAAGGAACGCTATGGACAGCGGAAACATGCAAGAGGAGGAGAGTTTAGTGTCGGAGGTCGTGGATGAGTCTCCTCCGTCATCCATTTTTTATTTAGAGGAGGAAAGCGGGGACGAAGATGTTGTGGAAGAGGACGCCAGGGCGGCAGAAGCTTGGTTTGGTGTAGAAGGCTTCCAGCCGTACATGTTTGAGCCCTTGCCTCGCAACGCTGCCAGTTCTGTTAGCTCTACGCCTGCCGAAGACACAGACGTCCATCCCCGTGAACACTGGGACGCAACTCAATGGGAAAGGAAAGGATTCTGATTTCAACCATTGCGTAAATTAGCTGCGTATATCAAGATGCTATGACTGAAAAAATTGGATTGAAAGATGGCCGTTGATAAATGATTGGCCGAATGTAGGTGTTCAGGCTGACGTAGAACTAACTGGCCTGCAGAAGATAACACAAATTTTGAGACAGGATTTTCTAAAAAAAATTGAAATTTTCTACATTTTAGGACAATATGGTCTGATAAAGAATACATTTATATACATGTTTAAGCCAGAATGATTTGACATTTAAATATGATTTCCCTACGACTTAAAAAAAATTCAGTGTTTAAAATTCAGTGTACAAAAAAAAAGGCAGATTTGAATGAGTTTTTCTTCCATAAAGTTATGAAATATTAATCCGTGCTGTAAAACATATAGACAAACGTTTTTGGTCACTTTAATCCATCTTAATTACATTTTATCATGATTACCTCTGAATTACTTGTTTTCCTCTGAGTGTTTGTACCTTTATGCTTTTATCCAAGCTCTCCAGGGAGTTAATGTCTAATCCTTCTTTGCAGGCCTGCAGACAGGAAATGACTTTCTGACTCTCAATCTTCCCCGGTCGAATGGTCAGTCCAGAGAGGCTTCCTCGAAAGTACTGCGTGAACCGTGGCTTGGTGACTTCCCCTCCTACAAGAACAAAAAAATACAAATCCTTAATATACAAGTAAAAAAAAACAACAAAGAACTGATTGCAGGTAAAATCCAACCATTCGTCTGTTTATCCATTTACTGCAGCTTGTTCGATTTTTTCGTTTCTTTTATTTGCTCAGGCGGACATGAGAGCTACAGTACTGCTGTGCAAGTTGGTGCTAACCATTCCAATAAAATAACCATTCCAAACCTACAACAAGATGCTAGCAGAAACTAACCTGGCTGTATTTTAGTTTGCAACTCATGCCTTTGAGAAGCAGAGATTGAAGAAGATGATAAAAAGATCACAGGGTAAAAGCACCCAAAAACGAAAGGAGCAAAACTATCAAGTACTTTAAGACTTTAAGGCTTAAAGATCAAATGGAGGTTTTACTCCCTTATCTGGTGATGAAGTGATACTCAGCCTCTCAATTCAGGCTAAATAAAGGTAAGGAAAAAGTCAATACATTTAAGGTTTGTCCTCTGAACTCCTTAAAGGCCAATATCAGCAAGAGGAGAGTCCAAACCATTCATTAGCTAAAAGGTTACTGTAGCTCTGGCTATCAAACGTCACCTTTGCATTCCTTTCATTTATCCCCTCCATCTTTCTAGGCTGTTCTTTGGCAGTAATCCACTGGAGCACTAAAAATAAAAATAAAACATTCCCCTTCTCTGCTGTCGGTTTGATTTAATGCAGAACGGCTCATTTATCAGAACAAATGAAGCAATGACTGACAGGGGAAGGCGTTTTACGTCAAAAACCAACTTCCTGTATCGTAAAAAAAACTCCCCTTTGTGGACTTTTGTCTTATCGAAATAGTTTCTTTGCTCCTCGAGGACACATTAGAGCTCAGCATTTAATACTGTATCCATCTAATGTAATCCTTCATAGTTTTTGATCTAGCAGTTATGCAGAAATCAGAAAAGTAGAAAGTGGTTAATGAGGGAGCGATCCAGTTAATGAAATTGGGTCAGCATAGTAAATGAGAGCACGTAAAAAGGAGGCAATAGTGACGAGCAAAAACTGAATCCAAACATCACAGCCAATTAATTCTGTTCTTAATCTCTCCAAATCACGCAAAAAAACCTAAAACTGTTTAACGAGCTCATTGGCGTATAGTGTGAAACTCTTTGCCGCAGATATTTACAGATTAAACCTAAAATCGGGACAAACTGCCTATTAGTGTGTTTTTTTTCCTTTTAGCTAGCGAGGGAGACAGAAACTAAGGCGACGAGACAAGAGCAGCAAAACTTGAAAAGCTTTCAGAACAAAAGTTCTGAAAGCTTGGATCAGATTTCTGTTCCCAGCACATCCAACAAATCCACAACTGGACTGATACATTAAATGCCAGTAGCTTAATTGACTTTATTGATCTCACAGTGGAAAAAATTACTCGTTCCATGAGTTCAAATAGTTGAAGAAGAAGAAGGTGCTAAAGGAAGAAAAGAAGTCCAGAGTGCAGCCTAGGACAGAAACGGCCTTTCTCACCAGTTTGTTCGGTCTCTTTCTGTCCCGCTCTGTGCTGCCAGGGGCCCGGCAGACACAGCGTCCTCCTTCTCACATATAAAGCCTTAAAGGAATAGTACACCCAAAACATGATTAGCCTTCATTTTTTTATCTATTTTTATCATAACCCCCATGCTGAACAACACCCTGGAGTACTTTTTTGATATCTCAAATGCATCTGGAGATCTGGGAGGCTTCTTGCTGTCTGCTGACATTCAAATAATGGAGGTCTATGGCGCCCGAGGCAGGAAGGTCCATAAAAGTCCACAAAAAACGTGTCAATATTCCTCCATACTGCTCGTCCAATGTATTCCAAGTGTACTGAGTGGATAGCGTCCATAATTTACTCGAAACGAAGTCATTTAAAATGTTTTTAGAGCATAAACAGTAGTGTATAGGATTTTCTAAAAAAGCGCGTTCACGAGTCTACGGAAACCGCGGCAGACCAAACCAGACGAAAGTGCGCATTTAGCTCGGCAAAGAACTCATGCTCTTCCTCAACACTGAAGTCCTCAGACATTTTTCTTTCGTTGTTTATTTCTTTGCACAGGTAAACAGCACATTTCTTCTTCTACGCTTGCATTATCGGCAGAGCAGACGCTGAATGCTCACTTTCGTCTGGTTTGGTCTGCCGCGGTTTCCGTAGACTCGTGAACGCGCTTTCAGGAAATCCTATACACTACTGTTTATGCTCTAAAAACATTCTAAATGACTTCGTTTCGAGTAAATTTTGGATGCTACCCACTCAGGACACTTTGAATACATTGGACGAGCAGTATGGAGGAATATTGACACGTTTTTTGTGGACTTTTATGGACCTTTCTGCCTCGGGCGCCATAGACCTCCATTATTTGAATGTCAGCAGACAGCAAGAAGCCTCCCAGATCTCCAGATGCATTTGAGATATCAAAAAAGTACTCCAGAGTGTTGTTCAGCATGGGGGTGAGTAGAAAATGAAGGCTAATCATGTTTTGGGTGTACTATTCCTTTAAATGGCCAAGCTCCATCTGATATCAGAGATCTGATTGTTCCTTATGTTCCTAACAGAGCACTTCGCTCTCAATCTGCAGGTTTACTAGTGGTTCCTAGAATTTCTAAAAGTAGAATGGGAGGCAGATCTTGTAGTTCTCAGGCTCCTCTCCTGTGGAACCAACTACCAGTTTTAGTCCGTGAGGCAGACACCCTGTCTACTTTTAAGGCTAGGCTTAAAACTTTTTTGATAAAGCTTCTAGTTAGAGTGGCTCAGGTTATCCTGAGCTATCTCTATAGTTCTGCTGCTATAGGCTTAGACTGCTGGAGGACATAGGGACCCCTTTTTCATCATTCTGCTTCATTCTATCTCTATTCTCCCACTCTGCAGAATCTGTTAGTTCAATATCTAATGCTTCTAATGTTAAAAGTTCATCTGGTCTGTTGCTGTTTGGCTGTGACTCCATCCTGGAGAGAAATATCAGCTGTTCTGCTGCCATTCGATTAGAAATGATGGAGTTGGACCTTTTTTAGTTTTTCTTATTGCTCTCTCATTCCTTTTGGAATGACCAGCTTATAGCAAATCTATTTAACCTGTTTTTTTTTCCAGACAGAGACACCTGTGGAGCTAGTTACCTTTTCTAACATAGAAGGTATTCATAGATCAGTGCTTCTATGTTCCTTTTGCAGATGGCCGCTCACACTGAACCTCATTCTGGTTGAGGTTTCTTCTTGTTTAAATGGAGCTTTTCCTCTCCACTGTCACTGCATGTATGCTCAGTGTGAGAGATTGCTTTAGAGTCAATGACAAAATGCAAGCCAACGTCTAGAGTAGTTGCATGTTCCCGCAGGAGGCGGGAATCCTGCAAAGTCTGCATTTCAACTTGTTTTTCCCAGGATGGAAAAGTTTGACCCAATCTGACTGGATGATCTGATTGAATTATTTCAGATCATCATTTTTTATATAAATAAACTGAATATAATTGAATTAAACAGGAAAGACCCGTTTGAAACAATGAGGGGTATTGATAACCTCATTCTGCTGTTAAAAACTGTTCATTTCTTTTCACTTATTGTATTAACTCTGAGCACAGACACAGTGTCGTCAATATTCGCTTCCCACAGCTGAAGCCCAGAAACCTTGGCAAACGTTTTCTAAATCCAAGACATTCATCTTTGAATCTCAGCCACAGTGGTACCGGATTTTACCACATATTCCGAATCATTCACGTTTTTTCTGCCGTTTCTTTTTGTTTGTCGGCAGAATAATTTCCCCCTCGAGCAGCTAAGTGAATTGACGGCTACCTCCTCCATCTTTCCCCTGAGGTAGCGGCTGATACCCACACCTGGATGCTCATGGGAGCGGAGGAAGAATAGATTCTATCCACACATTTACAAAAACCCAGGGTCACATATTGAATCTCATGCATTAAAGACATTATTTTCGCGCTTCACCTGCTCCCTCCTCTAGACTAACTCTTTCAAAGTTCTTTATCTTAAGACATCCAACTATTCCTCAGTCCCACCCTGACAGATGTTATCAATTCAGGATGCGGTCAGGGAATCTATTAAGGTCTCCGACAGCAGATTAAATGACAGAAAGCTGAGATGAGGGTATTAAAAAGACACAGAGGATACGGATGATAAAGATGATCGTTTCCCTTTACTGGGAGCCATTTATTGCTCTACAGAACTTCACTCTATTATTTTTATTCATCTCCAAAAACAGAAACAGATGAGAGCAGAGAAGCACCGCTGAGCTAGAAACAGGACTTTTACTTAAGTATAAGTGAGAAATGCGAGATCACATTCAGGGCGATTTAGAGTAGGTGGATAAATGCATCTACAGCTGTGGGCCCATATTCATTCAATTTACTTTGGATAAAGGTATATCAGTTTCAATTTGTGCTCATGTGCAATCACCAGCCGCTCTGCCTGCACGCTTAGTTCCGCGGGATGTTAGGACGGGTGGCAGCCGCATGCCCGATTACACACTGAAGAGAGGAGAAGACGGTGGCGAGATGATTGTTTCTCTAAATGTTACGCACTTCTGAGGAAGAGCTGGTCAGAGGGTAAATATAGGTGAGTGTGAACACAGCACAGTCTGCACTTAACCTCTGATTTCAGGCCTGAGCGGCAGGAAGATACTTCCTCTACAGAAGAAAAGTGAAGGTGTAAAAATACACACTCACACTGACACACCGCCTGCATCCAAATCGACAGGCTCAGAATTTTTCTTGCACGACAACCGCTTCTTTGAATGTTTTGTTCATTATTTTATAGACATTAATGTTTAATTATAGTATGTTATGTTGTTACCGGTCTTACCATGATCTTTAAAGGAAAAGTCCGCTCATATTCAAAATACAAACTTTTGAAAGTTCTTTAAATATGAAATCATTACGTACTTTTCAATAAATAAGTGTTTTTAATTAAGAGTAATTTTCATCTGAATGTGCTTTACTGGCTAACGTTAGCCCCGGCCACTGCAGACGGGCTAACGTTTACACTAAATTCATAAAATCACCATAAATGTATTAGTACTCGTACTCGTCGTACTCGTCGTCTCCCGCTTATCCGGAACCGGGTCGCGGGGGCAGCAGACTAAGCAGAGACTCCCAGACTTCCCTCTCCACAGACACCTCCTCCAGCTCTGTTGGGGGAAGCCCTAGGCGCTCCCAGGCCAGCCGACAGACATAGTCTCTCCAGCGTGTCCTGGGTCGTCCCCTGGGCCTCCTCCCGGTGGGACGTGCCTGGAACACCTCCCGAGGGAGGCGTCCAGGGGGCATCCGAAGAAGATGTCCGAGCCACCTCAACTGACTCCTCTTGATGTGGAGGAGAACCGGCTCTACACTGAGCCTCTCCCAATTGACCGAGCTCCTCACCCTATCTCTAAGGGAGAGCCCAGCCACCCTGCGGAGGAAGCTCATTTCAGCCGCTTCTTTCGGTCATGATCCAGATTTCATGACCATAGGTGAGGGTAGGAACGTAGACCGACCGGTAAATTGAGAGCTTTGCCTTTTCGCTCAGCTCTCTCTTCACCACGACAGACCGGTGCAGCGTCCGCATTATTGCAGCAGCCGCACCGATCCGTCTATCGATCTCCCGCTCCATTCTTCCGTCACTCGTGAACAGGACCCCAAGATACTTTAACTCCTCCACTTGAGGGCAGGGACTCTCCTCCAACCTGAAGGGGACAAGCCACCTTTTTCCGGTCGAGAACCATGGCCTCGGATTTGGAGGAGCTGATTCTCATCCCGGCCGCTTCACACTCGGCTGCGAACTGCCCCATCGCACGATGTAGGTCTTGGCAGGAGGGAGCCAGCAGAACTACATCATCTGCAAAAAGCAGGGACGAGATCCGCTGTTCCTGAGTATCTCAGAGCTCTGGATGTTGTCGGGCTGTCATGGTTGACACGTCTCTTCAACATCGCGTGGAGGTCAGGGACAGTCCCCCTGGATTGGCAGACTGGGGTGGTGGTTCCCCTCCACAAGAAGGGGGACCGGAGGGTGTGTTCCAACTATCGGGGAATCACACTTCTCAGCCTCCCCGGAAAGGTCTATGCCAGGGTGCTGGAGAGGAGAGTCCGGCTGATTGTCGAACCTCGGCTGCAGGAGGAGCAGTGTGGTTTTCGTCCTGGCCGTGGAACGGTGGACCTGCTCTACACCCTCTGCAGGGTGCTTGAGGGTTCATGGGAGTTTGCCCAACCAGTCCACATGTGTTTTGTGGACTTGGAGAAGGCATTCGACCGTGTCCCTCGTGCTGCCCTGTGGGGGGTGCTCCAGGAGTATGGAGTCGGGGGCCCTTTATTAGGGGCCATCCGTTCTCTGTACAAGCGGAGCAGGAGTCTGGTCCGCATTGCCGGCATTAAGTCGGACCTGTTCCCAGTGCATGTTGGACTCCGACAGGACTGCCCTCTGTCACCGGTCCTGTTCATAACTTTTATGGACAGGATTTCTAGGCGCAGCCAAGGACCGGAGGGGGTCTGGTTTGGGGAACATGTATTAGTTTTAGATATAAATAACGATCCATTGGTTATTTCTTGCTGACCAGGCTTCTCCTTTAAAGACATTTATCAGACAGTAGATGGCTACTCATTTGAAGTATGCTATATAGGTGATGTTGAAGTTCTAAACACTGCTAGGACAGCGAAAGTCATAAAAGTCCCCTTTTTTGCTCCTTAAGCATGCGCCCCCCAAAATGTCTGTGCACGGCACTGGTGGTTAATATTAGGTTAGTTAGTTGAATCATTTTCTTTTTCAAAGATGGATAAAAGATATGCATATTTATTTATTGAATTATTCACATAACTTTATTGTAATGTCACATATTTTAGTTATGTTGGTCTATTACCTACAATGGAGTATTAGGGCCAGGCTATACATTTTTTTTCCTTTCTCTATTTCGAGAATTAAGTCCTAAAATTACTAGAAACAAGTTGTATTTTACAAGAAGCCCTTTCTTCCCTAAAATGAGGAATGTGGAGCATCGTGTGAAGTTATACTTTAGCATCAGTTTGACAAATCAGGAAATCTTTTAGCAGCAGCATCAAACTGGGCAGGATGTCAAAGTGGACTCTGGTTGCTGATTGGTGGAGCTGGTCGGCCGTCATCTGCTGGGCGGAGCTCCAAGCTTTCTTTCTGAAACAGGTTGTTGTATGATGACTTCATTCATGTAATATCACAACTATATTCTTGTTATATTACGACTTTATTCTTGTAATGTAACGACTTTAGTCTCGTAACGTCATAACTTCATTCTCATAATATTATGACTTCATTTTTGTAAAACTATGACTTCATTTTCGTAATACTATGACTTCATTTTCGTAATACTATGACTTCATTTTCGTAATACTATGACTTCATTCTCGTAATATTATGACTTCATTCTCGTAATACTATGACTTCATTCTCGTAATATTATGACTTCATTCTCGTAATATTATGACTTCATTTTCGTAATACTATGACTTCATTTTCGTAATATTATGACTTCATTCTCGTAATACTATGACTTCATTCTCGTAATACTATGACTTCATTCTCGTAATACTATGACTTCATTCTCGTAATACTATGACTTCATTCTCGTAATATTTTGAGTTTATGCTCATAATGTTACAAATTCATTATCAAAAAGGAAACAAAAATAAAATAAAAATCTCTATCCTGGCCCATAAAGCATTTCTTCCTCAGGCACAAATTATAAAGCTGAACTCTTACATATAAGCAGCTGCTGTTCATGATATGTCTGCAGATCCTCTCACATTCAACCAGAATAGCTCATTCAGGGAAAACAGGTTAAAAAAACAAATATTCCACACCGAACGTATTGGCTGTGGTCCAACCAGAGCCCGCTATCATTAGACAATGCTCTCTACCCATTTGGGTGTTATGAACCATGAAATTAAATCATTAAATTGAATTAAATACAACACACTATCACTGTACTGTTTAGAGCTGACAAATCCTTTATTTACTCCGCCATCACACTTCATCAAGCCATTTACTGAGAGAACTTTATATCGGCTGCTGTTTTTTTAATTCTTTTTATTTACACGTTATATATTTCTATAAATAAAACTCCAACCAGTAAACTAGAAAATGGAGATAATCGCTCCGGCAATCCTGCTCTGAAAATGGGTTCAGAGCAGAGGCTTCAGGAGTCACTCAGACAACAGATGAGCTCATCTTTGCAATCAATATGGCTGACACTAACAGCTTAACACTTTGAAAAGGCAATCTGCTGTGGCTAATGGCTTAGGTTAAGATTTCAGTCGTGTCTTTATGACTCTTAACTCAGGCTTAGCCCCTTATTGTAAAACAGCTGCAATACTCTCTTAACTCCCTTTTCAATTCGAGCCCCTTTTAATCTCCCCAAAAGTACGCAGCGCTGTGTTCACCCAATGAACGGGGAGGGAGGACGAGAGCGGGGGGCTGCCACGGATGAAAGCCACAAAAGATGACCCGCTCAGGCTCTCACGCAGAGGGATATCTTCATCTGAGGCAGAGCGTCCACCGAGCTGCTCTTTGGTCTGTCAGATCAATGGTCGGGAGGACCGGGGGGGTAAAAAGTCCCTTTTCTCATATCTATGTCCAATTAGCAGCAGCTATCAGTTTAGAGGACAGTTTAATAGCGGGCCTTCACTCAGTCTGGGTCAGTCGTTTGTCAAAGGCAGACTAAGCGCTCTTCTTAATTACATTGTTCATTCAAGGCCAAAGAACATGTTCCACACTCAGCGCCTCCCTGAAAGTAATACTTCAGCGTTATTATCTTGGAGTTTTTTAATATTAGGAAGAAGCTGAATCCCTAAAACTAAAATAATGACTTTGACTTTTACTGCAAGTCCAAACTTTTTTTTTTTTTTTCATTTGAACTTCTCTGGTTTCAAGTGAGGCGATTGAAATTTGAAAGAAAAACAGCAGGCTCAGCAGAGGATGTACTCCCTAAGGGAGACAATGATGGAGCACTTCTACTCCGCCATTACTGAGTCCAACCTCACCTTCTGCTTCACCATCAGAGAATCACTGGCTGTGCAGAGAGGCTGGATGGCGGCAATATTCATTCTCTTCTAAAACTGTACACCTCCAGGACTCGGAGGCAAGCTGGAAAAATGACACCTGAGCCCTTCCACCCTGGACACAAAGTGTTTCAGACCCTCCCCTCTGGCAGGAGGCTGCATATTGGGTGCATTTTGTTCCATTATTATTCCCTTAAGCAAATAACACATTTTTTAAACGAAATTAAAACCCCCCACATTTTTTAAATAAATAGTTTTAATATGGTGACCAAACGTCGTCGTTTTCCTGGACATATCCACTTTTTACTTTCTGTCTGGGACGTCCGCAGGGGGATTATGAACCAGAAAATGTCTGGTTTTCCCAGTTTTTTTTATTGGACCATAATCATATGCCAAATTCTGGAGGGGCTACCTTGTGGGTGGGTCTAACGAGACACCCACACACATGGAGCAGAGCAACCTAACCTGACTCCGCCAGATGGATTTGCTCCGCATATCCATCTGGAAACCTTCCGTAGAAGTAATTTTGGGAAGGGGCGAAAATACTGGTTAGCTGATTGGCCTATGTTGGTGATAGACGGGACAAATAAACCAATCAGATCAACGAGGCATATGACGTACTAACAGATCGACGACGAAGAGGAGCCAATTGATAGATCAAACTTTTGCCGGAACCAGTCGGGAGAAGAGCAAAAACATCTTTTCCTCTGAGAAAAGCCTCAAGAGCAGTGTTTTGCTCTTCTTTCAGTGAAGAAATACTCTGTAATTCCGATAAAACTTGCTCGATAGCCACGCTAACGCTAGTTTCATCGGCTGAAGCCGCCATGTTCTTTAGACTGAACTGTCGCGCTTCTCGTTGCGTCACACCTCAACCCGCCTCAAAGCCAACGCTGATTGGACGTTCGTTTGGTGAACGGCTCCAAATTTTCTTTAATGGAGAGTCTCCAAACTGATTAGCGAGTGAAACCTTGAAAGCTCGCGACATCAGGATGGTCTCACGAGGCTAGAGCAACCTAGCCTGACGTAGTCCTACTCAATTCTAGTCAGAATATGAGTCTGATGCTGCTCCATAGAGCTGTGATTATGGGGCGTATTTCGAACGAACCAGGAAAAAAAATGCCTCTGCACTCAATTGGATAGACCTACAACCAATAAGAGCAATGGAGTTGCCTTATTCTAGGCGTGCAGTTGCACGCCTAGAATAAGAAGATGAGCCTTGATCGCGTTTCTCTGTTCCTCTTTTAAAATTAATTTGCTGTCGATATCTTCTAGAACAGACCTAATAGCAGAATCTACTCACCTCAACTGTCCAGCGGCAGCCATTGTTGTTGTCACCCAAGCGCGCTTTGGTGACGTGGTTGATTACGTTACTGTTGATCATCTGTCCATCATCGTATAAAGCCCGCCCTGACAATTTGATTGGCCCGCCAGATATTGTGCGAGCATACTCGCACAATATATTTCATACAGAAGAGGATTAGGGCCACTGAAAGAAATAAAAGTTTACTGATTTTTTTTTTTATTTTATTTCAGTATAGTATGGCAAAAAAGTCAGAATTCTGACTTTAATCTCAGAATTCTGACTTTTTTCTCAGAATTCTGAGATTAAAGTCAGAATCCTGAGAAAAAAGTCAGAATTCTGAGATTAAAGTCAGAATTCTGAGATTAAAGTCAGAATTCTGACTTTTTTTCTCAGAATTCTGACTTTGTTTATTGTCAGAATTCAGTCAGAATTCTGAGAAAGTCAGAATTCTGACTTTTTTCTCATGTTAAACTGAAATAAAATTTGAAAATCAGTTTTCTTTTTTTTTTTTGTGGCCCTAATCCTCTTTCGTAATTTCATTTACGATTTTTTGTGAATTTATATTAACGAGACATTTTCTACTTTCAAAAAGGATGGAACAAAATCCACTCCACATCTGTGGTCGATCAGAACCAAGCTAGCCTCATAAATACGACCCCCACGACCCTTTTCTGTTAAAATAAGATAAAATAAAACATTTTTACTATATTTTTTTTTGTTGCTATTGTATATTTGTAATAAAAGCGATGATATTCTTCCTTGTTAAAAAGTAGCGATATTTTTTATCTCTTCTCATAATATTCGTATATTTGTTTATTACATTATATAGTTGCAAATTCATTTGTTTCAGCTGTATGTTTGTCTATGTTGATACCTCATAACCAAAGCGAAAGAAAAACCACTTGGCAATAAACCTTTTTTATTATCTTGATTCTGACATCATTACCTTGCCAGCAGGCACCAACTGTGAGCTGCACATCGATCTGCGATGGGTGGATCGGCCAGTCGTCCGTTACCAGGTAGGGATCGTAAGTGACTCCGTCCACGTAGAGCGTAACCACGGGGAACTCAACGTTGATGACGTAGTAATGCCACTCCTTGTCACATATCTGAAAGAAAGCAGCACATGGAAAGGGTGTGTCAATGTCAATATCCCGAGAAAAAAATCAGACACGTTTAAGGAAGCTAACACGTTCAGGGGTTGACGTTAAGGATTTTTACCACTTGCACTTTCACATTTCATTTGCCCAGAAACCATTTTTACTTGCCCAGTATAATGTTGGATAAATATACTTCCTAATATTCATTTCTGTATATATATCAATGAAACATGTTTGTTTTTGTTAAAAATCTAAAAAAAACTTGACAGGTTAAAAACTTAAGATAAATCATAAGACAGAGATCAATGTCACCAATGAATAACTTTTATTTTAGAGTCACGGTCTGTTTATAGAAGATAATACTATTAATATAATGTGACTTTTCTATAGAATCATTATACATAGTTATTTTATTCAGGGTTTCCACAGTCTGACATCATTTCAGAATTCCCTGACTTTTAACTGACTCAGGATTAGTTTTCCCTGACAAAATAAATGCAGCAACAAGACAATAATAATAACATAACAGGTCACCAATCTAACATGTTTAGCTCTATAACATGTAAATGCACCTCTCCAATGTCTGAGAGAAAAACATTTAATGAACATTGTTTAATGTATGACCTGCATCACTGTACAGAAGACTGCCATATGATAGCGCTTTCTAACTCGTTTGTCCTTTTTCGTAACTACATCAAAATTACTGCTAGGTGGACAAAAATCACGCCATCTGGCGGAAAATCACCCGGCTTTTTCAAATCACGCGAGAATGTGTACAAAACAACAAAAATGGCGCCGGCAACGCTTGTGGGTCGTTTTCAGCGAATGTCGGTGATTTTAAAGTGAGTGATAAATAATTGCCCGGCGGGTAAATGCAATGAAATTTGTACCTTCCCGAAAATTAAAACTACTTGCCCCAGGCGATCGGGCGATGGTTAACATGGAGCCCTGACGTTATCACAAAACAGACTTATATTGGAAGTGCTGTGGGAAAAAGTATTCAACTATTCACTCCAGTTAAATAAACAGAGAACGATGGATTTCACTCAGTCTGTGTTTTATTACATCTTTGCAAAGAGAACAGGACATCATACAGCTCTTATTTTGGGTAATAATCCCCGTTCTGATAAGGGTGTAAATAATGATCGTTTTGTATCGATGCATCGATCCAACAGCCGACGATCCGATGCATCGATACGTCCGCAAGAGAATCGATTCATGTTTTTTTTTTTTTTTCCTCCGGTCTATTTTAATCCATTTGCTCCTGGGCGTAATTCTCCCTCCCGTGCTGCGGTGGCGCTAAACCTATTTTGCCCTCCTACCTCGCTTCCTGGTTATACTCTTACAGCAGTGTGTCGCAGTGAGCTTGACAGACATTTTTTAATTATGCTCAATATTGAAGCGTGGTCTGCGCTACACGCTGCGGTGAGGAAGTGGGGGCGAGTTTAGTCCGACGACGGAGGGACATGAGGGCCAAAAAGAGTGGAGATCCAGGTGGAAAAAGGGTCCCAGCGTTCTCACGCATCTCGCTCTTCTAGCGGGTCAAACTTCAAGAGTTTTTTTCCGCAGTTTCGGTCATAAAAACAAAACAAGCCGGATTCCTGTCTGCGGTCAGCTACAATTTGGGAGAGGTGCAGCGGAGCGTCTGTGGAGGAGGAGGGGGGGGGATTGTCTGGACTCGAGGTATTGCATTGCACTCATTGCACTGATATTGTGCAGTATTTTTGAAGTATTTTTTGATGCAACTTTTCTACTTCTGTTATCTGCTGTTGTTTCTAAAAAAAACGCATAACAATATTACAGCTTTCATTGATTTATTTCAAACTTGAAACTTTGTTTAGCCTGTAAGGTCTAAAAAAAAAAAAAAATAATAATAATAATAATTACCAATTATTCGAATCGAATCGTATCGTGGTGTATTCTTGAGTATCGAAAATAATCGAATCATTGGGTCAGGAAATCGATACTGAGTCGAATCGCCATTATGGATGTGATTTACACCCCTAGTTCTGATCTGGCTTGCCTTTGTTTTCCTTACCTGAAGTAATCAAAACCAATCACAGACACTTTAGTTAAATAGTAACATGTTATGAATAAAATTTGAGAAAGAAACTGGCTTATTATGACTTGCCTGCAAACACCCCTCACTCAGACATTTTGTGGCATTTCAGGTGAAACAGACTGAGTCAAAATATTTTTCAGTGAGTAAATAGCATAAATAAATATATGAAATAAGAAATGAATAGAAATCTGAATGTTCTGACCACAGAAGACAACCTTTCATTTAGTTGTTTTTTTTAGACATTTTGACATCTATTGAGAAGTCTTTAGCCCTTTCCCAATGTTTTAACCAGCAAACAATCAGCTTTTAGTGGCAGTAGGTACGGCCTCGCTGACCGGGTCGTTTGTAGAGTCGTTTGACGTTGGTCGACGTGGCTTAAAATCACCGGCTTGGCTCCAGTCGTCATAGAGTGGGAACGCCAGACCTAGTCGACCAACTTGTTTGCGTTGTACCCCTGAGAGCCACGTACGTATCCTACGACATTGCACCTGTTGCGTCTGACCCAAGCATTTACAATTCAGTCATGGAACTCATTCCAAAGAAATTAAATAAGACCTCTCGTCATGATTCAAAAGGCTATTCTCATAGTCCAATAAAAGACTCCATCAATCCAGAACAACAAGGGGTGGGTATTTGTTTTGCACCTGACTTGTAATGTGCTTAGGAGGATGGATCTCCATGCATCTTAACTGTATCAGCAGTCCAACAATAGATTGCTCTGATGTGATCCACCGGTACTGATAAAATCAGCTGAAATAAGCTTGTTAATGTAAGTTTGTCAAACCCGGGTAAACCCGCTAACAATCTGCGTTTGACTTATTTACGATTTGGGGAAAAAAAACCCAGGACCCTCCGTTGTCAAGCTGCATAGCCTCAGTTCTCCAGTGTTGATGATGTCATCAGTGCCTCAGAAATTAGGAAAGTAAACCATGGAGAGCAACATGGAAGCGAGCCAGGGCATATTCAGTGTGCTTTATTGTTTGGCTCTTTTTTTTTTTTCTGAATCTCTCTCACCAGAGCTGCGCCTTGATGCTTATCTTGTCTTGTTAGATCAGACTAGTGACGTCTTGGTCCAATGTTGAAGTTGAAAATTTGCCTCACATCACAAGCATCAAGACAGGCCTGTACTTTATTGAATGTTGTGCTCTGTGCAACATTATTTAATCAAGCCTTTTCTAATATTTCTAAACATATAAATGAATCTGATTAGCTTTGAAAGAAATAAAAATGTAACCTTATTGATCTCACAATGGAGAAATTAACTCTGCATTTAACCCATCCTCTTGGACTTTCAGTATTTGGTCAGTAAACCTTCATGGTTTAAAAAATATCTAGAAATAAGTCAAAATTTCTTAAATTAAGTGTATTTAGCTAACCTGATGGATTTGCTCCGCATATCCATCTGGAAACCTTCTGTTGAAGTAATTTTGGGAAGGGGCGAAAATACTGGTCAGCTGATTGGCCTATGTTGGTGATAGACGGGCCAAATAAACCAATCAGATCAACGAAGCATAAGACGTACTAACAGAGCGACGACGAAGAGGAGCCAATTGATAGATCAAACTCTTGCGGAAACCAGTCGGGAGAAGAGCAAAAACATCTTTTCCTCTAAGAAAAGCCTCCAGAGCAGTGTTTTGCTCTTCTTTCAGTGAAGAAATACTCTGTAATTCCGATAAAACTTGCTCGATAGCCACGCTAACGCTAGTTTCATCGGCTACTGAACTGTCGCGCTTAGGGTGGCCATTTCTATAGCACCAAAAAGGAGGACATTGTGCGGCATATCAATAAATTACTAAGGTGTACATAAGAATCGGGTAAAGTCACATTTATAGCACAATTCTTAGTAGTTTAAAGAGGATGCTTGTGTAGCTGAATAGAACAAAATATTAAAGAAATGTAAAAAAGAATTGGTTCCCAGCATTTTTATTTATTTAATACATTGTGGTGTTTAAAAAGTGACCATTCAGTCATGTCTCCCTCCGCGGCGGAGGGAGACATGGCTGTTGTTGGGCTCGCTGTCTGAATGACGGCGCGCACTGATACGAACAGAGAGAAAATAGGACCAATTGATAACGACGTGTGACTTTTTCCACTACAATGTTTTTGGGATGCGAAAATATCGCTCTTTTGAACACATAATGTTTTGGGAAGAGAAACGTTTTATTTCGCTGGCTCTAAAAACCTGCCGGACTACTTTTGGCTTGACCAAAACTGGACGATAACTCTGCTCACAGGACGCTGCCAGGGGTAAGTCAGTGTGATTGCATGCCGCTGGTGATGGGGATGCCATACAGATTCATGTCAAAAATACCGAACTATCCCTTTAATAGCCGGTAAAAGCAATGATTTCCCAATGAGTATTTTACCTCTTAAAATAAGATAACTAGATAATATGCACTTGAAATAAGACAATGTCATTGTTTTTTTTTTATTTTAAATATAAATTGTCTTGTTCCATTTGCAAAGTTCCAGAAAAAAACAAAATTAAGAAAAAATGACTTAGTGAATCCTACAAGCTCAACCTTTCACATTGCCTCGTTGTGTTTTATCAGCAGCTGCTGGACCAAACTGCCTGTCAGATTCTCCTTCCTCCTCTCATCAGGTCGTGCTTCTTCTCTCTCAGCTCCTCTGCTGTAACCTGGGGCACCATTTGAGCACCCAGCCTTGGGTAACCTCCATGTTTAATGAGGAGTGCGCCGCAATCTGCTTATTAACACCATGCTAGCAGATGGGAGTTCTAATCAATTTAGTTCTTTTTCCTAGTTATGGAGAAGTAAGGTACAACATCTGGCCTGTTGATGATGACGCTGCACAGCTGGTTTATATGCAGGCGGTGTGTCGATCTACTGAGCGCAGTCCAGGGGGGATAATCCTGTTAAGGGTTGATGTTCTGCAGGTTTGATCAATACTAATGGGATCAAATTTAATTAGCTATTTAGGATGTTAGGACTAATGCAATTTCTTATGTCTGATCAGGATATTGTGTTTTTGTTTTGTTTTTTTTACTCTTTAGGATAAAAGAGAGAATTTCTTTGAAATATTGGAAATTAATTTTGTTCAAGAAATAACACATTTGAAATGCATGAAAAAAAAAATGCAATCAGAAATGAAATTTTGAGAAATGTTCAAAATCAAACAGGATTTTAGAGTGACTTTGCTGTTTTTCTAAGATTTTGCTTTGATTTTTTGTTTTTCAAATAATTTTTTAATTATTAATTCTGTCAAGTTTTATCTTTTTTTATGTCAGATTTTATATTAATTTTAATTTCCTTTATGTTTTACACATTGAGTGTAATGAATTGCATTTTTTGTTCCATAAACCATATGCTCCTTACGTCTGTGGGACGGGCTTTCCTCTGGTGTGAGAAGCCAAAACATTTCTATTGGTCTGCTGGAGGTGTATATATATATATATATATATATATATATATATATATATATATATCACCGGCCACTTTATAGGTACCCCATGCTAGTAACGGGTTGGACCCCCTTTTGCCTTCAGAACTGCCTCAATTCTTGGTGGCATAGATTCAACAAGGTGCTGGAAGCATTCCTCAGGGAGTTTGGTCCATATTGACATGATGGCATCACACAGTTGCTGCAGATTTGTCGGCTGCACATCCATGATGCGAATCTCCCGTTCCACCACATCCCAAAGATGCTCTATTGGATTGAGATCTGGTGACTGTGGAGGCCATTTGAGTACAGTGAACTCATTGTCATGTTCAAGAAACCAGTCTGAGATGATTCCAGCTTTATGACATGGCGCATTATCCTGCTGAAAGTAGCCATCAGAAGTTGGGTACATTGTGGTCATAAAGGGATGGACATGGTCAGCAACAATACTCAGGTAGGCTGTGGCGTTGCAACGATGCTCAATTGGTACCAAGGGGCCCAAAGAGTGCCAAGAAAATATTCCCCACACCATGACACCACCACCACCAGCCTGAACCGTTGATACGAGGCAGGATGGATCCATGCTTTCATGTTGTAGACTCCAAATTCTGACCCTACCATCCGAATGTCGCAGCAGAAATCGAGACTCATCAGACCAGGCAACGTTTTTCCAATCTTCTATTGTCCAATTTCCATGAGCTTGTGCAAATTGTAGCCTCAGTTTCCTGTTCTTAGCTGAAAGGAGTGGCACCCGGTGTGGTCTTCTGCTGCTGTAGCCCATCTGCCTCAAAGTTCGACGTATGTGCGTTCAAAGATGCTCTTCTGCCCACCTTGGTTGTAACGGGTGGTTATTTGAGTCACTGTTGCCCTTCTATCAGCTCCAACCAGTCTGGCCATTCTCCTCTGACCTCTGGCATCAACAAGGCATTTCCGCCCACAGAACTGCCGCTCACTGGATGTTTTTTCTTTTTCGGACCATTCTCTGTAAACCCTAGAGATGGCTGTGCGTGAAAATCCCAGTAGATCAGCAGTTTCTGAAATACTCAGACCTTCTGGCACCAACAATCATGCCACGTTCAAAGTCACTCAAATCACCTTTCTTCCCCATACTGATGCTCGCTTTGAACTGCAGGAGATTGTCTTGACCATGTCTACATGCCTAAATGCACTGAGTTGCCGCCATGTGATTGGCTGCTTAGAAATTAGGTGTTAACGAGCAGTTGGACAGGTGTACCTAATAAAGTGGCCGGTGAGTGTATCTGAAATCAAATAAAAAAAATGTCTAAAATATCTAAATACTAAATCTATTTAGAAAAAATACTAATACATTAATATATATAAAAAATATATACGAAAATAACATTTGAGAGAACAAAACTTAATTTTATTAAACAAATATTAAAAGTTTCATTTCTGTATATTTTCTTCAAAACGTTTTTTGTTAGTAGCAATATGGGACAAACTTCACTCATTTTTAGGAAAACGTGAAATGTTTGCAAAGCCTGACATTTATTTTTTATGTCTCATGATGATATTGTTGTTTTTCTTTTGGGTTTACCAAATATTGAGCACTTACTGGATGCAGCTAATGCTTTTTAATCAGAAATCACTCCGTAGGAAAGAACTTCGAGCCTCCCTTTTTTTTAAATCTGGGAAATCCTACCATCCAGCTGATATCTGTAATGCACCAATATAGACAGCCGTTCACAAACACTAATTCCTTTCGCGCTTTTTGCTGCTCAGCATTTCAAAGAGATCTCAGGCCCCATCGGGGATGCAGGGCCCTAGCGGGTGACTTCCTCTTGAAGGCTTCAAAGGGGAAATGGAGCAGCAATATTGCCCAAGAGTCTGTTGCCTGAGCAGGCTTTTGATGACAGTTTGGAGAGCTCTCTTTGGACCAGAAGGAGGAGGAGAATAACACGGCTGCATGTGTCAACAGAAAGCAGAGGACTGAAGAGCAGAATAGAACTGAAAATCTAGGAAGCTCTAAGAAAAAAAATCTCAGTATCTCTGAATGATAAATGTTCTGTTCAGAAAAGGTGTGTTGCTGAAAAATGTTTCTATGATTTTTAGATCATTTCAAATCAACTTTTGCATTGAGATATAAAAGGCTGAGGCAGATTGACATTTGTTATCTGCAGAGATATGAGCAATGCCTAAATACACAGAAATATTTAATCATCATTAGAAACACACAGAAGGAATTGACTGAAAAAAGATTACTTTTGGACTTAAGAGTCTCAGAAGAGAACATTGATTAACTCTAGATATTAAAATATGTTAAAGACTGAAATAAACGAGTCAGTCTACAAAGAAATTTGCCTTCCAACTTTGCAATCCATTTCTACGGAGGATTGGAATAAATACTCTCCTCATGATTGTTAATAACATTAATTATAATCTATAATTCATTTCAATTGAGGTTGTTTCTATAGGCCAATTCACATCATGTCATCTCAAAGCACTTTCCAGTTCACCAGATCATCCAGTCAAATTGATCCACAGTTTTCTATCTAAGGAAAACGTGCAGATTGCGTGGACTCATTGACTTGCAGGCAATTCCCCAAACTAAGCATGCTTGTAGCGACAGTGGAGAGGAAAAACCGGAAGAAACCTCCAGCAGAAACAGGCTCAGTGTCAGCGGCCATCTGCTGAGGCTGACTGGGGTTCAAGGAGATGGAAGCAGAGATACAAAAAGCAACCGTAAACGAATAGATATTTGGAAATATAACATTTTAAAATAACTAAAAAAATAAGAATATTAGTATTATTCACATGTTGAAGATCAAATGTTAATCAAGAAAGCAGCAACTCCTATCTGACATCACATCAGTTCAACGGATTAATTAAGCAACTGACTCCAACTCCACGCTTTCTTAGCCGGTGTCCTGCGGCTCCTGTGAGGCGCGACATGCTATTCTCAGCTAATGGCTATGTCGTAGCCACCATAATGAATCTGCTGGTGAAGATTCTCAGTCATCCAGCTCATAGTACTTCCAAAAAAAGCTAAAAGAAAACAATCCACTGGACTTTGTTTCCAAGTTTGAAGACGTTTCTCTTCCCATTCAGGAAGCTTTTTCAATTGAAAATGTCAGAAATAGCGTTGAGTTTGAGGCTTTAAAACATGCAATTTAAACTGGAAGAAGGGCTCCACCCCTTTGGAATGGGCAGTCATTGGGTTTTTTGTTAGCTTGCAAAACCTGATAGCTATCTTTGTCTCTGAAAGAGGGGTCGTTGGCTTGGCTGAACAGGGATGTGTCCAAAACAAGACCCTTAAATAGAGACTAGGTCATCCTAAAGACCAAACCCCCAGACCAAATATGAGTGGAATGGTGTCTGCAGTTCAGTGCAGTGAGGAATGCTTTGATCTTTATATTGGAGAAACTAAACAACCTCTCCAAAGACGCATGGCCCAACACAGGAGAGCGCTCTCCTCTGGACAAGACTCTGTGGTACATCTAAACCTTATGGACAAAGGACATTCTTTTGAGGACCAGAATGTTCACATTTTGGACAAAGAAGACAGGTGATTTGAGAGAGGAGAGAAGAAAGCCATCTGTAGGCGACTATCAATCTGTGAAGCATTGTACAACAGGTATATTTGCAGACTTATTTTGCTTTAAACTTGCAGTCAACAGAAATATTGGCACCCTGCCTTAGTCTCTCTCTGAATCAAACAAACAAAAAAACAGCCCCAGAGCAGATCCAGGTGATATTCATTAGACAATCATTCAGCTCCAGACGCATGCCAACACCCACTTATAGCTCCACCCACACATGCCCATACGTACCTTTAACACATGCACCCTACCCTTAGAGACATGACAAAAATGCATCCTTGCCTCTAAACCATCTATGTTAAGAAAGAAAAACCTACCTTAAACAGAGGGGGTGGACTCAGATTTAAAAAAGCTACAATGCAGCGTTCGTCCGTTTCAATTTGCATGTTTCTAAGCCAAAACAAGACTTTGTTGGGCTACTGTATAAAACCTGGAATTCAACGCTATTTCTGACATTTTTAATTGAAAAAGCTTCCTGGATGGGACGAGAAATGACTTCAAACTTGTAAACAACGTGTTTTTTTGGATCGACCATAAGTAGGGATGCAGGATATTGAGATTTTGGCCGATATTTTAAAACTCATGTAGCCGATAACCGATATCGATACCGATGTTAAAGCTGGACAAAAATAAGGAGTCATTGAAAATAGCAGGTTTGTTATTCATTTCTGACACTTTAAAAAATAATATACTCAAATATATTTTCATATGCTGATATCAAATTGATTATTAAAAACGCGGTATCAATCTATTTAATTTTAAGATCTCGTGAAATTTCATCGTTCTGTTACAAACTCTCGTGATATTTTGCAAATTCTAGTGAGATTTTGTTAGTAAAATAGATCGATACCGCGTCAATATATCAACATATAAAAATATGGCAACATTTGGTGAATTTTCGGGGGATTTCGTAGCATAACAATGACATATAGCAATATTTCATTAGTAGAAGAGATTGATATGGTGTTTTTAAATGGCAATATATCAGCATATGAAGATATTGGGATATTTTAAAAGGAAGAAGCAGAAGTAGTATTTTTTTTTTTTAGACTTTAGAAACTCAGAAGCTGATCAAATATCGGGTTAAATATTGGTGGAGTGGCTGATGTCCGATATTCAGTTTTAAGGGGACCGATTAAATTGTGCATTCCTAACCATAAGGAGTCCGGAGAACAGTCTGTCTTCGATGGCCGCCTCAGACTGTATCTTGCTTACGACTCTGAAAGAGCTGAACGTAGTGACTGTCTTTTCCTGCATTTCAAACCAAGTTGAACGGAGTGTTTTGTGAACCACCAGACCGGGACATATTGCTTCGTCTGCTGTTTGGAGCCATTCTGCTGCTCTCTGAGCCGCTGCTACAAGCTATCCGCTGCCTTAAGTCGACCCACAGGCTAAGGCTCTTTTTCTTACAGACGTTTTGCGTAATGCTTTGCACTTTCAATCATCGCATTCTTTCCTTCTGAGCACAGCGGAGACCTTGGCCCTACCCCACCATGTAGCACTGCTAAAGAGGCACTATATAGGGGACAACTTAAGGAATATATCGAGTATTTATATTCACAAACAGAAGTTCATTCTGTATAAATGATACTAGGCCGGACTTTGGATCTATTCTTGTTTCTGTTTTTTGTGACTCTGCTTAAGAATGATTAACCTGACTCCGCCAGATGGATTTGCTCCGCATATCCATCTGGAAACCTTTCGTTGAAGTAATTTTGGGAAGGGGCGAAAATACAGGTTAGCTGATTGGCCTATGTTGGTGATAGACTGGCCAAATAAACCAATCAGATCAACGAAGCATATGACGTACTAACAGAGCGACGACCAAAAAACAACCACAAGCCAGGCTACTCTTGCCGAAACCAGTCGGGAGAAGAGCAAAAACATCTTTTCCTCTGAGAAAAGCCTCCAGAGCAGTGTTTTGCTCTTCTTTCAGTGAAGAAATACTCTGTAATTCCGATAAAACTTGCTCGATAGCCATGCTTACGCTAGTTTCATCGGCTGAAGCCGCCATGTTCTTTAGACTGAACTGTCCGCGCTTCTCGTTGCGTCACACCTCAACCCGCCTCAAAGCCAACGCTGATTGGACGTTCCTTTGGTGAACGGCTCCAAATTTTCTTTAACGGAGAGTCTCCAGACTGATCTGCGAGTGAAACCTTGAAAACTCGCGAGATCAGGATGGTCTCACGAGGCTAAAGAATGATCAGTGGATGACATTAATATTACAACATTAAAAGAAATTAATTCATCAGGTTACTGGTTGGAATATATTTTAATCTAATTATCCATTCGTTGACAACAAGTCATTGATTATCTGTTTACATCATATTTCTAACGTAGGATCCATGTTCATTAAAACATCCGGTTCCTTCCAGATTTCCACCATTTAGCCGTTGATTTAATTTAGAGTAGAGTAATAATGAGTGATATAAATGTAAATGTACTGCGATGTACTGAGCATGTAGAAGGAAGGTACCGCATTGCTGAAATAGATAAAATATGCAAACTCTTGTTACTGGAAGCTTCCAAAGGTTGCAGCTGAAAAAAAAAAACAAAACCTGAGCACAGCATCAGACGAGGAAACAATAAAGTAACATGTAAAGGTCGCAGTATGTGAGATTTCCTACCACAGTCTCACTGTGAGTCATAAAGGATGATTGATGGTTATAATGAGCGTTTAGGTTGTTTTTCTCACTTCAACAACACAATCGCTGCAATCAACGAACTAAAGGTAATTAAATTGTTCTTGACATAAGTATATTTACACTTGATTTGAGTAGGTAAATAAAAAGATCTTCCAATAGAATAAGATTTTTTTCACGTAAGATGAAAAAGAAATCTTCATTATGTTACTTCAAGTGCAGCATATATAATTAATTTATTTTAGGAGCAAAGCACTAATTTCATTAGCAGATCATTACACTTTTTAACTTATTTTTAGACCAGTTTTTGCTGTGTATCTTCATTTTACATTCAAAAGGTTTCTAATAGAGTCTCTTAGAAATAAATCATAACACCATGGTATTTAATTGAAACAGCGGGTTTATTTTTTTTTATCTCTTAATCTGATCATAAAACTATTACATAAGATTAATCCCATCATGAACATTTAGTTCAGGTTGAGTTTGTTCTGTTCTTAGCAGGAGATTTTTAGGCTGTACATGATAACCTTTGTTTATGATAAGATTAAAGTTACTGAAAGTATAACCTGCTGCTAAATAAAAAAAAACAGAGTAAAATAACAAAGGACATTCTTTTGAGGACCAGAATGTTCACCAGTGGCGGCCGGCCCATAGGGGGTGCTGGGGCACCGCCCTCCCTGATCAGAAGAGAGAAACGTAAAATCTATTTTTACAAATTAACTCATAAATGTCAGTTTTAATCTCTAGACTGTGTACCTATAAGCAAAACAAATTATATAAACTACATTTCCTTACCTACTGTCATTCATTTGTGGATTTCCACAGACAGACTCCTACCGTCTCTGTCTTGGGGCGCTGATCAGACTGACCCACATGTGCAGAGAATCTGCCAATCATGTACTATTGCTAGGTCAATTTAATAATTTAATGGCCAATCAGCGTCTCAGAATTTTATGGTCTTGGGGCGCTGAAAATATTGCCCTTTAACAGGCTTCTGCACCCAATGCGCAGTTGCAGACAATTAGAGGGACGATGGTGAACGTAACGAGCGAGATGCAACTTCCACCAAATTCGGTGAGATCCTTATTTATCTACCCGTTTGCCAGAAGAACATCCATGTTGTAGGATATGAAAATTTCATGTCATGCTTATTGTGACCAAAATCATCACTGTTACTGTTATTATATAGTAAATTAAATCATTACTGCTAAATTGTATTTATTGTCCAATTGTTTATTTGAATTCTTATTCTGGATTAGTTGGAGACATACACTAGGCTATATCAGCCCCACCAAAAATATTTTTCACCAGCCGCCACTGATGTTCACATTTTGGACAAAGAAGACGGGTGGTTTGAGAGGGGCGTGAAGGAAGCCATCTATGTCAAGAAAGAAAAACCAACCTTAAACAGAGGGAGTGGACTCAGGGTTCAGCTTTCAAAACCTACAAAGCAGCGATAGAGTTAATTCCTTCCCGCTGTCATCTCACCCCGTTATAGGGGAACATTACAGAGACCTCACCTTTTCCGCAGGCCAAAAATTCTTTTTAACGACCCCCCTCTCTGAGACATAGCCCAGTATGGGTTATTACAGGCTAACAAAGAAACCAAATGCCTCCCCATTCCTAAGGAGCGGACCCGTTCATCCACTTCATTTTGCATGTTTTCTAAGCGAAATCAAGGCTTTTTTTTTTTTGGTCCACTCAATAAAGCCTGGAACACAACGCTAATGCTGACATTTCGAATTGAAAAAGCTTCCTGGATGGGAAGAGAAACGTCTTCAAAGTTGGTAGGCTTTGAAGACATGGTAGATTAATAATAGTGGATTGTTTTTAAAATTTTTTTGGAAAGAGTAAAATACACCGCAAAAATCTAAATCTTGATAAGTTATTTTTTCTTAAAATAAGTGCATTGGTTCTTGAATTGAGGAGGTAAAAGAGACATCTTGCCAATGGAACAAGACAATTTAGATTTAAAATAGGAAAACACAATTACATCCTCTTATTTCAAGTGAATACTATCTAATTATCCTATTTTAAGAGTAAAAATACTGATTCCATTGGCAAACTATCTCATTTACCTACTCAAATCAAGGGTAAATACACTTAATTTAAGAAATTTTTACTTATTTCTAGATCGTTTTTCCAGTGTAACATATAAACCCAACATTAAGAGATTTTGGTGTTATTAATGATGTAAAATGCAAACATTACTGGTTTTCTAAGTTTCTATGCTGCAAAAACGGGTTCTGTCACTCATTTATCTGTGAATTTGACCTCATTGGCTGAGCCTTTGATGATGGGCGTGGCCAAATATGCTACACCATGACACAATTTGTTTTTTAAAAGCGATACTGTGTTGAGCTGATGTTTGAAGATATTGTTGGACAGCTGAATAATTAAGTAAGGAAAAGAATGATCTTTTTTATTTTTTCTGTAAAATGGTCTCAGCAGAAGAATTATATAGAAACCATAATGCGACATGCGCGGATGCAAGCTACCATTAAAATCTAGGGAGAAATTCTATAGCCATGTGGCCAGATTGAACCAAAGGGAAACCTCTTTCATTCTTTTTTATTTATAAGGTCTGTCAATGAGTCATGTTAGACCGAAGAGAAATATTGCATTTTATTGTTGTATTGTCTTTGTAGTCGTATAAAAAAATATCTAAGATCAAAGAAAGACATTTTTGGAATGTTATTTCACTGTATATTCATGGTACAGGAATTTACTCGCTTTTAATCAATTCAGAATTAGAACTTGAATAAAACTGATGCTAGTAAATCAGAAATGTAAGACCCACAAAGAAGAGAGGGACCAATCAGTTACAGTGTCTTTGTCACTTTTTTTTTTTTTTTACCATAATACATTTATTTCATATAATGCTTTAGTTACAGGGGCCATAACAGGGACCAGTTCTACAGGGCCTCTGGCCCCTGTTGGACCCCGTCTAGAACCGCCGGTGTGCACATGTACAATCTGTGTTTATACAGCATCAAAATATTTAGAAATGTGGAGACGATATAACACAAAAAATAAAAACCCAAAGAAAAATAAGTAAAACCTGTTTCTTTGCAGAATTTGACGGCTACACTGCAAAAACGATCCTGAAATAAATAAAGATTTCCCTAAATTAAGTGTATTTACCCTTAATATGAGCATGTTAATACAATGATCTGCCAATTACGGTGGCTGAGAAGTGCAAAACACATTTACAATTCAAAAACACATTAACAAATAAAAAACAAAATAACATTTGAAGAAACAAAATTATATTTTATGAAACAAATATTTTTTTGAAAAAAAAGTTAAAATTTTTAAAAACAAATTTACAATTTAGGAACAAATTCACATTTTAAATAAGTTAGATTTTAGGTGAGAGAAAGTCTCATTTTAGAGAAAAAAAATACATTATAGGGAAATAAATTTACTTCTAAAAAAAATTTGACTGTTCGGAAACACTTGTACAAGTGCAAAGACAAAACTGCAAGCGGCAAAACACAGTTACATAGCCAAAAACAAATGAACAAAAGGGAATGTCCCAGTGGCCGGATGTGACGTCACCATTACCCTGACTTGTAGTACAAACAGCTCAATCTGTAGTCCTCCTGCTTCACGTGAAAAGTCAGTGGCGATTTTAGATGGAAAGATTTGCACTGAAGCTGTTTTTTCTTAAGTTTACGCTAACCGAACCATGTTTTGCCCTTATTGTGGTCTCTGGAACTTTTACGGGACACGGACCAGGTGGCAGGACCAAGCAGCAGGCCCGAGCTCAATTCGTGGCAGTGGCTGCGTTGCAGCCGTTCCGGTGGTCCTGTCACCTGGTCCGTGTCCCGTAAAAGTTCCAGAGACTGTCCGCACGAAGAACAAAATGGTGTAAATTGGCTGAAATTTGCTTCACAATAATAAAATCGCCATTGACTTTTCACGTGAAGCAGGAGGACTACAGATTGAGCTGTTTGTACTACAAGTCAGGGTAATGGTGACGTCACATCCGGCCACTGGGACATTCCCTTTCCGTGTAGCCGTCTTTTGTTCATTTGCTTTTGGCTATGTAACTGTGTTTTGCCGCTTGCAGTTTTGTCTTTGCACTTGTACAAGTGTTTCCGAACTGTCAATTTTTTTTTAGATGTAAATTTGTTTCCCTATAATGTATTTTTTTCTCTAAAATGAAACTTTCTCTCACCTAAAATCTAACTTATTTAAAATGTGAATTTGTTTCCTAAAATATAAATTTGTTTGCTAAAATGTAAATGTGCTTTTAAATTTTTTTACTTTTTTTTAAAAAATACATTTGTTTCATAAAATATGATTTTGTTTCTTCAAATGTTATTTTGTTTTTTATTTGTTAATGTGTTTTTGAATTGTAAATGTGTTTTGCACTTCTCAGCCACCGTAGCCAATGGAATGAGCATTTTTACTCTTAAAATAAGATAATCGGATGAAATACACTTGAAATAAGACAATGTGACGGATTTTTCTTATTTTATATGTAGATTGTCTCACTTATCTCCTCAATTCAAGACAAAATCCACTTATTTTAAGAAGAAATTATTTATTTAGATTGCAATTTTTGAAGTGTGAAACTGGAGTCGGTACCATTAAGGAGGACTTCAAAAACCAAAAAGGTGGAGCTGAATTTTAGTGGAGAATTTCCGGCCTTGTGAAAACCAAGCGAGTGGTTGTCCGTTCCCCAAAGCCACCTCTTCCCCCGCGTCTCCGCTTGATGCAAATTGACAGACGGAAGAAATGAATCAAGAGAAGATCAAAATAACAGGACAAAAGGAAGAGGGAGGACTACAAACAAGCAGAAAGACAACGGATAGGAAGCGGTAGAGGTGGAGAACGAAGACAACACACATCAAAGGACCCTCCATCATCTCTCGGGGCACTTGTCGGGGCGAGACGAAAACAAGACTTCTTTAGCTTCCCTCCATCTTCCCTCCTTCTCCCTGCAGTTTATTTGCTCTCTCTTTCTTTGTTGCCAGTCTTTCCATTAGAACCTGACTGTTTCCACAGCTTCTCTGGAGTTGAAAGGCTCTGGGAGACTGTCACTGTTACCGTCATGACTTCAAAAAGGAAATGAGATAGAAGGAGAGAGAGGTGAGGAGCTGTGGGAGGAGACGCCGACCCCTAGGAGGACCATGGAGGAATTTACATTAATAACAGCTAAAGAAGAAGAAAAGGATGAAAAATTACAAAGCTAAAACCTAGAGGGAAAAGTAACAATAAAAAAGCCTTTTAGCGTTAAGAAGTGTTAAGAATGCAGCTCTTGACATAAAAGCTTAAATATTTCAGGAAGCATAACTGATTTTAGATTGTTTAAAAAGGACCTCAGTTGCTTTATAGCCAATAAAATAAAATAAAAAACAGGAACTGAGGTAGTATGCTACCAGCTCTGCTATTCATACCAATATAAAGGACAAACACACTGGAAAAAATGGAAATCTAGACTTTTTCCTAAAATAAGTGCATATGTTCTTGGATTGAGCAGGTAAAAGAGACATTTTGCCAATGGAACAAGACAATTTACATTTAAAATAAGAAAACACAATTGCATTGTCTTATTTCAAGCGTGTTTTGTCTAAATTTCTTTTTTTAAGAGTAAAAATACTCATTCCATTTGCAAATCATTTCATTTACCCACTCAAATTAAGAGTAAATACACTTAATTTAAGACATTTTTACTCATTTTGAGATCATTTTTGCAGTGTAAGAACCCATTTCTTTCACCTCATGTGTTTAATACAAAACTCATATAATCCAGTGGATTGAATGATAATGGACGTTTATTGAAAGGTGTTGAAAAATGTTTCGTTTGAAAGACAAACCGTCCACACGAAGTCAAAACGAACACGAAACGCTAATATTTTCCAGAATGTTTGTCATAAAGACGGAGACGTAAAATAAATGTGAGCGTCCACACGAATGCATGAAAACGCTGCAAAATGTATGCCAGGCCTGTAAGTGGCGCTGTGGTGCCAAAGCAAAAATAAGCGACGAAATGTAGGGCATGCGCACTAATATTTATACATGGTTGCCCTGCGGGTCCATTTTGGTGGTTCAGTCAAATTCAGGTGCTGAACTATGTGGTCGATATTGCTCTGTTCTTCCTGGAGATATTCCAGAAGAAGAAGATTCTGTTGTAAGCCCGACAGCAGGGTGAGTAGCATGAGCAGCAACCATTCAACACAGTACGGCGCCATTGTTGTTGTGATACTGTGTCGTGCATGCGTGTTTAGAGGCGACGCTATGACGTAGGCGTGTAAGAAAAAAAAATGCGGTTAGAGCTTAAAGATGGAAACGCGAAAACGGCGTTTCAGAATCTTCCCACTCTGAAGGCTGAATAAAAAAAGGATTGTTTACAGACCCCCGAAACGCCAGCTTCGTATGGATGAGAGGCTGGTTTGGTGAAAAATTTGTGCGTTTAGGCCAGGGTTTGACTTCGTGTGGACGGGGCCTTAATTTAAGAAATGTTTTACTTTTTTCTAGATCCTTTTTACAATGCATGTCCTTGATAAAATAATGATTAACAGGAATGCAACAATAAATTCACCTCATGAAAGGATATGGTACAGAACATGGAAACATTAGAGTGATGTAGGAAAAGATTTCAGAAAAATGTGTGAAAACATAAACAGAGATTAAAGCAAAAAAAATCCTTAGGCTGAACTTTTCTTACATAGGCAAGAAACTCATATTTATTTTTATACATAGATATATATTTATATATCTATATATATATATATATATATCGATATATATATCTATATTACCTGTATATTGGCTAAAACATCGACATTTGCGAAGAAAAACAGGTCGACATGCAAGTAAGAGAGAGTTTCCAGGCACATATAAAGCAAGGAATGAGTTGATGCATGTCTTGGGGCCTCATGTTTTAAATCTGGCAAATAAGGTATCTAAAATGACCATGCGGTGTTCCTCATATGCCTGTGTTTTAAATATAACCGCATGTATGAGTTTTTAGGACATTTGTTCTAGGGATGCACGATATTGGGATTTCGGCCGATATCCGATATGCCGATATTTTAAAACTCATGTAGCCGATAACCGATATCGATACCGATGTTAAAGCTGGACAAAAATAAGTAGTCATTGAAAGTAGCAGTTTTGTTATCCATTTCTGACACTTTGAAAAATAATATACTCAAATATATTTTCATATGCTGATATCAAATAGATTTTTAAAAACGCGGTATCGATCTATTTTACTTTCAAAATCTGGTGAAATTTCATCGTTCTGTTACAAACTCTCGTGATATTTTGCTAATTCTTGTGAGATTTTGTTAGTAAAATAGATCGATACCGCGTCAATATATCAACATATAAAAATATGGCAAAATTTCGTGAATTTTCGGGGGATTTCGTAGCATAACGATGACATATAGCAATATTTCATTAGTAAAAGAGATTGATATGGTGTTTTAAAATGGCAATATATCAGCATATGAAGATATTGGGATATTTTAATGGATCAATATTTTTTCCCTCGTCTTTAGAAGTTTTTAAGTCTGTAAAAAAGAAGTTTTTGAGGAAGAAGAAGAAGTAGTATTTATTTTTAATTTTTTTTAGACTTTAGAAACTCAGAAGCTGATCAAATATCGGGTTAAATATCGGTGGGGTGGCCGATGTCCGATATTCAGTTTTAAGGCCGATACCGATAGGGGGCCGATTATATCGTGCATCCCTAGTTTGTTCCCTTCTGGTAGAATTCTAACTCCATAAGTGGAGATCAGATATTTTGATAAGTGTGAAGAGAAAGTAGCTGAAAATCTAATATAACCAACATTTTTTTTGTGATGGACTTAGAACATCTACATTTGATTTTGTAAACTTCAAACAGATAAATCAAATACTTGCTTTAATGCTGCAAGGGTTGTTTATTGATTAGATTGTTTTAGCAGGCATCTTTATTGAGATAAAGACATCTGCTAGTCTTCAGCTGGGTAGCTTTTAAATCTGCATTATTGGTGCCAAGTAAATAACTCAAAAACAACAGATTTTTTTTTTTAGGAAAAAATATTTGCTTCTTGGCTTCAAACAAGAAAACAATAATAATAACTAATGGTAAGAAAGGATGGGTTGGCATAGGAAGAAATGCAAAAAAAAAGAATAAAATACGCTGCAGTTTAAAGATCTGTTCACCATGTAAGTGTTATTTAAAGAGGAGTTTTACAGAAGCACCAACACATCATAAATAACGAGTTTTACTTTTAGATTGCTTTCAGCAACAGAAGTAGAGAAAAGACAGAATAAATGTAGTAAAAGAAAAATAGAGTCAGAGCTATGTGGGGAATAGGCTCCGAAGGGGTACGCTGCAGGAGAGATCCACAGCAGAGATTGATGAGCATTAGAAACAAGGTGACTTTATTTAGAGGTGGAGAAGAGAAGGACTTAGGGGGAAAAAACTGCATTTTTAGGTTACAGGCAGATTTTTAAAGCAGAACGACAAATTAATCTAAAAATACACAGAAAATTTAAATAAATGGACCTCGATCAAACTAAATGAAGGGTAATAGGTAGTCTATGATTGTATTGCCAGATTTTAAACCTTCATTGAATAGTTTCTTAAATAATAAGCTATGTTAGATATGTCTGCCAAAAACTGATTGTGCAACATGTAAAGTTTAAAATCAGGCAATATTAACATTAAATAAAAATTAAATGAAGTACATTTGTGAAGGATTTTATAAAATGTTTTTTTTTTTTCCTTTTAGTTTAAAAAAACTCGGACACAGAGATAGAAAAAACATAAAACAATGTTTGGAGTAAAAAGGTGTTTATAGGGTGTTAGTGAGTAGCCTGACGTAGTCCTACTCAATTCTAGTCAGAATGAGTCTGATGCTGCTCCATAGAGCTGTGATTATGGGGCGTGTTTCGAACGAACCAGGAAAAAAAATGCCTCTGCACTCAATTGGATAGACCTACAACCAATAAGAGCAACGGAGTGCGTGACGTATGTTAAGCGACCAAGGGAGCCAGCTGATAAATTAAACTTTTGCCGAATCCCGTAGGAAGGACGCCAAAAACATCTTTCTTTTCAACAAATGCCTTGATCGCGTTTCTCTGTTCCTCTTTTAAAATTAATTTGCTGTCGATATCTTCTAGAACAGACCTAATAGCAGAATCTACTCACCTCAACTCTCCAGCGGCAGCCATTGTTGTTGTCACCCAAGCGCCCTTTGGTGACGTGGTTGATTACGTTACTGTTGATCATCTGTCCATCATCGTATAAAGCCCGCCCTGACAATTTGATTGGCCCGACCAGATATTGTGCGAGCATACTCGCACTGCTATCGAGCAATGCCAGACCGAACTTCCCGACCTCAAACATTATGGGCGGGACTAAGTTCGGAATGGCACCCAGGCTAGTTAGTGAGCACAACCTTTCTGGAAATAAAAAAATCTAAAATTAGAAAAAAACTAGTTTTTTGTGGGGCTTTCTGTCCATTGGTGGAAATAAGCAGCATTTGCACGACCCTTTTGAAATCTGCCAAGATCGGTCTGAGCATGTCTAATCGAGACGCCAGACACAACTGAACCGTGCTAACATGGTACTAGTTCATCAGTGGGGCTCGGCAAGGTTCAGTTCTGGCTTGGTTCTCAGATAACAAAGAGAGCAGACGGCCCAATCTCCTTACAGTCAGCTAACCTGACTCCGCCAGATGGATTTGCTCTGCATATCCATCTGGAAACCTTCCATTGAAGTAATTTTGGGAAGGGGCTAAAATACTGGTTAGCTGATTGGCCTATGTTGGTGATAGACGGGCCAAATAAACCAATCAGATCAACGAAGCATATGACGTACTAACAGAGCGACGGCGAAGAGGAGCCAATTGATAGATCAAACTCTTGCCGAAACCAGTCGGGAGAAGAGCAAATACATCTTTTCCTCTGAGAAAAGCCTCCAGAGCAGTGTTTTGCTCTTCTTTCAGGAATTCCGATAAAACTTACTCGATAGCCACGCTAACGCTAGTTTCAAGCCGCCATGTTCTTTAGACTGAACTGTCGCGCTTCTCGTTGCGTCACACCTCCACCCGCCTCAAAGCCAACGCTGATTGGACGTTCGTTTGGTGAACGGCTCCAAATTTTCTTTAACGGAGAGTCTCCAGACTGATCTGCGAGTGAAACCTTGAAAGCTCGCGAGATCAGGAGGGTCTCACGAGGATAACAGTCAGCCTCCGTAATCAGAAAATTTCCAGTAATGATTCTACTTAGCAGTGTGATGAACCTCAACGTCTGTCGTTGTTTCCTGCGTCAGTAAGCCCTGATTAGACTATCTGTCGTATCTACTTCGCAGGGGGGGATTTACCATTAGGCAATACTAGGCATTTGCCAAGGGCCCTAAATTTATTGGGTATTTTAAACTTTAAAGGAGAAGTCTGGTCATATTCAGAATTCAAACTTCTGACAGTACTTTAAATATGAAATTATTACAAACTGTTTTTAATAAAGAGTAATTTTCATTTAAATGTGCTTTACTGGAGGAATCCACTTAATATTATAAGTGGAATCCACTTATAATATTAAGTGTGTTTCAGCCCTCTTTAGCGTCTCTTTAGCGACTTTTCAGACCCCTCTAGCACTTTGATTTCTAAAAAGCTCCTAGCGCCAAATCTAGAGACTTTTTTCTGCTACTGGAGACTTTGGAGACAACATCTAAAAGCAGCGAACTCTGCTCTCCAGAGCGAGTAGATTGGTAACCCCGCCTCCTGCTCTTCTCTATCTTGTCTGCTGTCATGATTCATGCAGCTATTATTTCATCCAAATGAAAAATGGAGAACAGATAAGCAGATCATGGCTTGTCAACAGTGAAAAGAAGGACTGGGTTATTTAATTTGGCCTTTTTGGAAACACAGGAAGGAGCAATCAGCTAAGTGAACTTAGTGCTTGGAAAAAATCTTTCATTCCTTTAGAGACAGCATGAAAAGTCAGCTGAGTACAAAACATAGAGAGGAAAACAAGAAGAAAAGGGACAAGAAGAGAGGGACACAACCTAGAACAGATAATGGATGTCTATTCTATTAACATTTCTCTATCTGTAGAATGGGGCTGTTTATGTGTTTTCTTCTCAATTCAGAGGGCCCCCTGCCTGTCTTTGCCTAGGGCCACACATTTCCTAAATCCGCCTCTGCCACTTTCCAGTAGCCAATTCTGTCAAGTAAATTCACCAAAGGCTGCCTTCTTCACCTGACTCTCTGCAAACTTCCATTAATGTTACGGGCAACGCCATATTGGTTTGCTTGTTTCCCTCTACACTGGAAAAATAATCTAGAAATTAGTAAAACATTTCTAAAACTCAGTGTATTTGAACTTAATTTCAGTAGGTAAATAAGATGATTTGCCAATTAAATGAGTATATTTAATCCTAAAGTAAGATAATTAGATATTATGCACTTAAAATAAGACAATGCAATATTTTTCTTTCTTATTTTAAATATAAATTGTCCTGTTTTATTGGCTAAGTGTCTCACTTACCTGCTCAATTCAAGAAATAAAATCCCCTATTTTAATCAAAACTTACTTAATTAGATTTAAATTTTTTGCAGTGTACACTGCAAAAATGATCTAGAAATAAGTAAAAATTTCTTACATTTAGTGTATTTACCCTTAATTTGAGTGGGTGAATACGATGATTTGCCAATAAAATTAGTATCTTTACTCTTAAAATAAGATAATTAGATAATATGAACTTGAAATAAGACAATCCAATTGTGTTTTCTTATTTTAAATGTAAATTGTCTTGTTCCATTGGCAAAGTGTCTCACTTTCATACTGAATTGGAGAAAAAATGCACTTATTTTAAGTAAAAATTGCTTAATTAGATTTCCATTTTTTGCAGTATAGAGAGTAGTAGATACCGTAGATTGTCAGTACACTGCAAAAAATGGAAATCTAAATAAGTCATTTTTGCTCAAATTAAGTGCATTTTTTCTTGAATTAAGGAGGTAATTGAGACACTTTGCCAATGGAACAAGACATTTTACATTTAAAATAAGAAAACACAATTGGATTGTCTTATTTCAACTGCCTATTATCTAATTATCTTATTTTAAGACTAAAAATACTCATTCCATTGGCAAATTATCCTATTTACTTACTCATATTAATGGTAAATACACTTGATTTAAGGCATTTTTTCTCATTTTTAGATGGTTTTTGCAGTGTAGGAGGCGAGGAACCGTGCCAGCGTGGGGTGTAAACGATTGGAAGGAACTGAGCTCACCACGGTTAACTGATCCAACCTCGGCACGGATCAGTTTTCAGACGGTAGTGTAAACGGGGCTATAAGGGATGATTATGAATTATGCAAATTTTACAGTGCAAAAAAATCAAAATCTAGATAAGTAATTTTTTCTTAAAATAAGGGCATTTTTTCTTGAATTGAGCACTGCAAAAAATAGAAATCTCAATACATTATTTTTTCTTAAAATAAGTGTGTTTTTCCTTGATTTGAGGAGGTAAGTAAGACACTTTGCAAATGGAACAACACAATTTCCTTTTAAAATAAGAAAAAACTATTTTATCGTCTTATTTGAAGTAAATATTATCTAACTATCTTATTTTAAGAGTAAAAATACTCATTCCATTGGCAAATCATCTTATTTACCTGCTCAAATTAAGGCTAAATATACTTAATTTAAGACATTTTTTACTTATTTCTGGATTGTTTTTGCAGTGAGGAGGTAAACATTTTGCCAATGGAACAAGACAATTTACACTTAAAATAAGAAAACATAATTGCATTGTCTTATTTCAAGTGCATATTATCTAATTATCTTATTTTAAGGGTAAAAATACTCATTCCATTGGCAAACTATCTCATTTACCTACTCAAATTAAGGGTGAATACACTTAATTTAAGAAATTTTTACTTATTTCTAAATCGTTTTTGCAGTGTAGTTCCTAACTCCTTTTCAAAGCTCCCTTTCCTTCATCTTTATTTGGGCAAACAGTAACACCTGGTTTAAGTTTGATGCTTCCGCAAAGACATTTAATCTGAATTCATTTTGCATTTTAGCACCGGTGCAGTCGGCGTTTCCGAATCGTGCATCTAGGAAAATCTGTTACTAAGTGGACAGGTCTGCCCAGAAATACACACTGGAAAAACGATCTAGAAATAAGTAAAAATTATCTTAAATTAAGTGTTTTTACCCTTGATTTGAGTAGGTAAATGAGGTAGTTTGCCAATGGAATGAGTATTTTTACTCTTAAAATAAGATAATTAGATATTATGCACTTGAAATAAGACAAACCAATTTTGTTTTCTTATTATAAGTCTAAATTATCTCGTTCCATTGGCAAAATGTCTCTTTTACCCCTTCAATCCAAGAACAAATGCACTTATTTTAAGAAAAAATGACTTATCTCGATGTCGATTTTTTCCAGTGCATGGTGGATGAGCGACAAATATACCAACAACAGATTGTAAAATAACTCATAGAAATTACTGTCACCATTGGATTAAACAGAGGCTTTAAACATGTTGAAAACAGCTGTTTTCCACTAGTACATGTGTCATATTTTAAGCTCGCCATACATGACCGTCTGAAGTCGGCCAGAATATTGGTTACAAGTGGAAAAACTGCATGGCGTGTAAAAAAAAAGTTCAACCAGCTCAATGCTGATATCTAAAACCGGAGGTTTGAGAGCCTATAATTAGAAAAATAGAAGAAAGGATGGAAAGGGAGGAGTGATAGGGAAGAGACGGTGTCCTATCGTGTGTATATAGTGCGCACCACATGCTTGTCTGCGTGTTAATTGAAGAGTATACTTGAAGGTGACTATGAATTACCGGCTAGCTAAAGTGACTAATTAGAGAAGCAATTATACAAGCGCTCCAGGCAGGGACCCGGAGTCAACAGCCAAATGACCTCTCTGCAAGCTGTTAATGGGCCACACATAAATAGTTACACACACGCATACAGTATATGTATAGATTAGCATGACTAAAACTCTATTATTTTCTCACTGGTTTGGATCGAGGCAAATCACAGCAGTTTAAATGATGTGGCTGAATCTGTATACGTTTTTGTTTTTTTCTGTCAAAACTGCAAAAAACTGTTTGTTTGTTTTTTTTGCATTTTTTTAAACCCCAAAGCAAAAAAAAGTGACTAATCAATAAGTCACAGCGTTTATATTTTTCTTTAGCTGTCGAAAACAACGATTATTTTCATTAAGAACTTTTTATATCATTATTTATGTTCTTAAATAATAAGCTGTGTTAGATATATTTTGGCTACGTTCACACTGCAGCCCGAAGTTACCCAAATCCGATTTTTTTGCCCATATGTGACCTGGATCTGATCTTTTCATGGCAGTCTGAACAACACAGATCCGATTTTTTCCAATCCGACCCAGGCCACTTGGCTATGTGGTCCTGAATTAGATTCATCTGACCTGAACGTCATTAATACTCGACAAAGGTCACTATTATGCATCTTGCTACGCAGAAGCAACAAGAAAAACAACAACCATGGCGGACGATGATGCGGAGAGCAGTATTTATTAGGGATGGAACGATATATGAAAACCGTCCGAACCGTTCGGTTCGACTGTCTCGGTTCGGTTCGCGTGTGTTGCGTTCAGTTCATGCGCTGCTCCTTTTTCTCATAGGCAAAGCGTTTACACTCCAGAGCAGAAGGTGGCGGTACTGCGACCAAAGGCAACCACCAGTAGTAAACAAGAAGAAGAAGAAGCAAAGCAGCGTGGACGGGTGTAGCAGAAAAAAATCATCATCATGGATCATTTCCGCAAAACATGCGGTTTCCGCGGATCATTAAAAATAATTACAATTCATTAATTTTTTTTTATTTTCTCATTAATTTCATTAAAAAAATGTCATACATTTTTATAAGTTTTATTAATTTTTTTATTTTTCGGTGTAACAATCAACATATACCGAACTGAACCGAAAACTGTGACCACGAAACCGTGAACCGAACCGAACCGTGGAATTTGTGAACCGTTCCACCCCTAGTATTTATGTTTAAACTTTGTTGTGAGATAATGTTTTTATCGTTGGAAAAGATCGCTAGATGCGCGCCGGCACTAAAATCCATGTTTGCTTCCGGAAAAAAAGAGCACGCTGGCCTGTGAAGTCATGGCGTCCTCTACTGCGCATGCAGGACACTTGCGTTGTATGACTACAGTTCACACAAGAGATCACAAACAAGTCGCATATATTTGGAAATGTGAAGGGCAACGCGAAAAAAATCGGATTTCACAAAAAAACAATCGGAATTGAGCATTAAGGTATGCTGTGTGAACGTAGCCTTAGACAGTTTCAATTCAGTTTATTTATAAAGTGCCAATTCACAACGCGTCATCTTTCTAGTCTGAAGGTTGATTAAATAGAGGCAGAAACAGGTGGATCAGAAGATAATGAGAACTGGGCGGAGATAGGCAGGTGAATGAAATGAGTTATACACTGGGAAAAAATCAAAATCTACATAAGTCATTTTTTCTTAAAATAAGTGTATTTTTTCTTGAATTTAGGGGGTAAGTGAGACACTCTGCCAATGGAACAAGACAATTCACATTTGATATCTTATCTTATTTACCTACTCAAATTAAGGGTAAATACATTTAATTTAAGACATTTTGACTTATTTATAGATGGTTTTTGCAGTGTATAAGACCAGCACTGGAAAAAAATCGAAATCTAGATAAGTCATTTTTCTTAAAATAAGTGCATTTGCTCCATTTTATCCATTTTACAAATGGAACAAAATAATTTACACTAAAAATAGGAAAACACAATTGCATTGTCTTATTTCAAATGTATAATATCTAATTATCTTATTTTAAGAGTAATAATACTCATTCCATTGGCAAACAATCATATTTATCTACTCATATTAAGGGTAAATACACTTAATTTAAGATATTTTTACTTATTTCTAGATCGTTTTCCACTGAGAAATCAGTGTTGAGATCGTGAAATCAGTTATATTCTTTCTTTCTAACGATATAACATATTAACATCCTATCGACATTCTTTACTCTTCATACCAGAGCGCAATAAAAAACATTAACATGTTTATTTATCTGACTGAGTTCTCAACATTTTTGTCTTTAAAACACTGCATTTAACGTTCAAACTGCAAAAAAAAATCTTGAAATAAGTGAAACTTTCATAAATAAAGTGTATTTCCTCCTTAATTTGAGTAGATAAATCACATGATTTGCAAATGGAATTAATGTTTTTACACATAAAATTAGACAATTAGACAATATGCACTTGAAATAACACAAAGCAATTGCTTTTTTCCACTTAAATCCTCAATTCAAGAAGAAATGCACTTATTCTAAGCAAAAAAATACTCATTTAGGTTTAAATTGTTTTGCGGTGCAGCTACTGTTTACTCCTGTGAAATAAAAATAAAAACTCAGAGCAGAAATAAAACCCTTTTTCTTTTAAGTCCCTACTTTTCTGAACACCCACTTACACGATAACAGCATTTCTTACTGCCTGTTTTAGAAACACTTTGGCCCACTTTTCATTCCAACTCTCCCCAAAGCATTTTGCGTTGGCTCAGCCAGCAAAGAGAGAATATTCAGATGCAGAAAGTGGGACTGCCTTGTTTCACCCCAGTGGGACACTTTCTGGCTTTCTGGAGGCTGCAGCACATCATGCTGCGCTGCAGCTTTAGCTCCAAAGTAGCGCGCTCAGCATCAGGATCCGCCGTTTCAACCCCTGATAAAGATGTTTCTGGGAAGCGGGTTGAGAAAAAGATAAAATATCCTGGATTTGGACCCAGTGTTTGATTTTCCGTGTGAGACGGAGAGCTTCTTTGACTCATCTCAGAGCTTGAAGAATATAAAGCAAACAGCATGCGGCTAATAAGAGGTTAAAAACGCCTCTGCCCTCACAGTATCCCACTTTCTTTTATCATCCTGGCCTTCCATCTGAGTGATATGCAAACGCAGTAAAACACTTAAGTCTACTTCAAATTCAAATGAGGTTAGCAGCCCTCTGATCTTTTATTGGAGCAAGATAGCAGATAGGAGGAAAAAAAATGCAACTTCTGCAGCAGAGGCTCGCTGTGAGGCACTGTTTGGTGTTTAAATGAGATTTGCAATGAGGGAGAGTTTATGCCTTAAAGGTTCGGCACCTTTGAATTAAATTCCCCTTTAGTTTCTATTTAGAGTTAACTACTGACGATCTGTTTGGATCAACAATAAAGCAGAGGAGACTTTATTAGGTTCACTGGTTTGGCTGCTATGGAGACAATTTAGTTGGATTTGATTTATAAGAACATGTTTTGCTGAAGGAAATGAAAAAACCAAACAAAACAAAGCTTTCCAGAAATAAAAACTTGAACACATGTTAAAAAAGAAAAACTTTTCAGGGTTGTTTTTTGTTTTGTTTTTTAATTAGTTTTTCATATTTTCTTTTTTTCTCTCTTTTTTTAAAAGAAATATTTTATTTTTAAATTTTATTGATCAAATATAATTCTTGATTTTTTCAGATCACATCTCCTGACTTAGAGGAGGAGGACAGGGCCGATGTTTTGTCAGCTCAGCATACCGCATCAGGCTAGCATACCCATAGAAATATGCACGCACTCGTATGCACTGGAAAAACAATCTAGAAACAAGTAAAAAAAAGTCTTAAATTAAGAGTATTTACCCTTAATTTGAGTAGGTAAATGATAACATGCACTTGAAATAAGACAATGCAATTATGTTTCCTTATTTTAAGTGTAAAATTGTCTTGTTCCGTTGGCAAAATGTCTCTTTTATCTCCTCAATCCATGAACAAATGCACTTATTTTAAGAAAAAGTTACTTAGTTAGATTTTGTTTTTTTCCAGTGTGTTAACTGGGTTTAGTTTAGTATTAGGTTTATCTAGTCTGCACTGGTAATGGTTAAGTTTGGGATTATTGTCAGGATCAGCACTGCAAAAACTATGTAGAAATAAGTAAAAATGTCTTAAATTAAGTGTATTTATCCTTATTCTAAGTAGGTAAATAAGATAGTTTGCCAATGGAATGAGTATTTTTACTCTTAAAATAAGATATTTAGATAATATGCACTTGAAATAAGACAATGCAATTGTGTTTTCTCATTTTAAATGTAAATTGTCTCGTTCCATTCGCAAAATGTCTCTTTTACCTCCTCAATCCAAGAACAAATGCACTTATTTTTTTGAAAAAAAAAATACTTATCTAGATTTTGATTTGTTCCAGTCTAACGGCTAAGGTGTTAACTGGGTTTAGTTTAGTGTTAGGTTGTTCTAGTCTGCACTGGTAATGGTTAAGTTTGGGATTATTGTCAGGATCAGGGCATAGAAAGGGCTTAAAATGACTGAAAAACGATGGCGGTCAATGGGAGGAAACACATGGACATTCCTACCTATAGTAAAACAACAAACCTGTGTTTGTGTGTAATATTTAAAACACTAAATGAAAATGTTTTTTTCAATGAATATCAGTCTTGGTGTGATTTTTATGAATTTATTAACAAAATAACTGGAGTTGAAGGCGTCATAATACTGTATCTGGGAGTTAGGACTCAATGTGAGGCAGGAATTCATTATTAATGAAAAACTGATGTTAGACTTTGTAATGTCTCCTCCTGGCCGACATAACGAGCGTCTGGTTATGCAACACTTTTCCTGCTCTTGTCTGTGTGTTACTGTGAGGTAATGCAGGTGAATAAAGGTGAACGACAATGTGACACAAGTGAAGGAAAAGAAAACAGAAAGGATGGTCAGTATGAGGCAAACACTGCAGGACCTTAGCAGAAAATGCAGCCGAGGGTCCCTTATGCCTCGCCGTATCCATCACGCACCTCCCTCTGATGGTCTAAACCAGAATAACCACCTCATCGCTGTTCCTCCTACACCAAATTTACCCGCCTTCCACCAGGCTCTCTCACTCCTCCTTCAATTCATCTTTCCTCTGCCTTACCTTTCTCCCGTAACACTTAAGGTCAGGGTGGGATGTAAACAATAAATCTCTGCCGCACGCGCTGACAGCAGCCCTCAATCCAGGAAGTGCTTTGGCTCGGCGGACGCAAGAGTAGCACTTCGCCTAAACACTTCGCCTAAACACTCCCCTCTTAAAAATGATTTGAGTAGGCAGAAAAGTCAGGGTAGAAAAAGTTTGGAGAGCGCTATTTGGTGTGGAGGAAGACAAATTGGTGCAGAGTACAAATGAAGAGAGGAGGGCGAAGGGTAAAAAGGAGAGATTTTGTGGAAGAGGAGTGGATCCGGTGAGCCCATTTTGTCCAGATTAATGTGACAAATGGCAAAGAACAGCAGCTCTAACGGCGCTGTTATTTTCTTTTATTTGGCTTCTGTGCTTTTCTTCTGCCACAAAATGATAGCAAAGGTCTTTCGACTTCAAATACACATTAGAAGCACGGCAACGTGTGAACAGGAGCTGCTGTTCATGTTCAAAATCAAGCTGAGTCGATGCTGAAACGTTTTTGTTTTTCCCATTTTCAAAGAAGATTATCATCTTTTATCTTTTTCCACATTTAGAATATATACAGAAACAAGAAAGAAACTGGCTTTGTTTATTGATGTGGAGTGTTGGTCTAATGTTTAGAGCAGTCACTCAGAGAAGGTTGAAAGTATTCGGTTTGATCCCCACGGCCTCCACTCTGAGTTCCTGAGCAAGACCCTTAACCCCACACTGCTCTCTGGGCGCCGCACAATGGCAGCCCACTGCTCCCAAAGGGGATGGGTTAAGTGTAGAAAAAAAAAAGTAGAAAAAACAATCCACCTTGTTTCCAAGTTTGAAGGCATTTCGCCTCCCAAACAGGAAGCTTTTTCCGATTCAAAATGTCAGAAATCACGTTGCTTTATAGAGTGGACCAAAAAAAAAGCCTTGGTTTGGCTTAGAAAACATGCAAATTGAAACATACGAAAGAGTCCACCCCTTTGCACTGGAAAAAAATTAAATCTAGATAACTTATTTTTTCTTAAAGTAAGTGCATTTGTACTTGAATTGAGGAGGTAAAAGAGACATTTTGCCAATGGAACAAGACAGTTTACATTTAAAATAAGAAAACACAATTGCATCGTCTTATTTCAAGTGAATATTATCCAATTATCTTATTTTAAGAGTAAACATGCTCATTCCATTGGCAAACTGTCTCATTTACCTACTCAAATTAAGGCCAAATACACTTAATTTAAGAAATTTTTACTTATTTCTAGATAATTTTTCCAGTGTGCAATGAGGGTTGTTTGGTTCTTTGTTGGCCTGTAATATCCGATATCGGTATTGTCTCTGAAAGGGGGGTTGTAATTGGGGTCCGCCCCATTCCTAACTTGTTTGTCAGGTTCAATTTGCATGTTTTCTGCATTGTAGTATTTTTGAAACCTGAACTCCGAGTCCCCCCCCATCTGTTTAAGGTTGGTTTTTCTTTCTTAACATAAGCTACGTTTACATGGACACAAATAATCGGATTGAAGGCCTGATCAGATCAAAAATGTTTCATGAAAACATGTCAGACTGAAGATTCTAATCCGATTCGGTCCGATCGGATCTAAATTGAATTCCGAAAGAGAGAGGTGGTTTTTGCCGATCGCCATTCCGATTGGCGTCCATGTAAACACCCATTCGGATCTAAAGAGTAAAATAATCTTCACTGCGCATGTGTGCGACGTCAGCGTGACGTTTTTCCGCCTTGTCAACAACAGGAAACCACCGGTCGCTCTCGCTCTTGTTGTGAACAACATGGCGGGAGGAGTCTAGGAACGCCGACTTATACACTCAAGTTCATTTAAAGCTGCAGGAAGCAAGAATTTATCCTCTTCCTCTTTTCTCTCTCCACAGCCCACTCGCTCTCCCACGCCGGTTCAATCGCTCATTCTCTACATTTTCTCTCGGACATTTCGCTGCCAAGCGCTTTTTTCCTCCTCTCTCCGTTTTTCTTTCCGCTCGCAGGAAGTTCTGCGCATGCTTAAAATATCTAATCTGATCCAACGCTTGGTACATGTATACACACGTCATGATCGGATCATTTCATTTAGTGTCCATGTAAACGGAGATTTTGAATTTCCGATCAACCAAGGTTTGGATCGGATCGAGGAAATTTTGCGCATGTAAACGTAGCTACTGATGGCTTCCTTCCTCTCTAACCACCTGTCTTCTTTGTCCAAAATGTGAACATTCTGGTCCTCCAAAGAATGTCCTTTGTCCACAAGTAATGTCCTTTGTCCTTTGTAGATTAGTGGTGGAACGGTTCACAAAATCCACGGTTTGGTTCGGTTTACGGTTTCCTGGTCACGGTTTTCGGTTCGGTATTACCCCGAAATCCCATAAAAATTAATGAAATTAATGAAAAAATATATATGAGTTTCTTGACTGTGTTGAAATTGTACAGGGTCAGGATTATTTTTGCTTTAATCCCTGCATAACACATCTCAAAATTCACTTTTAGTAGGTTGGAATTGAGGCGGAGTGAAGTCGATCAGCTCTATCTACTCAAATTGACACAAATTCTCACAAGGATAACCGACCATATAGGCCATATATACATTTCCGGTTGGTACAGCCTGATCGAGCAGGCAGCGCCCCCTGCTGTCCGATCAAGGGTACTACCAAAAAGTCCCAGATCATTTTTACCAGTGGGACATTTGTGTCAAAAGTGAAAATGAAGGCGTAGCTTGTTAAGTTGAATTTGTGACTCACAGCAGCAGATTCATGCAGCTGTATTCATTGATTTGAATTTGTGTTAAGGACATTTTTAAAAAAATTTCAAGATTTTAATACACGTGTTTGAATTTGTTTTGCACCATTTATTTTAGATCAACTGTAGAAAAATTGAATGAAAGATATTTTTGATATTCAACTAACAAAATGCAAATTGTGTGCTTGTACTCAAGAATTTGAAGAGGTGAAACTTTTTTAGTAATTGTAACAGATTAAAAAAATTCTACAATTACAAAAAAAAAACAAAGTTACAACGCACAAATCATTTTGCAACAACAGTTCTGGACCTGGAGCAAAACTGAGAATATAAGAAAATCTTGATGTGCAACTTGTAGAACAGAGTTTGTGTATTTGTACTTGAAAGGTGTAAAAAAAATTTGAACTTGTTAATTTTCTTTTTATAACTTTTTTTTGTTGTAATTCTCTCTACAACTACCCTCCAAACAGTGAATTAAAAATCTAAGCTGAGCCAAAGGGAACAAGGAACTAGCAGCTTCATAGAAATGTAGTGGAGTAAAAGTTCAAATATACAAATAACGCCAAGATACTAAAAAAGCACTTAAATTCAGTAATGAAGTAAATGTACTTTGTAAGTCTCCACCACTGCCTAGGAATACCTACATACTCACCCCCCCTGTCCATTGGGCTGGACATGTTACTGCTACTCAGCCACTTACGGGCGACATAATAAAAGCTATTTGTCCTCCGCTCTGTCATTTAGAGGCATCTTCAGCACCATTTGCACCCATCTAAGACAAACAGCTCTCCCCATGTTCATAAAGTCAAAGGTGATATCATCCTGAGATGCCTGCATGTGATGGGAATATATGGAAAAATGATGGCAAAGAGCAGGCATCTGGCTTCCTGAATACGTTTTAGCATCAGGACTGATTTCATTTCCGAAAAGGTTAAGAGATACTATGGCAGACGATGATAGTGCTGACTAGGATGAATGAGTGATACCTTAACAAGAGGCGTTCTGCAAAAGAAAACCTGCTTTTTGTAAACACAGACTAAAAAAAATTGGTTTTCCGCTTTATGCATTTTCTAATATTTGTGTGTTGATCTAACGCAGATCTATCTTTTGTACATAATGACGGTGTTACAGTCTACAAATCTAAAGGGCAAATTTTACCTGAGGCATATCGGCGTAATGGCCGTTGTTTTTTCCATCTTGCTAATCCATGTTTTAGTCCTGATGAGCTGCCATTCCTGATATCCCTTACACCCTCCCTTTCCTTCTCCCAGTTTCTCCTAGACTATTTTTCTCTTTTAACCTTTGTCCCCTGACGTTTTCCTCTCCTCCACTTTCCTTTTTCCCTGCTTTTTGTTGTGCCTTTCTTCCACTTTGTTCTCCTTCTCTCTCACTTCATCTCCCTTGGTTATTGATTGCTCGTGTCAATAGGAAGCTTCACCCGAATACAAAAAAAGGCCATCTATATGCCTGACAATCAATCTCCAAACTCCAGTAGTGGGTATTCTTTATTTGAAATGAGATCCTGTTTTACCTTAAAGGAATAGTACACCCAAAACATGATTAGCCTTCATTTTCTACTCACCCCCATGCTGAACAACACTCTGGAGTACTTTTTTGATATCTCAAATGCATCTGGAGATCTGGGAGGCTTCTTGCTGTCTGCTGACATTCAAACAATGGAGGTCTATGGCGCCCGAGGCAGAAAGGTCCATAAAAGTCCACAAAAAACGTGTCAATATTCCTCCATACTGCTCGTCCAATGTATTCCAAGTGTCCTGAGTGGGTAGCGTCCATAATTTACTCGAAACAAAGTCATTTAGAATGTTTTTAGAGCATAAACAGTAGTGTATAGGATTTCCTAAAAGCGCGTTCACGAGTCTACGGAAACCGCGGCAGACCAAACCAGATGAAAGTGCGCATTCAGCTCGGCAAAGAACTCATGCTCTTCCTCAACACTGAAGTCCTCAGACATTTTTCTTTCGTTGTTTCTTTCTTTGCACAGGTAAACAGCACATTTCTTCTTCTACGCTTGCATTATCGGCAGAGCAGACGCTGAATGCGCACTTTCGTCTGGTTTGGTCTGCCGCGGTTTCCGTAGCGTCGTGAATGCGCTTTCAGGAAATCCTATACACTACTGTTTATGCTCTAAAAACATTCTAAATGACTTCGTTTCGAGTAAATTCTGGACGCTACCCACTCAGGACACTTGGAATACATTGGACGAGCAGTATGGAGGAATATTGACACGTTTTTTGTGGACTTTTATGGACCTTTCTGCCTCGGGCGCCATAGACCTCTATTGTTTGAATGTCAGCAGACAGCAAGAAGCCTCCCAGATCTCCAGATGCATTTGAGATATCAAAAAAGTACTCCAGAGTGTTGTTCAGCATGGGGGTGAGTAGAAAATGAAGGCTAATCATGTTTTGGGTGTACTATTCCTTTAAGGTGTTGCTGTTTTAGCAAGCACAGGATGCAGACTGCTGTGACAACTATGGTTTAGGGGGATTTTTACAAAGGGATTGCACGCTCCACTCGATAGAGGGCCGTGGACTGATGAGTAAGTTCCCACCTCGCTCCTAAAGAGTCTCCAGAGAGCAATCATAGTCTTTAGTAAATAAGGTTGTTATATCTTGGCCCTTGGCTTGGTAAACAGTTTTTTTCTCCCTACCTCGAGCAATCAGATGCCTTTAATTTCAAAGGCTGGCATACTTTAAAACAAAAGATATTCTAAAGAGATGTTGCTCTGGAAAAACGATCTAGAAATAAGTAAAAAATGTCTTAAATTAAGTGTATTTACCCTTAATTTGAGTAGGTAAATTAGATAGTTTGCCAATGGAATGAGTATTTTTACTCTTAAAATAAGATATTTAGATAAAATGCACTTGAAATAAAGCGATGCAATTGTGTTTTCTTATTTAGAATGCAAATTGTCTTGTTCCATTGGCAAAATGTCTTTTTTACCTTCTCAATTCAAGGACAAATGCACTTATTTTAAGAAAAAATGACTTATCTAGATGTAGACTTTTTCCCCGTGAGGGTTACAAAATGCATTAGTTGACTTTATTTGAATCTCCTTTAGAGGTTAGCTGGTCCCTTTGGGTGAAGATAGCAAATAGGGAGATGGTAAGAGAACTCCAGCCTTCTGGGGATTGATCTGTTGAGTGGTGGCCTAGTGGTTAGGGGATTGCGTTTGGAATCCAGAGGTTCTACACTGCAAAAATTATCTCAAAATCAGTAAAAATGTCTCAAATTAAGGGTATTTACCCTTAATTTGAGCAGGTAAATAAGATGATTTGTCAATGGAATGAGTATTTTTACACTTAGAATAAGGTGTTTAGATAAAATGCACTTGAAATAAGACAATGCAATTGTTTTTTCTTATTTTAAGTGTAAATTGTCTTGTTCCAATGGCAAAGGGTCTCACTTAAATCCTTAATTCAAGAAAAAATGCACTTATTTTAAGAAGAAATAACTTATTTAGATTTCATTTTTTTGCAGTGTAAGTTCAGGCCCCACTCCCACAGACTGACACTCTGGGTCCCTGAGCAAAAACCCTTAAACCCCACACTGCTCCCTGGGCACGGCACACTGGCAGCCCATTGCTCCCCAAGGGGATGGGTTCAATGCCGAGATACATTTCTCCAATGTGAAATCAATAAATTTAAATCATTATTATCTGCAAACATTCAAAATAAGGAGTATTAGAAGGTGCATGCAATGTGTGGGTGTTAGAGACTGACACGGGAGTGGATTTTCACTCCTGTCCCGTCCCTCTCCCACAGAAAAAAATTGTGTCCCGTCCCGATCTTGGGCCAGAGCAGAAATCTAAATCCTGTCCCGTCCCACTCCTGGTGAAATTACTCCCACTCCCATCCCGCTCCCATTCAGAATGACTCCCGCTCCTGCTCCACTCCCATTCGAGTCGAGTTCGCCACTAACTGTTGGTCCCTCCATTGTTGTTTTTGAGCGCGGGTGAAAAACTCAGAGCGGAAGCACTGTTGGTTTTTGGGTCGTGTAGTTTTTTTGACCCGCATTATAGTGTAGGCTTCAAGGAAAAAAACTACAAAATGGCGGCGCCAGTACTGTATTTTTTTCTTTCTATTTTATTTTATTTTTTGGCATTGTTCATTATTTTTTTTTTTCAGTTACTATTGGTTTGCTCCTGCTCCCGTCTGCTCCCGTTAATGTTTAATCCTGTACCGTCCCAATCACGTGATCGTTACTAATACTGACTCCCATCCCACGGGAATCCCGTGACCCGTGGGATTCCCGAAAAAATGTCATTCTCTAGTGAGCGTCTTGCTGATGATCTACAAAACATATGCTGTTTTGTAGATCATCAGATAGATATATTGTGTCTCCCTTATGTGGCAATTTTAGCTTATTCCATCCATATTTAAGGCGCCTCGGTTCTTTATCAGTAGGTCAGTTTTTGTTTAAGTCAGTTATTGTTCAGTTGACTGTCGAGTTGGGCCCAAATTGATGTTTTTTATTTAAGCTATTTTGTATTGCTGTTTCAGACTTTGTTAATTATTTTGGACATTATTAAATTACAGATTTTAAAAAATTTTGAACACTTTTTGTCCTTATTTAAGTTAGGTCCCTCACACCACTGATGCTATGAAACAGCACGTGTAAAAAAAAATCACAGCGAATCCCTGGAAAGTCTGTTTTGCTTTATATAAATGAGGAGAAGCAGCTCTATACAGTTCAAACGTTTATGAAAAGAACCAGAATCAGGGCTTCAGCTGTAAGCTTCAACATGACTGTTGTGTTGAGGTACGTGTGCGTCGAGGCTGGGTTGAGGCAGTTGGTGCAGTGGAGCTCTAAATTTAGCAGACCCTTTAGAAGAACTCATCTATCATTCACTATGACCCCTCCCATGAGAAGTGAAGTGCTGTGTGAGTGTCTGTCTGCTGCCACACTCAGATAAACACTGATACAGTAACTTCAAGGCCTGCTGGACGCTAGAGCGAAGGTTCTTCTGTCAGTTTTTGTTTAAGTGCTTTTTAAATGAATTTATGTGAGTTTTTAGGCTCATAAATTAGCTGGATTTTTTTAAAACTTTGTTAAAATGAAAGATCATTTTTAAACCTCCATCAGTTTAATATTATAGATTCCTTTTTCTTAAAGGAGAAGTCCGCTCATATTCAGAATTTAAACTTCTGAAAGCAATTTAAATATGATATTATTCCATCCTGTTCAATAAATGATAAGTGTTTTATATTCAGAGTCATTTCCATGTGAATGTGCTTTACTGGAGGCATCCATGTTTGTCAAAGAACACTACTGCCACCTACTGGTTAGTGACGTCACGGTGCGGTATCGGCTGTTGATCAAGTCCCAGTGCTGTATCTGGTGTTTGTCACAATGCGCTATTATCCAAGTCATCTTGAAAACATTCTTCTTCCAAATGTTGGCTACATATTACGGGTTTTTTCTCTGGCCAGAAGTTCGATGGCAAATCCTCCCTCTTCAAGTTGGCGATCCAACGACCAACCCGTCCGTGGAGGATCAGGAATCAGAAAGGTGGAATAACTCCAGCATCCAGCTGCCATGCACGTGGGTATTGTCAGTTTCACTATAGCTCTGGTGAATTTCAATGGTGAAGTCCTCTGGAAATCTTCAATAATTGTTGTTGATTGCAGATGTGTCTAGTAGTTCCCATTGATTTAGCTTGTAAAGCGGGGAGAATGGCGCTAGGCTTACCGCACCGTGACGTTACTGCTGGAAGATGGCGGGAGGGAGGAGTTAAGGCGGATTTAACCTCAGAAACCAGGTCGTCTGCGTGTGTCGCAGTGAACATAGAAATGCCCCCCCCCCCCCCCCCCCCTTCCACAGACACTCTGCTGCACCTCTCCAAAATTGTAGGTGACCGCAGACAGGAGGCCTCTGATTGGTCAAATCTACATCCGTTCTACTCTAAGCGCATTTCCTGTTTGCTACCAGCTTGTTTTGTTTGTATGACCGCCATTGTGGAATACGACTGGTGAAGATGGACCAGCTAGAAGACGCGAGGTGCGAGAGAACGCTGGGACCCTTTTTCCACCTGGATCCCCGCTCTTTTTCGCCCTCATGTCCCTCAGTTGTCACACAAACTTGACCCCGCATCCTCACCACCTCGGCCGTATCTAGACCCACAGCTAGTTCCTGATTGTCCCTCTTGTGTTGTGGCGTGGAATACCATAGTACAGACTATGGACTACAGACTATAAATAAAAAACATCTGCAGCATGCGATACATTGCTGCGGGAAGATAACCAGTGAAATGCTATATTTGAGCATAAATGGCTGCTCCCAGACTTATGCTACGTTCACACCGGATGCAGCAGGCGCAGCAGGAGCAGCGAGTTTACATGCAAAGTCAATGGTTGACGCACGTCAAGGCGCAGCAAAATGTCCCGCGGCGCGTTTAAGCATCTGACGCGCCGCAACCGCGCTGCTGCTCGAGATGGAAAAATTGAACTTTTGCTGCTCGACGCGCCGCATCAACCAATCAGAGAAGCTGATCTGGGAGCTGGCAGAGAGACAGACACATCAGTGATGACACAGAGCGCTGTGATCACTCCTCTGAAACTGTTCATTAACGCCTAAATTAGCTTAAAATGCTGAAACCTGCCGGCAAAACATGTTTGCTTTTATTATCCTGGTGCCTGCAGTTTGGATTATGTACATGAAAACCACCTTCCAGCCGCCGCGGCGAACCGCGAGGAGGCGACCGGGCTATAGGCTGCTGTTGAATGGGATTCCTACTGACAGCGCACACCGCCGGTATGTGGGGGTCTGAGCGGCTCCGACAGAAATAATATTGGAAGGCAGGATGGAAATCTGGATGAACTGACTGCAGTGATTACGTTTTCAGGTGGATTTTCCCACTTAAAAACATATTAAAACTACTTTATTCCAACTGATCAAAGCAAATATAGCTGCGAGGCAAAGAAAGGATACAGAAGCTCCGCCCAACGCGCGTCAGACCCACTTTTCCAGCCGCGCGTCAGAACTAACTGGTACAAGCAGCAAAAAGGAAGCAGCAGACGCGATTTTGCTGCTCCTGCTGCATCCGGTGTGAACGCAGCGTTAGTGATCGTGGCAAAAAATTATTCTTTTTATTTTTTTTTTTACAGATGAACTCTAAATTCATTAAATCACCGCAAATGTATTAGTTTTAGGTAAAAAATAACGATCCATTGGTTATTCCTTGCTGATTTGCTGATTAAACGAAGCACGTGGGACCAACCTTGAAAACGCCTTCCTCCTTCCTTGAGCCCTCTGTAATGGTTTGTGCACCTCACACAGGAGCCGACCCTGAGGGTGAACCATAGTAAAATAATACTACCTTCCTTTTTTTTCCTGTTCTGAACTCAGCAGATGGCTTTATTTTTTTCTTTCCATTTTCCCCGTGAAAAACAACACGATTCAGCAACCTCATCAGGTTGGATGGTCCCATCACAGCCCATAATTTGTTAACAAGATTCTAATGAAAGCAGTAAAAAGCAGCACAAAAAGAACCAGATGCTCCGTGTTGGAATAGCACTCAGGAGATGTTTGTTTTTGACAAAGAGCAGGAAACACTTTGTGGAAAATTGCAGACAGACGTTATGCCAAGTGGGTCAGAGACGATCCCAGTTTTCAAGGTTTCGATCTTTAGAATATTTGGCCTGCAGCAGTGGAAAAAATAGAAATCTAGATAAGTTATTTTTTCTTAAAATAACTGCATTTGCTTTTGGATTCAGGAGATAAAAGAGGCATGTTGCCATTGGAAAAGGACAATTTACATGAAAAATAACAAAACACAATTGCATTGTCTTATTTCAAGTACATTTTATCTAAATATCTTCTTTAAAGAGTAAAAACACTCCATTCCATTGGCAAATCATTTATTTTACCTACTCAAATTAAGTGTAAACACACTTAATCTAAAAAATATTTTCTTATTTCTAGATCCTTTTTGCAGTGAGCAGGGTTAAGAGTACACTGCAAAAAATAGAAATCTCAATAAGTTATTTTTTCTTAAAATAAGTGCGTTTTTCCTTATTTTGAGGAGGTAAGTAAGACACTTTGCCAATGGAACAAGACAATTTCCTTTTAAAATAAGAAAAAACTATTTTATCGTCTTATTTCAAGTAAATATTATCTAACTATCTTATTTTAAGAGTGAAAATACTCATTCCATTGGCAAATCATCTTATTTACCTGCTCAAATTAGGGCTAAATATACTTAATTTAAGCCATTTTTTACTTATTTCTGGATTGTTTTTGCAGTGTACAAGTATGAAAACCAATATATTAATGATGGAAACAGCAGTTTTAGATAAACTGAATGACTAGAATCAACACTGCAAAAAATCTAAATCTAGATAGGTATTTTCTTCTTAAAATAAGTGCATTTGTTTTTGGATTGAGGAGGTAAAAGAGACATTTTGCCAATGGAAAATGACAATTTACATTTCAAATAAGAAAACACGATTGCACTATTGTCTTATAACAAGTGCATTTTATCTAATTATCTCATTTTAAGAGTAAAAATACTAATTTCATTGGCAAACTATCCAATTTACCTACTCAAATTAGGGTACACTGCAAAAACAATCTAGAGATAAGTGAAAATTTCTTAAATTAATTGTATTCACCCTTAATTTGAGTAGGTAAATGAGAGAGTTTGCCAATAGAATTGGTATTTTTACTCTTAAAATAAGATAACTAGATAATATGCACTTGAAATAAGACAATGTAATTGTGTTTTCTTATTTTAAGTGTAAATTGTCTTGTTCTATTGAGAAAATGTATCTTTTATCTCCTTAATCCAAGAACAAATGCACTTATTTTAAGAAAAAATTACTTAGCTAGATTTTGTTTTTTTTCCAGTGTAAATACATTAAATTATTTTTTTTTAGTTATTTCTAGATTGTTTTTTCCAGTAAAATTATTAGAATCATTCAATCAAAAAAATCTGCTCACTGAATCATTTAGTTCATGCTGCTACATTTTTAGTTCCTTTTAGGCCCCGTCCACACAAAGTCAAAACGAATACAAAACGCTAATATTTTCCAGAACGTTTGTCGTAAAGACGGAGACGTAAAATAAATGCGATTGTCCAAACGAATGCATGAAAATGCTGAAAAATGTATGCCAGGCCTGTAAGTGGCGCTGTGGTGCCAAAGCAAAAATAGGCGACGAAATGTTGGGCATGCGCACTAATATTTATACATGGTTGCCCTGCGGGTCCATTTTCGTGGTTCAGTCAAATTGAGGTGATGAACTATGTGGTCGATATTGCTCTGTTCTTCCTGGAGATATTCCAGAAGAAGAAGATTCTGTTGTAAGCCCGACAGCAGGGTGAGTAGCATGCAGTGACGTGCGGTCAGGGGAGGCAGGTGAGGCAGTGCCTCACCAGCCATCACGGAAAGAAAGAAAATATATAATCATAAAGTAATTTAAATTGTTATATTCATCCGGTGGTTTGTACTAAAAAATATTCATTTTTCATGTAGCTTCACCAATTTCGATTTTTATTTGTTCAAAATCGCTGAATTTTCTTATTTTCCCATTCAAATGCTTGGAAGCGATGCCGGTGAGGCAGCAGCGAGCTCTGCCTCACCTTGGATTGCGCAACCCCTGGCTCTGCGCTGGCTGCAAAGCGGAGAGAGCATGTTGCTGTACGGCGTCAATAAAATGGTTTAAACAAATGTAATATGTGAACTTATTTCTAATAATTTGGCTTATGTATATAATGTACAGAGCTTTTTGTCACCAACTGTGTTTGTGTAACGTGTTTCGTGTAATGAGCGATTATAAACAGCAGAGAACAAGTTCGAGGTGAGGCAGGCAGTTCTCTTGCCTCATGGCAGGGGGTGCTCAAGAGACTGAAAACATAAGGCAGGAACAGGACGGATCAAGGAAGGCTTTCTTCCCTGGCAGTGATCTCCATTGAGACAGAGAGACTTTTAAAACTGAAGGAAGATAAGGAGGACTTCTATTCATTTATAAGTAAAGGTAAGACAGTAATAACATTTATTTTGTTTTGTTTTTTAAGGAAATGTGTGTTTTGTGAGCTACAGTTTGTATGTGTAAGGATGCAGAAGTGAAACATAACCTGTAAACTGCTGTCAATCTATGCATCTATTTGCAAATCTGATTCTGATGACGTCAGTGCCTCACCAGCTATGAACCTCACCGCACGTCACTGGTAGCATGAGCAGCAACCATTCAACACAGTACGGCGCCATTGTTGTTGTGATACTGTGTCGCGCATGCGTGTTTAGAGGCGATGCTATGACGCATGCGTGTAAGAAAAAAAATGCGGTTAGAGCTTAAAGATGGAAACGCGAAAACGGCGTTTCAGAATCTTCCCACTCTGAAGGCTGAATAAAAAAAAGATCGTTTACAGACCCCCGAAACGCCTTTTTCGTATGGATGAGAGGCTGGTTTGGTGAAAAATTTGTGCGTTTAGGCCAGGGTTTGGCTTCGTGTGGACGGGGCCTTAGATCATGCTGCTACATTTTTAGTTCCTTTTACAGTTGAACAAGACAGAAGGGACATTCAGCAGAACCTTCTAGGCACATTAGCTAAACCTACGCTAGGAAAACTGAAATCTAAATAAGTGCATTTTTTCTTGAATTGAGGAGATAAGTGAGAAGTGACAATTGTCTTACTTCAAGTTTTTATCATCTAAGTGTCTTATTCTAAGAGAAAAAACAAAGAATTTATTTATTTGTTTCCTTTGTCAGGTGTATTTTATTTGTTTTAATGCAAGCATTTGTGTTTGTGTCTTTGAACCTTAACAATGTTCTAAATAAATATGCAAATATTGTCAGAACATCTTCCATGTCTGCATGTGTTCCTTAAAATAGTGGGTTTTTTTAATCAAAAAGATGAGAGAAAATGTTGAAATGTGAAATAATTTTAGGAAATGTTAAATATTATCTGCTGACAAAAAAGTAAAAGGTTAAAATTATGTCCTGACTAAAACTAGACTAAAATGTTGCTGGTTTTTGTTGACTAAAACTAAAAGAATAAAATTATGTTTTCTTGGACTAAAATAAAGACTAAAATGCTCGACTTATAGTCGACTAAAACTAGACTAAATAAAAATGGGATGATGTCGACTAAATGTGATAAAAACTAACAAGCGACTGAAACTAAATTTAAAAATAGCCGCTAAAATTAACACTACTGAATGCAGGACCCTTTGCCTCACATTTTAAATACCAAGAGCAGTGCTTAATGGAAATGAATAAAACAATATATTTAACTTATAAAATACTCATTTCATGGTAAGATTTGTTTGAATCAACTAAGATAAAAAGGTTTTATTTATGACGAACAACAGAGCTGAGTTGCTATTACACAACAGGACTTGTTGCTGATTGAATTTTTATGTTTTCCACTGCTGTTCATATATGAAGCGAGAGGAAATCCCCCCCGGAGTGTTTTCATGATTGCTTTCTGGTTTCTGTGGGAGAAGCTCAGGGTAATGATGTTCCTTCACCATTCAGTTTAGACTCCTGCTGTAAAAACTCATCCAGATCTCAATTATCCCAGTCGTCTTTTTGTGTTCTGTTTTTCTGAGCCGACTTCTCCTGGATTGTTGCTTCTCTGCTGTAAATTCTCTAAACAGATAAATGTTGATGTTGCTTGAAAACCTGAAACCCAAGACTTCCACGCTTCTTGATTTGCATTAAGCTTCGCAATGCAGACTTTGCAGCAAAATAAAAGGTCCTATGGGAGAATTATCCTGCCATAATGCAAGAGCGCATAATTTCAATTTGAGAAAAGAATTTCACCTTCTTGCACTCAAAACTTATAATGCTCACACTCAAAACATGCGCTCTCTCTCAAATATTTTCTCTTCTCTCTCAAATCTTTGTTTGTTCTCTCAGATTTAATGCTTCTTCCACAGATATTTTCTCCTCTCGCTTGCCTCCTTCTCTTCGCGCACGAACCGCACTCTGCTCGAGTCTCAGATACGCTCGCAAACCCATAGGCTCTGCTTGCGGATTTTTTTTGCTCTCTCTCAGATTGGATCTGATCGTCGCCTAGCAACCTTTCCAGCCAATAGAACGACAGCCTTGGAAAGGGTGCGCTTGTCTAACTCTACTGAGCGTGCCTGTGATCAACCTTACCGACAATAAAATGGCCTTTTATCCTTACTCACGACAGCAGACCTGTCCATGGCTCTAACGCCATCATCAAGTTTGCAGACGACGCCACGGTGATCGGCCTCATCAGAGACAACGATGAGGCCGCCTACAGGGAGGAGGTTGACCGTCTGGCTGAGTGGTGCGACAAAAACAACCTGCAGCTGAACACTGAGAAGACCAAGGAGCTCATCGTTGACTTCAAGAGGAGCGCTGACTTACATCCACTCCTCCACATCAAGGGGACAGCGGTGGAGCGTGTGGACAGCTTTAAGTTCCTGGGAGTCCACGTCTCCGAGGACCTGACCTGGACGACCAGCTGCTCCAAACTCATCAAGAAGGCACACCAGCGCCTCTTCTTCAGAAGAACCACCTGTCCTCAGAGATCATCACGAACTTCTACCGCTGCACCACTGAGAGCATCCTCACCAACTGCATTACAGTTTGGTACGGGAACTGCTCTGTCGCTGACCGGAAGGCGCTGCAGAGGGCGGTGAAAACTGCCCAGCAAATCGCTGGTGCACCGCTTGAATTCTGAATATAAACTGACTTCTCCTTTAGATTGATTCTATATGCAGGAATTCTGTGATAAGTGCCCTGGGAATATCAAATAAAGTTCAATTCAAATTACTTTAGTTTTTCTCAGTGCGAGCAATGATAAAGCATCGAAAGATCTTACAATATGGACGAAGAAAAGCATGAATCTGGCAACACATTTCTATGTTTCTATTGTGCTTTCCTAATCCAATACTTCGTAAAGAATAAAAGCTCATAGGGCTTTATAAATTCTAATGAATGAAACTTTTAAATGTTTGAGATTAGATCTGCAAAGAGAAAAAGAACAAAAGTCACTCTGAATGCCATCTTTACCCAACAATCACCCATGATGTCAATTAAAACCTCAGACGCCAGCTCTTAACAAAGCAGACGCCTGAGATTAAACCAGTAAAAAACAAGGACCACCAGTGAACACAATGGACCAGCGTGTATAAAGCCACGCTGCCTCCAACTATTGCGTCTGTTATTAAAAGATAGAGCTCTTATTATGTCAGTAGGTAAAAGTAATATCTGCAACCATCTCTCCCTGGTTCCACTTATTATGTACCAGCTCACTACGTCTGATTGGGTTGTAAGGAAAATTAATTGGGCCTCTGTAATAAACCAATGTAGCGAGAGATTATTTGGCTCCTCAGAGTTTTGCGTTTTCAGACGTTGTTAAAAAGACATTAGCGGCTGAGGAGGATTTACCATAGAGGCAAGAAGAGATATGAACTTAATGGAAATCTTTCTCTGCGCCCCCATGTTGGAGGAAAGATGATTTATAAAAACTAAAAAGAATTCAGAAAAAGTCGGTTAATCCAAGCAATCGCTGCAGAGGTGATTCTGGTAATTCTTTAAAACATTTTGTTGGATATAAAGAAAGATAATATACTTTGATGTAAGAATGATTGGAGGTTATAAGAATGATATTTTGTTGTGGACTAATTATTAAATAAATGTATTGCTGTTAGAATTATTGTAGTATTATTATATTTATAGAGTAAATTAGATCAAAAAATGCAATGCTTTCACACAAGGGATGCAAGTTAAGAGTTAATCTGAAGTTTATTTACCTTATAGATTGACTTATTTTTAACTCATAAGGAATATTTTCCTAAAAAACCTGAACAATTGCGTTAAGAGGGTTTTTTATAACATAAAAAGCTATAGCTATTTCAATAATATGACCTATTTATAAAATATTACACTTAATATTAACACGTATTATTCAATATGAATACACTTATTATTCCGTATGAATAAAGATGTAAAGATAACATTTAAAAAGGGCATGTCGCTCTAACATACTGTCAGGTTTTACTCTCACTTGTGCTCAATGAAGTGGAATCTAACAATCAGGGGGAAAAAGACTCTTATACCTCCAGTGGATTGTTTTTTTTTTTTTACTTTTTTGGAATGAGTTTTTTCACTATTTTTATCTGAACAAAAGGAGCCACTTAAAGTTCCAGCTGGATCATTGCTGCCATTAACCAGAAAACAATCCAGTGCTGGACTCAACCGCTCCGTTTCAACTGCCTCCGACACAATTATTACTCTTACAACTATCGTGGTCTGTCTCTGCTTACGGAGGAACAGTGGCGCCCTCTTCTGGATGGTACCCACAGTAAACAACAGAAGCAGGACCGTGTAAGTGGAAGTTATCATTTAATCTGATGAACAAAGGTTAATCTTTTAAACCATTAATGCTGATTTACACTTCGAAACTGGGTGGTCTGTGTTGGTGTCGCAGTAAACGACGTCCCCTTCCCCTCCACAGACATTCTGCTGTATCTTTCCAAAACTGTAGGTGACCGCAGACAGTGCCGCAGACAGGAGGCATCTGATTGGTCAAATCTACATCCGCTCTACACTAATGCCTATTTCCTGTTTGGTACCTTACTGGCTTTTTTTGTTTGTATGATCGCCATTGTGGAAAACGACTGGTGAAGATGGTAGAAGGTCGTATCTAGACCCGCAGCTAGTTCCTGAATGCCCCTCTAGAGTTGTGGCGTGGAATAACAATAGCGCAGACCATGCTTCAATATTCGGCATAAATCAAAAATATCTGCGACAAGATCACTGCGAAACACTGCTACCTTTTTTTCTGCCGTTCTAAGCTGATCATTCGTGTCTGACTGTATTTGATACGGGCACCGCACAATGGCAGCCCACTGCTCCCCAAGGGGATGGGTTAAATGCAGAGAAGTAATTTCCCTCTGGGATTATTAGAGTATATATAAAAAAAATAAATAAAAAAAATACATAATTTACCGACAAACAATTGATCCCAGTCTATTGTTTGGATAGTGAAAGGTAAAAACATGATCAAAAAATACTTTGTCTGATGTTGTAAGTTGGTGAAAATGTTGTTGTGTCTAACGAAGGTAAAAAAAATCAGGTTTCCAAAGAAAATTTTTTTCGGAAAGATATTGAAGAGACATATTCAATATGGTCGATTCAACAATGGCTCAAATCAAATCAAGTTTTTGAACTTTAAATACATGTTATATTGTTGTTATGTTGTTTATGCTGTTTTATTTTTATTTAATTTTAGTTTTTTATGTACTAGGGAGCAAGTCTGTCCCTATTAAATATACTTTTAGATAAATATATGAACACATTTTCCCGAATTCATTAGAACGAATACTATCCACCTATCCAAACAGAGGTGTCAAAAGTAGTAATGTTTATTACTCCTGTATAAATCATTTTGTAGAAGTTAGAGGATCATCTTAAGCTTTTAATCCAGTAAAAGTTTAAAGGTACTGTAGGTGAGTTTGCTGTAAGTTATAGGACTGGTACTGTTCGGGTTTATCACTGCTCTCAACCGGGAGTGTCGGCCAGAACACTACTTAGGCCAGGATTTCAATCAGGACTAGATGTTAGGAGAAGGTGCAGCAGGTGGAGAATGAAGACATGAGCCAGGATCCTTTAATTGGTCTCTATTCCAAACTCAATTTCGGATTCCAATTGAACATAAATGAACATAAGGTGCTGCAGTATATCCAGGTAGGTGAGTGTGTAAGTGTGGTTTCTCATGCGTTATGCACACTTATTTGAAGAACACACATATTTCCAAGTCCTTTCCCTGTGTTAGCTCAGTGGCTCAACTGCCGAACTTTCCAACCGGCAGAAGCAACGGCACCGTGATGACGTAATCACTCACCTAACTACGGCATGCCTTAAGGGCCAAAATAACACTGAGCAGAAACTACAGAATTCAAACAGCAGTACCCAACATCGAAACTTAAACTACTTAAGTTTATATATGTATAGATCTGTATATGTATAGATAATGGGAAATGTTGTTTTAATGTCCACATAATTATATTTCATTTGTAATTTTTTATTTCATATTTTGTTGTTGGACCCCAGGAAGAATAGCTGTAGCTTGCTACAGCTAATGGGGATCTTAAATAAACTAAACTAAACTAAACTAAACTAAACTTAAGGGTCTTTTGTACAGGTACCATGTTTAAAGTATAAAAGTAAAAGTAATGCAGGAAAAAATGTTAAGGCCAGAAGCTTTACTGCTCTACCCAATTAAAGGAACATTTTTCTACAATTCTGGATGATAACTTCCTTAGACTTTATTTTTTTTTGTCACATTTAACTTTGCATCATCTTGAAAAACTATTTATTTTGGCATGTGAGCAACAAGTTGGGGCAGCACCGAGTCCAACCAGAACGGAATTAATTGTCTGATTATTTTGATGTTTTTTTTGTATTTCTTTTAAAATACCAACAGGCTATAATGAAAATTAGCTTAAATGAAACAACGAGTCTAGACGACGAGTCTATTTTTAAAACTCAAGGAGTAGAAAAGAGAGATAATTGCAATAAAAAGTAACTGATACCTCTGCTTTTAAATCGCCATAGAAACGTTGCCATGGATACCCTGTATATACAGGCATTCCGTCTTTATTTCAAAGATTTCAATTTTCCTTTTCTACATTTTCTGAACTCCTAAGGCACGCTTCAGAATCCATTTCTACATCTTTGGACTCTGCATTGCACCTTTGTCCAATTTTATTTGTTTATTTTCCTTCTTCTGAATGAATCTGCATAAACAGCACTCTATGTTCTTTGTATTCTATCTTCTTCTCTTATTTATAGTCAGGCTTGTTTAACTCATTGTCACCACAAACTATGCATGACGGGGTGGGGTTGATTTTTTCCCAGTAGACGAAAAGGAAAATAGGTCAGAACTGATAAAAAGATGGATGGAGTTAAGAGGACAATCCAAGAAAAATAAAAACCTGTTAGAGAGGGAAGAATCATCCAGCCTGACAGAAATTATAAAGTCAACAATAATTTAACAGCAAATTTAAGAATTTATTTTTGATGCAAACCAACCGTCACCTTGTTGGAGTTGTTTTAATCTCTCAGTCTAACCCTGCTAACATAATAAGTGCATAATTCTCCTTTTAAAAACTACTTAATGAAGGTAGTCAGTATATTTCCTCCCTAGCTTCATGTCTTCAGTTCTATGCTGCTGAACAGTCAGCTGTCTGTAAAAAAATAAATTTTAAAGCTTTTCTTTATCGGCTTTAGTTACACCATTAAGCGCTCATACATCCTCTAAGTTTTATCATCTTCATATTTTATTTTATCACAAAAACTGTCGCTAATGTCTGTCTTCCTCTGCAGCTCGTCTCCTTTGAACAGTTTGATGTAGCTGCAGTAAAAATAGTCGCAGCATGCGCTCTTAGCAGAGCAGAGTCTGGAGCCACAACTGGGACTTAAAACTCTAAACTCCTAAAAAAAGAAAAAGAAAAGAAAAGTTGTGGAAACTTAGAAGTAAAGCAACCAGCTGCAAAGCCTGTAAAGAATTATAGCCTTGTGTTCTATATTATACAAGAAGGTCACTGAAAAGGGAATTTTAAGTTTGTGGAAGTGTTACTGTGTGAGTCTATTCATGCATCTAAACCTAAAAACACCAGTGAAGAAGCTCAACAACTATAATTTAAATATCCATCCGAAGGTTAAGTGTATGCTACTAGCTAAAAAACAGGATGATTTCTGTTTGAATCGTGTTGTGCACAGCAGTTGTAATCAATTAGTCGTGGCATTTCAGCATAGATTTCCCAATCAGTTTCTGTTCCAATCCCTGAATTGAGTCTATATCATTTTACTGGACGGATTCCTGTAGAGCATGTTTAATTTTGCAAAAGACGGTCCAGAATTTAATCCAGAACTTTGTCCAGAGGTTTCAGAACTATTAATGTTTATTATTTAAGTAGAAATCCTACTATTGTACCGATACCAGTAGCGGACGGTAGCCTCGTGAGACCATCCTGATCTCGCGAGCTTTCAAGGTTTCACTCGCAGATCAGTCTGGAGACTCTCCGTTAAAGAAAATTTGGAGCAGTTCACCAAACGAACGTCCAATCAGCGTTGGCTTTGAGGCGGGTTGAGGTGTGACTCAACGAGAAGCGCGACAGTTCAGTCTAAAGAACATGGCGGCTTCAGCCGATGAAACTAGCGTTAGCGTGGCTATCGAGCAAGTTTTATCGGAATTACAGAGTATTTCTTCACTGAAAGAAGAGCAAAACACTGCTCTGGAGGCTTTTCTCAGAGGAAAAGATGTTTCTGCTCTTCTCCCGACTGGTTTCGGCAAGAGTTTGATCTTGTGGTTGTGTTTTTGTCGTCGCTCTATTAGTACGTCATATGCTTCGTTGATCTGATTGGTTTATTTGGCCCGTCTATCACCAACATAGGCCAATCAGCTAACCAGTATTTTCGCCCCTTCCCAAAATTACTTCAACGGAAGGTTTCCAGATGGATATGCGGAGCAAATCCATCTGGCGGAGTCAGGTTAATCGGGCGGGGCCCCACTCCAGCACTAGAATGGTGATATCGGTATAATGGAAATGCATTGACTACAGGTTAGTGATATTACTCTGTAAAGTAATATTTTTAAAGGCACTAAAATGAAGTTACTGATGGATTTGCACATATTTTAAACAAATTTTGTGCAAAGCATGGTTGCACATGAAATGCCATAGGTGACATTATTTTGTAGCCTGGTGAGACCATCCTAATCTCGCGAGTTTTCAAGGTTTCACTCGCTAATCAGTCTGGAGACTCTCCGTTAAAGAAAATTTGGAGCCGTTCACCAAACGAACGTCCAATCAGCGTTGGCTTTGAGGCGGGTTGAGGTGTGACGCAACGAGAAGCGCGACAGTTCAGTCTAAAGAACATGGCGGCTTCAGCCGATGAAACTAGCGTTAGCGTGGCTATCGAGCAAGTTTTATCGGAATTACAGAGTATTTCTTCACTGAAAGAAGAGCAAAACACTGCTCTGGAGGCTTTTCTCAGAGGAAAAGATGTTTCTGCTCTTCTCCCGACTGGTTTCGGCAAGAGTTTGATCTTGTGGTTGTGTTTTTGTCGTCGCTCTATTAGTACGTCATATGCTTCGTTGATCTGATTGGTTTATTTGGCCCGTCTATCACCAACATAGGCCAATCAGCTAACCAGTATTTTCGCCCCTTCCCAAAATTACTTCAACGGAAGGTTTCCAGATGGATATGCGGAGCAAATCCATCTGGCGGAGTCAGGTTAATCGGGCGGGGCCCCACTCCAGCACTAGAATGGTGATATCGGTATAATGGAAATGCATTGACTAAAGGTTAGTGATATTACTCTGTAAAGTAATATTTTTAAAGGCACTAAAATGAAGTTACTGATGGATTTGCACATATTTTAAACAAATTTTGTGCAAAGCATGGTTGCACATGAAATGCCATAGGTGACATTATTTTGTAGCCTGGTGAGACCATCCTAATCTCGCGAGTTTTCAAGGTTTCACTCGCTAATCAGTCTGGAGACTCTCCGTTAAAGAAAATTTGGAGCCGTTCACCAAACGAACGTCCAATCAGCGTTGGCTTTGAGGCGGGTTGAGGTGTGACGCAACGAGAAGCGCGACAGTTCAGTCTAAAGAACATGGCGGCTTCAGCCGATGAAACTAGCGTTAGCGTGGCTATCGAGCAAGTTTTATCGGAATTACAGAGTATTTCTTCACTGAAAGAAGAGCAAAACACTGCTCTGGAGGCTTTTCTCAGAGGAAAAGATGTTTTTGCTCTTCTCCCGACTGGTTTCGGCAAGAGTTTGATCTTGTGGTTGTGTTTTCGTCGTCGCTCTGTTAGTACGTCATATGCTTCGTTGATCTGATTGGTTTATTTGGCCCGTCTATCACCAACATAGGCCAATCAGCTAACCAGTATTTTCGCCCCTTCCCAAAATTACTTCAGTGGAAGGTTTCCAGATGGATGTGCGGAGCAAAACCATCTGGTGGAGTCAGGTTAATTATTTTTAACTTCACCAATATAAATATTATATAGCTACATTTAATGCGGAATTTCTTGGCCGCAACATTTTAGTTTAGTTTCTTTAAAAAAAGAGGTTATCATAGCACAGAGTTCTTATGTCAGTTACCTTTTTGCAAAACATTAGTGTTATGAATCAGAAATGATCAAATTTTTGTATATGTCAGCCCACTCTAAACAAGAGAATCGGTTTCTTGCAACTTCAGAAGGCAAATTTTAAGAGCTGCTTCACAGAAGGTATATGTGGCAACAGAATACGAAACAAAGCAAGATATTTTGAGCTCTCTGACCAAAAAGTCCTAAGAAGATGACTCACACACACTTTATTTTCTGTCAGGAGGGTGATGGATGACCTCGCTCATGCTCTCTCCCCAATCAAGACCAGTGATCCGTCTGATCAAATTAGCCTAAGGTGCTCCATCTGGACGTCCAGCCTCAGCTGTGTGGCTCTAGCCTGAAACCAATGTCCTTGCTGTTTGCAAGTGTGGTGTCTTTGGAGTCTAGGTCACCTGTCTTACAGTTGGACAGCCTCCTTGAGAAAGAGACAGCTGTTGCTGATACACAACACACACAGCAACACGCCGCCCAATGGTGACCAAATCTAATTCTACAATGCCACCCTTTATAAAAATCCAACACAAATGTTCAAAAGAAAACGTAAGCATAATTATAAAGAAGTTAGTACCTTTTTTTATACAATAATTAGCTATTTAGAAAAATATTTACATTCATACTTCAAGGTTTTTTTGAAACTGTATGAGTCGGTGTTTCAGCTCAGAACACACAGAAGCTCTTTAATGATGTATGAAACAGGCAGAGGAAAAACAAAAAAAGACTAAATAATGCAGGACCAGCAGGAAAGTCCTCTCAGGTAGAACATGAAATGCTACCTTAGGCGCCTCCTAGTGAATGTACACCAACCAAGTTCACCCTCACAACTAGTGCTCTAAATCTAATCTGACTCCTCATAGTCATGGACATTTGGGAAATTAATTCATACTCAAAAAAATGCACCAGTTTAGGTTCATCTACCAAATTTAAGTCCAACAAAGTTAAATATATGTTTTTGCATATTTAGTACATTTTTGGACAGAATACATAATCTTCTGTATGAATAGTTTGCTTCTCTCCTCATCTGTGCTGATAGAGTTGTATTTTTCTACACCAACATATTCAAGCGACTAAAGCTTACCCATCAAGCAAAAATTGAAAAAACAACACGATTTACGTCCAAACGATGTCTACATTTGGTTGAAAAGCGAAAGGTAAAAAGCTCTAATTTTGCGATTGTTGAAAAGACGTTGGAAACTGTGTTTAAAATGTCTACTATTGGACTAAAGTGGTACGAAATCAGACGAACCAAACAGACCAATTTAGACCAACTACTTCTGGTCTAAATCAAGACTATGACGGATCGACCAGATTTAGCCTAAAAGCCAATCTTCCTATGTTGTTATCAGAAAGGAAACTGATCGGCAAACTGAGAAACAGCTCATTAGTGGTCTAATTTTACTCATGGTGACTTCGGAGGACTATGAGGTTGACTTGCATCATTTAAACAAACTTTTTCTTGTAAACACAGTGAATGGGTACAAATAGGTAAGCTTTGGTCACGTGGTTGATTACGTTACTGTTGATCATCTGTCCATCATCGTATAAAGCCCGCCCTGACAATTTGATTGGATTGCCCGAGAGTGGGCGATCATACTCGCGCTACTATGGAGCAATGCCAGACCGAACTTCCCGACCTCAAACCTTGTGGGTGGGACTAAGTTCGGAATGAGACCCAGGCTACAAAAATAGCACAATAAAACACAAGCACTTTGTTTACGTTGCAGTAGTTACGCTAACGCAATCCGTTTTTGCCCAAAACATCCACAGACCTACTCAGTTTTTCATCATACTCTGGTTAGTGGCAGAGCCATATTTTTGATGACCAAGCCAGGATCCAATGCTCACTGTGATTTGGCACTGTATTCTCATTATGTGTTCGTATGAAATCGTACGAAAAGTTATGCACCGTAATTTCGTACGTTTTGGACGTTTTTTTCGTCGCATGCGCATCTGACGCACCATTCCAGCAACATAGAATTTTAAAAACAATTAGTGCTAACCCTGACCCTAACCCTAACATATAAAACAGCAAGCGACGTAGTTAGAGACATGAAGAAGTGATCATTATAGGGATGCACGATATTGGGATTTTGGCCGAAATCCGATATGCCGATATTTTAAAACTCATGTAGCCGATAACCGATATCGATATTAAAGCTGGACAAAAATAAGTAGTCATTGAAAATAGCAGTTTTGTTATCCATTTCTGACATTTTGAAAAATAATATACTCAAATATATTTTCATATGCTGATATCAAATTGATTTTTAAAAACGCGGTATCGATCTATTTTACTTTCAAAATCTCGTGAAATTTCATCGTTCTGTTACTAACTCTCGTGATATTTTGCAAATTCTTGTGAGTTTTTTTTAGTAAAATAGATCGATACCGCGTCAATATATCAACATATAAAAATATGGCAACATTTCGTGAATTTTCGGGGGATTTCGTAGCATAATGACATATAGCAATATTTCATTAGTAAAAGAGATTGATATGGTGTTTTTAATGGCAATATATCAGGATATGAAGATATTGTGATATTTTAATGGATCAATATTTTTTTCCCTCGTCTTTAGAAGTTTTTAAGTCTGTAAAAAAAAGAAGTTTTTGAAGAAGAAGAAGAAGTAGTATTTCTTAACTTTTTTTTTTACACTTTAGAAACTCAGAAGCTGATCAAATATCGGTGGGGTGGCCGATGTCAGATATTCAATTTTAAGGCCGATACCGATAGGGGGCCGATTATATCCTGCATCCCTAGATTATTGCACTGTTTTTCCCATCTTTACGTCCGTCCGCGGATCTGCTTTTTTTCTGTCTACCAGTGCTTGCGCACTGATCTGGTTTTTTGAGGTAAAATGTCCAAAACGTACGAAATAGTGTGCATAACTTTACGTACGATTTCATACGAACTGATAATGAGAATATGTCGGATTTGGCCCAAAACTGATAGCAGCCAGGAAATGCGCTAATGTCGTTGTACCAATGGGAAAATGAACAAGAACAACATCACCTTGAAGACTGAATTGCAGATGCTAAATTTTGTCTACTATTCAGTCCTAGAATTCAATCTTACAAAGTTATACAAGTGATTCAAATGGCCAATCACATGATCCATACATATTAAAAGGCTCATAAATCCCAACTCGACGGTTGGGTCTTTTGCTTGCATTTGACTTTAAACGTGCTTGGGAGGATGGACTTTCCTAGTGCTTTAAAACATCATTGCTCAAACTACAGACTGGTGTGAGCTAAAGAATTGACAAAGATTCCTGGATAGGTGAGGAAACCTCTCAGACAAACTGAGCAAAAACACAGTTGACTTTGTTTTAAACCTGTTTTGTGGTACAATAGATAGGATGTGTGGATAATAAAGCCCTTACACTTTTAAAAGCTCTAAAACTGAACCTTATTAATAAATTTTTTACCCACAAAAAAACAGGTAGACAGACGGCATTCAGACACCGATGCCGACAACCAACTTGCAGTTTGTGAGGGAAAAAATGATTAAATTTTTTTTTATCCAAAAGATAACCAAGGTTTGACTGAAAGGTCTTCCATTTCAAGTCATTCATTTCGCTAAAGAAAATATGAATAGGACACAAGAGAATCTATTTCTAAACATTTGGAAAACACGCATCCCAAGCTTTTATCCATTTCTTGGTTTATCAAAAACAAAGCAGGGTTGCAACATTTCTCTCTGATTCTAAAACAACAGAAACACATTTCCACGGGAATAGTAACGCAGTGCAGCGCCGCAGGGGCAGATGTGCTTTATCTTCTTTTTTAAACAGTTGCATCATCTAAAACTTTAAACAAGTAGGAGACCTAGTTCTGTTTGCCACATTTTACAGCTTAAAATGTACTTTTTTATGACGACAACCCCTCAAATAAAATATAAAAAGCCTCTTTTCACAAATCTGTCCAGATTAAATAATATTTTTTGTGTAAAATACAACAAACATGGAGTCAGTCAAAGAATGAATAACCCAATAGGTGGCTGGTAAACTTCATGTTAATCTAGAATAAGGTCTGTGGGAAATCTAATCCAGGATAGATGCTCCGTATCTCTCTGAGGCTGTTCTGTGACCCACTTCTTTAATCCACAAAGGGGAGGTGAGGACACAGGCTCTCCTGTCTGTCATTCCTCTCATGCACGAGCTTCCTACCTGCTCCAGTTTCCAGTGGAACTCTGCAGGTCTGAAGGTGTCCACCTGAGTGAAGTCCCTCCTCAGCAGAAAGACCAGTCGGCAATTATGGACATACAGCGAGTAGTGATGTCGATTCATCTCTGCAGGAGTAAGACAGATGAGTAGGCACCAGGGAGTAAATCACCACAACTGTCAGGTAAAGTCATTGTGACATCTGGCTTCCTGAATCCACAGGAAACTGGGACAATGGTGCTTTCTATGAATACGGGAAGCTGTCAGACGAATACCCTGCTTTCACTGGAATTAATTAAAAAACAGATGCTGCTTACTTTAATAGAATAAAGGTAATACGCATTAATATATTTCATTAAATGAGGATTCTTTAAGATTTACTTTGCTCTGTTATCAGCTTAGACAGAAACTATTGCAGATTTTTATTAAGGGTAAACTTTGATTGAACAAGGTCATTCTGAAGTGGAGCAGCCCAACCAGTCCTGGCTGGACGGAGATAAAGATTAGGGTGATGATAAGGAGGTCTTTACTCCGTAAAGGAATAGTACACCCAAAACATGATTAGCCTTCATTTTCTACTCACCCCCATGCTGAACAACACTCTGGAGTACTTTTTTGATATCTCAAATGCATCTGGAGATCTGGGAGGCTTCTTGCTGTCTACTGACAATCAAATAATGGAGGTCTATGGCGCCCGAGGCAGAAAGGTCCATAAAAGTCCACAAAAAACGTGTCAATATTCCTCCATACTGCTCGTCCAATGTATTCCAAGTGTCCTGAGTGGGTAGCGTCCAGAATTTACTCGAAACGAAGTCATTTAGAATGTTTTTAGAGCATAAACAGTAGTGTATAGGATTTCCTAAAAGCGCGTTCACGAGTCTACGGAAACCGCGGCAGACCAAACCAGACGAAAGTGCGCATTCAGCTCGGCAAAGAACTCATGCTCTTCCTCAACACTGAAGTCCTCAGACATTTTTCTTTCGTTGTTTCTTTCTTTGCACAGGTAAACAGCACATTTCTTCTTCTACGCTTGCATTATCGGCAGAGCAGACGCTGAATGCGCACTTTCATCTGGTTTGGTCTGCCGCGGTTTCCGTAGCGTTGTGAACGCTCCAGAGTGTTGTTCAGCATGGGGGTGAGTAGAAAATGAAGGCTAATCATGTTTTGGGTGTACTATTCCTTTAAACTCATGATGTCCATCCTAATCACATTTCATCAAATTAATTTAGGGAAAATGCTGGTAAGCATTTGGAAGAAGGATTTTATTGGTATTACTTTATTATCAATTTCTGGATTTTCAGATTTAGTTTTAGATTTTGCATTCTTTTCAAATTCATTTCTACAGATCAGAATCTCTTAACTTTATTCCAAACTCTTCCTCTTCACCTATAAAGATATTCTTGTTTTTTCCCAGCAGACCAACAGAAGTAAATGTTTCCACGCCAGAGGAAAGCCCAGCCCTAAGAGAATAATCTAAAAAAAATTTTTTTTTAAATGCTAATTTTAAAAAATCAATCTGGAAATAATAATCCAATAAATCCAATACAATGCTTGAAAAACTAAATGTAATCTGCATAAAGTTAGAATAGAAAAAAATAATTCGGAAAAAAAAAAACAACAAAAAACAGACAAAACAGCAAATTTACCCTCAAAACTTTTTGAATATTTATTTATTTTTTAATCAGAGTTTTATTTCTGGATTAAATTTTCATCGAATTTGAATTTACAAAACATGATCTCTGTTTGCAAAAATAATGGAACAAAATCCACTCCATACTGGATATCCCTAATGGACAGATAAATGTAAGGAGAGCCGGAGGTGTCAGTTCATGCACAGGAAAATGCAAATAGTTTTTTTTTGTGTTGATTCTTTTCATCCTTTTGCTACAAGCGATTATAAAGGAGCCATTTATTGACAGGAGACTTGCAGGTTCATGGTGAGTGGCTGAGTTGTTAAAGCTCAATAGGAATGTGATTGTGTCCAGCTCCTATTCTCTAAACTCTCGTCTGGTTTAACAAAAAAATACTTAAAGGATGGAAGAAAATGTGCTTTTTCAGAAACAGCTTAAAACTTTGCAATAAATTGCTAATTGATCAGCTTTTATTTTGAAAGGTAAAGAGGTCAACTCTGGCTGATGAAAGTCGACAAAAGAAAATCCTCACTGAAACTTAAACCAAAGCCAAGTGGGCTGAGGTTTGATGAATGTCTCATGAAAATGGCCCCTGACTCTGGATCCCTGTGCAGATCTGTGTCACAGACGAGTAAGCTAGATGGGTACAATCAAATCATTTTTCATTGTGGTCTGCCCAGGGGGATTTGGCAGCAAGAGACTTCAGGAATGACAAATGACTCACCGGTTTTGTCCGAGTTACAGAGCAGCGTCTCCTTCTCGGCTCGGAGCCCGGGGCTGGGGCCGTGCTTCATCCACGTGGCGATGGTGAACTGGTCGGTCAGATTCTGGGGAACCACCCAGTCGGGGATTTTAGCCGCCTGACGCCCATCAAACCTGAAGATCAGGTCGCTGTCACGCCCGCTGTCCGACACCAGGGAGGCCGTCCAGTTGGTGGCGCCGCCGGGGGCCGGAAGGAGGTCCGTGCTGCCCGACGAGGCCCCTGCAGGTCAGGGAATAAATAAGACGTGTCACTAAAAGTCCTGGGAGATGTGTAGTGCATAAAGCGTTAACCTTGGGTGTGATTATTTATGAATGAGGCAGATGATAGGGCGTCATATGTAATCAATAGAGCAAGACGAATAAAGGATGCAAGTATTGATTTGCAGCAAAGGAAACCAGCTTTAAAAAAACAGATGTGAGTCGTTCATAAAACCGCGTCTCTGTTGGAAGGAGAATGGAAGAGAGGAGAGACGATGCAGCAGGCAGCTGCTGAAGATGACAGCGGTGCGATACGAATCGTTTACAGATGACACTTTTGTTATATGAGCCCCACAAGTCCTGACAAAAAACACCAATCATTGCAGCACAGCATTGAGTCATTTCATTCCTTCTCCCTCTGCAAACAGCTCCATCATTCCTTTTACACAATAACCTCAGTATCTCCAGCTGCGGGTGCTTCTTCTTTTCCAGCTGTCACCTTGGCAAACAATATTTGCTCGTCTTGAGCCTTGACATGTTTGATGTGCTCTTAAGTGATCTATCTTTACTTTTTTACGATGTGGCAGGGAAAAATGCCATTCCGTCCGGTTGAATGGTTTTTCTGGACTTTCGGAGGAACAATACGGAGTGAATTTTGTTCCATTATTGTTGCAAAGAAAGAACTGATTTTGTAAGTTGAAATTTGAAAAATAATGCAATCAAGAAAGAAAACTTGGAAAGACATTTTAACTAAAAAAAATATTTTGAGAGAAAGTGCTTTCTCAGAACTTTTTTATCTTTCAATATTTTGTTCAACTGAACCCATCTGAAGTATCCGATTCAGTTTCAAATAATTTCAATTCAGTTTATTTCTATAGCGCCATTTCAAAACATGTCACGGCAAGGCACTTTATTGTTCACCAAATCATACAGTTAAAAAGTTTTCTATCCAAGGAAAACCAGCTGATTGCATCGACTCATTGACTCTTCAGCAATCCCTCACACTAAGCATGCTTGTAGCGACAGTGGAGAGGAAAAACTCCCTTTGAACAGGAAGAAACCTCCAGCAGAACCAGGCTCAGTGTGAGCGGCCATCTGCTGAGGCCCACTGGGGTTCAAGGAGACAGAAGCAGACATAGAAAAAGAAGCATAGATACAAAAGGCAACTGTCAACCAGCTCCACAGGCGGCCCCGTCCAGGAAACACACAGCCAGGCAGACGAGCTCTGAGCCAGCTCCCATATCAGAGGATGAAGAGAGCACATCCAGTTAGTCACAGTCAGAGAAACAGGACTACACTGGAAAACAGGCCGATCTCCAACATCTAGAAACAAAGGTGTTGATGGCAGCAGCACAGCTGATATTTCTCTCCAGGATGGAGTCACAGCCAAACAGGAACAGACCAGATGAAGCTACTATGAGGAAAAGCAGAGAGAGCAGAACGTTAGAGATTGAACTAACAGATTCTGCAGAGTGGGAGAATAGAGATAGAATGAAGCAGAATGATGAAAAAGGGGTCCCTATGTCCTCCAGCAGTCTAAGCCTATAGCAGCAGAACTATAGAGATAGCTCAGGATAACCTGAGCCACCCTAACTATAAGCTTTATCAAAAAGGAAAGTTTTAAGCCTAGCCTTAAAAGTAGACAGGGTGTCTGCCTCACGGACTAAAACTGGTAGTTGGTTCCACAGGAGAGGAGCCTGAGAACTAAAAGATCTGCCTCCCATTCTACTTTTAGAAATTCTAGGAACCACTAGTAAACCTGCAGATTGAGAGCGAAGTGCTCTGTTAGGAACATCAGGAACAATCAGATCTCTGATATCAGATGGAGCTTGGCCATTTAAGGCTTTTTATGTGAGAAGGAGGATTTTAAATTCTATTCTTGATTTAACAGGAAGCCAATGAAGAGAAGCCAGGATAGGAGAGATATGATCTCTCTTTTTCATTTTCATCAGAACTCTGGTTGCAGCATTTTGGATCAGCTGAAGGCTTTTAACTACAGTTTGTGGACTTCCTGATAGTAAAGAATTACAATAGTCCAGCCTTGAAGTAACAAATGCATGGACTAGTTTCTCAGCATCACCCCTGGACAGGAGATTTCTCATTTTTGCAATATTCCGCAGATGAAAGAAGGAAATTCTAGAAACCTCTTTGATCTGGGATTTAAATGACAGGTCCTGATCAAAAATAACACCAAGATCGTTTACTTTATTATCTGAAATCAGTTTAATCCCATCCAAATGAAGTGACTGACTAATCAGCTTCTTTTTCAAAGACTATAAATTGTGCTTTGTCAGCATTCAGGAGCAGAAAGTTAAGAGTCATCCAAGTTTTTATGTCTTCAAGACATGCCTGTAGTCTATATAAAGTCACGATTGGATGGAGGTTTTTGAGGACCATGCAGAGACCAGGAGGTGCAGGTGAAATCCAAAAATTCAAAATAACAAAACAGAAAGACAGAATCCAGGGGACATCAGGGAAAACACAGATGAGGAGCCCTGGAAAGATGAGGAACCAGCACTGAGGAACTGCACAGGGAGAGTATATATAGGAGACGGAACAAAGACTGGACTAATGAGCTGACAAGGAACAGGCTAGAAGGGAACCAAGGGGAAAAGGAAACAAACACAAGGGGGCAACAAACAACCAGAATAACACAACATGGAAATGAACCCAATAAACTAGAAAACACAGAAAATACTAGAATAAAAAGTATACCGTATTTTCGCGACTATAAGGCGCATATAAACGTCTTTTTTTCCCTCAAAATGTGCGACGCGCCCTAAAGCGCTGTGCGCCCTATGTGTGTTGTTACTGCGGACGTTGTTGAGACCGCCATGAGAACGTTAAAGGGGGAAGTGTGGGCGTGGACAGAAATTGCCGCTTATGGTGATTTTTAAGCGAAAGACTTTGCCTAAAGAGACTTTTCCAGCTGGAGTCGTTATTAAGGCAAATGAAAAGGGCTGGATGGATGAGGAGATGATGAAAGAGTGGCTGAGGGAGGTGAATGTAAGGAGACCAGGTGGTTTTTTGCGTGCCAATCTCACAGCCGATGTGAAAAACATGGTGATACAAATGAACGCTGTGCTCGCTGTTATTCCGGGAGGGTCTGACAAAGGAACTTCAACCGGTCGACATCGGTGTGAACCGGCCGTTCAAAGTAAGGCTGCGAGCGGCGTGGGAGCGATGGATGACCGACGGAGACCACAGTTTCACGAAAAGTGGAAGGCAGCGCCGGGCAAGTTACGCCACCGTTTGCGGATGGATTGTAGACGCTTGGGCTAACATGTCTGCTGGCTCTGTTGTTCCAGCTTTCGCAAAAGCCGGCATCATTTCCGAGGAGCTGCCTGGCACAGAAAGTGACTCTGACAGCGAAGAAGGGGAAATTGGCATGTCTGATTTAGCGCAGCTGTTTAATTCAGAAACAGAGGATGATGACTTTGATGGGTTTGATTAATACTTTGTAATAAATACCTGAATAAAGCACAATCATACTCAGTTTTGCTCCCGTTCTATTTTTAGATACGCAGTAGAGGTATTTAAACGTAGTAGAGGATATTTACCTGTATATAAAACCCGCGCCCTATAGTCCGGTGTAGCCTCGTGAGACCATCCTGATCTCACGAGCTTTCAAGGTTTCACTCGCTAATCAGTCTGGAGACTCTCCGTTAAAGAAAATTTGGAGCCGTTCACCAAACGAACGTCCAATCAGCGTTGGCTTTGAGGCGGGTTGAGGTGTGACGCAACGAGAAGCGCGACAGTTCAGTCTAAAGAACATGGCGGCTTCAGCCGATGAAACTAGCGTTAGCGTGGCTATCGAGCAAGTTTTATCGGAATTACAGAGTATTTCTTCACTGAAAGAAGAGCAAAACACTGCTCTGGAGGCTTTTCTCAGAGGAAAAGATGTCTTTGCTCTTCTCCCGACTGGTTTCGGCAAGAGTAGCCTGGCTTGTGGTTGTGTTTTCATCGTCGCTCTGTTAGTACGTCATATGCTTCGTTGATCTGATTGGTTTATTTGGCCCGTCTATCACCAACATAGGCCAATCAGCTAACCAGTATTTTCGCCCTTTCCCAAAATTACTTCAACGGAAGGTTTCCAGATGGATATGCAGAGCAAATCCATCTGGCGGAGTCAGGTTAAATCGGGTGCGCCTTATGTGTGTGTTAAATACAGTAATGGCACACATAACTGAGACTGCGCCTTTTAGTACGGTGCGCCTTATGGTTGTAAAAATACGGTAACTGAAAACTCAAAAAGAAAACTTAAACAGAACCAAAAAGTGCAGAGTCATGACATGTAATGTTAGAGCTTCAGCTGGATTTGGTCTATTTATTCATTTCTTTCCATAAAATGAATGACCCCACAGGACATGACCCCCAGCCACCAGGAATGAGACGGCGCCAATTAATTACCCAACGCCGCACCTACAGAAGCGTCAGCGCGCCTGCAGACACAGGAACATGTTACTTGCAGGGAGCATAAAAGTGTTACACTTTATATGATAACAGCTTTTAAATAGCTGTCCGCTCCAGAGGCCGTTCTGCATTAAAGGGGAACCGCAGGTAAGATGTTACCTACTTCCAAACATTCAGCAGAACCTCGCTTCAGAAATCTAAAATAATCCCTTTAAAGCGAATCATTTGTTTCTGCTCTGATTGATGCTAATGAATCCAAACGATACAGGAAGCTCGACACCATTTAGAGACGATATTGAAAACTGTTGTCCAAATGCCACAGACATCTGCTCATTTATGCTAAAAGCACAACATTAGCACATTAATTGGTGTTTTTTTTCTTTCCCACGTCTATAAAGGTCTGTTATTCTCCACTGCCTCCTCACGGCACCAGAAACGTTTCTAGTCGAGTAATTAAATTCCCTAAGTAAATAAAAACTGATCGACTTCTCCTGCACCCAGCTGCAAACGCCGCTTTGCCCAATGTCTCTGTGCATTATCTCAAATTGATTGCGCTTTAAAAAAGCAATTACAATTTATTCTATTTGCTATCAGATAACGATTATGAGGTGCCAGAAAAAGGCTCTTTAGTGGTAAACCATGCATGCACCGCGGGGGAGGGAGGCGGGAATGCATTCAGATGAGCCGGAGTGCGGCTTGTGTGAAGGCCGTTAGTCAGAGATGATGACTCCAGCCCTCTGCTGCTGGGCGGGGCGGGGGGGGCGATGTGGGCCTGGCTGCTCTGTTTGAGCTCTGGGGACTGACACGGTGACTCCGCTGCTCATCAGTCACTGAGGAGCGAGTGTCGCTGCATTTAGAGCAGCTAATGCCCTCGGTCTGTCACATCATTACTGACACAGCTTTAAGCTGTGCTTCTGAGCCTTCGTTTAGAACAGGAGTTCACCGGACACCTAAAGTGGAGATGAGAGGGTAGCGATGACCCAAACAGTTTAGATGTTAATTTAAAAAGGGCAAAAGGAAAAAAGGGAACAACCTCGACCTTTCAACTTGGACTTTAAAGGAATAGTACACCCAAAACATGATTAGCCTTCATTTTCTACTCACCCCCATGCTGAACAACACTCTGGAGTACTTTTTTGATATCTCAAATGCATCTGGAGATCTGGGAGGCTTCTTGCTGTCTGCTGGCATTCAAATAATGGAGGTCTATGGTGCCCGAGACAGAAAGGTCCATAAAGTAGAAAATGAAGGCTAATCATGTTTTGGGTGTACTATTCCTTTAAACTGATTTAATGCTTTACATCAGAGGTCTTCAACAGGGGGTCTGCGACCTTTACTAGGTACTAGGGCCACTGTGTACTACTCCCTTCAGAGGACAGCACAAACAGGCTCTAACCAGAGTAGAAAAAGAAGTGGGAGGCCGCGTTGCACAACTGAGCAAGAAGATAAGTACATTAGAGTCTCTAGTTTGAGAAACAGACGCCTCACAGGTCTCCAACTGGCATCTTCATTAAATAGTACCCGCAGTAGCCTGTTTGTGCTGTCCTCTGAAGGGAGTAGTTCAAACCGTTGAAGGAAATATTCAATTTCTAAGCAATTTCTCGCATGGAATAGCCTTCATTTCTAAGAACAAGAATAGACTAGTCGAGTCGAGTTTCAGATGAAAGTTCTCTTTTTCTGGCCATTTTCAGCGTTTAATTGACCCCACAAATGTGATGCTCCAGAAACTCAATCTGCTCAAAGGAAGGTCAGTTTTGTAGCCTCTGTAACGAGCTAAATTGTTTTCAGATGTGTGAACATGATTGCACAAGGGTTTTCTGATCATCAATTAGCCTTTGAACCAATGAGCAACTATGTACATATTGCACCAAAAACCAGACATTTGCAGCTAGAATAGTCATTTACCACATTAGCAATGTATAGAGTGTATTTCTTTAAAGTTAAGACTAGTTTAAAGTTATCTTCATTGAAAAGTACAGTGCTTTTCCTTCAAAAATAAGGACATTTCAAAGTGACCCCAAACTTTTGAACGGTAGTGTATAATTAGAGGGTCCCCGCTCCATCTTGCCATCAGTTTGGGCGTCTATGATGTGTAAAACAGTACTGCAAAAAATCTAAATCTAGATAAGTCATTTTTTTCTTAAAATAAGTGCATTTGTTCTTGAATTGAGGAGGTAAAAGAGAAATTTTGCCAATGGAACAAGACAATTTACACTTAAAATAAGAAAACACAATTGCATTCTCTTATTTCAAGTGCATATTATCTAATTATCTTATTTTAAGAGTAAAATTACTCATTCCATTGTCAAACTATCTCATTTACCTACTCAAATTCAGAGTGAATTCACTTAATTTAAGAAAATTTTACTTATTTCTAGATCATTTTTGCAGTGAGTTTTTTAAAAGAATGCAATTTGTAAAACAGAAGAATAATGGAACAAAACTCCCTCCATAGATTTTGCTCTTTTTTTTTTTTTTTTTTTTTTTTATTATCTTTTTTAAGTTTTCACAGCTTTATATAAACATCAACAAAAACAAACAAACAAATAAATAAACAAACAAACAAAAACAACCCACCCCAAATCAACAAGGAGCACTGCGGTGTTCACATAAAAGAGAAAAAAAAAAAAAAAAGAAAAAAAAGAGAAAAAAAGAATCATACATACATACAGCCCACATACACAAAATACAAACAGACATGGTTCAAAGTGGTCCACACTGTCGGACAACCAAATGTATGGTATATTGAATAAAAAAAAAAAAAAAAAAAAAAAAAAAATATATTTTGCTCTTTTTAGTAATTGTTTGTAAAAGGACTGAGAGATTATGTTCAAATGTAAATACATTTGAAACGTCCCAAATAGCATTCAAATAAATATATCCTTACATTATTTTCTCATTATTACCTCCGAACCAAAATGTTTTTTTTTATGTCTTAACATTTGCGTAACAATCTTTTTAGATCACCAGTAACACGCCCACTTATTGCACTTACTGAGAAAAATAAAGCCTGATTGGGTGTTAGCCTTTGTAAGCTGTTTCAGATAAAAATAAAAAATAAAAAAACGGAAGAAGAAACCAACCACAAAGCTTCTGTAGGGATTTCTCAGAGTAGGTCTCCCGGTCGCAGCCCTTCCCAATATGGCTGGTCTGCAGCTCCACGGTGACCCTCAGCGAAGACAGCGGCTCGCCGCATGTCTCCAGGTGCATCTTGGGAAACAGCTGCTTGCTGCCCGTCCCCGGCTCATAGTCAACTCGTTTATTCCAGCCTGGGAAAAGAAAGAGACGGAGGGGCGACGTTAGAATAAATAACAGGGATGTTCTTCACTGGAAAATTTTTTATTTTTTCCTAAAATAAGTGCATATTGATCTTGGATTGAGCAGGTAAAAAAGACATTTTGCCGATGGAACAAGACAATTTACATTTAAAATAAGAAAACACAATTGCATTGTCTTATTTCAAGTGCATTTTATCTAAATTTCTTCTTTTAAGAGTCAAAAATACTCATTCCATTGGCAAAGCATTTCATTTACCCACTCAAATTAAGAGTAAATACACTTAATTTAAGAAAGTTTTACTTATTTCTAGATCCTTTTTACAATGTTCTCTTCAATGCAAAAAAATTGAAATCTAAATAAGTAATTTTTTTCTTAAAATAAGCACATTGTTTCCTGAATTGAGGAGGTAAGTGAGACACTTTCACAATGAAACAAGACAATTTGTATTTACAATAAGAAAAAAACAATTGTATTGTTTTATTTCAGTGCATATTATCTAACTATCTTATTTTAAGAGTAAAAATACTCATTGCATTGGAAAATCATCTTATTTACCTACTCAAATTAAGGGTAAATGCACTAAATTTAAGGCATTTTCATCTTTTCTGCAGTGTTTGGAGGGTTACACTGGAAAAAACGATATAGAAATAAGTTAAAATTTCTTAAATGAAGTGTATTTACCCTTAATTTGAGCAGGTAAATGAGGTAGTTTGCCAATGGAATGAGTATTTTTACTCTTAAAATAAGATAATTAGATAATATGCACTTGAAATAAGACAATGCAATTGTGTTTTCTTATTTTAAATCTACATTGTCTTGATCCATTGGCAAAATTCTCTTTTAGCTTCTTAATTCAAGAACAAATGCTCTTATTTGAAGAAATAATGACTTATCTAGATTTAGATTTTTTCCAGTGTAGATCATCAATATACACTGGAAAAAAAACAAAATCTAGCCAAGTCATTTCTTCTTAAAATAAGTGCATTTGTTCTTGTTTGAGGATATAAAAGAGACATTTTGCCAATGGAACAAGACAATTTACACTTAAAATAAGAAAACACAATTGCATTGTCTTATTTCAAGTGCATATTATCTAATGATCTTATTTTAAGAGTAAAAATACCAATTCCATTGGCAAACTATCTCATTTACCTAATCAAATTAAGGGTAAATACACTTAATTTAAGACATTTTCACTTAACTCTAGATTGATTTTGCAGTGTAGCTACGCTGCATTTCTGTTCTCTGGAAAAACGATCTAGAAATAAGTAAAAATGTCTTAAATAAAGTGTATTTACCCTTAATTTGAGTTGGTAAATGAGATAGTTTGTCATTGGAATGAGCATGTTTACTGTTAAAATAAGATAATTAGATAATATGCACTTGAAATAAGACAATGCAATTGTTTTCTTATTTAAAGTGTAAATTGTTTTGTTCCATTGGCAAAATGTCTGTTTTCCTCAATCCAAGAACAAATGCACTTATTTGAAGAAAAAATGACTTGTCTAGATTTCTTTTTTTTCCAGTGTTGTGGCACATTTTCTGATACCCCTGGAAAAAGGATCTAAAAATAAGTAGAAATGTCTTAAATTAAGCGTATTTACGCTTAATTTGAGTCGGTAAATGAGATAGTTTGACAATGGAATCAGTATTTTTTTCTCTTAAAATAAGAAAGTTAGATAAAATGCACCTGAAATAAGACAATGCAATTGTGTTTTCTTATTTTAAATGTAAATTGCCCTGTTCCATCGGCAAAATCTCTCTTTTACCTCCTAAATCCAAGAACGAATACACTTATTTTAAGAAAAAATTACTTATCTAGATTTCGATTTTTTTCCAGTGGTTTACACTGCAAAAATGGTCTAGAAAGAAGTAAAAAAGTCTTAATTCAAGCGTATTTCATTTTAGTAGGTAAATGGGATAATTTGCCAATGGAATGAGTATTTTTACTCTTAATATAAGATTATTAGATAATATTTACTTGAAATAAGACAATGAGGTTGCTTTTTCTTATTTTAAATGTAAATTGTCTTGTTCCATTGGCAAAGCATCCCACTTACCTCCTCAATTCAAGAACAATTGCACTTAGTTTAAGAAAAAATGACTGATTTAGATTTCCATTTTTTGCAGTGTAGAATCTTGTCAATCTATAATAGATCTTTCATTTTTAGATGTTTCTGCTCGTTTTGTAATAAGGAATCTATGTCCTCCTGGTACCAAGTAGCTGGCTAATGAAATGGGGCCATTGTTTTTGGAGAGCACGCCTGTCTCAGCGGCGGCGGCGGCGGCAGTCATTACGCTGTCACCGTCCTCTCATACATGAATGGTCGTCTGCTCTAGCTTTTATTTTTGGCTTTTGATTGCCAATCTTTTCCTCCAGCCTTTGTGTTGAACATTTGTGTTCATCTGGTAGCCTATCCTTCCGTAAAAGAGACGATGAACTGCAAATAAGATCTAAGGTTTATATCTTTTATGAAGTTTTGAAGCTGCTCAGCGAGATACTCGTACAAACCTTTTTTTATTCAATTAAAATTATACAAACACACCTGGCAAAAAAATAAAAACAATTTCTTCTAACTGAATGACAATTATTCAGATTCAACAAAATTATTTTTCACTAAATGCCAGAATAATGAGAGAGAATAATTCAGTGTTTTGTTTCAATTGAAAATAAAAGAATGCTGCTTCAGCTCAGTTTGATTATAGTTCAGATAAACTTTATTTAACCTGGAAAGAAATATATTATGAGGATTAATCTTATTAACATTTGATGTTCAGGTTCAAATAAAATTCAATCTGAAAATCTCGCATGGAATAAAAAAGACAGAAGAATTTTATCGATGCAATTAGTCTTTGGCGCTCAGACCTCGACAGGAAACATTACCCTGAATTTTACTTTAAAGGAATAGTACACTCAAAACATGATTAGCCTTCATTTTCTACTCACCCCCCATGCTGAACAACACTCTGGAGTACTTTTTTGATATCTCAAATGCATCTGGAGATCTGGGAGGCTTCTTGCTGTCTGCTGACATTCAAATAATGGAGGTCTATGGCGCCCGAGACAGAAAGGTCCATAAAAGTCCACAAAAAACGTGTCAATATTCCTTCATACTGCTCGTCCAATGTATTCCAAGTGTCCTGAGTGGGTAGCGTCCATAATTTACTCGAAACGAAGTCATTTAGAATGTTTTTAGAGCATAAACAGTAGTGTATAGGATTTCCTAAAAGCGCGTTCACGACGCTACGGAAGCCGGCAGACCAAACCAGATGAAAGTGCGCATTCAGCGTCTGCTCTGCCGATAATGCAAGCGTAGAAGAAGAAATGTGCTGTTTACCTGTGCAAAGAAAGAAACAACGAAAGAAAAATGTCTGAGGACTTCATTGTTGAGGAAGAGCATGAGTTCTTTGCCGAGCTGAATGCGCACTTTCATCTGGTTTGGTCTGCCGCGGTTTCCGTAGCGTCATGAACGCGCTTTCAGGAAATCCTATACACTACTGTTTATGCTCTAAAAACATTCTAAATGACTTCGTTTCGAGTAAATTCTGGACGCTACCCACTCAGGACACTTGGAATACATTGGACGAGCAGTATGGAGGAATATTGACACGTTTTTTGTGGACTTTTATGGACCTTTCTGTCTCGGGCGCCATAGACCTCCATTATTTGAATGTCAGCAGACAGCAAGAAGCCTCCCAGATCTCCAGATGCATTTGAGATATCAAAAAAGTACTCCAGAGTGTTGTTCAGCATGGGGGTGAGTAGAAAATGAAGGCTAATCATGTTTTGGGTGTACTATTCCTTTAATATGCATAAGCAGGTGTATGAGGACAGGGCTGTACCCCCCCAACCACCCCTCCCGCCCCCACCCCCCCAGGCCTGAAACTGGTGGTGGAGCGGAGAAAGATGAAGTCTGTTCAGTCCATAGACTGCTGAACTGAGCTGACTTGGTGAGATCCTCACTCAGGGACCTTAAAGATGGAAGTCAAGCTTGGATAAACACAGGTTTGCATGAACCTGTCCATGATGAGCAAGCATTAGGCAACAGTGGAGAGGAAAAAGTCCCCTTTGGGAAGAAACCTCTAGCAGAACCAGGCTCACACTGCAAAAAATCTAAATCTAAATAAGTCATTTCTTTCTTAAAATAAGAAAATTTTCTCTTGAATTTAGGTGGTAAGTGAGACACTTTGCCACAAGACAATTTACATTTAAATTAAGAAAAAGACAATTACATTGTCTTATTTCAAGTGCTTATTATCATCTAAATATCTTATTTTAATACCAAAACTACTCATTCTATTGGCAAATAATATTATTTACCTGCCCAAATTGAGTGGAAATACACTTAATTTAAGAAATGTTTACTTATTTCTAGATCATTTTTGCAGTGCAACAACACTGTAAAAAATCGAAATCTAGATAAGTCATTTTTTCTTAAAATAAGTGCATTTGATCTTGGATTGAGGAGGTAAAAGAGACATCTTGCCAGTGGAACAAGACAATTTACATTTAAAATAGGAGAAAACAATTTAATTATCTTATTTCAAGTGCTTGTTATCTAATTATCTTATTTTAAGAGTAAAAATACTCATTCCATTGGCAAACTATCTCATTTACCTACTAAAATAAAGGGTAAAAGCAGTTAATTTAAGAAATTTTTACTTATTTCTAGATAATTTTTCCAGTGAAGGCGGTCTTTTGCCGGACTGGTTGAGATGTGACGGAGAATGCATTAATGCTACATTCAAGCCGCACGCAGCAGGGGCAGCAAAACCGTTCGTGCTGCTTCATTTTTGATGCTTGTACAAGTTTAGTTCTGACGCGCAGCTGAAGCATCTTTGCTGCTTCAGCTGAGCGGATAAAAAGTGTGCCTGATGCTCATTGGGCGGAGCTACTCTATCCTTTCTTTGCCTGTAATAATGGCAGCTATATTAGCTGTGATCAGTGGGTAAAAAGTAGTTTTAATGTGTTTTTAAGTGAGAAAGTCCACCTGAAAACTTAATCTGTGCAGTAAAAGAATCCAGATTACCTTCCTGCCTTCAAATATGTCTTCTCCGTAAGAGCATCTCAGCAATGGAACACAGTGCCAGAAACCATCAGAGAATCTTTGTCATTCTCTTCATTCAAAAAGAATGCAAAAAAATGGCTTGTAGAGAGACAAATTTGTGGGCACTAAGGTTTTTAGTGTGTATTTAAATAATTTTACAATTAATTTTTAATCATTTTACATACATTTTACTTCTTAACCATAATGTTTTTATATAATTGGTATTCTTCTACCGATGAAAATTAGCACTCCTTAGCTAACTCGGGTATATTTACATTGTTTTAATGTTTATTAATGTACACTGTCCCCTTTCAAATAAACAATAAATGAAAATGAAATGAAATATTATTTCTCTGTGGGAGCCGCTCAGACCTAACCTGACTCCGCCAGATGGATTTGCTCCACATATCCATCTGGAAACCTTCCGTTGAAGTAATTTTGGGAAGGGGCGAAAATACTGGTTAGCTGATTGGCCTATGTTGGTGATAGACGGGCCAAATAAACCAATCAGATCAACGGAGAATATGACGTACTAACGGAGCGACGACGAAAACACAACCACAAGCCAGGCTACTCTTGCCAAAACCAGTCGGGAGAAGAGCAAAATAATCTTTTCCTCTGAGAAAAGCCTCCAGAGCAGTGTTTTGCTCTTCTTTCAGTGAAGAAATACTCTGTAATTCCCATAAAACTTGCTTGATAGCCACGCTAACGCTAGTTTCATCCATGTTCTTTAGACTGAACTGTCGCGCTTCTCGTTGCGTCACACCTCAACCCGCCTCAAAGCCAACGCTGATTGGACGTTCGTTTGGTGAACGGCTCCAAATTTTCTTTAACGGAGAGTCTCCAGACTGATCTGCGAGTGAAACCTTGAAAGCTCGCGAGATCAGGATGGTCTCACGAGGCTAGCTCAGACCTCCACATACCGGCGGTGCGCTGTCACTGGGAATCCCACTGAACAGCAGTCGCCTCTTTTCCGCTACTGTTTGCGACAGCTGAAAGGTGTTTTTCACGCACGTAATCCAAACTGCAGGCACCTGGATAATAAAAGCATATTTTACCAGCAGGTTTCTACATTTTAAGTTAATTTAGGCGTTAATAAACTGTTTCAGAGGAGCGATCATAGCGCTCTGCATCAGCAGTGCTGTGTCTGACTCCCTGCCAGCTCCCAGATCAGCTTCTCTGATTGGTTGATGTGGCGCATCCAGCAGCTAAAGTTCAATATTCCAACTCCAGCAGCTGCTGCTTATCAACAGCGTTGCGCGCGTCAGATGCTCAGAAGCTCATGAGGCGCTCTAGAACTTTTGTGGGAACTTTTGCTGCGCCTTGATGCGCGTCAACCATTGACTTTGCATTTAAACTAGCCGTTTCTGCTGCCACTGCTGCTTGCTGTCTGAACACAGCATAATATCAGCATTTTAGTTCCACTGTTGATCCGAAATTAATATTAATTGCAGAAATAGAGGGTCTCAAAATAAAACTTGTGCTTAGGGCCCTTGGAGGCCTGGGCCAGCCTGGTCAGTGTGTGATAGCAGCCTTTCTAAAAATGTTTGATGGGACCAAAATCAGGACTTTAATTCCTCGACTGATTCTTTAATTTGATTCTAAAGTTATGTTCTTTTTTTCAAGTTGCTTTATTTTTATGAATATCATTAGCCAACAGTTAGGATGATGTTCTCAGGCTTATAATGACGCACTAATGAGGTTACACATTCATTTCAGTTTCATGGCAGTAAAGCCTTTATTTTCTAAAGCTGAGGTTATCATCCCTGTGTGTGAGATAACGACTTCCTAACCAAGGGTTGCAATAACACTTATGGCGATAACGACATTCTCTGACTATTGCATGAGCCACTTTCTGCACAGAGGTCTTTTACTTACGTTCTGCAGTAGTTTTACATTAGATACTGACAGACAATCATCTTTTAAACATCTTAATGCTATATTGGCCAAACATTACTAGGCTGTTTATATTTGCATAAAAACTGTTTGCAGGGGTGTCTGATTACCTTTTAAAAACGCAGAACATATTTTTAAAAATACTGTTTAATGTATGTATGCAGCACAGGCACTGTTGTACAGTAAGAGCACATTAAACAACAGCTGACAGCAGTATTGTGCTATCGGGAGCACGAATGTGAACAAATAATTCACTTGAATGGTGTTTGCAAGAGAAATAATGCCAGAGTGAATGCAGAACAGAACCATTAATGGACCCAGAGTCCAGTTCTCCCCTATTAAGTCTTTTTAATAGTGACAATGATGCAGAATGAACTTGAGGTTCTGTTTAGGTCATGTACAGAAAAAACTATTTAAGGTCAGATCGTCATACGCTTCAAAAAACACCAAAACTTAAGTAATTAAAATGTTTTTTGCTCCTCTGACAGAACAGCACTGTTCTGTCAGATGAGCATACCCAGTCAGACCGGCATACCCACTAGGGGTGTGCATTGGCACTGCCCTCACGATTCGATTCGATTACGATTCACCAGGTAACGATTCGATTCAATTCGATTCTACGATGCATTGCGATGCATCAAAATCCCATTGACTTCATAAAATCCGAAATGTGCCCAGATATCCGCTTTCCAAGCTTTTGGTGCGTTTTTAATTAGGCCTAGCCGTCTATCGCGGTCATCTCCCTCCGCCTCAGCCATCTTGATTGTTGTTGGTATGCCCCCGGAAGTAATTGAAACTTCACAACTTGTCCATTTGAGTCCAGAAAATAAACAGTGACATAATCGATTATGGCACGTTGCCGCATCGATGCTGAATCGTGCATGCCCCGCATTGCAATGCATCGCTGAATCGATTATTGTTGACACCCCTAATACCCACCCATATTAAATACCTGTTTATCCCTTTAGTCATGTACCAAAAAACTATTTAATTACTTACTTTTTGGTGTTTCTTTAAGCATATAGTGATCTGACCTTAAATTGTTTTTCTTTCTACATGACTAAAGTGGTAGAAAACACCCATTAAGGTAGTTTAAAGTCTATTTGTCATAGAAAAATAAAGGGATAAGCGCAAATGTGATGTCTTGCACATGAGTATTGACTATTTGTATGCTGATCTGACAGAACACCGGCACCAACAGTAGGAAAAACCCCAGGAGGCGACCGGGCCTGAGGCAGCTGTCATAAAACCAAACGTCTTTTCTTCTTCTTAGGTGAATATTTCTTAAAAAAATAATAAAAATAGATGTTGAATGACGGCCAATATTTCATCGTACTTATGCCTTGATTAGACTTTGGTTAGCATAAAATATTAGCATATGGAATCTTTCAAATAAGCATTAATAAAACATTTCAACTTAATCGTGTCAGGACGCCTGTCTGTGTGGTTTGTGTTTTTGTGTTTGTCTCCCTTCCTCCACCAGGAGGCGCCTGGTTCTGGTCCGCCTCCTCACACACCTGCTGATGGTTTCCTCGTTAGCGGAGTGTTCTTAAGCTGCTGACTGCCACTACCTCGACGCCAGAGTGTTTGCCGGTTTAGGGTACTCTAGCCAAGCTGAGTTTGCTGAGTCAAACTGAGTTCTTGTCAACCTGAGTTTAACATTGTTTTGTGTTTACCTCTCGGCAGGAAGTCATCCTGTAAACTTGATTTTTTCTGACCTTCTCTCCCTGGAAGGATCACCTGAGCTTCAAACTGAGCTGGGGTTCAAACAGGAGGTTTGGATCCACTTTCCCCAAAAGATCGTTTGGGCTTTGCACTGAGAAAGGGATTCATCTCCGCTGCGACCCATTCAAGTACCGTAGGAAATCTGAGTTGCAGTCAGTTTTCTCCGTTCACCTACAAACAACCGCATTCTGTGTAAACCCTGTTCCGCCTTCCACCGAATCAGACAAACACTGGAACCACAGCATACAGACAGGAGTCAAGGATTCAACAACTTCCCTGGAAATGTGAGTCAGCAACCAAATCCTCTTCTCCAAGTTCCCATGTTAAATTTCCCACTGAGCCTGAACTAACCGCTGTGTCTTCCCCTCACTTTTCAGTTCCGGTTGAGCAGTGTTCAGAGCAACACTTGTTCGGTCTTCTGCATTTGGGTTTGAACTTTAGTAAAATCATGACAAATCAAAAGAATTATAAGTTTGTACGTTTGAATACAAAAATCAGTTTTCAGCTGCATGTGTCGTACAAACACTGTTGAATTTTTTTTCTTTACGCTCACTTCATTTAAAACTAAAAAAAACAACGAACCGAAAATCTGTCAGGCGTTTAAAAACATCCGCGCAGCTTGTGGACGTGAATGACTGCCAATTCACCAATCGGTAAGAACAGAACATGTAAGGAGCTAAAGGCAAAAGCATGGTGTCTAGATAAAAGCATTGGGGGGGGGGCTGCTTTTTGTTCAGCGGCCTGTTAAATCTGCCATGTTCCCTTCCTCACACAATCACTACGCCGCACTCAAACACATAGAGACACTGCATCTGTTTTGTGGCTGATTTACCTCCAGTCTTTAAAAGCTGTTGGCTGTTTGCAGCACAGTTACAATGGGATTGTCTGTGGTTGGGATTAAATTGTATACAAACTGTGGGGCATGCTTAACAGGAACACACATGTAAAAAAATAAAAATAAGTGAAAAAAGGACCAAAGGCATAAAAAGGTTTTCCTGATTTATTCAGGTTTATATCTTTCTCTCTCTCTCCAACATGTCTTTCTTGAGGAATTGGCACCGGGTTGCTCTGAGATTTACGGCCCAGCCTCACCTTTAGATCACTTCTTTACGTGTCATCTCATGCTCTAGTCTGCTCTGGGAATTCGCTGCTCAAAGGTGGTCAGGGATTGAGAGTAATAATCCAATCCACTTTATTTATATAGCACGATTTCAATAAACACAAAGTTTCCAAAGTGCTGCACAAAAAGATACAATAACTAAAATAAATAAAAGTAAATAAAATAAAATAAAAGCACTGCCCGCACACGATAGAAATATGCATGTGTATACATAAAATCAACATGTGCACTGCAAAAAATGGAAATCTAAATGAGTAATTTTTGCTTGAATTAAGCAAATGTTTTCTTAAAATGAGGAGTTAAGTGGAATACCTTACCAATGGAACTAGACAATTTACATTTAAAATATGAAAAAAAAAAAAGTGCTTTGTCTTATTTCAAGTGCATATTAACTAATTATCAAATTTTAAGAGTAAAAATACTCATTCCATTGGCAAATCATCTTATTTATCTGCTTAAATTAAGGGTAAATACACTTTAAGACATTTTTTACTTATTTCTAGATGGTTTTTGCAGTGTGTACACTTGAAAAAAATCGAAATCTAGATAAGTCATTTTTTCTTAAAATAAGTGTATTTGTTCTTGGATTTAGTAGGTAAAAGAGAGATTTTGCCAATGGAACAACACAATTTACACTTACAATAAGAAAACCCAATTGCATTGTCTTATTTCAGGTGCATTTTATCTAATTTTCTTATTTTAAAAGCAAAAATACTCATTCCATTGGCAAACTATCTCATTTACCTACTCAAATTAAGCGTAAATACACTTAATTTAAGACATTTTTACTTATTTTTAGATCCTTTTTCCAGTGTGTAATAGGAAATAATATAATAGGAAAGCTGCAAGTATGCCTCAGTGTGAAGAAGTAACATCAGGACAACAGACATTTACTTAAAAGCTGGACATACACTGTAAAAATGTTTGCCCTTTTTTGGCAAAAGTTCGGAGACTTTTTCAATCAGGTTGACTTTCAGCCTGATGGTGCGTGGTGTAGTGCAGCGGTCCCCAACCTTTTTTGCGCCACGAACCGGTTACCTGTCAGACAATATTTTCAAACTGCAAAAAATCTAAATCTAGAAAAGTCCTTTTTTCTTAAAATAAGTGCATTTGTTCTTGAATTGAGGAGGTAAAAGAGACATTTTGCCAATGGAACAAGACAATTTACACTTAAAATAAGAAAACACAATTGCATTGTCTTATTTCAGGTGCATTTTATCTAATTTTCTTATTTTAAAAGCAAAAATACTCATTCCATTGGCAAACTATCTCATTTACCTACTCAAATTAATGGTAAATACACTTAATTTAATATATTTTTACATATTTTTATATAGTTTTTGCAGTGTAAACGCTCCAATGACGTCCACTAATACCACCATTGTGCCTCTTTCACAATCTGCATATCTGTGGATGTCATTGAACAGTTTGACACACTGCAAAAAATCTAAATCTGGATAAGTAATCTTTTTTCTTAAAATAAGTGCATTTGTTCTTGAATTGAGTAGATAAAAGAGACATTTTACCAATGGAACTAGACAATTTACATTTAAAATAAGAAAAAAAATGTGCTTTGTCTTATTTCAAGTGCATATTAACTAATTATCTAATTTTAAGAGTAAAAATACTCATTCCATTGGCAAATTATCTCATTTACATACTCAAATTAAGGGTGAATACACTTAATTTAAGAAATTTGTACTTATTTCTAGCTCGTTTTTGCAGTGCAAGGTCAGCGTCTTCGCCGTGGTGAGCACGGAAACTCTGATAACACACTCAACACAAAACACACCGAAATGACCTGTCTGTGACTCGGCTTTAACTCAATATGGGGCTGGCTTTACACGGTGAGGAATGGAGGAGAAAGAGGCAGCACCTGGTTAAGGATTCATGGTGAGGAGCCTGTAAAGGTGGAAAGAAATATGAGCTGTAATGAGCTCGGGATGGCGGCTGCATATAGAGAGGTAGGAGAGGCTCGGCCTCCACTTGGACATGAATCATTTAAGGTTTCTGGGTTAGAGAGAAACACGCGGACATTAAGTCAATCTGCAAAGAGAGAGGCGTATTTTTTTGGCTTTAGTAACCTGTTTAAGCACCTTTGTCCTTTATATGACAAACAGTTAACAGCTCTACAGAGTCCTGAGGAAATTCAGATCTTATTGTTTCATCACAGAGATTCTCTATCGTCGTGAGAATGTGACAATTTCTATATTAGACACCAGCAATGACCTCTGCTTTAGGAGCAGTGTGGTTTTCCAGACCGACTGAACCCTTATATATTCAACACACAGCTGGACAGTCTGCTGAGTTTATGCTTCCCATAGAAAAACACATAATGCATGAGCAATTTTCTGTAACCGTAACAGATTGCAGCCGCAATGGAGCAATGTTTTAATGATGTCCTTTATTATGTCCATGAGCTGGATATCTTTAAAATTTATACAGCTGGTTGCAGGAAGAGCTTTAAAAAAAAAAAAATATATATATATATATATATATATATATATATATATATATATATATATATATATATATATATATATATATATATATATATATATATATATATATATATATATATATATATATAAATGATTTCAAGTCAAACCTGTGGTTACACTGCAAAAACCATTTAGAAATAAGTACAAAATTTCTTAATATAAGTGTATTTACCCTTAATTTTAGTAGGTAAATAGGACGATTTGCCAATGGAATCAGTATTTCTACTCCTAAAATAAGACAATTAGATAATGTTCACTTGAAATAAGACAAAGCAATTTTTTTTTCTTATTTTAAATGTAAATTGTCTTGTTCCATTGGAAAGGTGTCTTACTTATCTCCTCAATTCAAGACAAAATTCACTTAATTTAAGCAAAAATAACTCATACAGATTTCCATTTTTTTGCAGTGTATCTAACTGGTTCTAACCTGTTTCCACTGGATCTATTAGTAGCATTCTGGTTCTGACCTAAATCAGGCTCTACCTGCTGCTTTCTAGACTGAGGCACTGTGAAAGTCAGTCAGACTGGTTAATGGTTTTTGGAACATGTCCTGAAATTTAAAGGAAAAGTCCGCTCATATTCAGAATTCAAACTTCTGAAAGTACTTTAACAGGGTGTCTACAAGTATAAACAAGTTAAATGTAATACTTTTTAAGACCTTTTAATACCACTTTTAAATTAATTTAAGACCAAACGTACGATGGAAATACAAATCAAAATGACGGTTGAAATTTAGCTACGTATCTGGTTTTGTCTTTTCCACAAGTAAATGACTGAACAAGCCCCGAATCTGGAAACATTGCTTTGAACAGTTCTTCAATCCCGTCATTAGACCTGAATGAATGGTGGCTTGTCATGGTCCTCAGCACCCACCTCTGCTCGGAGTGTTGGCGTGGAGCCACAAATTGCTCGGAGCTCAGACGGCACGCTTGTTGCAGGCTGTGGATTTCCTATTGTAACATTCAGCGTTGTACTTTTAACATCGTTGCTTGCGGTGGTAACGGTGGAGCAGAAACTAGCAATTGCAGGCTGCTGGCGTGCTTTGACATAGTCTTTATGTTTTTTACTCTGTACGTGAGATTCAACTGCTCTGATCCCCGTTGTCCCAAGTTTGAAATTCTTCCGACATACAATGCAGCTAGCTTCATAAGCGCTGCCAGGCACCGACCGTAACCAAGAATATTCATTCTTTTCTAGCCATTTGTAATTGAACTTGCATTTCCCCATGTTTAAGTAGTCGAGTGGCTATCAGTGCTGTATTCGGCCTACCTGTAGATGCTTTAGCCTACGCCATCAAGAGCTGCGCGATACGAGCTGCGCAGTAGGCTATGCTCTGACCTAACCATAGACAACGCAGCGCATAGGCTACCGGAAAAAAATACTCGACCTCGCAGAACAGATTGCCCGCATTTTCACGGTGACATGACACACAAATATTTAAGACCCATGCAAAATTAATTTAAGACAACTTAATACTTTTCAAGGCCTTATTTTGAGGAAAATTGATTTACGACTTTTTACGACTTTTTAAGGACCCGCGGCCACCCTGTTTAAATATGAAATTACTAAATAGTGTAGTTGTATCTTTAATTCAGAGTAATTTCCATGTGAATGTGCTTTACTGGAGGCATCCATGTTTGTCTAAGAACACTACTGCCACCTACTGGTTAGTGACGTCACGGTGCGGTATCGGCTGTTGATCAAGTCCCAGTGCTGTATCTGGTGTTTGTCACAACGCGCTATTATCCAAGTCATCTTGAAAACATTCTTCTTCCAAATGTTGGCTACATATTACGGGTTTTTTCTCTGGCCAGAAGTTCGATGGCAAATCCTCCCTCTTCAAGTTGGCGATCCAACGACCAACCCGTCCGTGGAGGATCAGGAATCAGAAAGGTGGAATAACTATTTTTTCCACTTTTACCCGATGTATTCCAGCATCCAGCTGCCATGCACATGGGCATTGTCAGTTTCACTATAGCTCTGGTGAATTTCAATGGTGAAGTCCTCTGGAAATCTTCAATAATTGTTGTTGATTGCAGATGTGTCTAGTAGTTCCCATTGATTTAGCTTGGAAAGCGGGGAGAATGGCGCTAGGCTTACCGCACCGTGACGTCACTGCCGGAAGATGGCAGGAGGGAGGGGTTACTAGATTTGGGCAAAAATGGCCGCTCCCAGAATCTGTGAAAATTATTATTATATCTTTTTTTACTTTTTAACACTACATTTTTAAGTATACGTAATGATCAACTGATTATTCCTTGTTGACTGGACTTTTTGTTTAATGCAACTGTGGGGCGCGTTGCCTTAAAGCAAGATGGTTCTGGGTTCAACTTCCTCCCATGTGTTTGGTTCTCTCTGGTTAGGAAGTTGGAGGGGATTTTGCTGCCATTCGGCTGACTTTTGACTGGGAAGGGCCATTTTGAATGGCTGCTGCTATATTGTCAGGGCAAATGTTTTTCTATATAAACCTCATAGATTTTTGTTTGCCTTATTCCTATTCTAGATCCCTCTCACCATAAATCTTCCACAGCGATGCTTATATAATCACAACACTGGCCCAAAACAAAACAGAAGGGTCCAGATTCAGATCACACTGACTTCCAGTGTGTTAGAAGCCAAATGATGAATGTTTTGTGCTCATAGGTTTTGATGTGAACTTGCCTGCAATGCAGAGAAGAAGCCGAGGGAACGTCGAGGGAGCAGCAGTCATGTTGCCATGTACAGCAGTGGATCAGCAGATGTTTTCCCACACTAAAGGGCACATCGCTGTCTGAGAGACCCGAGGAGAGAGTTAGAAAGCAAAGGAATGGAGACTTTCTCTACACAGACTAAAAGCTATTTAGTCTTTTTCTTCAAGCTTAAATTTAAAGTCAGAAGAAATTAAACTAAACAGCCTCGTATCAGTGACTTATATTTGGCGCTGACATTTATCTTTAATAAAAGAAAACACTCCTGGAATATAAAAGGTGCTTTGCCAGGAGCCCAGCTGGGAAAAATAACACTTTGGCCTGATTATGTTTTTTTTTAGCACTCTACTTTTTAGTTGATTAATTTCCTGATGGGGAAACCAAGCAGAATAAATATTAAAGTTAGGATTAAAAGAAAAGTCCTGTTAGTTCTTGATGGTGTATTTTTAGACTCCTTTAACTCAGGAATGTTAAAGCACTCTCACTCGTACTATATTAAAATCTGCTGAGTTACTGCCGTCTTTTATTATAGGGGGTATAAAGTTTCATACCTGTATCCCTGGCTTTGAAGAAAATTGGCAGGGTTGATCCATATTCAACAATCTACTTTATGCAATAGAGTAAAATCAAGTGTGCTGAGGTAACGACAGTGGAAGCCTGAACCTGAACTCAGGTTTAAGACATGAGCTCCTACTTTGGGATATAATGGTTTTCTTTATAGTCTCGTCTAAACGGGACACACTGGAGCCACAGCCAAAGCCAGATTTCATACAGTATAAATTTTGATCTCAATGCGACCCATGCTGGATGCTTCATTACACCCAGAGCAGACCTTAGTACCAGGTTTAACCCCTTTTTGCCTTTAGACCTCCAGATCCTTTAGGGTCTGAAAGATTCTTCTGAGACTTTGGTCCACTGGTATGAGGGATGACGTAGCTGTAAAATTCTATTCAGTTTATTTCTATAGCACAAATTCACAACACGTCATCTTTACAGTTCACCAGATCATCCAGTCAGATTGATTTTCTAGTTTTCTATCTAAGGAAAACCAGTTTATTGCATCGACTCATTGACTCTTCAGCAATCCCTCACACTAAGCATGCTTGTAGCGACAGTGGAGAGGAAAAACTCCCCTTGAACAGGAAGAAACCTCCAGCAGAACCAGGCTCAGTGTGAGCGGCCATCTGCTGAGGCCCACTGGGGTTCAAAACAGCATTTAACAAACTGAGCTCAGACGCCTGGAAGACATTAGAGTCCATGAACTCTTTGTGATATTTATACGACAGTTTTGAGATGATATGACCAGCAGCTTCCATGTCTCCAGTCAGCCTTCCACGCTCATCACAGTACAGAGACTGTCCTTGAAAAGGTGTTCCCCCACCTTTAACGACCGACCCTCAGAATCATAGAGAGGTTTCAGATATTACAGGCTAACGATGGAACCAAACGATCCACTCATCAGTTTCCATTTGCAAGTTTCCAAGCGATACAAGGCTTTGTCTATATAAGACTCAAACTCACTGCGGATCCAGACATTTGAATTGAGAAAGCTTCCTGGAGAGTGTTAAGGAAGAAAATATTCTAAAATAGTTAACTTTGGAAAAAGGTTGGCTTTTTCTCTTCCTTTCCCAGGTTCCTCTCGGCGAGCTGCGTGTGGCCACAAGGAAAACTAGCATTGCGTGTTGACGTCACAGAATTACAGAGTTTAATCCAATATAAGACAATGCATAAACTTAGAAATAAGACAATGCACAAACTTACACCAGAAACTGCAGAACAACGGATACATACATTCAATTACCTGACATAAATGGAGAGAAGGAAAGAAAGCAAAGACGTAGAAAGACATCTTTGGAGAGTTGCAAGAGCAAATCTGATTTGTTACTTCTGTGTAGAAAGTTTTATCCTCTTGTATTTAATTTATTCAAACAAGGCTGGCTTTTGCTCCTGACACTCAGAAAAACTTAGAGCTTCCCCTAATTTACGGCAAACATCTGGCTAAAGAAAACATGAGATAAGACCTCACAGAATAGCTGTTGGAATGCGGGGCCTCTCCCTGCCATAAATTCTCCGGAACAAACTTAAATTCAGTAATCTGGTTCAAGGAAAGGTTATCTTCACAGACTTGTTCAAAATTAAGAAATATGTTCAAAATGGGAGTGCTCAACATACCTTTTACACATGCCATAAGATTAACTGTATTAAAAACTAAAAATAATCATTTTTCTTTAACAAGAGGTAGCGAAATGTCTTAAAATCTTGGAAACCAAGTCCAGTGGATATTTTTTTGAATTTTTACGGAGTGTTCAATCAGTGGCCAATAGAGGGCGCTAGGGTGACCCTAACCCGCCCCACTGGCCAGATGTTCGGTGGCAAATCCTTCCTTTTCAAGTTGGCAATCTAACGACGAACCGGTCCATGGAGGATGATGAAATGTGAAATAATAAAATTTTTTTCACTGCCATGCACGTGGGCATTGTCAGTTTCATTAATCGCAATGAAAATTATTACTTTCATTTTTTTACTGATTAACGCTAAATTGATTAAATAACCGTGAACGTATGAGTTTTAGGTATAAATAATGATCCATTGATCCATTGATCATTCCTTGCTGAACGGACTTCTCCTTTAGATAAGCAGCAACACTAATCTACGTTGGGAAACTTTAACAGGTTTATCAAACCATTTTTGAGTTAAATTTTTCCTAACGGATTTAAATAATGAAAAAAAAAAAAATAATGTTTTACATATTTTTGATATTACTTGTCATTACTTTGGGAACCGTTTTTTTTTTGTTTTTTTTTGTTTTTTACTTTTACTTTGTTTCTGTAGAAGAAAACTATTGTTTTTCTTAACCTTAAAATACTATAAATGGAAAATTTTCTATAGCAGATGTGTGACTCAAGTTATAAGCTGGATGTTTTAAGATCATGTAAAATATGCAGCTTTAAAGCACTTTTATTTTGCAGGACTAGTTTTTATCTTTTTACTGATTAACAATAAGTTCATTAAATGACTGCAAATGTTTTAGTTACAAATATTGATCCATTGATTATTCCTTGCTGACCGGACGACTTCTTTAACAAAATCGGATCCATCCATCTTCATCCATGTTGCTATCAGTTTTTTTTAATCAAACTGCGCTCCCACTGGACAAATCCTCTTTGCATGGTTGGTTTTCTCTTTGTTTATATAGACTTAGTAAATTTAAAGAAAATAGGGTGCAGAAATTTTTTTTTTATTACTTTTAGTCGTAAAAACTAGGGATGCGCGATATTGGGATTTTGGCCGATATCCGATATGCCGATATTTTAAAACTCATGTAGCCGATAACCGATATCGATACTGATGTTAAAGCTGGACAAAAATAAGTAGTCATTGAAAATAGCAGTTTTGTTATCCATTTCTGACACTTTGAAAAAAAAATAAACTCAAATATATTTTCATTTGCTGATATCAAATAGATTTTTAAAAACGCGGTATCGATCCATTTTACTTTCAAAATCTCGTGAAATTTCATCGCTCTGTTACAAACTCTTGTGATATTTTGCAAATTCTTGTGAGATTTTGTTAGTAAAATAGATCGATACCGCGTCAATATATCAACATATAAAAATATGGCAACATTTGGTGAATTTTCGGGGGATTTCGTAGCATAACGATGACATATAGCAATATTTCATTAGTAAAAGAGATTGATATGGTGTTTTTAAATGGCAATATATCAGCATATGAAGATATTGGGATATTTTAATGTATCAATATTTTTTCCCTCGTCTTTAGAAGTTTTTAAGTCTGTAAAAAAAAAGTTTTTGAGAAAGAAGAAGTAGTATTTTTTTTTTAGACTTTAGAACCTCAGAAGCTGATCAAATATCGGGTTAAATATCGGTGGGGTGGCCGATGTCCGATATTCAGTTTTAAGGCCGATACAGGCCGATACCGATAGGGGGCCGATTATATCGTACATCCCTAAAAAAAGTAAAGAAGACCTCAGAAAAATAAAAATACAGATACTGAAAACCTATTCAGGTATTTTTGCTTGACACCTCCGCTCATGAGAATTTACGCCAAGGTCTGTCAAACTGACAGAAGTCAAATGAACAGCGCTTCAGACATAAATTCTGTCAAAATAACAAAAAAAGCAAAAAAAAAAAAAATCTGGTGGTAGATTTATTAATGAAAACTGTGCCCATTCTGATCATCCACTCCGAGTCATTTACTCCTTTCTAAGTGTCTACAGAAGCCTGCTGACTTCAGGAAAACAGCGAAGTTATGTGTTAAAAAAAAGAAAAACCAACAAAATGGTACAAACGTTACAGAGACATACATCTAAAATATAGAAAGTACTTTGAAAATGTAAATCCGATGCATAGCTGACAAACCGCAGAGCAGCGTGCTGCAGCTTAGCTGCCTTCAAACTGTGTGGGTTTATTATGAAGCTATTAATGCTGAGATGTGTGCATGAAGGCAGCAGAGGAGTCACATGGCAGACCCAAGCATTCATCTCTGTGCGTCTGAGAGGAAGATGAAAGTGAAAGGAAGCTGGGCAGACATGAAAACAGCCACGTGTTGCTGCTTTATCATTGCAGGAGAACAAAGAGTGACGGCACAAAAAGAGAGATGTACTTTCTCTGTGTAAACAAGTTTTCTCCATCATGTTTTGTTGAATATTGCATATGGCGTGAGGAAGATCTATTTTTAAAAAGATTCACAGATTTTGTTTTTGCTTCGATTTGTTGTTGAGCACATGTTGACAGAGGGAGCTAGTATATCTGTTAATACCATTTATAAAACTAGTGGACATAAAACACGTATCGCATTCACAAAAGAAAAAAAAAACAGCTTATTTCACAATTACAAGATCAGATTCTCGTAATTATGAGATCTTTTCTCATAACGAGATGAGATCTCATAATCTCATAAGAGAAGAACTTTGCAGTGGCATAAAAAAAGCCATAAAAACTTTAAATGTACTGAAAGAAAACAATCTATTTTTTTTTTATTTAATTTTAATGATTGCTTTTCAGTTTTAAAAGTGGTTTTGAAGGAGCTTTATGGCCCAAATTTAGCTCCATACATTCGGTGACTGTGCACGAGGTAAGATAAGAATAGAAAAGTTCTTTGCAATGGCATAAAAACAGCTATGTCAACTTTAAATGTACTGAAAGAAAACAGTTTTTTTTTTCTTTCTAATGATTGCTTGTCATTTTTAAAAAGAGTTTTGAAGAAGCTTTATGGCCCAAATTTAGCTCCATACATTTTTGGGTGGCTTTACAAGAGATGAGAAAAAAACAGAGTAGTACTTTGCTGTTGTATAAAAACAGCCATATCAACTTTAAATGTACTGAAATAAAAAAATTTTTTTTTCTTTCTAATGATTGCTTTTCATTTTTAAAAATGGTTTTGAAGAAGCTTTATGGCCCAAATTTAGCTCCATACATTCGGTGACTGTGCACGAGGTAAGATAAGAAAAGAAAAGTACTTTGCAATGGCATAAAAACAGCTATATCAACTTTAAATGTACTGAAAGAAAACAATCTATTTTTTAAATTAAATTTTTAATGATTGCTTTTCAGTTTTAAAAGTGGTTTTGAAGAAGCTTTATGGCCCAAATTTAGCTCCATACATTCGGTGACTATGCACAAGATAAGAAAAGTACTTTGCAATGGCATAAAAACAGCTATATCAACTTTAAATGTACTGAAAGAAAACAATCTATTTTTTTATTTAATTTTAATGATTGCTTTTCAGTTTTAAAAGTGGTTTTGAAGGAGCTTTATGGCCCAAATTTAGCTCCATACATTCGGTGACTGCGCACGAGGTAAGATAAGAATAGAAAAGTTCTTTGCAATGGCATAAAAACAGCTATGCCAACTTTAAATGTACTGAAAGAAAACAGTTTTTTTTTCTTTCTAATGATTGCTTGTCATTTTTAAAAAGGGTTTTTGAAGAAGCTTTATGGCCCAAATTTAGCTCCATACATTTTTTTGTGGCTTTACAAGAGATGAGAAAAAAACAGAGTAGTACTTTGCTGTTGTATAAAAACAGCCATATCAACTTTAAATGTACTGAAATAAAAATTTTTTTTTTCTTTCTAATGATTGCTTTTCATTTTTAAAAATGGTTTTGAAGAAGCTTTATGTCCCAAATTTAGCTCCATACATTCGGTGACTGTGCACGAGGTAAGATAAGAAAAGAAAAGTACTTTGCAATGGCATAAAACCAGCTATATCAACTTTAAATGTACTGAAAGAAAACAATCTATTTTTTAAATTAAATTTTTAATGATTGCTTTTCAGTTTTAAAAGTGGTTTTGAAGAAGCTTTATGGCCCAAATTTAGCTCCATACATTCGGTGACTATGCACAAGATAAGAAAAGTACTTTGCAATGGCATAAAAACAGCTATATCAACTTTAAATGTACTGAAAGAAAACAATCTATTTTTTTATTTAATTTTAATGATTGCTTTTCAGTTTTAAAAGTGGTTTTGAAGGAGCTTTATGGCCCAAATTTAGCTCCATACATTCGGTGACTGCGCACGAGGTAAGATAAGAATAGAAAAGTTCTTTGCAATGGCATAAAAACAGCTATGCCAACTTTAAATGTACTGAAAGAAAACAGTTTTTTTTTCTTTCTAATGATTGCTTGTCATTTTTAAAAAGGGTTTTTGAAGAAGCTTTATGGCCCAAATTTAGCTCCATACATTTTTTTGTGGCTTTACAAGAGATGAGAAAAAAACAGAGTAGTACTTTGCTGTTGTATAAAAACAGCCATATCAACTTTAAATGTACTGAAATAAAAATTTTTTTTTTCTTTCTAATGATTGCTTTTCATTTTTAAAAATGGTTTTGAAGAAGCTTTATGTCCCAAATTTAGCTCCATACATTCGGTGACTGTGCACGAGGTAAGATAAGAAAAGAAAAGTACTTTGCAATGGCATAAAACCAGCTATATCAACTTTAAATGTACTGAAAGAAAACAATCTATTTTTTAAATTAAATTTTTAATGATTGCTTTTCAGTTTTAAAAGTGGTTTTGAAGAAGCTTTATGGCCCAAATTTAGCTCCATACATTCGGTGACTATGCACAAGATAAGAAAAGTACTTTGCAATGGCATAAAAACAGCTATATCAACTTTAAATGTACTGAAAGAAAACAATCTATTTTTTTATTTAATTTTAATGATTGCTTTTCAGTTTTAAAAGTGGTTTTGAAGGAGCTTTATGGCCCAAATTTAGCTCCATACATTCGGTGACTGCGCACGAGGTAAGATAAGAATAGAAAAGTTCTTTGCAATGGCATAAAAACAGCTATGCCAACTTTAAATGTACTGAAAGAAAACAGTTTTTTTTTCTTTCTAATGATTGCTTGTCATTTTTAAAAAGGGTTTTTGAAGAAGCTTTATGGCCCAAATTTAGCTCCATACATTTTTTTGTGGCTTTACAAGAGATGAGAAAAAAACAGAGTAGTACTTTGCTGTTGTATAAAAACAGCCATATCAACTTTAAATGTACTGAAATAAAAATTTTTTTTTTCTTTCTAATGATTGCTTTTCATTTTTAAAAATGGTTTTGAAGAAGCTTTATGTCCCAAATTTAGCTCCATACATTCGGTGACTGTGCACGAGGTAAGATAAGAAAAGAAAAGTACTTTGCAATGGCATAAAACCAGCTATATCAACTTTAAATGTACTGAAAGAAAACAATCTATTTTTTAAATTAAATTTTTAATGATTGCTTTTCAGTTTTAAAAGTGGTTTTGAAGAAGCTTTATGGCCCAAATTTAGCTCCATACATTCGGTGACTATGCACAAGATAAGAAAAGTACTTTGCAATGGCATAAAAACAGCTATATCAACTTTAAATGTACTGAAAGAAAACAATCTATTTTTTTTATTTAATTTTAATGATTGCTTTTCAGTTTTAAAAGTGGTTTTGAAGGAGCTTTTTGGCCCAAATTTAGCTCCATACTTCGGTGACTGTGCACGAGGTAAGATAAGAATAGAAAAGTTCTTTGCAATGGCATAAAAACAGCTATGTCAACTTTAAATGTACTGAAAGAAAACAGTTTTTTTTTCTTTCTAATGATTGCTTGTCATTTTTAAAAAGGGTTTTTGAAGAAGCTTTATGGCCCAAATTTAGCTCCATACATTTTTTTTGTGGCTTTACAAGAGATGAGAAAAAAACAGAGTAGTACTTTGCTGTTGTATAAAAACAGCCATATCAACTTTAAATGTACTGAAATAAAAAAATTTTTTTTCTTTCTAATGATCGCTTTTCATTTTTAAAAATGGTTTTGAAGAAGCTTTATGGCCCAAATTTAGCTCCATACATTCGGTGACTGTGCACAAGATAGGAATAGAAAAGTTCTTTGCAATGGCATAAAAACAGCTATATCAACTTTAAATGTACTGAAAGAAAACAATCTATTTTTTAAATTAAATTTTTAATGATTGCTTTTCAGTTTTAAAAGTGGTTTTGAAGGAGCTTTATGGCCCAAATTTAGCTCCATACTTTCGGTGACTGTGCACAAGATAGGAATAGAAAAGTTCTTTGCAATGGCATAAAAACAGCTATATCAACTTTAAATGTACTGAAAGAAAACACACTGGACATCTAAACACAACAATAAGCGTATGGCGCTGACAGATATTAGGCCCCGCCCTCCCTTGCCACCTTTACATATATCTGAAAGATTTTATTTATTTTCTTATGTTTTATGTTATTATGTGGTAATGTAATGTGATTAAATACAGTTAATGTCAGTTTATCTTTTATGCTAAACAACAAAATATTAAATGTTATTAAGGAGAAAATGAAAGTAAGAAAAACATTTAAAAAGTTTATTTTTATTTAAATATTTTGGTGCATTTTTTAGTGGGTTTGCAATTTGATCTGCCACCAAAGGCTAATCCTGTTTGAGGCATCACAGCATAGAGAATTTTGGGAACCCCTGTTCTAGACCACTGTTGGTTAAATTCATATAGTTAGTCGTATCACACGTTGTCTAAATAGACAAAGGGTGATGTTGGTCCATTGAAGCTATACTGTTAGATATATGGAAACCATTCAAACCATCAAAATGCAGGAGCCTCATGCAGAGCGCTCTTCTCTCCTCGCCTGAGCAAATGAGGGAAACTGACAGGTGTTCAGATGAGGAAATACACAGCTGGATTTTACTTAAGGGAGAAGGACTGTTCATGCTGGTTGGTTCCTGGGATAAACTGGAACAAACCAGGGAATAGAAACCTTGTTCATTTTGTTACTTTCAGAGAAATCCTCCCCTGGAAAATGTCTGAGCGCTAGCTTTAGTGTCTTTAGGGAGCGACGTTACATGCCTCTACAAAAGAGACCAGAAACCATTTGGTCCTGATGAAATGAGGTTCATCTAACACCAAGTGACCGACCTGACAGTGTGCAGAGCAGGGATCACCAAGGGTCCCGAGGGTGGGGGAAAATAAAGTACATTTAATTGGTTACTGTACCAATTTTCTTAAGCATCTTAACTTGAGTTCTTGTATTTATTTGTATTTTATTTTTGTGGGGAAGGGTGGGGTACCTAAAACTTTCTACTCTATTACATTTCCAGGAAGCTGCTAGCTCCTTGTTCCTTTTGGTTCCACCTAGCTTTCTAATCCCCTGTTGCTGTTTTTTTTTATCTTGAAATGCATTTTCAACGTGGCAGATAGCGGCCCTTAGGAATTAACCTTTACCCGACTGTGTTAGAGATTTAATGAGCGTTGCTCTTGGGGTCCATTTTGGCGTCTGGGGCTTTGGGTCCCCCGGCGCTTGCCTGAGTGGTCTGGAGGGGCGCGTCTTTGGCTCTTCACAACCACTATTGAGCATTTTTCCTTTACATGCACAAGTGCACTCTCGCAAACAACTACAGGTGCTTGGCTTCAGGTACCTGAAGGTATCTCTTTTGTTTGTTCTTTTTCCATCTCTTTGCAGGTGATAAAGAGACGTTTAATCATCGTCTCCCTTTTATCTCCTCTTTCTTTCATATTTTCTCCTATTTCCTGATTTTCCTGTTCTGTTCTACTTACATTTCAGTGTCCATATAATCTGTAATACTCCCTGCATGATTTATAATAAAGATATTTATATGCATAAATCAAGCGGAACACTATGGCGATAGCCGTACTGCTCCACTTTTGAAAGCAAAATCTGTTGGGCTCTTTTTTTGGCATCAAGACAATTATTCTTATTGCCACATTGCCAGGACACAGGCAGGATACAGGACACTGTAAAAAACTCAGGGCAGTTTGTAGCTTATAATTTTATTAAGGCGTTATTTGTTGAAATGTGGCCAAGTTGTTCAGTAGGAGTCGTTCTCTAATCAGAGTTATAGTTTCTTTGTGGTAAAAGATTCCAACTTGAAACTCTTTTCTGTAGTGAAAGTGTGAGCAAAACCAAGATTCTCACATTTTTTGTTTTTGTTTTTTTTTTAAGTAAAAAAACGATAATCTAAATAGCTGTCCTTATTATTTTGTGGCCGTTTTTATTCTAAAGTGCTTTCCAGGTGGTGTAGAATCTATAGCTGGTGGTTCTACGCATCGATTCATCAGGTGGTTTCTAAAAGTTTCAGGTTCTTTAAAAATACTCGGAAAATTATGCAGAAATGTACTCAAATTAGAGAATTTTATTTGTGTTTTTGAATACTTAGCTATTTTAAAATGTATGTACTTTTTAATACTTTTTGAGTACTTTAATACTTTAACTTGAGTAGATGTTTGACCGAGTAACTTTCATGAAGCAGCACATAAATCAGCTTGTTAGGAGCTGCTTTCTCCAAATTGGGAACGTTTCTAAACTCCGTAAGATGGTGACTTATAATGAGCTTGAGAGGATTATTCATGCTTTTGTCTCATCGAGATTAGATTATTGTAATAGTTTGTTCACCTGTCTTAACAAGAGGGAGTTTGCGCGACTGCAGGTTGTGCAAAACTCATTACACATTACACCCATTCTCAAAAGTTTGAACTGGCTGCCTGTATGTTACAGGATGCACTACAAAATCCTGGTACTGACTTTTAGAGCTCTTCATGGACAGGCACCAGACTACATTAAGAACCTCATCCAGCCTTATGTTTCCATTAGGAAGCTTCGGTCGTCCAATTTGAACTTGCTGACGGTTCCTCTGACCCATTTTAAGACCCGAGGAGACAGATCTTTTAAAGCTGTGGCGCCTCGCCTCTGGAATGAGCTACCTTGTACCATTCGTTCTCTTGTTTGTATAGACACTTTTAAGAAACAACCAAAGAACCACTTTTTTAAACTTCTTTTTTAGTTTAATACTGTGTTTACTGTTTCTGTATGTTGTTTTAATTTATATAAACTTTTTATAAATCTGTGCAGCACTTTGTGACCCTGGTCTGTGAAAAGTGCTATAGAAATAAAGTTTACTTACTTACTTACTTTCACGAGTAAGATTTGACTGAGTGCCATCAGCATCCTCTGAAAACATCTCAACTATCCAGCGGGCTGAGTTGAAATTTTGTTTTCAAGCTATTAGGCTATGATCTAGCTAAGGGACGGCTATTCGCAGAGCTGTATTGGCAAAGCAGAAAACAGACAAAATTACATTTCTGCTCTTTTTTTATTCATTTAATAATTGACATCTGACGAAGCATTTATAGACATTTTAAAATGAGAAAATGAGAAAGTAAAAGTTTAGGTGAACATAAGCCCCTCCAGTTCATAGTTCAGTATTGGTGGCCCTTCCAGTACCCATGAAGAAGCCCTCAGCCTTAAAAAAGTTGGTGGCTGCTGGTGAACCAGTCAACCAGTTAACAGGTATAAGTTAACTCATATTAAAAGGAAGTTTTTCCTCTCCACTGTCGCTACAAGCATGCTTAGTGTGAGGGATTGCCGAAGAGTCAATGAGTCGATGCAATCAACTGGTTTTCCTTAGATAAAAAACTTTGAATCAATCTGACTGGATGATCTGGTTGATGTTGTGAATCGGCACTATAGAAATAAACTGAATTGAAAATTGAATTTAATTGGTGAAGATAGCACTTTTTGACACTAACTAGAATTCCAATACTGGGCGAAATGAGCAGACATGGCGCCATCTGCAGACTAGATATTGTACTGCAGAACAATCAAGGGAAAAAAATGCTTTTCAGCTTTTATTGTTGTCATTCCACTGCCACAAGTACAGAGCAACAAAATTAACTCTCTACATTTAACCCATCCCCTTGGGGAGCAGTGGGCTGCCATTGTGTGGTGCCTGGGGAGCAGTGTGGGATTAAGGGTCTTTGCTCAGGGAGCCAGAGTGGCAGTCTGTGGGAGTGGGGCTTGAACTCAGAACCTCTGGATTCTGAGTTCTATGCGTTAACAACTAGGCCGCCACTCCCCACCCTCCAGCAGTGCAGAGATAAAGTTAGATAAAAGTTCGGTTGAAGGCAACAGTAGGATGGAATTTCGCTGAGAGCTGCAGAGAAGTAACCTGACTCTGCCAGATGGATTTGCTCCACATATCCATCTAGAAACCTTCGGTTGAAGTAATTTTGGGAAAGGGAGAAAATACTGGTTAGCTGATTGGCCTATGTTGGTGATAGACGGGCCAAATAAACCAATCAGATCAACGAAGCATATGACGTACTAACAGCCAGGCTACTCTTGCCAAAACCAGTCGGGAGAAGAGCAAACACATCTTTTCCTCTGAGAAAAGCCTCCAGAGCAGTGTTTTGCTCTTCTTTCAGTGAAGAAATACTCTGTAATTCCGATAAAACTTGCTCGATAGCCACGCTAATGCTAGTTTCATCGGCTGAAGCCGCCATGTTCTTTAGAGTGAACTGTTGCGCATCTCGTTGCGTCACACCTCAACCCGCCTCAAAGCCAACGCTGATTGGACGTTCGTTTGGTGAACGGCTCCAAATTTTCTTTAACGGAGAGTCTCCAGACTGATCTGTGAGTGAAACCTTGAAAGGATGGTCTCACGAGGCTAGCAGGGAAGTGAGCTTCCATTCGGCTGGCGTTTAACTGGACAGGGACACATTTAATGGCTGCTACTGTAACTGATTTAAATCAACAGCACCTCTCAGTTCTAGTCAAGCCTCCCCAGAGACTCCCATTAGATCATCAAGGTAAAACAGAAAATTCCTGTTTCTATCAAAGTCAAACAGGATCAGACAATCAATCAATAAATGACATATTTTATTCTTAGACTGTTTTAACTAATAATAGCATTGCATGGCTATCAATATTAATAAGGACATTCACTCACACATCATTTAACTTAGCAGCTACATTTGAACGCCTCGGCAGCTTTAGCTCCGCTTAAAGGCACACTATGCAACATTTTTCAGTTAATTAATGTGTTCCATAATGTTTTGGATGATTAAATGAGTCATTTCAGGTTGAACAAAGGTATTCTCGGACGCCCTGGTGGTCTGTGAGGGAAATACCGTACTTGCAATTGAAGGAGGACCGACCCGCACCCACAGGCTCAGAAGTCTCGCGAGAGTCAGTCTTGCTTTACGGCGAGAACTGCTACAAGCCCCCAGTTAAAAGCATGCTCGTTGCTAGCACAGTGGCGATCTTTGTGCAGTGCTGCTTTCACACCGGACGCAGCAAAAGCAGCAAAAGCAGCAAAATCGCGTCTGCTGCTTCATTTTTACTGCTTGTACCAGTTAGTTCTGACGAGCGGCTGAAGCAGCTTTGCTGCTCTGGCTGCGCGGTGCAAAAGTGTGTCTGACGCGCGTTGGGCGGAGCTACTCTATCCTTTCTCTGCCTTGCAGCTATATTTGCTGTGATCAGTGGGAATAAAGTAGTTTTAATATGTTTTTAAGTGAGAAAATACACCTGAAAACTTAATCACTGCAGTCAGTTCATCCAGATTACCATCCTTCCTTCCAATATTATTTCTGTCGGAGCCGCTCAGACCCCCACATACCAGCGGTGCGCCGACAGTAGGAATCCCTTCATCAGCAGCCTCTGGCCGGGTCGCCTCCTCGCGGTTCACCGCGGCAGCTGGTAGGTGTTTTTCATCTAAATAATCCAAACTGCAGGCAGCAGGATAATAAAAGCGAACATATTCTGCCGGCAGATTTCTGCATTTTAAGTTAATTTAGGCGTTAATAAACTGTTTCAGAGGATTGATCACAGCGCTCTGATCATCAGTGCTGTGTCTCTCTCCCTGCCAGCTCCCAGATCAGCTTCTCTGATTGGTTGACGCGGCGCGTCGAGCAGCACCTAACGTCAGATGCTTAGTCATTCGTTGCGTTCGCCTGTCTGCTGAGCTCAAAACAACCGCGCCTGGCTTGACGGAGAAACCAGGAGAACAGCTGTGCATATTTACGACAGTGCACTTTTACTTTCGCCCTCTGGGGGGAGCCTCGCTGGAAAATCAACACCGGTTGCATAGTGTACCTTTAAATGAACATCCATGTTTCCCAGCGCTGTTCCACTCCTATTCTTTTTGGAATCAAATATCTTTTTCTTTATTTCATTTATTTCTTCATTTTTTCCCCCCACATTTTACTGCGAGATGCTAACTGATTTAGCCACAGTAGGCTCCTCCCTGTTTCCCTTCTACAATGCATATGTAGTGTTGTATCTACAGTCTTACTGTAAATATGCACCAGGGCATGATGTGATTGTGGATCTTGACCTGGCCGGAGCGGACCAAGAAATAGTTCTGCTCCGAATTTTGGTGGTGATGAACGGACAAGACGTAAGTGGATGCTGACGTGTGGAGGAGTAACGGTGGAACAGCTCTCATTGGTTAACATGACAGACAAATGCTCCGCGCGACGTACGTGTTAGCGGCAGAGCGGAACGCTGAGCAAGGATGTGGAATCTAGGGTTTACATGGGTCAGGTCAACTTCCAATCGGCCTGTTGGCCCCCGTTAGCCCCTGTCTAGTATCTCTTGTTTATGATTTTATGTTCATACTTCCTCTCAGCTGTTGGTTAAGTTAACAACTAATAATTATTACGTCATTTCCTTTAGAGTTAGATACTTTGAGCATCATTTTCCGGTAACGAAAACCTGCTCAGTGGATGTGAATGGAAAATAGTTCATGTTGTAGCATCAAAGGAGACGTATAAACTTTCACCTGACGTGAGCCTCTATCACCCTCCTTAAGGTTAAGGCTGTGAGAAGCAGAGACAGGACGACACGATGAGGAAGGGAAGATGGATAGAGGTGCTTAAGAAAATTATGCATCATCAAACTCTCACACAGCTCCCCGGCTCTGGAGGGAGCGGACCGGTGTGTGTCTGTCTGTGTGTCATCAGTTAGTTTCTGCTGGTTTTTAAATGTCTACATAGATGTGTGGAGGTCTGGCATAATGGATTGTGTGAATATTGCATGTGTGTGTGTCTAAAAAGTCATGTAAAAATGCTGACGCCGTATTTAAGGAGTGGAGGGGTGACATCATTACTCATCCCAGCCAACGCTGGGAAGAGCCAATTTCAGCGCTCCGCTTCTTTTTCTTCCATTCCTCTCAACCTCCTCCTCCTTCAACTCCCTCTACTTCAGAGAACGCCGTCTCTCTGATTCCTCGTCCTGCCTGCTGGTCCTTGTGTCCTCCTCCTCCAAATTGAGCTTAAAACCTTCTTTTTAATGCTTTCATGCTCTCTGGAAGACTCACAGCCCCCTTTGTTTCCTTTCTTGAGTTCATATGAGGAATTATTCTTGGTTGAGCTGAAAGAATTGCCCAACATATAAGATAAAACTGTTGGGATGCAAACATGATGGGGCACTTTACGCTCCTTTTTTTCCTCTTATACAGTGTATTTATGAAATGATCATAAAGACGCCATAGAGTGACACATCGGAAAAGAGGCTCAGTCCGCCTTCAAACAGATATATTACCTGTCACTAGTGTTCTGGGGGTTATTGAACACTTTATCTATTCTTTTGTCATCCAGCAGCAAACTGCAGATGACAGAGGCATGTTTCAGTTAAAGGGAACATACTATTAAAAGATTAAGTAATTAAATTTTTACATTTTTCTTTGTCTAAATTAGGCCCAAAATGCTATTTCACATTATTCATAGCCAGTGATGGGACTAACGGCGTTGAAAGTAACAGCGTTACTAACGCCGTTACCTTGTTTTAGTAACGAGTAATCTAACTAATTACTTTGACTGTAACTATAACGCAGTTACCATTGCAGACACCCCGTTACTGCGCGTTACTCAGGTCGCACAATGAACCTTTTTTCATGATAGGACTCGTGCGCGCGTCATGAGAGAGGGGAGGATGAGATTGGCTGATGTATAGTGAGATTCCGTCTGTCAGTTGGGTAGGTGGGTGTTTCTGCTGGCGGGTGTTAACGTACAGCACACACAGAGAGATGGAGAGTGAGGAGGACTCCCGCAGCAAAACAGCGTTTTCCAGATGGAAATACTGGTGTTACGTCGAGCTGCGTTTCCCCATCAGATACGGTTTCCCCTGCATCTCCGCACAGCGCAGGCGGCACGATTCACCGCGCAAGCGACAGGAAACGCGCATGCTCGCTAAAGGCGCGCAACAGTCGCCCTGTGCTCGCGCCACAGGAGAACTACGGAGAGCGTGAACGATCATTAGCCTATATGGAGAAAGGGAGAAATCTGGATGGATGGATGGATGGATGGATGGATGGATGGATGGATGGATGGATGGATGGATGGATGGATTCTCTGCCTTTTCAACCTACTCTATTTTTTATTTTAAATATTATTTGATGGCCTTTGTGGCAGGGATGGAGATCCATATTTTATGTCACACACAGAGTATAGATCTAGATAGATAGATGGATTTATAGATGTTGCAGTATCTATAACAACCCAAACACACAGGATATCAGAATTAGACATCCCCAGTTATTAATTTCACCAGATCTGAATGCCCTGTTAAAAAACTTTACATGGCGTTCCCCCATGATGTCATTTACGCTGAGTTGCAATAAATGCTAAACTCTCTGCAGGTTCTTGTCTTTGTCGTCCGCTCTATTCAGCTGGCTTTGGAACACACAGTGAGAAGGTGGGGGCCGGGTGGTGAGGGTTATGGGGGCGAGAAACGCAAAAGTAACGCAATAGTTATTTTTACTAGTAACTAGTTACTTTTATTGTGGAGTAACTCAGTTAGTAACTCAGTTACTTTTTGGGAGAAGTAACTAGTAACTATAACTAATTACTTTTTCAAAGTAACGTGCCCAACACTGCTCATAGTTGTCTGAGTGGTCTTTCAGAAGGTACCTGCTTAGACCGCGCCGCGCCTGCACAGTGAACATCCTGCCTAATTTCTTGGATCATCAGAAATGTGAGACAGAGCTCAGATTTAAGCTGGCTCTCCTGATTGCTAGCCTAATCGCTCTCTTCACTCACCTGCCGACCCCTCCCCCGATCACTAATTATCATTCATCCTTGAACCCCAGTGGGCCTCAGCAGATGGCCGCTCACACTGAGCCTAGTTCTGCTGGAGGTTTCTTCCTGTTCAAAGGGAGTTTTTCCTCTCCACTGTCGCTACAAGCATGCTTAGTGTGAGGAATTGCTGAAGAGTCAATGAGTCGATGCAATCAGCTGGTTTTCCTTAGATAGAAAACTTTGAATCAATCTGACTGGATGATCTGGTGAACTGGAAAGTGACCTGAGATGACATGATGTGAATTGGAGCTATAGAAATAAACTGAATTGAAATAGATTTTAATCTTATCCACCTTTTTCCTTCTGCTCATATACGGCTCAGCCCAGCTATCGGGGCCAGTTAATTGAATTTCAGTTTTTTGTGTTCGAGTTCAATTTAGTTTCTGACCTCCATAGTTCACGGTTAAAATCCTGTAGTCCTGGCTATTATCCATTGAAGAGTGCCTTGTTCCTGTTTCGGCTAAGTGGAGGAAGCCAGTTTAAAGTTCTGCAGTTCTCCTGGTACCATGTCTTGTCTCTGCCTATCAACTGCTGTGCCTGCCTGTCTGAATTTGAGCGTGTCCGCCTGAGCTGGATGCTGGACTCATAGAACTGATTCTGCTAGAATGCTCTCTGGATTCCTGGAACCCGTGATCTGTCCTTTCCTGCTCTGATCGGAACCCCTGACCGGGTTTCAGGCTCCTGGATCTCAGAACCGTCCTTGTTCTGGACTGTTCCTGATCTTGCTAGCACTTCTGCTGCATCGGAGACACTCTCGGCGGGTTTGCGCCACATTTTGTTGGCAGCTCATCAGCTGGATCCTGCCTTGCTCAGAGAGGATGGACTGAAATGTTAAACCAGGTAAGTGAATCATGTTGACAATCATCTTCTGTCAGATCATTGTGGTCACTTGGCTGTGATCGGTGATTGGCGGTCCCTCCGCCTCCCCCTGCGGCCGCTACAGATCCGCGGACCCACAGCAGCCGGCTTCCATTCCTTTCCGTTTATTTGTTGATAAACATTTTCAAACTTCCCACTCACCTGAATACTGGGTCCTACATTCTGGGTTCATTACAAACTGTTGTTTTAGGAGGGTTAAAGATATTAGCAAGGGCTATAAATTCAGTGCAAAAATCTAAAATGAAACTGAATAAATCCTTTTTTGTTCTTTTTAGTAAAAATATTATCCTGTTTCCAAACATATTGCCACAGGTAATAATTAAGATAATAATTAGATGCAGGTAGATAATAATTAATGCACTATTAAATAAATATGATTTTATTTTGAGAAAACTTTGCATTACATCCTATTTTTATTTATTTTGGCTCTGACTCTGCTGAAACCAACCAACAACTGTGATCAAGACCCGAAGTGAAACCAAATTATTTTTCCTCCGTGTGAATATATAAAGATATGAGATTCAGCAGAGCACATTTAATGTGTTCTGAATGATTTTAAAATGACCAATTTTAAAACCATTTCCTTTCTTTTTCCTTCTTTTGCTTGTTTGTTGTTTTCTCGAAACTTATTCCTACTTTAAAAAAGCCAGATGCTGTTAATCAAATTCAACCTATCAATAAAATCAGGACTTTGTGCAGTTTGTTGCCAAGCCTACTGCATACAAATGTTTATTAACATAAAGCAAACAGGAACAACATAAGCAACAATCAGAGAAAAGCAGCTGTTGCTGCTAATCAATTGGGGGGAAAAAAGGATTTATGAGGCTATTTTTAAAATATTTAATATATGTCTTATCAGAACATCAAGGAGAAACAAAATTCACGTTTCTTACTAAACATACACTGCAAAAAATGTAAATCTAAATAAGTCATTTTTAAAATAAGTGCATTTTATCCTAAGTTGAGGAGGTAAATGAAACACTTTGCCAATGGAACAAGATGATTTACATTTGAATTAAGAAAAATCAATTGTATTGTCTTGTTTTAGGTGTTTGTTATCTAATTGACTTATTTTAAGTATAAAAATACTAATTCCATTGGCAAACTATCTTATTTAACTGCTCAAATTAAGGCTAAATACACTTGATTTAAGAAATTTTTACTTACTTTCAGATTGTTTTTGCAGTGTAGAGGAAGCATCTAGGTAAGAATGAATGAATTGATGGATGATTGGATGAATAAATGAATCAATCAGTCGTTTTATATCGTTTGAAATTGCAGTGTTGAGAATAATAATAATAGTACACTGGAAAAACTATCTAGAAATAAGTAAACATTTCCTAAATTAAGTGAATTTATCCTTAATTTGAGTAGGTTAATAAGATGATTTGCCAATGGAATGAGTATTTTTACTCTTAAAATAAGGTATCTAGATAAAATGCACTTGAAATAAGAAAATGCAGTTGTTTTTTCTTATTTTACGTGTAAATTGTCTTGTTCCATTGGCAAAGTGTCTCACTTAAATCCTTAATTCAAGAAAAAATGCATTTAATTAAAGAAGAAATTACTTATTTAGATTTCCCTTTTTTGCAGTGTATTAGGAAATATTGTTTTTTGTTAAAATAATTAAGCCACTGTAACTAAATGACACCATCTGTCATTCCGAAGACCTGCGTACTCTTTCAGACGTAGGCTGCAGAGCACAATGAAGAATGCTTCTGCTTTCTGTGAGATTCAGATAAAGATGCCTTTAAACTTAAAACAGTTTAATGTCTCTGTAAAAAGTGCCATATTTCTTTCAACTATCCACTTTATCTTTGTTTATACCCGTCTCCTCATTTTTTCCCCCCACGTCACAATGACATCCCCCCAAACAGGCTATTCTGGGTGTCCTACGTACATGTTCTCTCCCCGCTAGCAGCATCCCAAAGGAGCCAAAGCTTTTTGGGATATATGCTGTGATCTTTGCAGCATGTCTGCCTCGGGGTCTGATCTCTCCAGAGTGAGGCATTCTAGCATATGGCTTTTTAGGTACTATTCACAGACAGATTGTACCATAGCATGGGAGTAAAAGATGAAAAATTGAACTACTTAGTGCTGGACTCTCCCTCTGGCCCTAATAAGATCCTCCTTTTCTCTCAGGCCACTTGTAATACTAAATGCTAGATTCTGTCTGCCGTCAAATTAGCTTATTCAAAGACAGAATCAGTGTGAAGAGACGAGGATTCAGGCAGGACAAACATTAAAAACTGTTAGGAAATCTTAAAAGTCAATTTCTGGCATAAATTTGAAACACAGTCTTCAAAAATTATTGTTTTGTTTTTGTAAACTTATTTTTAGGCACTAGTGGTGTTTAGATCACGAGGCCAGTACTTGAACAGGAGAAAGCTGCGTGGAGGACCAAAGCCTCACATGGGTCAAACGCTGAACCCCTGTACCATTAGCCTGGTGAGACCATCCTGATCTCGCGAGCTTTCAAGGTTTCACTCGCAGATCAGTCTGGAGACTCTCCGTTAAAGAAAATTTGGAGCCGTTCACCAAACGAACGTCCAATCAGCGTTGGCTTTGAGGCGGGTTGAGGTGTGACGCAACGAGAAGCGCGACAGTTCAGTCTAAAGAACATGGCGGCTTCAGCCGATGAAACTAGCGTTAGCGTGGCTATCGAGCAAGTTTTATCGGAATTACAGAGTATTTCTTCACTGAAAGAAGAGCAAAACACTGCTCTGGAGGCTTTTCTCAGAGGAAAAGATGTTTTTGCTCTTCTCCCGACTGGTTTCGGCAAGAGTAGCCTGGCTTGTGGTTGTGTTTTCGTCGTCGCTCTGTTAGTACGTCATATGCTTCGTTGATCTGATTGGTTTATTTGGCCCGTCTATCACCAACATAGGCCAATCAGCTAACCAGTATTTTCACCCCTTCCCAAAATTACTTCAACGGAAGGTTTCCAGATGGATATGCGGAGCAAATCCATCTGGCGGAGTCAGGTTAGCATGGATCAAATGTAAACAATGTCGGAGAGAAAAACATGGTGCAAAAAATCCATTGATATAGAAGTTCAGAGCATTAATATATATGGTGCAGGTATGCAGTGTTTTGGTTTGGTGTTGTCAGTGTGATGCAGAGTCTGTGATTTAGAGTTTATCAACAGTTCATCAGTGTGATGGTGGTGGGGGCTTGCTCGATAGCCACACTAACGCTAGTTTCATCGGCTGAAGCCGCCATGTTCTTTAGACTGAACTGTCGCGCTTCTCGTTGCGTCACACCTCAACCCGCCTCAAAGCCAACGCTGATTGGACGTTCGTTTGGTGAACGGCTCCAAATTTTCTTCAACGGAGAGTCTCCAGACTGATCTGCGAGTGAAACCTTGAAAGCTCGCGAGATCAGGATGGTCTCACGAGGCTAGATCAATGCTGCATTTTAAGAAATGGAAATGTCATTAGTATCTGTGTACACAAGATGACAATAAAAGTTGTCCAATTCTAAGGTAAAACCTATGAATAAACTATTATTTAGAAGAATATAAGAAGTCCTAATTTTGATTTTTAAAGTGAGATGTCTAAAAACTCAAAACATTCCAGCTTTCTGTTTTGTAATGATTTTCAAAGAGCTGAAGTGAAGCACTATATTTTGGAAAATATATCAGCCTTGTGGAATCGTAAATAAATAACATTAATGTAGAAAGTATTATACAACTAAAACCAGATTTATGAACATAACATTCATGTTTTAATCCACAATATTCTGGATAAATTAAATATTTTAGCTGGATCCTGACCTGTATCAACCTTTTTTTCAGCCGACACAAAATGAAAAAAATGTTGGCCAAACGTGAAGGTCTTGGTATTATCTGAATGAGTTATGTGTTTAAGTTCCACTCAGCAGTTTAACCCAGCTGCAGGTTTTCTGCGGTGAGGGAAATTAGGCGTCTTTCCTGGGAGGAAAGACAGCTGGCGAGGTGAGCTGGTGCTGAGAAATGCTGAACCTCTTTTTTTTAAATCAACTGGGATCCTAATAGACCAAGTAGATATTTGAGTGATAAAATCCTTCATTCTTGCCTCAGAACATCTTAAACATTTATTTTAGGTCCAAAATAGCATCATTTTTAAATTTCAAATGCACTTCGACCATCACAGAATGGGAAACGAAGGATACTACTGATGGACCCTTTAGATCAACCAAAGACAGGCGGGATTCGTCAGCCAGATTTGAAGGAGGATTTGTCGATTTGAAGGATGTAGCCCCAGAATTTGTTCAGTTGGGTGAACAGTTAGCAGTTAGCCACAGTTTGTTTACTATGATTTCCTAGTCTGTCAACAGTAGATTAAGAGTTAAAGGAAAAGCTCGGTCATATTCAAATTTTTAAAATTACTTTAAAAATGAAATTATTCCATCCTGTTCAATAAATGATCAGTGTTTTTAATTCAGAGTAATTTTCATGTGAATGTGCTTTACTGGAGGCATCCATGTTTGTCAAAGAACACTACTGCCACCTACTGGTTAGTGACGTCACGGTGCGGTATCGGCTGTTGATCAAGTCCCAGTGCTGTATCTGGTGTTTGTCACAACGCGCTATTATCCAGGTCATCTTGAAAACATTCTTCTTCCAAATGTTGGCTACATATTACGGGTTTTTTCTCTGGCCAGAAGTTCGATGGCAAATCCTCCCTCTTCAAGTTGGGCATTGTCAGTTTCACTATAGCTCTGGTGAATTTCAATGGTGAAGTCCTCTGGAAATCTTCAATAATTGTTGTTGATTGCAGATGTGTCTAGTAGTTCCCATTGATTTAGCTTGTAAAGCGGGGAGAATGGCGCTAGGCTTACCGCACCGTGACGTCACTGCTGGAAGATGGCAGGAGGGAGGGGCTACTATATTTGGGCAAAAATGGCCGCTCCCAGACGCAGTGATCGCAACAAAAAATATTGTTTGTATTTTTTTTACTGATTAACGCTAAATGCATTAAATCGAATTTAATCAAACTTATTCGTTTTAGCTATAAATAACGATCCATTGGTTATTCCGACTGACCGGACTTCTCCTTTACATAAACAGCAACACTAACCTACTGCCTGCAGGTGGATGGAAAATTTTAACAGGTTTATCAAATAATTTTTTTGTTAAGTTTTCCCAACAGAATTAAATGGAAAAAACAATAATGTTTTAAATATTTTTGATATTACTTCGGGAACCGTTTCTTCTTTTTTTTTTTTTACTTTTGTATTATTTTCTACAGTTAACATCCTACTGTATAGAAGAAAATTATTGCTTTTATTTCGTCTGATTTAAATAAGGTGGAGGGGGCTGGTTGACCTTTGATGACCTCTTGAAATATTTCTTTATAGCTTTAAAACGATAGCGGCACAAACAAAAGTTTTTGCTGCACAAACGTTTGACACCAATTTTGTCTAATTTGAATAAGGTGGGGGGCCTGGTTGACCTTTTGACCTTTACATTTTCATTAATATCTTCAAATCCAAAGCAGCACAAACGAAAGTTTTCGCTGCACAAATGTAGCACAAATGTTTGACACCAATTTTGTCTAATTTGAAGAAGGTGGGGGGGCTGGTTGACCTTTTGACCTTTACATTTTCATTAATATCTTCAAATCTAAAGCAGCACAAACGAAAAATTTTTGCCCCACAAACGTAGCACAAACGTTTGACACTAATTTTGTCTGATTTGAATAAGGTGGGGGGGGCAACTTCACTCAGGTCCTGTGTTGCCATACGAGGGCTATAGAAGACTTTTACAGTTTTGCGGCTCCAGACAGATTTGATTTGGGTTGCCGATCCCTGACATAGTAGAATCGGTTCACAAAGTTCTCTTGGTACCTCTTGGTAAACTTTCCAGTATTTGTTGACCATGATTTTACAAGCACATTTGGTGGCAACATTTGTAAAGCGTTGCACAGCTTTCTGATTAGCCATTAGGTTGTTTATTTTCAGAATGTGACCTGCAGAATTTGCTGGGGAAAAAGGTTTTTACACTTTCTTTACTTAATGATGACGGAACAAGTCACGGGCCAAGAAGTTAATTAGTGTGATGGAGGTTATCTTTGAGCTGAAATATCTTAATTAACCAAGTCTGTTCAAAGCACTTCTCTCCTATTTTCAGTCTAACTCTCATAAGGTCATGCTACAAATAAAGAAAGAGGAATGAATGTAATCTAATTATCAACTGGTTCAATGAATGGAGTTCTTTAAAAGCTTGATTTGGAGGAGCATTTTGCTGTTTATTGACTGAGGTTCTTTTGTAAATAGCATTGACCTTTGAACATGTTTGTTGCAGTATTTAGAAGTAATTATGTCAGGCTACGATGGCTTTGAGCTGTCATTTGCATTTTCTGCACAAATATCACAAGTCTTTGAAATACTTAAAACCACATAACACAACTATTCATCTGAACCTCTACGGATGGGTTTTCTGTCATCATCTTAAGGCACCATAAGGCTTAACAGATAGGGAATACACGTGCTTCCCTAATTATTGTTAAAAACCATGTTCATCCTTCAGGGAAAACAGCTTCCCTTCATGTCTGCCGCCTTTTTCAGCCGGAGAAGGTTTCAAAAATGCTTCAGCAACAATCGAACAATTGGTGTGAGGCGCTAATATTCAAATACCTCAAATATAATTTTAGTTTAACATCAAACTGCTCTGATCCACTGAAAGTGCACAGCTTACAGGAGTCAGAAGGCCTGGTGTTTAATACTTGATCCAGGATACAACAGCTCACCTCAGACTACTACAGAAAACCCTCAGTTACTACCACACACACTCTAGACTATAATAAAGGGCATCTCTCATTACTACTGGCTGCAAGTTTAAAACAGAATAAGAAAAATATAAAATACCCGTGGCGGCTGGTCAATAGAGGGAGCTAGGGCACCGCCCCGCTCACCCAATGACCCTGAATAAGACATCAAAAAATTTTTTTTTTAATAATTCAATTTTAAATAGAAATTTTAAATATTTAAAAATATATTAATAACGTATTTTCACGACCATAAGGCGCACCGTACTAAAAGGCACAGTCTCAGTTATGTGTGCCATTACTGTATTTAACACACACATAAGGCGCACCGGACTATAGGGCGCGGGTTTTATATACCGGTACATGTCCTCTACTATGTTTTAATACCTCTACTGCGTATTTGAAAATAGAGCGGGAGCAAAACTGAGTATGTTTTTGCTTTATTCATGTATTTATTACAAAGTATTAATCAAACCCATGGAAGTTATCATCCTCTGTTTCTGAATTAAACAGCTGCGCTAAATCAGACATGCCAACTTCCCTTCTTCGCTGTCAGAGTCACTTTCCGTGCCGTGCAGCTCCTCAGAAATGATGCCGGCTTTTGCGAAAGCTGGAACAACAGTGCCAGCAGACACGTTAGTCCAAGCATCTGCAATCCATCCGCAAACGGTGGCGTAACTTGCCCGGCGCTGCCTTCCACTTTTCGTGAAACTGTGGTCTCCGTCGGTCATCCATCGCTCCCACGCCGCTCGCAGCCTTACTTTGAACGGCCGGTTCACACCGATGTCGAGCGGTTGAAGTTCCTTTTTGTCAGACCTCCCGGAATAACGGCGAGCACAGCGTTCATTTGTTTCACCTTGTTTTTCACATCGGCTGTGAGATGGGCACGCATGGAGTCACAGATTAACAGCGATGGTGATGCGTGTAAAAAACCACCTGGTCTCCTTACCTTCACCTCCCTTCAGCCACGCTTTCATCATCTCCTCATCCATCCAGCCCTTTTCATTTGCCTTAATAACGACTCCAGCTGGAAAAGTCTCTTTAGGCAAAGTCTTTCTCTTACAAATCACCATAGGCAGAAGTTTCAAATCCACGCCCACACTTCGCCCTTTAACGTTCTCATGGCGGTCTCAACAACGTCCTCAGTAACAACACACATAGGGCGCACCGCGCTTTAGGGCGCGTCGCACATTTTGAGGGGAAAAAAAGACGTTTATATGCGCCTTATAGTCGCGAAAATACGGTATGAATTTTTTTAGATGTGCAAGATAAATATTTAATCTTTAATGAATAGTAAAGCGTCATTCCGTTTTTCGCTGTACTGGTGACATATTTCCGCCCTAGGGCGCAAAGTTCTTTGCCCATTGACTCATTAAAAGTTGTACATGCACAGTAGCTCCTCTGATATACAAAGCTATAGGAGAGCTTAGTGCGCAGCTAAGCTGCGACCTGAGGTGACAGGAAGTGTATTTTGCGAGTGATTGACAGGTCGAGTCGTGGGAGCTGGAGACGCATTAAAGAAAGAGAGAGAGAGAGATGGTGCAAGAAACGTCCCTGGACCTGGTTTAGCTCCAAGGCTAGGCTAACTGCATGCATTAAGGCTAAGGCTTTATTCTGCTTTCCCTGCCTCCTTTTTGAAACGTAAGAATCTGACTCAGCATGGATACAGACAGCTAGGACTGATTTAAAGCACTTTTTAGAAAAGGCAAAGAGGAATAAACAATCTGGGATTCACATGGAAAATAATAGAATCTAGTCTACTTTTTCTAGATGTATGTTAGTTTGCATAGTTGCTCTTAAATAAACACATTCTCAGAAAATAAATAGCTTTTATATAAATAAAAAATATTAAGCTAACTAACAGCTTCTCCATTATTAAAATGGTATATTATTTATTTAGGTTTGTGACACAATATTGGACCAAAACACAGATTTACCTTCACAGCCTCAGAAGGACAAGATTCAAGATTTATGGACAAAAAGTAAACCTGGAAATGAAATGATGTTTTGATTTAATAAAGTGTTTTTATAATGTTGGCATTCATATAAATATACTGGTGTGATAACTTAGTATATGTTTGATTGGTGTTTTGGTATACGTCTATTTGGAAAAAAGAAAACTCCACCAGTCGCCTCTGATAAATACATAAAACACAAAAAATCAGAACGTCTCCTTTTTTCAAATCTTTTTAAATTTCATTTTAATTCATAATGATCCGGTAAGTACCTCTTCCTGCCACTGAAAACATCCTTTCACGTAGTTAGCCACTGAATGTCAAAGTAATTAAAGTACTTCAGCACATGTTGGATAAAGAGCAAAACGACTAAGAGAGACGAGAGCAGCCGCCGCTGTCTGCTATTGTTAATATAGAGTTTAACAGTATGTAATGAATTAATGATACTCTGGGAAAAAGTCATTCTTGTTTAGAGGGATTGAGGCCAAACTAAAAAATTAGGAATATTTCTAAAATTTTTACTCATTTCCTGCTAAGAGTTTTTCTCTTAGACTGGGTTTGGGATTTTTCCCAGAAGGTTAATTTGTTTGGTAGTGCTGTCAAAAGATGTTCTTAGTAGCTAAACAACATTCACTTTAGGAAACTCTAAAAATGATTTGCTCAGCCAGAAAGTGCTCTCCTTTATTGTCACAGGGCACAGGTCTGGTTTTGTTGTTGCTTTGAATGCTTTTTTGGCCATCTAATTCAAACTTTTCTAGATATTTCAGATATTTTTATATACAATACATGCCTCCAAAGCTACATTTGTTTTGTAGCATGTTTTTTTCCCCCCTCATTGTTTACATTTTATCACTGCTGCCCTTTAAGAAATGTATGTCATGAAAACTATACAAAACGAAATTCCGTTTTCTATACACTCTGTGTAGTCTAATTTGAAGTCGGATGCTTTTAAAGCTTTTGCAATTTCTAATAAGATTAAACAAAACTAAGTGCATTGTTAGAGTTATAATTATAAAATTATGCTACATTTCTGTCCTGTGATTCAATCAGGAGGGTCATAAACTTTTATGACCTGCATCCAGTAGGTCATGAGGCAGAGTCACACGGTTGTGTGACTTCCATCCAGCCAGATGGTCATTTCACACTGTCTTATGACCTGCATCCTGCCAGATAATCATTATAGGGTTTTCTGTTTAAAGGAATAGTACACCCAAAACATGATTAGCCTTCATTTTCTACTCACCCCCATGCTGAACAACACTCTGGAGTACTTTTTTGATATCTCAAATGCATCTGGAGATCTGGGAGGCTTCTTGCTGTCTGCTGACATTCAAATAATGGAGGTCTATGGCGCCCGAGGCAGAAAGGTCCATAAAAGTCCACAAAAAACGTGTCAATATTCCTCCATACTGCTCGTCCAATGTATTCCAAGTGTCCTGAGTGGGTAGCGTCCATAATTTACTCGAAACGAAGTCATTTAGAATGTTTTTAGAGCATAAACAGTAGTGTATAGGATTTCCTAAAAGCGCGCCCCTGCGCGTTCACGAGCCTACGGAAACCGCGGCAGACCAAACCAGATGAAAGTGCGCATTCAGCGTCTGCTCTGCCGATAATGCAAGCGTAGAAGAAGAAATGTGCTGTTTACCTGTGCAAAGAAAGAAACAACGAAAGAAAAATGTCTGAGGACTTCACTGTTGAGGAAGAGCATGAGTTCTTTGCCGAGCTGAATGCGCACTTTCATCTGGTTTGGTCTGCCGGCTTCCGTAGCGTCATGAACGCGCCGGCGCGCGCTTTCAGGAAATCCTATACACTACTGTTTATGCTCTAAAAACATTCTAAATGACTTCGTTTCGAGTAAATTATGGACGCTACCCACTCAGGACACTTGGAATACATTGGACGAGCAGTATGGAGGAATATTGACACGTTTTTTGTGGACTTTTATGGACCTTTCTGCCTCGGGCGCCATAGACCTCCATTATTTGAATGTCAGCAGACAGCAAGAAGCCTCCCAGATCTCCAGATGCATTTGAGATATCAAAAAAGTACTCCAGAGTGTTGTTCAGCATGGGGGTGAGTAGAAAATTAAGGCTAATCATGTTTTGGGTGTACTATTCTTTTAAGGCCCGCCCTATTATGTTGTAAACTGTTAATAAAAGGCTTTGCTGTGAAGGGATCAGTGAGAAAAGGTTCTGGTTGTGAGCCAGCAGTCTTTCTCCCCTGTGCAGAGGCTGACGTTACAAAATCCCGGTCTGTGTTTGATCATTTCGTCCTCTTAAACTCACACTTCTCTGGATTTAAACCCAACATGCATGTTGAAAAATATGTCATTTTCTGGATTGTTTTAATATGAATTTCGCAGATGGCAGAATAAATAAAAAAGGGGACACAGAAGAGTGGAATCTATCCCACAAAGGCAAGTAAGATGCAAGAGAATTGAGGCAAAAAGGGACGGAGGAAGTAACAGCTGCTGTAAGTGAAAACAAGCTAATTCTAGAGTGGGGAGGAAAAGCGCTAAAACAGCAGTCAGGCTGTGATTAGAGTAAGAGCCAGAGCTGAGGTAATGGGGAAAGAATATGCCAAGCCATTTGTTTTTCTTCTACCCTCATTCATTCTTCTTCTTCCTCTTCTTATCGCAGATCAGAGCTGCTGAATGCCAACACACACTAACACACTCCATTCCACACATGGAAAATAGGACCCAGTTCCTCAGAGAAAATTCATCAGCAGCAGCTTTTTGGTTTGCATTTCACGCATGAGATGTACGATTTATTTTCGGGGAGATAATATGAATGAGACAGAAGTTCAGAAACATACAGGAACATTCAGGTTCTGCTAAAAATGTCTGGATCCAATATTAATTATTTCATTCCTTATTGAGTAGCAGATATTTCCCACGATACCCCGGACGCTTTAGCTCCATGTGTGGCTTTAAATGTGAAGTGGACGTGGCCAGGGATGGCAAAAGTACTCACTTTCCGTACTTGAGTAAAAGTACAGATACTTGTGCTCTGGTAAAAGTGGAAGTACTGATTAAACTTCTTTACTCAAGTAAAAGTAACAAAGTACAGGCTTGTAAATTTACTTAAAGTATAAAAGTAAAAGTAGAAACCACTTTTTTCATGCCGTTGCCTACATTTTAAATGGATGTCTGCCAATAGGACTAGATCTCCGTTGTGTTCATTTTCAATCATCTCGTCGTCCATGCTACTATGCTAACGCCACCGCCACCAAGCTGCAATGATTTGCCGCCAATGAATACCGCCGAATCTGTTGATTCTGTTGGGATCTGGAGCTGTACCACCTTCCTCCAGCAGAGTGTGCCGTGGGTCTCCTGGAGCTGGAGTCTTCCAGCACACCTGAGACGCATCTACTCATCAGGAGACCTCCCCTTTATAACTAGCTGCCAGACCTTGCTTCGACGCCGCAGTGTTGACCTTAGTTTGGTTAGCAACCTGAGCCTCTGATACTGAAAGAATCTTAGTTGTCTGCTATAGGCTTAGACTTTTGGAGGACATAGGGACCCCCATTTCATCATTCTGCTTCATTCTCTCTCTGTTCTCCCACTCTGCAGAATCTGTTAGTTCAATCTCTAACGTTCTGCTCTCTCTGCTTTTCCTCATAGTAGCTTCATCTGGTCTGTTCCTGTTTGGCTGTGACGTCATCCTGGAAAGAAACATCAGCTGTGCTGCTTCCATCAACACCCTTGTTTATAGATGTTGGAGATCGGCCTGTTTTCCAGTGTAGTCCTGTTTCTCTGACCGTGACTGAGTGGATGTGCTCTCTTCGTCCTCTGGCATGGGAGCTGCCTTGGAGCTCGTCTGCCTGGCTGTGTGTTTCCTGGACGGGGCCGTCTTTTACAGCTGCTTTTTGTATCTCTGCTTCTGTCTCCTTGAACCCCAGTCGGCCTCAGCAGATGGCCGCTCACACTGAGCCTGGTTCTGCTGGAGGTTTCTTCCTGTTCAAAGAGAGTTTTTCCTCTCCACTGTCGCTACAAGCATGCTTAGTGTGAGGGATTGTATTTGAGTCAATGAGTCGATGCAATCAACTGGTTTTCCTTAGATAGAAAACTTTGTATCAATTTGACTGGATGATCTGGTTGAACTGTAAAGTGCCTTGAGATGACATGTGTTGTGAATTTGGCGCTATATAAATAAACTGAATTGAAATTGAGAGAGATCAGATTCTAACTCTCCTCTGTTTTTTGCCTCACAGGAAACCTGTCTCTAGCCTGAAGCTCTGGATGAGCTTAACCTGAAGTTTCCTATGTGGATTCCCCTGCTGCTCTTAGTGAAGAGCTGGAAACTCTGATCAAGGTCTGCCATTCAAAGTCAGAAGCTAGACTCTGCAGCTGCTCATGAACTCTGCTGAACAAACAGTCTCTGGACCCAACGGTTCCCTCTCTCTCTCAAAGAGAAGCCCGGACTCTGTCAAGGTATAATCTTGAATTATCAAAGACTCATAACTCATCTGCCTGCCTTCTAATCAAACTATCATCTCTGCAGACTTCAGTGAACCAGCCCAGACCAGTTCCTGATCCAGTACATTATCTTGTGTTTGTGAAACATTCAATAAACTCTGTTAAACTTTTACCCAGCCTCCGTTGTGTTCTGCATGTGGGCTAAGAACCTTAAACCCATCATGACAGATTCATCTTATAGTGGTGCGTCAAATGCAACGTAGATTCCCATCCAGTTAGATTGAATTTGGTATTGATGACGTGAAAAATAATAACGGTAACTCCATTGAAATGATTCAAAACTAAAGTAACGAGACAATTTTTTTAAATGTAAGGAGTAGAAAGTACAGATATTTGTGTAAAAATGTAAGGAGTAGAAGTAAAAAGTCGCCATAAAAATAAGTAGTAAAGTAAAGTAAAAATATCAGAAAAATCTACTTGAGTACAGTAACGAAGTATTTGTACTTCGTTACTTCCCATCTCTGGACGTGGCTGACGTACAGACTTGTTTGTTAAGTCCCGTTGGGAACAGTTTGCACTAAAACGTGACTTTTTTTCTGTCCCAGTCTTCCTTTGTTAGTTGATCAAACTCTGCCAAGCGCTCTGCTAAACTGGCATCACATTTACCAGCAGATTAGTCTGAATGGAGCAGAGTAATACTAGCAGTAGACATGCTGCTCTGTCAGGCCGTTTTACCGTAATAAGTGCCGTAAAACCTGAACTTTTCCAATTAAAACTGTTATCAATTGAACCCCAATGTGAGCTGTGTGTGTCGCTCATTATTCTCAGAGTGAACGTCGCTCTTGTTCACGTTCATTACTTCAAAAATGATCAGTTCAGTTCACCGGTCATTAAAAATAGGAAAGTCTTCAGCGAACGCCGCTCATTGAGAGCGTTCATGCACAATACTGACCAAACCCAATCAGAATGGACATGCATATAACAGGACAATGCATCTTTAATACCGAATCCATTCTTCTATACTTCATGTTCAAAGTATTTCAGTTTTTTATCTGGTTTATTTTAACATCCATCAATACAATTAATGTAGATGATTTTATACCATCAGAAAAGAAAAAGGAGTTTAAGTTTAACAACTCAGATGAACCTGCTTTAGGCGAAGGATTTAAAAATGAACAAAGACAAGTCTTGCTATAAATACCGTTTTAGTGTGTTTCTTTTATATCAATCCATCCTATCAAAAGGATGACAGTAAAATAAATAAATGTGTGACACAAACACCCACGCTCCTTTCCTCTAATTATTCCCTGCTAGTTCAGAAAGCATGACCTAAAGGAGAAGGTTCAGACTAATTACCTCGACCGGCAACAACCGTGGGGTCAGTTTTAATTTGGGGCCATTGCTGGGGCTGCCAAGAGCTCACATGCATGTGAACGCGTGAACTCACAAAAAGCAAAGAGACAAACCAGAGTAAAAAATTTATACACATATGCAGATTTCTGTTTTCATCAGTCTGACAATCTGTCATTCAAGGACTGCACAAAGCGTTGTGCCGTTGTGTGGTTGGGAGTTTTTGTCTCTATTGTAGAACTTAAAATGTTTCATTTTTCTTTTTTCAGGTTAAAATGATGAATTCAGCTTCAAAGGGGTTTTGTTCCATAAAATATAACTGACTTCTGCTGAAATAACATGTCAGTCAGCCATTTTGGTGACATTTCTGACTGATTTGATTCATTTCTATTATCATTATCAAGCTGGAGATTCAAAGTGGCAGTAAATGTTTTGATTTCTTATCTCATTGCTCATAAAGAACAGAACTGTTTTTTTTCTGTGATCTAAAAGCAGACTTTCAACCTATAAAATATAAAAACTCTTCAAGTTGGCAATCCAACGACGAAGCCGTCCGTGGAGGATCAGGAATCAGAAAGGTGGAATAACTCTTTTATTTCACTTTTACCCGATGTATTCCAGCATCCAGCTGCCATGCACGTGGGCATTGTCAGTTTCACTATAGCTCTGGTGAATTTAAATGGTGAAGTCCTCTGGAAATCTTCAATAATTGTTGTTGATTGCAGATGTGTCTAGTAGTTCCCATTGATTTAGCTTGTAAAGCGGGGAGAATGGCGCTAGGCTTACCGCACCGTGACATCACTGCTGGAAGATGGCAGGAGGGAGGGGTTACTATATTTGGGCAAAAATGGCCGCTCCCAGACTCAGTGATCGTGATGAAAGTTATTGTTTTTTCATTTTTTATCTATTTTAAGTTTTTACGGCACTAGTGGCTTATTTTTTCAACAGTAGGCCAACAGGAAAGGGGGTATGAGAGAGGTGGAGAGACATTAACCTGACTCCACCAGATGGATTTACTCCGCATATCCATCTGGAAACCTTCCGTTGAAGTAATTTTGGGAAGGGGCGAAAATACTTATCTGATTGGCCTATGTTGGTGATAGACGGGCCATATAAACCAATCAGATCAACAAAGCATATGACGTACTAACAGAGTGACGACGAAAAGGAACCAATTGATAGATCAAACTCTTGCCGAAACCAGTCGGGAGAAGAGCAAAAACATCTTTTCCTCTGAGAAAAGCCTCCAGAGCAGTGTTTTGCTCTTCTTTCAGTGAAGAAATACTCTGTAATTCCCATAAAACTTGCTCGATAGCCACGCTAACGCTAGTTTCGTCGGCTGAAGTCGCCATGTTCTTTAGACTGAACTGTCGCGCTTCTCGTTGCGTCACACCTCAACCCGCCTCAAAGCCAACGCTGATTGGACGTTCGTTTGGTGAACGGCTCCAAATTTTCTTTAACGGAGAGTCTCCAGACTGATCTGCGAGTGAAACCTTGAAGAGGTCAGGATGGTCTCACAAGGCTAGAGAGACATGTGGCAAAGGACCACAGGTCGGATTTGAACCTGAGTCGGCCGCATTCAGGACTAAGGCTGCACCACCTGCTCACCCAGTTTTAGGTATAGATAATGATCCATTGATTATTCCTTGCTGACCGGACTTTTCCTTTAAAAGATAAACAAAAATTAATTTGAAACCTTAGCAACCTTCTCTCCTTTTTCAGGTAGAAAATAAATTAGCAAACACACAGACTCTAACAAGCCTGCTGCTGAATATATTTGTATGGACAAGATTCTTGTTTACACCATAAGAAGCCGGTTATCCAATTACTTGCTCAGCGGAATCCAATTTACATACTCACATCAAGGAAATTAACACTTCTAACAAATCTTCTTTAACTTACTGTTTTGCTAAAGTGTAGAGAAAAATGTTCTGGCTATTTCTTTCATTAGTTGTGTTGAAGAAAGGAGACATCTAAATCTGCAGGACTTTGACCCTGGAGGGCCGGGGTGGACAGCCCTGCTCTAGGGTCTTAAAATTACAGTCATGAAAACATTTCTGAGATCTTTTAATGAATTGCCTCAAGGTTTGATTTTATTCTCTATTTCTGGGGTGTTTAAGTTTAAGAGTTTAAGTGTAAGTAGTTAAGATGTAACTAAGATATATTTATATTTTGTTATAATTACACAAAGTGTATGTTGTTTTTCGGATTGTTCCTCTACTGGACTGTGAACGCTTAAACAACCATTGTCATTTTGCCATTTTGTTGATTTGACTGATTCCCTCCAGAAAGCAGTAGTACTGTAGATCGTCACTAAAGGGTTGTAAGGGATCAAACTCGTCATGGTTAACTGATCCAAGCTTGATTCAAACTTGGCACAGATCGGTTTTCAGAGGGTGGTGTAAATGGGGCTAATGTACGGTGGCCCTGAAGTGCAAACTGCAACTACAAATCTAAAAGCCCAACTACATTAAGGAAAACAAAACTACATAAAGAAAAGCGCAACTACATTAAGAAAAACAAAACTACATAAAGCAAAGCGCAACTACATTAAGGAAAACACAATTACATTAACCTACCGGAAAAGGTAGGTACCAGTGGGAAACATGAGACATCGCTGATTGGACGACGGCGCCGTTTGAGCCTTGAACCTGAAGTCATTCTGCCTGCTGCGGCTTCTTCAGTGTACGCAAACTAACTGAAATTTCGTGATTAGTCTCGAGCATATCCAGTATCACCTCGTACGTATGTCCTGATTCAAAATATTCCTGGATAACGGCAGCTATGTTTGGGGCGCCGACAATATCCATGTTTTCAAAAGCCGCAGCAGGCAGAATGACTTCTGGTTCAAGGGTCAAACGGCGCCGTCGTCCAATCAGCGATGTCTCATGTTTCCCACTGGTACCTACCTTTTCCGGTAGGTTAATGTAATTGTGTTTTCCTTAATGTAGTTGCGCTTTGCTTTATGTAGTTTTGTTTTTCTTAATGTAGTTGCGCTTTGCTTTATGTAGTTTTTTTTTAATGTAGTTGCGCTTTGCTTTATGTAGTTGCGATTTCCTTAATGTAGTTGCGCTTTGCTTTATGTAGTTGCGATTTCCTTAATGTAGTTGCGCTTTGCTTTATGTAGTTGCGATTTCCTTAATGTAGTTGCGCTTTGCTTTATGTAGTTGCGATTTCCTTAATGTAGTTGCGCTTTGCTTTATGTAGTTGCGATTTCCTTAATGTAGTTGCGCTTTGCTTTATGTAGTTTTTTTTTATGTAGTTGCGCTTTGCTTTATGTAGTTGCGATTTCCTTAATGTAGTTGCGCTTTGCTTTATGTAGTTGCGATTTCCTTAATGTAGTTGCGCTTTGCTTTATGTAGTTGCGATTTCCTTAATGTAGTTGCGCTTTGCTTCATGTAGTTGTGCTTTGCTTTATGTAGTTGCGCTTTTAGATTTGTAGTTGCAGTTTGCACTTCAGGGCCACCGTACTAATGTCTGGGCTGGACTGAACTATCCTAAATATTGGAAAGTCATAATTTCTCAAAATGAAAATCAGCACAGGTTGTAGGTCTGGCAAGATATAAGAAAAACGTTCAGCAAAACAATTTGGGTTTATTAGTTATTTCTGATCCTTTTATCTGTACAGAGTACAGAAAGCACCAGAGGCACCAAAGGCCACAAAAGCGCTACGTTGGCAACACTGCTCTTCGCATTGTTTGTTTTCAAATGGTTTGCTGCTGTCTGTTTGGATCTTTCTGAACATGTGCAGCAAATGGACTGATCCAATATGGTGGACACTGAAGGCACACAAAGCTGTTTTTTAGGTGGATAACTGGAAGTATTTCCTTCTTTCTCTTAAACTGTTGTTGCATTACTTTGTGTTATGTGGCATTGTGAATCAAACAGGTTTTACGTTTCAAACCCAAAACGACAGTTACACATTTGAAATGTTAAATTGGTCACAGGATTAAACAGAAAGCAGCAGCAGCACGATCTGAAACAGAAGAAGGCCTGGTGGTTTATTGAGGGCTTCTGAGCCTAACGAATGGAGTTCTTTTTTAATTTATGAAAGAGACGCTTTGTCCTCTGAGGCTTGTTCTCAGTAGTTGGTAGAGAAGGTAATTATGAAGTTTCTGAAGAAGTAAAAAAAAAAATGAATTAACTGCAAATTAATGGAGTGGAGGAAATAAGTGTTTGAACCCCTGCCATTTTCCTGCTTACAGGCAAATGCAGTTTTTAAATTGTAGATGAGAAAGCCTGCATTAAGTCGGTGTGACTCTTAACTGGTGGCCTGGAAGTAACGGTCCATGGTGCTTTGTTACATAACTGACAAACCAGCATTTGTTGGTATCACCCTTACAGTGGGCTAGATGGGAAGCGCTTATTGAGGACCACTGATCTAAAATAAATTTGAGAAAATTCTCTTTTTGTGTCTATGCATCCTGCATAGTTTAGATGAGGAGAAATACTAAGTATGAACGGAAGAACAGCATCTCCGTCAATGGAAACATTGGCTGTGTTCGAATTTCTGCCCTAATCACTTTATAGGGCCCTCTATAGTGATTGCGCCATTTTAAATGAGTGTCGAAACGTCTAGTTGATGAGAAAGTAGGGAACTCAAAATTTCCCACAATGCACCTTAAAAAGTAGGGATCATCCATGGTCACTAGACGAGCAGATATAGTGAAAGCTCTCCGCGTAAAGCATTATGGGATTTGTTGTGACAGCTACAAATAAAGATGGCACAGGCACCATGCAGGGAGGTTACGTGACCAACAGGGAGTGAAAAGTAGTGATCATCTGTCCAAACGGTCAGTTAACTGACTAACTATATAGTCTCTGCTCTATACAGTGATGGAGGGATTTACAGGTTAGGGCAGATGTTTAGACACAGCCTTCATGTTTTGGGATGTTTCTCTTTTAGGAGTACTAAGCAATCCCCCCTAGTGACCTAATTGGTGTCAATAGTACTTATTTAGTTTTTTATTTACTTTCTTTTTCATTTCTTTTTGCTCTCATTTGCTTTTTCTAGGTTTGTTCTTCAAAATATAGCAGAGCACTCAGGCACTATGGGAGGAGGTGGTTATTTTATTTTGAAAATATTTGTGCATTGTAAGTGTGAATTTGAAGTTGTAGTGAGAGTAGAAGTTTTGTATTTGTAGAATAAAACAAAGAAATTCACAAGTACAATTTGTTTTACATCTGTTCAAATTAAAGTACAAGAACACAAATTCTGTTCTGAACATCAAAAAACCTTTTACATTGTAAGTTTTGCTGCAAATAGTTCAGAACAATTGTTGCATTGCAACTTTGGTGTTTTGTAATTTTAGATTTTGTCGCAATTACAAAAAAAGTTACACCTCTTCAAATTCTTGAGTACAAGTACACAAATTGTGATCTGTGAGTTGCAAATCAAAAATATCTTCCGTTCAGTTTTGCTACAGTTTATCTAAAACAAATGGTGCAAAACAAATTTAAGCACGTGTATTAAAATCTTAAAAAAAAAAAAAATAATAAATTCTTTTTAACTTACCACAAATACAAATCAATGAACACAACTACACAAATCTGCTGCTGTAAGTCACAAATTCAACTTTACAAGTTATGCCTACGGTGGCCCTGAAGTCCAAACTGCAACTACAAATCTAAAAGCGCAACTACATTAAGGAAATCGCAACTACATAAAGCAAAGCGCAACTACATTAAGAAAAACAGCTGCGGCTTTTGAAAACATGGATACTAACTGAAATGTCGTGATTAGTCTTGAGCATATCCAGTATCACCTCGTACGTATGTCCTGATTCAAAATATTCCTGGATAACAGCAGCTATGTTTGGGGCGCCGACAATATCCATGTTTTCAAAAGCCGCAGCAGGCAGAATGACTTCCGGTTCAAGGGTCAAACGGCGCCGTCGTCCAATCAGCGATGTCTCAGGTTTCCCACTGCTACCTACCTTTTCCGGTAGGTTAATGTAATTGTGTTTTCCTTAATGTAGTTGCACTTTGCTTTATGTAGTTGCGATTTCCTTAATGTAGTTGCGCTTTGCTTTATGTAGTTTTGTTTTACTTAATGTAGTGCTTTTAGATTTGCAGTTGCAGTTTGCACTTCAGGGCCACCGTATATGCCTTCATTTTCACTTTGACACAAATGTCACACCAGTAAAAATAGCCTGTGACTTGTGGGTAGTACCCTTGATCGGACAGCAGGGGGCGCTGCCTGCTCGGTCAGTCTGTACCAGTGCATATGAACATAGCTGAGCGCTGCGCAATACCCGCTCCCAGCTCAGGAGAATGTTCACTCATTTGCTCCGCCGTTTAAAGTTGCAAGACTCAAAGATCAAAATCCGCTCCGCACTCACCTTTATTTTCCTGCCACTCTGGCGAAATCGCTCCACGCTCGCTCACATTTTCAGGAGAAGACATTTTCTTACATTTAATGATGCCAGGGCCCTGGGACACACAGCGTTGGATTTAATTATGTGACCGATACATGTGGATTGTCTTATTTAACTGGCTGTTAAATTATCGCGCAATGTTTCCCAGCTGTGAACGTAACACCTCGCTCCATTCATGTTGCCCCGCCTTTCCTATTTAATTATTAATTATTTTACTAGACTACATTAAAAAAAGCTACTTCGCATCCCATTGCAAACGAGGTAATAGCGCATAATGCATTTATGTGATCCATTTTAAAAAGCAAGCTCTTACCACAAAGATCACTTTATCTAAACCCACTCTGTATTGTTGAGTATAGTTAGTGGGATAAAATATCATAAAAACATACACTTTCTATCACACAATATGCAATCCTCGTCTTGACGACCCTGTTATAAAGTTGAAACATAGACTATAACAGATTATAGGCATAGACCACAGCATACTGTAGGCATTGGCCTAGGTTTTAAGTCGGAGCAAACTGGAGCGGAATGAAATCCTCGCCTTTCAATTGAAAACCGCTCTGCGCTCCACCATATTTCTTCCGCTCCGCTCCGCTTACATGCTGTGGTCTGAACCAAGCGGATATACAGATATGGTTTACTGCCATGTTGCCCTCCAAGGACCGAGCCCACATAATCAGTGTTGCTAACTCCTCAGTAAGGAAAGTAGCTATTGGCTGTGCTACAAGTCGCTAGAAGTCGCTGAATGACGTCATTGCCTAATTTGCATATAGATTTTTTTCCAACTTTTTAAAAAACTATTTCTTTTTTCCCTTGTGGTCCAAAAAGGAGCCTAAAAAGCATGGTAAAACATGAACATTTTCAACCATACATTTTTTTTTACATTACATTAACAACAAAAAAATCTAACTAGATTTCCTAGCCTGACGTAGTCCTACTCAATTCTAGTCAGAATATGAGTCTGATGCTGCTCCATAGAGCTGTGATTATGGGGCGTGTTTCGAACGAACCAGGAAAAAAAATGCCTCTGCACTCAACTGGATAGACCTACAACCAATAAGAGCAACGGAGTGCGTGACGTATGTTAAGCGACGCATAGTTGTTGTCAACAAAAATCAAAGCGTGCAGTTGGACGCCTAGAATAAGAAGATGAGCCTTGATCGCGTTTCTCTGTTCCTCTTTTAAAATTAATTTGCTGTCGATATCTTCTAGAACAGACCTAATATCAGAATCTACTCACCCAAACTCTCCAGCGGCAGCCATTGTTGTTGTCACCCAAGCGCGCTTTGGTGACGAGGTCGATTACGTTACTGTTGATCATCTGTCCATCATCGTATAAAGCCCACCCTGACAATTTGATTGGCCCGCCTGATATTGTGCTAGCATACTCGCGCTACTATTGAGCAATGCCAGACCGAACTTCCCGAACCTCAAACGTTGTGGGCGGGACTAAGTTCGGAATGGCACCCAGGCTATAGATTTCCCTCCACATATACAGGCTGTGCTTGCCTGCTCACAGAAATATATGACAGGTTCGGCAACTGAGGGAGCCGACTCAAGCGTGATCAACCTGCGCTAGCAACCCGGCGCATACGCGTGGTTCATTTACAGTCAGGACGCTGAGGGTCTGAATCCAGCGCTGAGAGGGACTCCTGTGGAAGCGGTGGAACGTGGTTTGGAAGGGGGAGACACCAGAAAAGTCGCCAGATTTGTCGCTAGTCGCTTTTTTGAAAAAGAGTCGCTGGAGGGATCTAAAAAGTCACTAATTATAGTGACAAAGTCGCTGAGTTGGCAACACTGCACATAATACACTGAAAAAAACAAAAAAAAAGCCAAAAAAACGCTTGAAGCACCAACATAAACAAAACCCAGCAACGCAGATTGGGGGTTAAATTGTTTAGTGTTATTATAACTATAGCATGAACCCATAATAAGATCTAACTGCTCCATTTCTACAGAGAGCTTGTGTCAACCAACATTGATAATGAGATATTTTGCTTTTGCTACAGTATCATTTTCAATATCCTGTTTATATGTTGATGTTTAAATTTTATCAGATCTGATAAAATATAAAGAAATGCTGAGACCTTTTTGTTCCAAAACTATTTTCAGAACAACTGAAGGAGAATATAAAGCCCACTTTGAAAATATTACCCCAAATAACACTGATATGGATCACAGTAGATGAAACCCAGAGGCTCAAAAGCAACTTCTGCCATTATGAGTTTGTGTTAACATCAGTGTCTATTTGCAGGCAGCAGGGAGAAAGAAAAGAAGGAAACAAAGGGTTTCAGTTATTTCAAACAAGGAGATAATTAAATTTGTTTGTGTTCATGTGCTCTTTTATTGTAGTAGAAACATAAAAGTTCCCTCTAAACTTGGTTAGAACAGCACATAGTGTAGGTAGATCATGAATAAAAAAATATTTAAAAGGTCTAAAAGTGAAAAAAGTCCCAAAAAAGCAGGAAAGGAGTAAAGTAGCTGTCGAACAAACACAGTAATGGAGGAGAAGTCTGTGTTTTCAGTTGATAATTACAACGGAGCAGCTGGTAGCTTTGACATGAAAGCAGCAAAGAACAAATTGCTTTACTACCAGAAAAAACCCATCCTTTCTGGCATTAGCGCAGCTGTGTTCACACTAGGAGGGGAAGACTCCTCGCAAATCCCTAGAGGACTGAATGGAGAGATGCTGCCACATTAATGAGGTCAAATAAACAAGCAACAACTTGATTTAAAGAGATTTTAAAAACTCAGTTTGGATATTTGAAAGTTCCTCATTATATAAAAAACGAGGCAGCAAAAGGAAAATTGAACGAGACAAGATCTGCGTGATCCGAGAATGATGGAGGAAGAGATAACCACCTGTTTGATGTTCATTTATCATGTTTTTTTTACTTGTAGCTCCAAATACTGTGGTGATTAGGCTTTTTTGTATTTATTCAGGCGAGTCAACAACAACAATAATAATAGTAATCAGCATCATCATAATTATCATAATATGTATGATTATATTATATGTGTTTGATTGTATTATGTCCACGTTTTAGGTTAGTGTTAGATTGATCAGGGTTTCTGCGGGTCTTAAAAATCATTAAAAGTCATTAAATTCTTATTTTTCAAATTAAGGCCTTAATTGGCATTAGATACATTATATTACGATATATTTGCGCGGAACTGCTTCCGGTTGAACGTAAAGCCGTATTCGGAAAAGAAGCTCGAGGCGGAGAAATAGCTAGAAAATTGGAAAAAGCATATTTGGAAAATGTAAATTTAAGTGTCTGGAAAACAAGGAATTTGGAATACGGCTGCAGCCTATTGACGGTAAAGATGATAAAGGATTTTGCTGTGTTTATATATATATATATATATATATATATGAATGAATGAATGAATGAATGAGTCCTGGGTACTTGTTGATGGCATTAAAATAATTTCTAATAGCATTAAAAAGCATTAAATTAGAGTTACTCATTCCTGTATAAACCCTGATTGTTAGAAGAGGAGAGGAAAATAGACTGAATGATGGCACTAATAAACACTATAGAGTGATTCATTTTATTGATCTTAGGAAATATGAGAGGCACATTCCTGGATTTTACACTTGATTTTTGTTGTTTAAATATTAATAATTTAATATAATATGTAAAACTGGATGATAGCATCACTTTCCCTGTTTTCTTATTTTCATTTTGATGTATTTATTTTTATCTATGAGCTGGAAATGATTGGATTTCAGAAATCTGGTCACCTTACAGTGAAGTATCTTTCAGTCGTAACTCATCGTTCTATAATATCTAAGTACATGTTGATCCTGATGCTAACCGCTAACAGCTTCAGTTAGAATCTGAAATTAAAAACCACAAAGTGATGGTAAAATACAATATAAAGCACACAAGGAACACTGCAAAAAACATTCTAAAAATGAGTAAACATTTCTTAAAATAAGTGTATTTACCCTTAATTTGAGTAGGAAAATACAATGATCTGCCAATGGAATTAGCATTTTTACCCTTAAAATTAGAAAATTAGATATTTAGATATTAGATTAGATAGATATTAGATATTATGCACTTGAGATAAGAGACTGCAGTTGTTTTGTCTTATTTTAAATGTAAATTGTCTTATCCCATTGGCAAAGTGTCTCACATACCTGCTCAATTCAAGAAAAATGCACTTATTTTAAGAAAAAAACGTCTTACTTAGATATACATTTTTTGCAGTGAAGCATGAAAAGCAAATTAATGCAGTTTGTTTTGGATAAAAACAGCTGGACCAGTAAAAAAAGGTGGATCAGATGATGAGAAGCAGCAGTGAGAAAACCTGAATACAGAAAAAAAACAGAGAGGATTGTCAAATATAGAACGCAGCGTAGCACAGAGAGAGAAAATGGCAAAGAAATTACAACCAACAGGTGTGGAAACATACCGAGAAATGAAACGTATTCACTTTCTGCAATCTGTCGACCGCGGCTCAGTCAACGTTAGTTTATCAAAACAAACATGGTAGACGGGGTGCTCAATGGATCCCTAATGAGCAAGGTTAGAAAAATCTTCACGGCATGAAAGCAACTCAGGTTAAGAGATGATAAGAGAGCGTCTGGACGCACTGTAAGTTTTATCTATACACTGCAGCAGTACAGCATCAACGATGCAGCGGAGATCGATCCAAAGGCGGCTGCTGAGCCAGAAAAAGAAAACAACTACAGGTTCAGGCTGGAAGCTTTCTGAAGTTAGACAGGTTGATATTTAGCTCATATTGGACTAATTAGCTGTTGACATGGGATGAGTTTGTGGGCCTAAATATGCGCTGAAAAAAAATTGAAATCTAGATTAGTCATTTTTTTCTTAAAATAAGTGCATTTGTTCTTGGATTGAAGAGATAAAGAGACACTTTGCCAAAGGAACAAGACAATTTACACTTCAAATAAGAAAACACAATTGTATTATCTTATTTCAAGTGCTTACTATCTAATTATGTTATTATAAGAGTGAAAATACTCATCCCATCAAATCTACCTACTTAAATTAAGGGTAAATACTAAGGCTGGGCAAGTTAACTTGTTATTATCACCAGTGTTGGGAAAGTTCTCTTTCTACGTGAACTAGTTCAAAGTTCAGTTCACACATTTTAAAATGAACTAGTTCAGTTCATAGTTCATAATTCAAAATTTTGAACTAAGTTCACAGTTCCAAAAAATGAACTAGTTCATAGTTCTTTTTTTTCATATATTGCTCAATTACACCATAGCCTACTGTAGAACTGAAACTGTGCGTCAGATTTCATCTTCATATCCAGTTTTGAATCCTTATCCAACCAGGGTTTACATTAGCATTGAGGGGACAGCATTTCCCCATTGTTGCTTTAAGGCTTTGTTGCTGTCCATCACTTCACACTAGTAGCAGCTGCAGCTTTCACCCCTACAGTATATTCTCAGAAACATCAGGAAAAATGTGCTGCTTGAATGGTCTTTTTTATGAGGAGTTATTAAAAGAAAAACAGGAAAGTAGTCTTTAAGGTGCAAATGTTTTTTTTTTATTTTAATAATTTTTTTCCATTTGAAATTCCATTTCAGTACATACTAAAAAGGAATCCTGGAAAATTATACCAGGCAGGTTTAAGTGCGGATTTTTTTACTGAAAGCCAGCGGGCAAAGTTTGCAGAGAAATGTAAGATTGTTGCCATCATCCTCACGACCACCTGGTCATAAACCTGTTTTAAGTGATCATACTGCTGCTTTGTCGCCTCCACGGTCGCCTCCATGCTGCTGTGGCTTCCACGCTGCATTTTGTTTTGATGACGCACGCGGCTGTAGGCTACGACGCTGGTAGCTGGCGTTGCCAGATTGGGTGTTTTTCCCGCTACATATTAAGGCCTGTTTACGGTGTGATTTAGCCGGGGTTTCGCCTGGAGGGCTCTATAGAAATCTGGCAACCTATTGAAAGGAGTTGAACTGAGAGAGCGTGCCGTTCACAGACACCAGAATGAACGAGTTCACAAAAACGTTCATCAGGCAGTAATGCAGGACGTTCAGTTCACGTTCGCGCAAAATATGAACGAGTTCATGAACTTTCGTTCAATGAACGCGTTCAGGCACAACACTCAATATAAGTAAATGTCTCTTGCAATAAGAGCATTTACCCTGTTCTGAGCAGGTAATTAAGAAAATGTTCAATGAAATACGATTATAATTATCTTAATTTAAGGAGAACATTGCTCATTCAATTAGCACATACAGTTGTGGTCAAAAGTGTACATACACTTGTAAAAAATCATAATGTTATGGCTGTCTTGAGTCTTCAATAAGTTCTACAACTGTTATTTTTCTGTGATAGAGTGATCGGAACACATACATGTTTGTCACAAAAAACAGTCATAAAATTTGGTTCTTTCATAAATTTATTATGGGTCTGCTGAAAATGTCACCAAATCTGCTGGGTCAAAAATATACATACAGCAACAAAATTTGTCAACTTTGGTGATGTAGCGAGTTGTGTCAATCAAATTAGCTTCATGTCATGGCCTCTTCACTTCTTCTAAGTGATTCTGATTGACTACAGCTGTTGACTTCTCATGAGCCCATTTAAATAGGGCTAATTTCACCCAGTGATTAGACTCAGCTACAAAAGCTACAATGGGAAAGTCAAAGGAACTCAGTGTGGATCTGAAAAAGCGAATTATTGACTTGAACAAGTCAGGGAAGTCACTTGGAGCCATTTCAAAGCAGCTACAGGTCCCAAGAGCAACTGTGCAGACAATTATACGCAAGTATAAAGTGCATGGAACAGTTGTGTCACTGCCACGATCAGGAAGAAAACGCAAGCTATCACATGCTGCCGAGAGGAGATTGGTCAGGATGGTCAAGAGTCAACCAAGAATCACCAAGAAGCAGGTCTGCAAGGATTTGGAAGCTGATGGAACACAGGTGTCAGTCTCCACAGTCAAGCGTGTTTTACATCGGCATGGACTGAGAGGCTGCCGTGCAAGAAAGAAGCCCTTGCTCCACAGAGGCGATTCTAGAGTCTGTGGGGGCCCCAAGCAAAAAATCCTAGGTGGCCCTCCTGACCAGTGTTCATCACGATTATGTTAGGCTATAAATAATCTGACACCAAAGAAAAATGTATTAAATAAAACTTTTTTTATTCCAAATGTTCTAAACATGAACAACCTTGTTATATAAAGTATATATATATAAAGTATATATTACTTTAAAAACCCAATATAAACTTTGTACAAAATATAAAGTATAGTAAGTGTAGAGAAATTATTGGGGTCCTATACTGCTTCCAGAATTGCTGCTTACGGGCCTTGGCTTGTGCAAATGCAGACACTAAGTCCTCCAGATCCAAAGACCTTCGCACGCTATACTCTATAGAAATAAGCGCCAGTCCTGAAAGTCTCTCTTGAGGGGTGGCAACATATGGCATTTGTTTACACTGAATTTAATCACAGTTATCACAGTTTGGTGAGAATAGTATGTACAGTACTAGTGTTTCATGTAAAACAGTTCATATTAATAATACATCGTACAATGTGATCTCACTTAATAGGAGATAGAAGAATGATAACACTACTTCTAGAGGGGCCTTATCACAGGAAAGGTATTAAGGTAAGACACAGGTGCTGAGTCGCAGATGTGTGAGATTGACTGTCAGAGAGGCAGCTTTGCAGCATTTGCACAAGAAGAAACTATAGAAAGAAAAAGTTACCCATCAGAGATCTATGGACTGAGCTGCACTAAAGTGAGCAGAACTACACAGTAGAAATAAATGGGTCAAGGCACCCGAACAAGGTACTGGACATCTATGTAATGTTTACTCTGAACACACATTTACCCCATTTGTTCCTCAGTAACTTGACATACAGCAGTTAAGGCAACATGAAAGGGACATTTCATGCATGTAAATATGCTGTAGATAGAGCTGTATATGGAGGACCAACTCTGCCATATTTAAAAATAAATACAGAAATAAATAAATGCTCAATAAATAAATAAGCATACAATTAATTGCCACCAAAAATAAAATCAACAAATAAATGTAATTAGAAATTATATTATAATGGCAGGCAGAAATGTTAAAAGGGCAGGCAGAAAGAAATAGCGGCGAAGAAATAACTAGGGTAAAAAAATACAAAGGAAGAATAAAACAGACAAAAATATGATAACATGCACATAAATAAATACTTAAAAATATAAGTAATTAAGAAATGAAGTTGAAGATAATAAATGACAAAAAAATAAATAAGGTAAATATTAAAAAGGCAAAGAAATAAAGAAGCCAATTAAAAGAGTTATATACCTTTATGACTAGCTGTATAATTTAATTTCTACTTACATTTATTTGTTGTTTGTATTTTTAGTGGCAATTAATTGTATGCTTATTTATTTATTGTGCATTTATTTATTTCTGTATTTATTTTTAAATATGGCAGAGTTGGTCCTCCATACTGCTGTATCAACAAATCAACAAAAAGGCGGGTTCTGTATGTTACATCAAAATCTCCACAAATCTGAAAAGAAGCAACATAAAAATACATTTTGCTTGTGAGTAGGTTCATACGGGTCATTTCTGGATAGTTTCATATTATATATACAAAAAAAGAAACAACAACACTGCTTCATATTAAGCAGGATTCACACCAGTATCACATTTTTAACTTTTAACACTTTTGGTTTTATTAAAGGAAATATCAGATTTTCTCAGGTCCTAAAACAAAATGTAACAGCTCTGTAAAGGCTCCCCAGAGAGCATAACATAAAGTTAACATGACTATAACAGCTGAATGCAGCGATTTCCATGTTGCTCAGCAAAACGCTTCACAACTTTATTTAGATCCAATCAATTTGTGCGTTTTGATTTGAGTTCAACCAAACTTGATAGTCTCTTTTCTGTCATAGTTGACCACAAATATGTCTTTATGAGCCTGAATTGTCAGGCCTAACTAACATCATAGATAGAGAAATAACTTTCTGCAACCTGATTTTTATCATCTGTAAATCAGCATTGCAGCTATGCTAGCAACATTGTGCTTTCATTATGATTTAATTTCTCTATAGATAGTTAATCAGTGTTTACCTGTTTCATCCAATGTCTCCTCTCCCCATCACCCCTGGCTCCCTCGCTTTGCCCCATTCGGTTTTCAAAACAATCAGTCTCAGTCACTCTCGCGTCATCTTGTGCTGCATTCACTGCAGTCCGACATTGGAAATTAGCGGTCGTAATTCTCAAATGATCCATAATTTATAAGCCTAGCCACCCCTACCGCCAACTGGGGTGGCAGCAGGGGTGACAAGGCTGTCATTTAGGGTGGCATTTGCCACCCTATGCCACCCCAGTAGATCTGCCTATGCCTACAACGTCACCCATTTGCTAGGCTACGTTCATTTTTATTAAGGGATGTCATCCACCTGGGCTGGGCTGGGCTGGATTTTGACTGGGCAAAGCCAATGTCAATCAACATTCCATCCAATCGGAATTTTTTAAATGCAGTTGTGCATCTCCTCAGTCACTATAGCGTTGCCACTTCATGCTCGCCTGTTGCTGTTTATCTACCGGATGTACAGTAGCTGGCTCTCGGGGGCCCCCCGGCGGCTCGGGGCTCCAAGCAGTTGCTTGGTTTGCCTGTTGACAAGGTGCGCCTCTGTTGCTCCAGAAAAGGCACCTTAAGACTCGGCTGAAGTTTGCTGCTGATCACATTGACAAAGATAAAACCTTCTGGAGGAAAGTTCTCTGGTCAGACGAAACAAAAATTGAGCTGTTTGGCCACAACACCCAGCAATATGTTTGGAGGAGAAAAGGTGAGGCCTTTAATCCCAGGAACACCATGCCTACTGTCAAGCATGGTGGTGGTGGTATTATGCTCTGGGGATGTTTTGCTGCCAGTGGAACTGGTTCTTTGCAGAAAGTAAATGGGATAATGAAGAAGGAGGATTACCTCCAAATTCTGCAGGAAAACTTAAAACCATCAGCCCGAAGGTTGGGTCTTGGGCGCAGTTGGGTGTTCCAACAAGACAATGACCCAAAACACACATCAAAAGTGGTAAAGGAATGGCTAAACCAGGCTAGAATTAAGGTTTTAGAATGGCCTTCCCAAAGTCCTGACTTAAACCCCATTGAGAACATGTGGACAGTGCTAAAGAAACAGGTTCATGCAAGAAAACCATCACATTTAGCTGAACTGCACCAATTCTGTCAAGAAGAGTGGTCAAACATTCGACCTGAAGCTTGCCAGGACCTTGTGGATGGCTACCAAAAGTGCCTAGTTGCCGTGAAAATGGCCAAGGGACATGTAACCAAATACTAATGTTGCTGTATGTATATTTTTGACCCAGCAGATTTGGTGACATTTTCAGCAGACCCATAATAAATTTATGAAAGAACCAAATTTTATGACTGTTTTTTGTGACAAACATGTATGTGTTCCGATCACTTTATCACAGAAAAATAAGAGTTGTAGAACTTATTGAAGACTCAAGACAGCCATAACATTATGATTTTTTACAAGTGTATGTACACTTTTGACCACAACTGTAATCTTATGTACCTATTCAAACTGAGGCAAATACGACTATTTAAAGAACTTTTTACTTTTTCTTTATTAGATCAGTTTTTGCAGAGTTAGAATCTCATCCTATTGAATGAGTGAGTTAGTGTATATTGGTGTTAGGTTCATTCAATGATGATTATAAAGTTACAGTGTACATATGGAACATTGGAGAAATGAGATGCTTCACTCTGTTTACTGCAAACTGTCTTGCAACGGTGGTAGAAAATTGCTGATGTTTGTGCAAGGCTAATCACAGTTATCAGGAGACCGCTCTATTCTGTGATTCAATCAGAGGAGCATTTTGTCCTATGACCTGATCAATCGCTCTATTCTGTAACCCACCCCATGTGTTATGATCTGCCAATAAAAGGGCTGTGCAGAGGAAGTCAGTCAGAGAGTAGATGTAGCTGAATGTAGCTCTCTCCTTCTGCAGAAGCCATTATAAAATCCCTCTTCTGTGTAGACTCAGTTCCTCTTTTACGAACCTACATTTTTGAACCTAACAATCGGCTCCTGTTGTGGCATCACTGTGAGGGCCACTTGTCAGGTTTTACCATAAAACCGAGGACCCTTTTGATCAGAATCAGGACATTTTGCTGGGTCTCACTTCCTTTTTTTTCAGTTAAGTGTAGAACTAATGTGTGAAATGTGTTTAGTTCAGGTTAGGGTGAGGTATGCACTAGTACAGGTTAGGGTTCAGCTTATTGTCACGGCATAGAAAGGGTTGAAAATGACTGAAAATCAATTAGAGTAAACTGATATTCCTCCATATTACTAAAGCAAAACAATCCCTGACAGCTTCCATGAGTAGAAACATTTCTATAGAACTGCTATTTGCTAAAAAACCTTCATTAATCTCTGTTATGCAGATTTTGCTCAAAATAACAAGGCATATTTTGTGTAGAACTACTCTTCGAACTGTAGGCTGCTTTTAAAACAGCAGCAGCTGGGCCTATTAAATGCCCCTTTATCTACAGCTGTGACTAAAACGTATCCCACTTCATCCTCTGCCTGATCCCTGCACCACACTTCCCTGGTAATGATGACCAGCCTTCCTCAGGGAAAGGGAATCTCACATTCTTTGCATAAGTTAGGGCTGCAAATATTCAAACATGGACAAACATGCATAGGCTATGAATAAAGAATAAAAAAAAATGACAGGCTTCAAAGGCAGGATGAAGGCAGAGCTGAGAGAAGACGAGGATTGCCCCGTACACCCACATTATCCCCGGCCGCTTTTTGCACATCTGTCTGAGTGCATTTACATCATCTGCCATGATGGAGAGCTTTAATAAAAGAACAATTAGGACTGAATTATGACCGACCACGGTAGGTCCATGTCTGTTTACCGAGGAGAGTGTCGGTGTTGGATGGACAGATCCTTCAATAGCTGATGGACGACTTTATTTGGCATTGAAAAAAAAAGGAAGCTGCAGAAATCCAGAAAAAAAAAACAAAAACAGGGGAAACATTTTAATCCCTGCAGTAAAGTTTGGCTGCTGAACGTTTGCAGACACATTACTGTTCAACTGGGCAGCAGATTTGACAGAAAACATGAAACCTATTGCTGTTCAAAAACACACAGTTTTCTCTGGTTCATATTCAGGGATTTAGCATAGTGAGTTACAGCAGATCTAGAGCAGAGCTTCCCTATTTAGGGGCAGGACCCCCTGATTCACAATCATTGTGATTTGATCCCCGAGGCAGGGGCGGATTTAGGAAATTTAGGGCCCCAGGCAAAGACAGGTGGGGGGCCCTCTGAATTGAGAAGACAACACATAGAAGAGACCCATTCTACAGATAGAGAATTATCTGTTCTAGGTTGTGTCCCTCTCTTCTTGTTTTCCTCTCTATGTTTTCTGCTCTAAGATAGAGGAGAGCAGGAGGCGGGGTTACCAATCTACTTGCTCTGGAGAGCAGAGTTCGCTGCTTTTAGATGTTGTCTCCAAAGTCTCCAGTAGCAGAAAAAAGTCTCTAGATTTGGCGCTAGGAGCTTTTTAGAAATCAAAGTGCTAGAGGGGTCTGAAAAGTGGCTAAATATAGCGACTAAAGCGCTAAGTTGGCAACACTGCTCTTCGCATGGTTTGTTTTCAAATGGTTTGCTGCTGTCTGTTTGGCCCTTTCTGAACATGTGCAGCAAATGGACTGATCCAATATGGTGGACACTGAAGGGGGGGGCTAAGACACACTTAATATTATCAGCGTTCTGATGGAATTTTAGCCAAAAGATTTTTATCAAAAACATAATTAATGTGCAGAAATAAGGAATAGTTGTATTAACCATACATGGAAACAGACTTTTATGGGGCCCCCAGGAACTTGGGGCCCTAGATTATTGCCAAATGATAAATCCCGCCCTGACCTGAGGTATATTTAGAGCCAGATTATTAAATAGGTGGAAATACATTTATTTATTTTGTCCTTTAACACATGATTGAAATATTGATTTCATTTTTTATTCAAATACTTAATTTGTGTCCCATTGAATAAATAATATATTTAAATCTAGGTATGTATGAATTTAATAATGAAATGTTATTTTAAAAATGAACGCAATTTAAAAATATCATTATTATTTCACTTTCTATTTATAAAAAGATATTAAAACGTTAATTGTATGTATTTTTAGGGAATGAGAGTCTGTTGAATTGTTGTTTTTGAAATGTTTGGAAGAGCTTTATGGCGAATTGTCCAGGGCCACTGAAAGCCAGAAAGACATAAGACTAAATGTTCAAACTCAACCTTATGTTGATAAAGTCACCATTATTCTCCAATATGTTGTGTATTACCAACCTCTTCCCTTATGTTGCACACAGCTCTGCTGAAAGAGGTTAGTTTCCGCCCCACTTTGGTGCTCCACTTCTTACTGTGGCTGTAGTTGGTTCCTGGTAACTCCACATGATGTAATGGTGGCTCTAAAGCCTGCAATAGGACTGTACTTCCTGTCTTATACGGTGCAGCTGTCCACCTGCTGTCAGCATGTTTTAATGTGGTGGAGAAAATGGGAGCTTTCACAATAATCCTCATAGTAATCAGCCTCTATCTATGTTTGAGTTTCAAACAATGTAGAAATTATGAAAAGTATTTATATGGAAGGAAAGTAATCTGCTACATTGCTAATTTTCTTCTTGTAAAAGGATTTTTGCAAATTTGTTTCTTTTAACTTTTAGTTTTAGTTCTTTTATGCTAATAAAATCAAAAAAAAATTTAATACCAACAGGCCATAATGAAAATGAGCTTAAAGGAAAAGTACATATTCAGAATTCAAAGTACTTTAAATATGAAATTATTACATCCTGTTCAATGATGACAAACGTTTTTAATTAAGATAATTTAATCTGAATGTGCTTTACTGGATGCATCCATGTTTGTCAAAGAACACTACTGCCACCTACTGGTTAGTGACGTCACTGTGCGGTATCGGCTGTTGATCAAGTCCCAGTGCTGTATCTGGTGTTTGTCATAACGCGCTATTATCCAAGTCATCTTGAAAACATTCTTCTTCCAAATGTTGGCTACATATTACGGGTTTTTTCTCTGGCCAGAAGTTCGATGGCAAATCCTCCCTCTTCAAGTTGGTGATCCAACGACCAACCCGTCCGTAGAGAATCAGGAATCAGAAAGGTGGAATAACTCTTTTTTTTCCACTTTTACCCGATGTATTCCAGCATCCAGCTGCCATGCACGTGGGCATTGTCAGTTTCACTATAGCTCTGGTGAATTTCAATGGTGAAGTCCTCTGGAAATCTTCAATAATTGTTGTTGATTGCAGATGTGTCTAGTAGTTCCCATTGATTTAGCTTGTAAAGCGGGGAGAATGGCGCTAGGCTTACCGCACCGTGACGTCACTGCTGGAAGATGGCAGGAGGGAGGGGCTACTATATTTGGCCAAAAATGGCCGCTCCCAGACTCAGTGATCTCTACGAAAATGATTGTTTTTATTTTTTTTACTGATTAACGCTACATTTATCAAATCACTGCAAATGTATTAGTTTTAGCTGTAAATAATGATCCATTGATCGTTCCTTGCTGACCGGACTTTTCCTTTAAGTATAAAAAAGTGGGTCCCTACAGCTAAGTTAATTGACAATTCAGTTTTCTTTTTCAAGGGTTGTTTTAAATGATAAATTGTATTTTTTAATAATTTTTTTTATGAATTTTATAAATTATATTTTAATTTCCGTCAGAAAATGGTTTCAGTGTAAAGCTGCACTGCTGAATATATTGTTCTTACCGCTACAACAATTTTTTTTCAGGCATTAAAAACCTATTGATCTTCCTTAAGTTAATTTAATTTAGAAATAAATAATGACACACTTCAGAACATTTTAGGACACATTACCTGTTTTCAGGAGAAAAGATTAAAATTAGTTTCCTGAAACTGTTTATTTTTTTACAGGATGTAAAAGAAATAGATTTGTTATACTTTTTTTATTATTATTACTGATTAATACTGTATGAAATCACAAACACTTAAAAAAATGGCGGCGCCCCTGGCGGCAGCGGCTGGCATACAGCTCCGACCAACTTGCGGAGATTTTCATAAAAATATACCGCCAAACCCGCTGCAAACTGCTTATCTACCTAGCAGATCATCACTGGACCGCCAGCGCCTGCTGGAGTTACGATCATGCAGTGTATTTGGACTTGTAACCACCACTACGCTCGACTGTTTACGTGACTCCGGAGTGCTCCGGGATCAAGCCCCGGAGGCCTGCGATGCAGCGGACCCGTCGAGCGGCTCACGCTGGAGGAGAGCCAAGCGAAAGCGGTGCAGCCGGCCGAGGAAACGCGGCTGTCGCGGAGGTTTAGCAGCCAAGCTAAAGGCTAACCCCCACAGACCATCGCTTCCATCCATCCTGCTCTCCAACGTACGTTCACTGGATAACAAAACTGACCATCTTCAACTCGAGCTCTCAGCAAAGAGGGAGTTTAGGGACTGTTGCGCTCTCATTCTGACAGAGACGTGGCTCACATCATCAACCCCGGACAACGCCATTAGCCTGGAGGGGCTAGCTACTTTCCGCGCCGACAGAAACAAAGAACTCAGCGGTAAGAGCCGAGGAGGCGGACTCTGTGTTTACATCAATAACAACTGGTGTAAAAATGCTAGAATAGTCTCAAGTTTTTGCTCTCCGGACATAGAGCTTCTGACTGTTAGCTGCAGACCCTTTTACCTGCCCAGAGAGTTCACTGTTGTTACCATCACAGCGGTGTATGTCCCCCCCAGCGCTGATACAAAGGAGGCCATGAGTGTTCTCTATCGGACTGTCTCTGAGCTGCAATCTACACACACAGAGGGCGTTTTCATCATTGCTGGAGATTTTAATCAGGCGAATATGAAAACTGTTCTCCCTCATTTTTATCAACACGTGGATTTTGCTACTCGTGGAGAGAACACTCTGGACTTAGTTTATACAAACATAAAAGACGCATTCAGAGCAGCCCCCCGCCCCCACATCGGCTCCTCAGACCACCTTTCTGTGATGCTAATTCCTGCATACAGACCCCTGCTGATCAGAGCAAAACCTACAGTGAAGCAGGTGAGGGTCTGGACGGAGGGGGCCATGGATGCACTCCAGGACTGCTTTGAATGCTCTGAATGGGACATGTTCAAATCAGCAGCAACATATGACAACAAGATCAATGTTGATGAGTACGCCATGACTGTTTCAGCCTACATCAACCACTGCATCGAGGACGTCAGCACAACAAAGACCATCACCACCCGAGCCAACCAACGGCCCTGGATGACTGAGGAGGTCCGCCACGCGCTAAAAGCACGGAACTCAGCCTTCAAGTCTGGTGACAAGGAGGCACTGAGGACAGCTAGAGCCACCCTGAACCGTGCCATCAGGTTAGCAAAGCGGAACCATAACCAGAAAATCCAGCATCTGTTCCACGACGCCAACAACACCAGGAGCATGTGGCAAGGCATACGGGCGATCACAGACTACAACACGCCCCCTGCCCCGGTGGATGAAGTTGATGCTGACTTCCTAAACGGACTAAATAACTTCTTTGGGAGGTTTGAGGCACTAAATCGCACTCCAGCAGTGAAGGCTGTCCCACATCAGGAAGAGGAGGTTCTCTGCCTTGACACAGCCGACGTGTGGAAGACTCTGAGGAGGGTCAACCCGCGGAAGGCCCCAGGTCCCGACAACATACCTGGGCGGGTGCTCAAGGAGTGTGCAGGTCAGCTAGCTGGTGTCCTCACGGACATTTTTAACACCTCGCTGGAGCAAGCCACAGTGCCAGCATGCTTCAAGTCTGCCTCCATCATCCCAGTGCCAAAGAAACCTCAAGTCACCTGCTACAACGACTACCGGCCCGTCGCACTGACTCCCATCATGATGAAGTGCTTTGAAAGGCTGGTAAAGGAACACATCGTCTCCAGTCTCCCCCCAACACTCGACCCGTTCCAGTTTGCCTACCGGCGAAACCGCTCCACTGAGGACGCCATCTCCTCTGCTCTTCACCTGAGCCTGGCCCACCTGGAGGAGAAGAACACCCACGTGCGGATGCTGTTCCTGGACTTCAGTTCAGCGTTTAACACCATCATCCCACAGCACCTGGTGGGAAAGCTGGAACATCTGGGCTTCAACACACCCCTTCGAAACTGGCTGCTGGACTTCCTCACCAACAGACCTCAGTCAGTCCGGGTCGGTCAGAACACCTCTGATGTCATCACCCTCAGCACGGGCTCCCCTCAGGGCTGCGTCCTGAGCCCCCTGCTGTTCACCCTGATGACATATGACTGCGTCCCCAGGTTCACCACCAATCACATCGTGAAGTTTGCGGACGACACCACGGTGGTGGGCCTCATCAGGGACGACAACGACCGGGACTACAGAGAGGAGGTGGAGCAGCTGGTGGACTGGTGCAGTGAAAACAGTCTGATCCTGAACGTGGAGAAGACGAAGGAGATCATCGTCGACTTCAGGAAAAACCGCCCCCACCATGCTCCACTGCTCATCAACAGCTCAGCTGTGGAGGTGGTCAGCAGCACAAAGTTCCTGGGGGTGCACATCACGGACAACCTCACCTGGACTGTAAACACTTCATCTCTAGTGAAGAGGGCACAGAAGCGCTTGTACTTTCTGCGGAGGATGAGGAGAGCCCGCCTGCCCCCGCCCATCCTCACAACCTTCTACAGAAGCACCATAGAGAGCGTTCTGACCAGCTGTCTCTCTCTGTGGTGTGGAGGCTGCAGAGCTTCTGACTGGAAGAATGTGAGGAGGGTGGTGAGGACAGCGGAAGGAATCATTGGGGCTCCTCTTCCCTCCATTAAGGACATTTCATCACAGCGCTGTGTGTCCCGAGCCCGTAATATCATCAAAGACCCCTCACACCCCCACCATGGACTGTTCTCCCTGCTGCCCTCTGGAAAGAGGTTCCGCAGCATCCGCTGCAGATCCACCAGGTTGTGCAACAGCTTCTTCCCCACTGCCATCAGACTGTTGAACCTTTGATCCACAATCCGAACTCTGCACCTATTGCACATTATCGGGCATCAAATGCTGCTGAACTTTTAACTTTTAGCCCTTTAAATTGTTCATCTCATTGTATTTTTCAATAACGCATTTTTTGCACAAATGCCATTTTGCACTGAACCACTGCAACTTGCACACTGTCTCTTATCCTCTGCACTGTTCACACTTTGACCACTGCTGCACTTTTTGTATTTTTCTATAACTCGTGCCATTGTGAAATATCAATGCAACGTTCATAAGCTGTATGTAACGCAATTTCGTTCTGTATGCACCCTGTGCATACAAAATGACAAATAAAGAAGTCTAAGAAGTCTAAGTCTAATTGGAATAAAAAAAAAAAAAAAAGATTTTGAGGACTGACTGGCCACTTAAAGAAAAAAGTTAATTGATTTTTTTTTTATTTTATTTCAGTATAGTATGGGAAAAAAGTCAGAATTCTGAGAAAAAAAGTCAGAATTCTGAGAAAAAAAGTCAGAATTCTGAGATTAAAGTCAGAATTCTGAGATTAAAGTCAGAATTTTGAGATTAAAGTCAGAATTCTGAGATTAAAGTCAGAATTCTGAGATTAAAGTCAGAATTTTGAGAAAAAAAGTCAGAATTTTGAGAAAAAGTCAGAATTTTCAGAAAAAAGTCAGAATTCTGAGAAAAAAAGTCAGAATTCTGAGATTAAAGTCAGAATTTAGAGAAAAAAGTCAGAATTCTGAGAAAAAAAGTCAGAATTCTGAGATTAAAGTCAGAATTTTGAGAAAAAAAGACAGAATTCTGACTTTTTTCCCATACTAATTGAAATACAATTTAAAAATCAGTTAAATTTTTTTTTTCCACTGGCCCTAATCCTCTTCCGTAGATTATGGATCCAGGCAGGTATATGGAGATACATTAGTAGAGATTCAAAATTTCCCCACTTTCTTTGATGGGCCCTTGGCTGGTTCCCTACAATTCCTTTTTAAACATCAATCTTTGTACTAAAATATTATTTCTGTCATGATTTGTGGACATTAAGATCTAAAGAGAAGCATCATCTCCTGGTCAGACCCTGTAATTCAGTAAAAGGGTGGAATCAGAGTAAAAAATATGCACGCCCAGGAGAAGGAGGGGGTCACTCCAGTGGCTGGAAGAAGGAGGGGTCTTTGCTGGGAGTTGCAGGGAATCTGCTGACTGGGAAGGAGCATTTTGAACGGCTGCTACTGTACCTCCTGCTGCCTGAATCCTCATTTAGCACCGTTTAACATCCTGCGGGACATGATATGGCTGGAAGCCAAAGATGGAGAATGTGACAAAGTTACCGATGTACTCTACAAAGTGTTTGTCACTAATTACTTCTACTCTGCCCTCTGACAGTTGTCTTTATATGCCATCATTCTGAGCAAGCTTTGTTTTGTTGCTGCCAGAGGGACTTTCTAATGTGTTGGGAGCCATATTGTTGAGTGGTGTTGCTCTGAGTAAAGAGGCGATTGATACACTATTGTATTTGACAGGCCAACTCTTCAGGGAGATCAGAAAAAAAGAGATGGAGAAGAAAAGAAAGAAAGTAGGAAGCCACAGATTCTGTGGACTGAGGGAAAATCCAGTAAAGTACAACAAATAAGAGAGCAACTGTGTAAACTCCATTCATCTCACACAAACTTTACCGCATTCCCAGATGTCTAAACCCTGCATGGTTTGCACGCACACGTCCGACAAAGACCAACCTTGCCAACCAGGTTTGCAGACTGGCTTGACGTCGATGAGCACCGGAACGCTGTGCAAGGCTCTTTTCTGACCGCAGTCCCACGCCGTCACCAGGATCTCGTAGTGCTGCTGTCGGTCAAAACTCAGCTTCTCCGTGTTCCGGATATTACCTGGGAGGACGCGAACATCAAAGGCAAGGTCAACAAAATAACTTATTTCAGCAGCATTAAGAAATCAGGTGGAGGATTTTAAACCAGTGCAAGATAGGAATTTCAAACAGAAGCAGCTGTGGTCATTACAGTCTATTACAAATAGTATTTCATTGTTTAATTCATTATTTATACAAATTTTTATATACACTCACCGGCCACTTTATTAGGTACACCTGTCCAACTGCTCGTTAACACTTAATTTCTAAGCAGCCAATCACATGGCGGCAACTCAGTGCATTTAGTCATGTAGACATGGTCAAGACAATCTCCTGCAGTTCAAAGCGAGCATCAGTATGGGGAAGAAAGGTGATTTGAGTGACTTTGAACGTGGCATGATTGTTGGTGCCAGAAGGGCTGATCTGAGTATTTCAGAAACTGCTGATCTACTGGGATTTTCACGCACAACCATCTCTAGGGTTTACAGAGAATGGTCCGAAAAATAAAAAACATCCAGTGAGCGGCAGTTCTGTGGGCGGAAATGCCTTGTTGATGCCAGAGGTCAGAGGAGAATGGCCAGACTGGTTGGAGCTGATAGAAGGGCAACAGTGACTCATATAACCACCCGTTACAACCAAGGTGGGCAGAAGAGCATCTCTGAACGCACAGTACGTGGAACTTTGAGGCAGATGGGCTACAGCAGCAGAAGACCACACCGGGTGCCACTCCTTTCAGCTAAGAACAGGAAACTGAGGCTACAATTTGCACAAGCTCATCGAAATTGGACAATAGAAGATTGGAAAAACGTTGCCTGGTCTGATGAGTCTCGATTTCTGCTGCGACATTCGGATGGTAGGGTCAGAATTTGGCGTCTACAACATGAAAGCATGGATCCATCCTGCCTTGTATCAACGGTTCAGGCTGGTGGTGGTGGTGTCATGGTGTGGGGAATATTTTCTTGGCACTCTTTGGGCTCCTTGGTACCAATTGAGCATCGTTGCAACGCCACAGCCTACCTGAGTATTGTTGCTGACCATGTCCATCCCTTTATGACCCAAATGTACCCAACTTCTGATGGCTACTTTCAGCAGGATAATGCGCCATGTCATAAAGCTGGAATCATCTCAGACTGGTTTCTTGAACATGACAATGAGTTCACTGTACTCAAATGGCCTCCACAGTCACCAGATCTCAATCCAATAGAGCATCTTTGGGATGTGGTGGAACGGGAGATTCGCATCATGGATGTGCAGCCGACAAATCTGCGGCAACTGTGTGATGCCATCATGTCAATATGGACCAAACTCCCTGAGGAATGCTTCCAGCACCTTGTTGAATCTATGCCACCAAGAATTGAGGCAGTTCTGAAGGCAAAAGGGGGTCCAACCCGTTACTAGCATGGGGTACCTAATAAAGTGGCCGGTGAGTGTATATTAAAAAGATATATGTATATTAATTATTTGACGTAAATAAATACATTTTACATCTACTAATTTCATGCTACATGTATTTCGACCTGAAGAGATTGAAACAGAAAAGTTGCAATTTGAAAAAAATGAATTTATTTATACGGGTAATCTAATAATAATCTTCGAAATAGTTCTATCTAAGGAAAACTAGCTGATTGCGAGGAATTGTTGACTCTCTGCAATTTCTCACACCAAGCATGCTTGTAGCGACAGTGGAGAGGAAAAACCGCAAGAAACCTCCAACAGAACCAGGCTCAGTGTGAGCGGCCATCTGCTGAGGCCCACTGGGGTTCAAGGAGACAGAAGCAGATGAAGACATAAACGAAATAAGTTATTTTGCGCTTGGTTCCCGGCACAATATATCGAAGCTCTGACTCAACATTTGCTTGATTAGTGACCTAGAAAACGATTAGAGTAGTGTTCCCCAGAGCCCAGAAACTGGTGCAGGAATAAGCCAAAGGGTGAGTTGTTAAGAGAGTAGTCTTAGAATGACGGTGGATATCAGGTGAAGGTGGGTGAAAGTTTGTTTGCGTGCGGGAGAGAGAAGCTACGGCAGGAGCTAAGTGAAGTAACCGGACTCCGCCAGATGGATTTGCTCTGCATATCCATCTGGAAACCTTCCGTAGAAGTAATTATGGGAATACTGGTTAGCTGATTGGCCTATGTTGGTGACAACGGGCCAAATAAACCAATCAGAGCATATGACGTACTAACAGAGCGACGACGAAGAGGAGCCAATTGATAGATCAAACTCTTGCCGAAACCAGTCGGGAGAAGAGCAAAAACATCTTTTCCTCTGAGAAAAGCCTCCAGAGCAGTGTTTTGCTCTTCTTTCAGTGAAGAAATACTCTGGAATTCCGATAAAACTTGCTCGATAGCCACGCTAACGCTGTAGTAGCAGTTTTATTGTCTTATATCAGATCAGAATCAGAATGTATCCTACAACATGGCCCTATACTTACTTAGCAACAAAACAGTACATCTTGAAGTTCAAGTATGAGTCTTAGCAATAATAAAGTCTCTAATGCTGTAGAATATAAATATCTGGCTGGCTTGCCAAATATGGAAGCAGTTGTACTGCATTATGTAGTCCTGTTTCTGACCTTATGCCCACTTAGCAACACAGAGAACGCAGCATGTAAACAGGGAGTCTACAAGCTGGGAGTCACGTACAAATCTTGGCAAAAACAGGGTTCTTACTGGCTGACTCGCACGCAATCAGGTCATAAGCTAAGAGATCTCCAGGAGGAGCATCCAGTTGTGCACGTGCATCCACACAGTGCGATGTGGAAACTATAAAAGGCCGCCCACAATGGATTTAAGGTAGGGGAAATTATAGATGTGAGGACATAGCGCTGAATGTATGAAGTGTTTAAGACAGCTGTATAGTTTCATCGGCTGAAGCCGCCATGTTCTTTAGACTGAACTGTGGCGCTTCTCGTTGCGTCACACCTCAACCCGCCTCAAAGCCAACGCTGATTGGACGTTCGTTTGGTGAACGGCTCCAAATTTTCTTCAACGGAGAGTCTCCAGACTGATCTGCGAGTGAAATCTTGAAAGTTCGCGAGATCAGGATGGTCTCACGAGGCTATAAGTGATCACGAGGCTATAAGTGAAGGGGATCTTGCACGATGACTGGCTCCGGAGAAGATGTGCCCTGAGCTGTTTGGCTGGAGCTGAATATGGCAGGTGGTTCAGGTGAAGCTTATAACAGTTTTCCAGATTGAATTAAAGTTGAAGTTTTATTTATTTTTCAAAAGAACATTCAGATTTTTGTATTTCATGATACATGTTTGCCCTCCACACACAGCCAAGATCACGTCCCAGTGATGGTGAAAGCCAACCTTCCACTTGGGTTCTTGCAACACCACTGGGGTCCCGTAGCCTGGGTGCCATTCCGAACTTAGTCCCGCCCACAAAGTTTGAGGTCGGGGAAGTTCGGTCTGGCTCTGCTCCATAGTAGCGCGAGTATTATCGCCCACTGTCAGGCGATCCAATCAAATTGTCAGGGCGGGCTTTATACGATGATGGACAGATGATCAACAGTAACGTAATCAACCACGTGACCAATGCGCGCTTGGGTGACAACAACAATGGCTGCCGCTGGAGAGTTTAGGTGAGTAGATTCTGCTATTAGGTCTGTTCTAGAAGATATCGACAGCAATTTAATTTTAAAAGAGGAACAGAGAAACGCGATCAAGGCTCATCTTCTTATTATAGGCGTGAAACTGCACGCTTTGATTTTTGTGGACAACAACTATGCCTCGCTTAACATACGTCACGCACTCCGTTGCTCTTATTGGTTGTAGGTCTATCCAATTGAGTGCAGAGGCATTTTTTTTCCTGGTTCGTTCGAAACACGCCCCACAATCACAGCTCTATGGAGCAGCATCAGACTCATATTCTGACTAGAATTGAGTAGGACTACGTCAGGCTAGGGGTCCCGACCCCTACTTTTGGAACCCCTGCTTTAGACCATGATGAAGTATAATAAGCAAAGACTACATTAATTGAACTTTATTGATCTCACATTGGAGAAATTTACCTCTGTATTTAACCCGTCCCCTTGGGGAGCAGTAGGCTGCCATCGTGGGGCCCCCGGGGAGCAATGTGGGGTCAAGGGTCTTGCTCAGAGACCTTTACTCATCTGATATAGGGAGAGTCTGTCGAGAGTCGAGCTTTATACCGGTCTATCTGTCCCCGCTTATTTACAAAGACAATGTGCATTTGTTTTTTTTTAAGGAGTAATGGTTATTTAATCTCACACCATCATTATATGTCATTGTCAAATTAGCTTTAATGAGTTAATGTAATCACTGTAACAAATGAGATCACGCTGGAGATGACAGGTAGCTTCTAGCGCTTAAAGGGGTCTGATTAACTCTAATTCTTTCCAGAATTAGGAACATGTTTCCATTAAATACCCGCGGCCTCCTCGTGTAAAGACATTGCTGCTTGTTGGCACCCGGCTCACCCCTCGGCTGTTGCTTTTCTGAAAGCAGTAATTACTCTTCCCCACCAGCATTAACATTAAACCTCTGATTTTATCACCGTCAAACAGAAGTGGGATTGTTGTTGTCGTGGAGATTTTTAGGCGTAGCAGTTTATCTACATGATTCAGGGTGACCACAATTTTCCTAATTCATTAATTTCCATGAGCTTAAGTCATAGCCTATTATGCAGATGGTGAATGTTAGGAATAATGTGGAGCTTTAAAGGAATAGTACACCCAAAACATGATTAGCCTTCATTTTCTACTCACCCCCATGCTGAACACCACTCTGGAGTACTTTTTTGATATCTCAAATGCATCTGGAGATCTGGGAGGCTTCTTGCTGTCTGCTGACAATCAAATAATGGAGGTCTATGGCGCCCGAGGCAGAAAGGTCCATAAAAGTCCACAAAAAACGTGTCAATATTCCTCCATACTGCTCGTCCAATGTATTCCAAGTGTCCTGAGTGGGTAGCGTCCATAATTTACTCGAAACAAAGTCATTTAGAATGTTTTTAGAGCATAAACAGTAGTGTATAGGATTTCCTAAAAGCGCGTTCACGAGTCTACGGAAACCGCGGCAGACCAAACCAGATGAAAGTGCGCATTCAGCTCGGCAAAGAACTCATGCTCTTCCTCAACCCTGAAGTCCTCAGACATTTTTCTTTCGTTGTTTCTTTCTTTGCACAGGTAAACAGCAAATTTCTTCTTCTACGCTTGCATTATCGGCAGAGCAGACGCTGAATGCGCACTTTCATCTGGTTTGGTCTGCCGCGGTTTCCGTAGACTCGTGAACGCGCTTTTAGGAAATCCTATACACTACTGTTTATGCTCTAAAAACATTCTAAATGACTTTGTTTCGAGTAAATTATGGACGCTACCCACTCAGGACACTTGGAATACATTGGACGAGCAGTATGGAGGAATATTGACACGTTTTTTGTGGACTTTTATGGACCTTTCTGCCTCGGGCGCCATAGACCTCCATTATTTGAATGTCAGCAGACAGCAAGAAGCCTCCCAGATCTCCAGATGCATTTGAGATATCAAAAAAGTACTCCAGAGTGTTGTTCAGCATGGGGGTGAGTAGAAAATGAAGGCTAATCATGTTTTGGGTGTACTATTCCTTTAAGAAGCTATTTTATTCCTAATAGTCTTCAAAGAGAAGTCTGTGTTGCAAAGCGCTCTCCAGTTGCTTTCAGGAACACTCGGTCCATCGTGCTACCAAAGGCTGAGCGCTGCGGAGGAGTTTATTTCCTCGTTACTCTTGGATCAAGGTGCAGGACATAACTGTGTAATGATGATGGTTTGTCGTTGTTTGATTAATCCTTACTTGTTTGGTTCAACATAATTGAAAAAAAAAAATAGATAACAGTCAGCAACAGTCTGCAGAATATTCAAAATTACAATAAAGAAGATTCTCAGCCTTCTTGATCCTGTGAATTGGAACAGTACTAGGGCTGAAGCTGATGACGTTTTTTCGAGCACATGAGAACGCACAAGTACACATATTAAGAAACGGCCGTAGTCTCTACAGGCGGGATTTTCTGAAAAGTAGCCAATCACAGTGAAAAAACATGACATGAGCCACAGAAAAAGGTCCACATGTGAGTAGGAAAGAGCCTACAGACGGATAAAAAGCAAGAACTCATTATTGGGACATACTGGGGGTCACATGGTATTAATCTGCATCCATAAAACAAGTACTTTCCCTGCCTGTATTTTAAATAAAACTGCTTGTATGAGTATTTATTACCCATGTACCCTTTTGGCAGAATTCTGATGTCATCCTGCTGATTGGATGCAGCATTGAACCTCTGTTAACATGTGTGAAGGTTGCTTTTTCCTCACCGTTTCTTACTGTGTCTATAAGCCTGCAGCAAAACAGGCCTTTTTCTTTTAGTTTAGACTGTGTTAAGAAAGTTAAATCACTTGAAATGTAATTTCTAGGTGTGGGGCAAATTTTTTTGCAGCTGAAACTGAACACCTTCATCAAAATACCCAGCTGTGTGATTAAAATTAGACCTGCCATGTTTGAATACGTAAATCAATCAACGTTTGACACGACAGCCTGGCAGCTTTGTTTAAAAGGATTGTTTTTTTTTTTCTAATCCTGACAGGTTTAAACTAATAAAGTAAAAGTATTATTATATGAGGAAAGGATTGTTTTTATAGTAGTGTTTTATATTCAGTATGTTAGAAATCTTTTTGGTGGTTTCTCTGTATTCTCTAGAGGCGTTTATTTGAATAAAAAACATGTTGAAAATGTTTTTTTTCTTTTGCTGATTTTTGCATATTTTCCCCCCAAAATTAAAATAAAATAATTTAAAACAGATTCAAATACCAGCCTTTGTCAGTGGTACTAGTTTTGTTCAGCCAGGTTAAATATGATCAAGCAGTTCTGGCCACATGTCTTTATATAAAGGATGGAAAGGATTTATATGGAGTTTGTAAATGCGTATTTTCTTAGTAGGAAGCTGGAAATATGAATCCTGTAGCAATGCTATAAACCTAAAAGATGGAGCCTAGGCAGAAGTTCAACTGAATAAACTGATTACTCCCAGCATCAGCATCCAGAGTTCATCTTGAAAGGTCTTCAATCCACAACTCGCAGTGTTCGCGATATGTGGGACTTGAATTCAGATTACCCTGATTCTACCGTCGTAGCTAAAGCTTCATCAGAGCGTCATTCCTCCTGGACTCTTACTGCGTTCCCCGTCTCATCTCAACCGGTCCGGCAGAGTAACGTCATGTTGAGCCTGGTTCTGCCAGAGGTTTCTTCCCAAAGTGGAGTTTTTCCTCTCCACTGTCGCTCCATGCTTGCTCATCATAGGCAAGGCAATTCAAGGCAAATGTATTTGTATAGCACAATTCAGTACAAAGACAATGCAAAGTGCTTTACATAATTAAACTCAAGGAAGATAAAACAGAATCAAAGCAAGTAGGAAAAAATAAAAAATAAAATAAAAAATGCAGAAACAAAAAAGAATTGAACTGTTTAACTAGAACAGTGGAAGGCAATCCTAAACAAATGGGTTTCTAGTCTTGATTTAAAGGAACTCAGGCTTTCCACACTTTTACAGTTTTCTGGAAGTTTGTTCCAGATAAGTGGAGCATAGGGACTAAATGCTGCTTCTCCATGTTTAGTTCTGGTTCTAGGTCTGCAGAGCAGGCTGGAGCCAGAAGACCTGAGTGGTCTGGAGGGTTGATACACTGATAGCAAGTCTGTGATGTATTTAGGTGCTAAGCCATTCAGAGATTTATAGACTAACAGAAGGATTTTAAAGTCTATTCTCTGAGATACAGGGAGCCAGTGGAAGGACTTTAGAACTGGGGTGATGTGCTCTACTTTCTTAGTCCTAGTGAGGACACGGGCAGCAGCGTTCTGGATCAGCTGCAGCTGTCTGATCCACTTTTTAGGCAGACCTGTGAAAACACCGTTGCAGTAATCAATTCGACTAAAAATAAACGCATGGATTAGTTTTTCCAGATCATGCTGAGACATTAGTCCTTTAATCCTGGAAATGTTCTTCAGGTGATAGAAAGCCGACCTTGTAATTGTCTTTAAATGCTTTTGGAGGTTCAAGTCTGAATCCAGCACTACACCTAGATTTAGGGCCTGATCAGTGGTTACTAGCTGAAGCGACTGAAGCTCTGTGCTAACTTTAGATCTCTCCTCTGTTGGTCCAAAGATTATTACTTCAGTTTTGTTTTTATTCAGTTGAAGAAAATGATGGCACATCCAGGCATTGATTTCTTCTAAGCATTTCCTCAGTGCTTGAATTGGTTCATAGACACCTGGTGACATGGTGATGTAAAGCTGTGTGTCGTCTGCATCATGGACAGGTTCTCTCAACCTGTGTTATCCAACTGGACTTCCATCTTCCAGGTCCCTGAGTGAAGCTCTAGGATCAGCTCACGCAGTCCACTGGATCTCCCCATAAAGCTCAGCAGACCGTCTCTCCAACCAGCAGTCTACAGACTGACCAACTCCATCTATCTCCACTCCACCAACAGTTTCAGGCCGGGGGGGGGCATCCCTATTCTTTACTACTGTTCATGCATATCTACCAAAATTCAGCACTAATGTTTCCTGCCGAGGTCTGAGCGCCAAAATCTGATGTCATTGTATCAAAAAAATTCTAATTGTCTTTTTCTTTTGTTAAAGAAAAATTATCATTTTTAGTTTTTAATACAGTTAATCTTATGGCATGTGTAAAAGGTATGTTGAGCACTCTCATTTTGAACATATTTCTTAATCTTGAACAAGTTTGTGAAGATAACCTTTCCTTGAACCAAATCACTGAATTTAAGTTTGTTCCTGAGAATTTATGGCAGGAAGAGGCCCCGCATTCCACAGCTATTCTGTGAGGTCTTATCTCATGTTTTCTTTAGCCAGAATAAATTAAATACAAGAGGTTAAAACTTTCTACACAGAAGTAACAAATCAGATTTGCTCTTGCAACTCTCCAAAGATGTCTTTGTACGTCTTTGCTTTCTTTCCTTCTCTCCATTTATGTCGGGTAATTGAATGTATGTCTCCGTTGTTCTGCAGTTTCTGGTGTAAGTTTATGCATTGTCTTATATTGGATTAGACTCTGTAATTCTGTGACGTCAACACGCATTGCTGGTTTTCCTTGTGGCTACACGCAGCTCGCCGAGAGGACCTGGGATCCAAAAGGAAGAGAGAAAGCCAACCTTTTTCCAAAGTTAACTATTTTAGAATATTTTCTTCCTTAACACTTTCCATATGAGTTTTTCAGATTGAATTGGCAGTAATTAACCAAGACTGTGTGGCTGAAACGCAGTATTTCTTTATTTAATTTCTGCTAACTAGAATGGCTTGATTTAGTGTAAGATATTGTTTTTTGAGTATCTTTCATTTAAACCGTTTGATTTATCTGGATTATTTGTGCTTTCTTTTTTTTTTAACCAATTTCTTTAAAGAATTCTCTTGATGCCAAAAAAGAGCCCAACAGATTTTGCTTTCTCAAGTGGAGCAGTGCGGCTATCGCCACAGTGTTCCGCTTGATTTATGCATAGAAATAGCTTTATTATGATTCATGCAGGGAGTTTTACAGATTATATGGACACTAATGTAACTAGAACAGGAAAGGAAAAACAGGAAAAAGGAGAAAAGATTAAAGAAAGAGGAGATGAAAAGGAGACAATGATAAAAATGTTATCATTTGTGCTTTCTTTAAGCACAACTTGAAATCTGGCTAAACCACAACTGAACTGTAATAAGGAAGCATTTGAGCAGATTTTGAGAATAAGACCCTTTTGGCTGACTAGTTATTAATGGTTGTGGCTAGCGCTGTAAACCACATAGGTGGTTGCTGTTAGATTGCTGTAAATAATCATGTGTTTATTGCTGGTTGATAGAATGTTAATGTTTTATAGTTGTGTGATTAAATAAACACTAAGCTAATAGCTTATTTCTCTTTTTGTATTACTTTTAGGATAAGCATGGCTAATCTGGCTAACAAGCCGTATCTGAATGAAGTGCATTTACATCTGCTAATCACAAGTTTTAATCACCTGAGATTCCTTAGTTTATCTAAGAAGTTCCTTCTTAGCCTGGTGAGACCATCCTGATCTCGCCAGCTTTCAAGGTTTCACTCGCAGATCAGCCTGTAGACTCTCCGTTAAAGAAAATTTGGAGCCGTTCACCAAACGAACGTCCAATCAGCGTTGGCTTTGAGGCGGGTTGAGGTGTGACGCAACGAGAAGCGCGACAGTTCGGTCTAAAGAACATGGCGGCTTCCGCCGATGAAACTAGCGTTAGCGTGGCTATCGAGCAAGTTTTATCGGAATTACAGAGTATTTCTTCACTGAAAGAAGAGCAAAACACTGCTCTGGAGGCTATGGATGCATGAACACCTCATTTTATTTCAGTGTTAAATTCTGTTAAAAGTCACAGATTTTAATTAAAAATGTCTCAGAACCTTTGCTGGTTGATGATTTTCTTGATTCAGACCCCGCTGATTTTTTAAATTGGTAACCCCTGCAATTTAGTGTAAGTTGCTTTGAAATGTGCACTTATTCTTTGCAGAGTGCACAAAAGCATCTTCCAACGCTTTATTTGAATTTCTACTCACCATTTCGATCTATAGCAAAGGGTGTGTTGGTGGTGGTGATCTGGTAGTTACAGATTTGACTGTACTGAGGGGAACAGTCCTGATCCGTGGCCTCGACTTGCAGGATGCTGTCATAAATCTTCCCCTCGGTCACAGCAGCTCTGTACTGTGGCTCTCGAAACACAGGAGCGAACTCGTTCACGTCGTTGACCTGGATGTGTACCACTGCCCTGTGCACAAAACACACATGGACAAAGTAGTTAGAATAACATAGTCTATCACTATAAAATAGTCTGTTCATCACAGAGACGGCTGTTGGATATACAGTAAAGTCAATTGGTATCAAAACAGTCCTACACTGCAAAAACGATCTAGAAATAAGCAAAAATTTCTTAAATTAAGTGTATGTGTAAATGAGATAGTTTGCCAATGGAATGAGTGTTTTTACTCTTAAAATAAGATAATTAGATAATATGCACTTGAAATAAGACAATGCAATTGTGTTTTATTATTTTAAAGCTACAGTGTGTAACTTTTAGCGACATCCAGCGGTCAGACTGCAGACTGCAGCAACATGAACATCTCTCCCCCACCGCTTCTCCCCCCCAACAGTACGGCGAGTGTTACGGGACAAAATGTCTTCCACGACGTCCGCATCACCTACCTTCTCAAGTGATGAGGTTTGTTTACATAGATAATTTTACAGATAGTATTTCATTAGTCTGTGTAGGGTATAGATTTCATGTAGACTTAATATAATAAATATACCCGTTATTTTTTCTACATCGTTGTGACATTTTGGCGATCTCGCAATCACTAGTTTGTTGGCTCTGCGCTGCCGTAGCGCAAAGATGTCTGCCTCCATGGCTGCGAGACCCGCTCCTATGTAATTATAAATAACGAATTCTAAGGCAACGCAAATATTAAGGTTAAGAGGCTGAGCTCGTAGATGATGATAAATAACATAGTTATGTATAATATATTACATTTCTGACTGTATATCCCTGTAATTATTACACACTGTAGCTTTAAGTGTAAATTGTCTTGTTCCATTGGCAAAATGTTTGTTTTACCTCCTCAATTCAAGAACAAATGCATTTATTTTAAGAAAAAATGACTTATATATATTTAGATTTTTTGCAGTGTATATGAAGAGGCAGGATTTCTTGTAAAGTAGCCAATCACAAGCAATTTACTTTCTCAGGTTGGTTCAACCCATGAAGTGACAAAAGGAAGAGAGCACAGAAAAGGAGAATGGACTCGTGCTTTTGATATATTTACGACTTTGTGGTATTGAATCTGCAAGCATTGAACATTCAAAATACACATGGAGAATTGTTAGGGTTGTTAAGTTTCCCCAACTTTCACCTATAAAGAAATAAACAAAGTGTAAGATTTTTCCTGACCGGGCTTTGCAAAGGGAAAATACACAGAGCTTTAGGATTACTCTGTGCATCTTCGTCTTGCTCCACGCTTGCAGGCTTTTTTATTGAACAGTCAACACATTACAACAGCAGACGTTAGTTTCGATTACGCAATCTCTTAGACATAGCATGAACTTTTAAGATAGGGAACATGTCTGGTTTCAGTATACGCTTTTTACAAAAGGTGTCGGGGGTTATGAACTTCCCTTCTGTGGTTCTCAAATGAAAAACAGGAACTTCTGTGCTTCATTGTCGCCAAAACATTTGACCGTCTTATGACCTGCATACACTATTTCCACTGATGACAGTATCATCGAAAAACAAATGATTTAAAAGCCATATAAAAGATATAAATGAATAAAATGATAAAAACAACAGAAATCATAATAACTCCAACATCAATATTTTGTTTCAACTCAATTCAGCTTATTTCTATAACCCCAATTTACAACACATGTTAACTTTACAGTTCAACCAGATCATCCAGACCAATTTATTCAAAGTTTTCTATCTAAGCAAAACCAGTTGATTGCATCGACTCTTTGACTGGAAGGAAATCCCTCACACTAAGCATGCATTTAGTGACAGTGGAGAGGAAAAACTGCCTTTTAACAGGAAGAAACATAGAGCAGAACCAGGCTCAGTGTGAGCGGCCATCTGCTGAGGCCGACTGAGGTTCAAGGAGACAGAAGCGTAGACAGATAAGGCGTCTGTAAGAGGCGGCCCCGTCCATGAAACTCACAGCCAGGCAGACGAGCTCCGAGCCAGCTCCCATGTCAGAGGATGAAGAGAGCACATCCAGTTAGTCATAGTCAGAGAAACAGGACTACACTGGAAAACAGGCCTATTTCCAACATCTATAAACAAAGGTGTTGATGGCAGCACAAGGTTAGAGTGGTTCACGTTATCCGAAGCCATCTTTGTAGTAATGCTGATATGGGCTTAAGCTTCTTGAAGACATAGAGACCACTTTTCCTTACTCCGTTCCATTCTACTTCTATTCACCGATTCAGTATTATTAGTGCTTCATCTGGCTTGGTGCTCTGTTAAAGTTTGACATAATTCTAGAGGATGACATTAGCTGGACTGCTACCATCACCAAACTCCATTAGAGTTAGGCCTGTTTTTTTAGTGCTTGATCCTGTTTTTCTCCTAGACATAGCTATAGGCTCCGTTTTTAACTTTGACTAACTGAACTAACATGAAACTGGGCTCAGAGCTTATTAACCGGTTGTTTCCTTGACAGAATCACTTGTGGAGCTAATTTACTATTACCTTTTCTAACATAGAAGTTATTTATGTATCACTGCTTCTACTCTTTGTGTGTGTGTTTTTTAAAAAACCCTGTGTTTAAACATAGCAATGAAATTAACTCAACAACATGCAATTATGCATCAGAAAAGCAAATCAAAATGACGCCTTTGAGAGGTTTGATATAATTATGCTCTTAATTTAGAAAAAAAGGCTTCTTTTTTTTCATTAACGCACTTTTAGCAGAAATTAAATAACTTAAGCACAAACTTCTTAGATCGCAGGATGCTGGTACAGAATACAGAAATGAATATCTGGGTGACAGTGATAAATCGGCAAGCTTTAGGAAAGGTGGGATGTTAATGGTGATGCTAACAGCAGCAGAAGATGGTGATAAGAGCCTCTGACAGATGATAGCAGCACCAGCGTTCACAGTAAATCCCTCAGCCAGCCTTGTTTTGTCATATTAATGCACTTCCCACATAAACATTGGCCCCCAGCTACGCCGCACTCCCCGAGAACTGAGCGAGCAAGCATATGCTCCGCTCCTCCGGGACTCACGGCGTTATGTATTCATGCACACAAATGAATAGAATATAACTAAATGAAATAATTGTTAGGCTGCCTGTGTGTCCGCGTGAGCGAGCGTTCTCTTTTGATGGCGCACATCTGGCTGGAACAGACGAGCCGCTCTCCAGGGCGACAGTGCGAGTGTGCGTGCGTGTCTTAATAGTTCGGGAAGCTTGCCAAGCTGGTCTTAAGGCCGCTGTTGCTCGCAGTGACAGGTTGCAGCGTGCTGGCAGGCGTCCAGAAACTGGTCAGAGTGATGCAGAAAGACAGCAGGGGGCTGAGTGACCCCACGGGTGACAGAATCATCACAACAACAACAAACTGAAGGGAAAGTAGAGCCAGGGGTACCATTATTCAAAAGAGCAGGAAAACTAAGTCACCTGGTAAATGACAAAGCAGAAAGCCTTTTCTCAACAAAAAACAGATGATGAGAAATTTCTTATTCTAAAAAGTTAAAAATGTTATAGAGTGGACCAAAGAAAAGCCTTGTTTTTGCTTAGAAACATGCAAATCTAACCTACAATTCAGCGATTGAGTTATCATCGCAACACCCAGATTACAGGGAACCAGAGCAGGGATCCTACAGCATAAGGCAAGTTAAATTCAAGACTTTTTAAGACTTTTTTATACGAAAGAGGATTAGGGCCACTGAAAAAAAAAAAGTTAACTGATTTCTCAATTTTATTTCAGTTTAACATGAAATAAAAGAATTCTGACTTTTTTCTCAGACTTCTGACTTTTTTTCTCAGAATTCTGAGATTAAAGTCAGAATTCTGACTTTTTTCCCAGAATTCTGACTTTTTTCTCAGAATTCTGCCTTTTTTTCTCAGAATTCTGACTTTAATCTCAGAATGCTGACTTTTTTCTTAGAATTCTGACTTTAATCTCAGAATTCTGACTTTTTGAATTCTGAGATTAAAGTCAGAATTCTGACTTTTTTCTCAGACTTCTGACTTTAATCTCAGAATTCTGACTTTTTTCTCAGAATTCTGACTAAATTCTTACAATAAAAAAGTTAGAATTCTTACTTTTTTCCCATACTATACTGAAATAAAAGAAAAAAAAATCTGTTAACTTTTTTTTTTTCAGTGGCCCTAATCCTCTTCCGTATTTTTAAGACTTTTTAATGCCACTTGAAATAAAAATTTAAGACCAAATTCACAAGAAACACAAGAAAAACCTGCTTGCAACAACTTAACCCAAAGGTTTATTTTAACATAAACACCTGCACTAATGTTTCAAATGTTGAAAAGCTTCCCATACAGGAAGAAAGCTAAAAACACACAAATGACAGATATATTTTAACAATTATTTAACTGAATTCACAAACTTTGTTTTAGCAGGGAACAAAACAAATCAGTTTTAAAGCCCCGACATAACCAGTGCTAAGTCTTTTTTGCAGCTATTTTTCTTTGTATGGTTTTCTTAGTATGTTTGATTTGGTGATAAGTGGAGGCGTTGCAGAGACAAGGGTGGAACTAAACTGAGAAATACCGGCTGTTTCTCCGTAACTCCATTTTGACGCTTTGTGTTTCGTGCTTCGCATGTGCGACTCCACTGCCTTAATTCCCATCGTTCTGAGCTTGAATGACTTCTTGCACTAAATCCACTGAGCCTCATGTATGTTCCCTGGTTTTAGCCATGGAGGAAACTCTTGGCTGGAGACAATTTTGGTTACATTTACACTTGCTCATATTTTCCAGACAAAAAGTTAATGGTGCATCTCCTAAATGTCCCGGCCGCAACAACGCTTTTATTGGTTCCGCTATCGGGACGGAACCAATAAAGAGCCGTTATTTTCTTTATTAAAAAAAAGGTCAATTTTAATGTTTTATTTAGATTACAAAAATAAATTAGGGATGCAGGATATAATCGGCCCCCTATCGGTATCGGCCTTAAAACTGAATATCGGACATCGGCCACCCCACCGATATTTAACCCGATATTTGATCAGCTTCTGAGTTTCTAAAGTCTAAAAAAAAAAAAAAAAATACTACTTCTTCTTCTTCCTTAAAAACTTCTAAAGACGAGGGAAAAAATATTGATACATTAAAATATCCCAATATCTTCATATGCTGATATATTGCCATTTAAAAACACCATATCAATCTCTTTTACTAATGAAATATTGCTATATGTCATCGTTATGCTACGAAATCCCCCGAAAATTCACGAAATTTTGCCATATTTTTATATGTTGATATATTGACGCGGTATCGATCTATTTTACTAACAAAATCTCACAAGAATTTGCAAAATATCACGAGAGTTTGTAACAGAACAATGAAATTTCACGAGATTTTGAAAGTAAAATCGATCGATACCGCGTTTTTAAAAATCTATTTGATATCAGCATATGAAAATATATTTGAGTATATTATTTTTCAAAGTGTCAGAAATGGATAACAAAACTGCTATTTTCAATGACTACTAATTTTTGTCCAGCTTTAACATCAGTATCGATATCGGTTATCGGCTACATGAGTTTTAAAATATCGGCCAAAATCTCAATATCGTGCATCCCTAAAATAAATCATAATAAAAATAATCCTATTTTATGATGTTTTAAAAATTAAGACCTACGAAAGACTGATTTAATACATTTTAATACCAATTAAGGCCTTAGTTTTATTTTGAAGATTTCAATGCCTTTTTAGGACTTTTTAAGGACCAGCGGGAACCCTGCAGAGAACCTCGCCTCTTCAGCCAAGCTAACGATTCCCTTTAATGACCCCCCTTTCAGAGACATAGACAGGCACAAGGTATTACAGTGGGTACTGGTTGGAAATGGACGGTTTCCTGCGTAAAATCCTGCGTGAATCACGATGTATTTCCTGAGGCCAGTTTTTTTTATTTCAAAAAGAACTGCAATGTACCCGGACAACCACCAGGTGGCGCTTGGGAGCTCTGCCGTTCTAAAGGTGACGTTTGTGGGCCTGCAGTCAACTGAAAAGCAGGTTTATTGGGGATCTTGGTGTGATATTGTGCTATTTTATGATGTTTTTGATTAAAATAAAGTTAATGAATTAATGTAACATAGTGACTGCATTATCTGCATCTCTATTATTTAAAGAAAAATAAAATTAATTAAGTTGGAGCCGGGGATACGGACTGAGGCGCAAAGGCGACAGAGACAGTGCTGCGGCTGGTGATTTTGAAATTAAAATCATATCCAAAGTTGATTCCTCATTAAGATAAGCCAAAATAGTTCAAAAAGGTATGTAAGAAAATATATTTTCTTTAGTTTTGTGCAATATAAGTGCCGTTGACAGCTTTGAGGATCAAAAGTTAAGCTAATCTTACATGCTAACAAAGAAACAACCCAATTCCAAAGGGGTGAAACCGTTCTTCAGGTTCAATTTGCATGTTTTCTTAGCAAAAACAAGGCTTTGTTGATCCACTCTATAAAGCCTTATTTCTGACATTTTTAATCAAAAAGGCTTCCTGGATGGGAAGAGAAACGACTTCAAACTTGGAAACAAAGTCCAGTGGATTGTTTTTTTTTTGCGTTTCTGTAATGACTATGAATTGGATGACAGAAAATCTTCACCAGAATTTACCTCATAATCTGAATATATCACGTACTGTGCTTTGCTTTAAAGATTCAGCATGATCTGCCTTTAAAAAGCTCCCTCAAGACATTTATTTAGCAAGAAATGCAAAGTAGCTCCCCAAAGAGTTTGACTAGTTGAAAGGTAATGACAATAAAGCTTATTTATACGGCCTCAGATGCATTATCAGTCAAGAACTGGAACATTAAACCCCCGTTTGACATCAAGCTATGTGCTCCATCAATTTAAAGACACTTATCATGCTAAATGATGTCGCAGACGGGGAAGGAAATGCTTATTCTGGTTTTTATCCTTTGTAAATACAGTACCTGGCTAGGTTTCAGATGTGGTTTATGATTAGCTGCTGCAGGATAAACTGGAGGAGACCCTGTCAGAAACTTCAATGTTCAATATACGTTGACATGCTTCAAATTCAGTGAATAAGAACTGTGTTACCCTCCTTATGACCTACAGTATAGGCATCTGTAAGCAAGGGAAAGTTTAAGAAATTTGGTGCCCTAGGCAAAAACAGGCAGGGGGCCCTTTGAATTGAGAAAACAACACATAGAACCATTAGAGAAATGTTTATAGAATAGACAAACATTATTTGTTAGGTATATACTGTATATATATTGTTTATTCTTAATGCACTTTTTTCCTCCTTGTTTGCACCGTCTTTAATTACTATGCCAATATGTGATCAGTGAATTTCTCCGCTGTGAGATCAATAAAGCTCCTCTAATCTAATCTAATCTAATCTACGTTTTGTCCCTCTCTTCTTGTCCCTTATCTTGCTGTTTTCCACTCTGTTTTATTTTGCTTCTTTTTCTTTTCATATTGGCAACCTGCTCAGCTGACTTTTCATGCTGTCTCTAAAGGAATGAAAGATTTTTTTCGAATCACTAAGCCCTAAGTGGTGGTGGTGGGGATTTTCTCTGTTCCCATGCATAGAGATGTCCGAGGCATGCACTCACCTAACATAGACCCACGTAATCCTACTATAACATGATATTTACAGTTGATTTATTAAATATTATTAAAATTTATTGAAAAATGCTTTTCAGTACAAGTCAACAGCAATAACTCCAATACCAAACGATAATTTCATTCAAAATGTATTTATTGAAAATGCTTAACAATTCCTGTAATTAATGAAAAGCACAATGAAAGAAATAATGTCTCATCTAAACATCCCTCACTTAACAATAAAAGTTAACAATAACTCTCAACTCCCAATAACAGATGATACTCAGCCTCAGTAATGAACGAAATAATGTCTGTTCTGTAGGCTATTGGAAAAAATAAATTAACAAATGAGCTAATTAACAAAAAATACCTCTTGTGTAGCAAAAATTATTCAAAATGTACCAAAAACGAACAACCATATCAATAGACTATCTTTACTTTCGGAGTCCAGGTGGGTTTTCAGATTCCTTTCACCTCCATTGGACACCGAGACATATGAGCCTGCTTTGCACACTGTGCACAAGGCCTCCCATTTGTCTCGACCCGGTCTGAAAGCGGGGAAACTCTTTTGTAAATCGTCGGTAAACATACATTTGCACTTTTGCATGTTGTCTATAATCTATATTCTGATTAAGAACAGGGCTGCCCGCACTGACGCAGCTCAGGGATTACGTCACACGCAGCGTCGTGCGCAGTGCCCTAGTGCCTGTAAATCTAATGGTCTAATTAAGGTAATTTAAAAAATCAGGACATTTCCTCACTTTCTAAAAAAACCCAGGACGCCCGGGACAGGACGTGAAATACGGATATGTCCCGGGAAATACGGACGTTTGGTCACCCTAATGTATTGTGAATTGGTGCGCTATAAATGAACTTTCGGAATTTTACCAAATTTAACAATCCTTTGCCTGCAATTGATGCTAATGTACTTCTAAACAGTTTTAATTGTTACTTCTACTTGTATCCAGGTAATCTGTGTCTGAAAGCAGTAATCTGTCAGATCTGCCAGAAGTCTTTTGCAGCACCCAATCCCTTAATTCACAGAAATCAGACAGGAAATGGGCAGACCGAAGAAGGCGGGGCGGACCTGTAACCATGTCAGGAATCGTAGCCCAGATGGTTGCATCTGAGTGAACTGCCTCTGTAAACGGGGCATCTGCTCCAACCTTTTATAAGCTGTGGTTGTCTACTCTAAATAAAATGTTCTAGTCTTATTTAACATGGTCATTTCTAAGCTCTCCCACCTGAGACATGTCCTATCCAGGCAGCAATGGTGGTCGGGATGACTACAATAAGCAGCTTTAATTAAATCTGCATTTTTCCCCCTCCTGTATCAGACAAAGCAATATTGCTTCTTCATTTATGTTGATTTACATCCAGGAAAAAAAAAACAAAAACAATAATTAACTAGAAAACTGCAAGAGGGTCTATTGAGAGACTTGATTATAATATTGTGCAAAATTATTCAAACTGTTTTCATCCAAGGGCAACAAATATCCACATAAAACTGAGAAATAACAACCAATCATGTTCTTTTGAGTTTTAATAACCTTGGTTCCCGGATTGCCCTGAAAATACATATTTTGTCTAAGCATTTTGATTAAACCTAAGAAATTAAGCAGATTTGCAATGAAAATTAAATGGAAAATGTTTGAGTTTCCCTTCGCCGTAAATATCTATATTATATATAGACATTAATGTTAAGTACTTGGACACTTTAAGAACTGAAGATACTTTTCAGATGTGCGGTGAAATATTCTTAATGATTCATTATGCTTGATGCACGGACATTCTGAGCCGCCCGTCACTAGGGTTGTCAAAAGTATCGATACTCAAAAAAGTATAGAGACTGAAACGTTGTATCCGGATACAATACTCATTTTCAAAAGTATCAATACAGTGCTACCACCTAAAGTGCAGAATATGTGCAATGCACTTTCAGAACACTGTGTGATTGAATAATTCTGTGCACTTTTCTACGGTGGCCCTGAAGTGCAAACTGCAACTACAAATCTAAAAGCGCAACCACATTAAGGAAATTGCAACTACATAAGGCAAAGCGCAACTACATTAAGGAAAACACAATTACATTAACCTACCGGAAAAGGTAGGTACCAGTGGGAAACATGAGACATCGCTGATTGGACGACGGTGCCGTTTGACCCTTGAACCAGAAGTTGCGTCGTCTGAACAGTCCAGCTTCTTTTAAGTGTGTCTTCAGTGTACGCAAACTAACTGAAATTTCGTGATTAGTCTTGAGCATATCCAGTATCACCTCGTACGTATGTCCTGATTCAAAATATTCCTGGATAACGGCAGCTATGTTTGGGGCGCCGACAATATCCATGTTTTCAAAAGCCGCAGCAGGCAGGATGACTTCTGGTTCAAGGGTCAAACGGCCCCATCGTCCAATCAGCGATGTCTCATGTTTCCCACTGGTACCTACCTTTTCCAGTAGGTTAATGTAATTGTGTTTTCCTTAATGTAGTTGCGCTTTTAGATTTGTAGTTGCAGTTTGCACTTCAGGGCCACCGTACTTTTCAGTTTCAGACAGGTGCAGCTGCTGAGAATTATTTTTGTTTGGCTAGCGTCATTGTTATGTGTGCAAAGCATAGCAGAGGAAGGAACATTTAATTTTATACGTTTTTTATCAAGCTTGCTTAATATTGTGCACAGCATACAACCTCAAAATATTGTTCTTATTGTTTATTGTATTTATTTATTGTATTTTATTTATTAATGAAAATATTTCTGTTGAAGTCTTTGTTTTAATCCTTGTGGTATCGAAAATGGTATCGAGTATCGAATATTTTCCTTAGTATCGTTATCGAGTTGAAAAGTTTAGTATCGTGACAACCCTACCCGTCACGGTGTCTGTAGCATTTATATAGATTTCCTAATGTTCTGTCCAGGGGGTGTGTTCAGCACACACTGCACACTGACAGCACCACACTACTAGCCTCGTGAGACCATCCTGATCTTGCAAGCTTTCAAGGTTTCACTCGCTAATCAGTCTGGAGACTCTCCGTTGAAGAAAATTTGGAGCCGTTCACCAAACGAACGTCCAATCAGCGTTGGCTTTGAGGCGGGTTGAGGTGTGACGCAACGAGAAGTGCCACAGTTCAGTCTAAAGAACATGGCGGCTTCAGCCGATGAAACTAGCGTTAGCGTGGCTATCGAGCAAGTTTTATCGGAATTACAGAGTATTTCTTCACTGAAAGAAGAGCAAAACACTGCTCTGGAGGCTTTTCTCAGAGGAAAAGATGTTTTTGCTCTTCTCCCGACTGGTTTCACCAAGAGTTTGATCTATCAATTGGCTCCTCTTCGTCGTTGCTCTGTTAGTACGTCATATGCTTCGTTGATCTGATTGGTTTATTTGGCCCGTCTATCACCAACATAGGCCAATCAGCTAACCAGTATTTTCGCCCCTTCCCAAAATTACTTCTACGGAAGGTTATGGATATACGGAGCAAATCCATCTGGCGGAGACAGGTTACCACACTACACGAGGAAGTAGAAAAAACATCCATTTCAGAGCGACAGTCATTTCTTTCCTTGAGTTTCTCTACAATGTGCTGATAAACGGTGATATTTGTGGGCTAAATCACAGGGTTTACCTAGATGTTTACATTTTTAAACTCTCACCAGTGGGAGCTGCTGCTCGTTCACCATGTTTTCAGCGAGCATCTGCTTGCGTAGTTAAGCCAGGCATACACTGTACGATTTTTTGCCCTTTTTGGGGCGATTTTCCATTAGAACAAGAATTTTTTAATTGGCCAGAGTTTCAGCCTTATCAAGCGTTGTATAGTGTACAGGGTGTAACGAGGGGCGATAAGCCTCTCATGACCATCTCCCCATCAGTAATCGTAAGGTCAGAAGAAAATCAAACGTCGGCCGTCGTAAGGCGGCTGTGGGCAAATCACTCAGTGGGTAAAAAATGATTTTTCTTCTTCTTCAAATCAGATGAAAACACAAAAGCATGGCAGTACGAGTGAAATTGAGTGCTTTCTGTAAAATTGACAGACCGTAGTAGCCACGTTTGCTCAGCCATGTCTTTGTCCAAATACGTTGTCGCCTTTTCTTGGACTGATCCAATATGGTGGAGACACACTTAATATTATAAGCGTTCTGATGGTATTTTAGCGAAAGGATTGTTATCAAAAACAGGGACTTGCTCAGAGACCCAGAGAGGCAGTCTGTGGGAGTGGGGGATCAAACTCACAACCTCAGGATTCAAAGCCCTATGCCCTAACCACTAGGCCACAACTCCCCCAAGGGACATTCCATTCCATGAGGCATTGCTGAAAGGGGGAGTCCTTTGGGACTCTGTGGATCTTGTCATTTTTGTAGCTCACTTTTAACGAATTGTGTAAATAATTAAACACTTTCCTTTTCACTAGTTCATTTGATGCATTGATCTGTCTCCGAGTCATTTGGAATATTCAAAAATCTCCAGCATTGCAGATTAAATGTTGCTTGAAATAGACCTAAAACATTTTAAAAGATTTAAATACCTTATGAGGGATGTTTAATGAAAGACCTCTGAAACAGTGGAGACCTATTAAAGTGCGGGGCCAGCCGCGTGTTGAGGCAACGTAATGCATGTTAATTCATGACAGGTATGGTTCCTGCTTATTACATATTCATCTGTGCTCATTATTTATCAACACACAATGATTTGAGGACGTTTTCTCTCAATACTTCAAACACACACCTACACAGACAGCGGAAAGACATAGGACTCAATTAATCATTGTCAAGAATTAGCCTGGGGGGGTTAAACCATCGCTCCTGTTGCAGACCAGGAATGGAAATAAACAACCCCAACTACATGGGGTGAAAATCCCACTGGTGTGAAGCAAAATTCCACTTCCTCGTCAACTACAGCCTGGGGGCACTACCACTGGTGTCACTGGGGACCAGTGTGTCCTCTACACAAGGTTACTGCAATTTATGATAGCCAGCTCAGCTTTTAGATCAGCCATGCAATCAGATGGATGTGGGTTCAATTCCATCTATTATTCAAAAAATGTACCAACCAGCAACTTTGAAGCTGGAGTAACTAGATATCTGCAGACAGTCATGAGGTGGAGAGGTTTTTATCCCACACTGTTTACATTTGATCATTGCTGCACTTTAAGAAATGTAAATTCATTTCAGTTTATTTCTATAGCTCCTATTCACTACACATGTCATCTCAAGGTACTTTACAGTTCACAAGATCATAAAATCAAATTGATTCAAAGTTTTCTATTTAAGGAAAACCAGCTGATTGCATCGTCTCATCAACTCGAAGGCAATCCCTCTCACTAAGCATGCTTGTAGCGAAAGTGGAGAGGAAAAACTTTTGAACAGGAAGAAACCTCCAGCAGAATCAGGCTCAGTGTGAGCGGCCATCTGCTGAGGCCCACTGGGGTTCAAGGAGACAGAAGCAGACATAGAAAAAGCAACTGTAAAAGGCGGCCCCGTGTAGGAAACACGCAGCCAGGCAGACGAGCTCCGAGCCAGCTCCCATGTCAGAGGATGAAGAGAGCACATCCAGTTAGTCATAGTCAGAGAAACAGGACTACACTGACAAACAGGCCCATTTCCAACATAAACAAAGGTGTTGATGGCAGCACAAGGTTAGAGTGGTTCAGGTTATCCGAAGACATCTTTGTAGAAATGCTGATATAGGCTTAAGCTTCTTGAAGACATAGACACCACTTTTCCTTACTCCGTTCCATCCTACTTCTATTCACCGATTCAGTATTATTAGTGCTTCATCTGGCTTGGTGCTCGGTTAAAGTTTGACATAATTCTAGAGGATGACGTTAGCTGGACTGCTACCATCACCAAATTCCATTAGAGTTAGGCCTGTTTTTTAGTGCTTGATCCAGTTTTTCTCCTAGACATAGCTATAGGCTCAGTTTTTAATTTTGACTAAATGAACTAACATGAAACTGGGCTCAGAGCTTGAGTTATTAACTGGTTGTTTCCTTGACAGAATCACTTGTGGAGCTAATTTACTATTACCTTTTCTAACATAGAAGTTATTTATGTATCACTGCTTCTATGTTAGTATGTCTGTTTTGTATGTCTGCTTCAGTCTCTTTAAATGCCCAGTCGGCCTCAACAGAAGGTCAACCACATTGAAGCCTCTTGGCTAAAACCCTCCTGGTATTTTCCTAGTTTCGCAGAGGGATTGTTGCACTAGAGCTCTTGTGCTCTGAGGTCTCAAGTATCTGGTTCGATCCCCACAGCCTGCACTTTGAGTCCCTGAAAAAGACCCTTTAACCCACCGTGCTCCCCGGGTGCCGCAAATGGCAGTCCCCAAGGGGTTGGGTTAAATGAAAAGAGTGAATTTTGTTGACAATGTAATGAGAATAAAGTTCAATTCTTCTTCTACTATTCCTCTTTTTAAAACTAAAACACATTGATGCACATCCAAATATATAATTTCCTCCAAATTTCTACATATTTATCAAATGATGATTTGATGTGAGCTATGGAAAAGGAAGTCAGATTCAATGGTAGTGCATTAAACTTTGCACAACCATCCGACTCCTAGTATTAGGAAAAAGAAGATGAGAAACGAAGTCAGACCGCAGATCTGAACAAGAGAGATTATGTCTGCACAACGTGCCTGGCCCCATGGAATGGCCAAGAGGCGCATGACTATATTTAAGTCACAAAATAGCAACAGAAATCCTGGACCTTCTTCTTCGTTCTTTGTATTCCTATCAGCATCATACTTTTGAAACAGTGCCAAGAACGGTCTGAGCACGGTAACCAAGATAACTATTCACTGTAAAAGGAATACAACTGAACCGGACCGTGCCAGACACAACCGAACCATGTTAGATCTTGTGGTCGGAAAATTTAGTTTATCTTATTTCATATATTAATTTGTCCTATTTATTCACTATAAAAGTTTTCACTCAGCCTATTTCCTTGATGTAGTTGCGCTTTGCTTTATGTAGTTTTGTTTTCCTTAATGTAGTTGCGCTTTTAGATTTGTAGTTGCAGTTTGCACTTCAGGGCCACCGTAGTAATGATTCGTGTGTGAAAGCAAACTGAGCCAACAAGTGTGATGTTCTTTCACCTTTACTGATCCCTGGGCCCGACAAGCAGTGTGAATGCACACTATTACTTCCTGTTTGTTGGTGGGTAACTGAAGCAGACAGAGACAGATGTCCCTTTTCTTGGCAAAGTATCTCAGTTTGAACAAGATAGCTGTTCTCCCAAGTACATTCTGTTATATGGAGATAAACAACTTATTCCTAAACAATTTCCCTCCCTTTTTATCTCTTGTCTGCAGTAACAGTCACATCAACTTATAGGTTTTGACAGAATGAGGTTTCACTCATATTAGCAGGAAGTCTGACAAGCGTGAAGCTTAGTTTCTTGGTAGAATAAAGAACCGGCACCTTAACAAGATACCTGTCTGCGTGGAGTCCCCTGGTCTTCTCACATCAGAAATTTATCATGACAGCTTATGCTAATGAGGAATAGCTTTTCGACCCACTTCTTTCCACATTTCTTTCATTTTTCAAAAATATCCTTTGCTTTGGGTAGCTTTATAGGATGGTGTTTATGTGTCACATTTGTATGCAGGGTCGTTTTAAGTTCCAAAATCATCCTATCTCTCTCCAGTGATGCTATTTGCCTTATTTATATGTAAATGCAGACTTATTGGCTCGGACTTGACTCAGCAGTGTGTTTGCATGTGTGGGTAAACACGACCGTCCTTCAGCGGGATTTACCGAACGATAATTAGCCTCTCCGAACTGCACTGGGATTGGGACATACAGGTCTCTCAGATTTGCTAATGATTCCTTTAATAACTCCCATGATGCAAAGCATGAAGTGTCTGTAAATGTGTTCCTGTTTTGAAAATGTTGGAATTAAATCTTAGAGCTAGCCCACTGTCACACATGGAATATATAAAATCATTTGGCTCTCCAGAACCCAACCTAATCACGGTCCGTTTTATATACATTAGTCATAATACAAACAGTATGTGGGTCCTGGGAGGAACTTTTATATTTTACTGGCTTTGCAGGAAGGGGAACTTCGATGTTTCTTACATCTAATTATTCAACACAATAAAGCAGCACAAATATTGATATTAAGGGAAGGTTGATTTAAACTACATTATAACTGTAATTTGACAGGGATTTATTAGAACATAGACAGAAGTTATCTGATGAGTCAGCCATTGTAGGCTGTGTTTCTGAGGGGAATGATTGGTCATCATGAACTTTGTAGACTGGTGTGAGAAGAACCACCTGTCTCTTAACACCAGTAAGACCAAAGAGATGGTGATCGACTTCAGGAGGAGACCCCCACCTCATTCCCCCATGAACATCCAGGGGCGGGACATAGAAACTTTAAAGAGTTTTAAAAACCTGGGTGTTCACGTCAACAACAAACTGGACTGGACTCATAAATAAGAATGACCAGAGCCGCCTCCACCTCCTGAGCAGGATGAGGTCCTTTGGAGCGATCAGGCCCCTGCGTAAAACCTGCTGTGACTCTGTGGTGGCATCAGCCCTCCTCTACGCTGTTGTCTGCTGGGCCCCTGGCAGCGAACAAACTCAACCCCTTTACCCATTACAGGCGAGATACGGTCACCAGGCGAACAGAAGACCTCGCCTATCCAGCCAGGCCAACAATTCCCTCTAATGACCCCCCCCCTTTCAGAGACATAGACAGGTTTCAGGTATTACAGGATAACAAAGAAACAAAATGACCCCCATTCCACAGGAGCGGACCCGCTTGTCAGGTTTAATTTGCATGTTTTCTAAGCCAAAGCAAGGTTTTGTTGGGCTACTCTATAAAGCCTGGAACTCAACACTATTTCTGACATTTTGAATTGAAAACGCTTCCTGGATGGGAAGAGAAACGTCCTCATACTTGGAAACAACACTGCAAAAAAATCTAAATCTATATAAGTCATTTTTTTCTTAAAATAAGTGCATTTGTTCTTGGATTAAGGAGGTAAAAGAAACATTTTGCCAATGGAACAAGACAATTTACACTTAAAATAAGAAAACACAATTGCATTGTCTTATTTCAAGTGCATATTATCTAATTATCTTATATTAAGAGTAAAAATACTCATTCCACTGGCAAACTATTTAATTTACCTACTCAAATTAAGGGTGAATACACTTAATTTAATACATTTTTTCTTATTTCTAGATCGTTTTTGCAGTGAAAGTCCAGTGGATTGATTTTTTATTACTTTTTTGGAATGACTATGACCTGGATGACTGAGACGCTTAACAGCATAAAGTCTCAGAAAAGGCTTTTAGTGTAAATAATCATCAGTGTTTATTCAGGAAGTTTGTTTATAATTTTGAAAATGAAGAATTAAAAAATATAAACAAACCACTAATTTAGATTTTTGTTTTTGTTTTCTGACCTCAAATTAAAATAATTTAACTAAAAAACCAAAATCTCGTGTATTATATACTTTTTTGCACTAAATGAACCTGGATAAAAGGGAAAATTAATTAATAATTAATTAATTAAAAAATGTCTCTCAAAACAAAATTTTGTGTTCACATGTGTTTGATTAATGTTTATCTGTTAAAGTGTGAAATACATGCAAATAAACTAAAATATAGAAGAAGGCATTTTTTTTTTTAACCTCATTTAACCAGCAAGAAAGCACACTTAGAAGAAAATGACATTTTTATAGTTATCTGCTTTTTTAATGCAGAGAAAAGTGACATTTATTACCCTTTTAAACGTAGGAAACAATCCACCTCATTTGACAGAGGTCAGTCCAACAATGTGGAGAATTAATTTGTGTTTCATTTAAAAGCTGACCTTAGCTGAAGCCTCTGGGAGTGTAAAGTTATTTCAGTTTTCCATTTTGCTGACAGGTGAATAAAAACCCTCCGCCAGCAGGTGTATAAAACATATCAGAGGAAAAATGTAAAGCGGGTCGACTCCGAGAGGCAAATCTGTGTTTATAAAGCTGTCTGTTGTCTTGGTTGGAGATACGGTCACCAAGACAGGAGCGATTTATGTGCTTTAGAATGATCCATAGATCCAAAGTTTGACATGGCATTTTAAAAAGAAAACATAAATCTAATGTGTTTGCAGAAAAAGAGAAAACTGACAGGCCGATTTGTGCAGTCATAGCAGAGAAAGCATCCATTTACCAACATAAAGACAGCTCGACAACACATACAAACGCTGACGCTGGTAGCAGACTCAGCGCCTGATAGAAAGAAAGGAGAGAATCAGAAGCAGGAAGAGTCGGACAAAAAGGGAGAATCTTCAACCGTGTCACTCCTGATCCGCTCCCCGGTCCTCTATAGCTGCTAATTTCCTTGACTGCCTTATTTGGGGCCTGTTGACGTGTCATGTGTAATTTGAGCACAGCCTAAGGCAGAGATTCTTCTTTCTCCCTGCTAGCTTCTTTATAAGTCTGAGCAAGCAGGCTGACAGTGCAGGGAAAAGGCCAGACTCATCCTTTGAGATTTACAAACCAAAGGACAAGCCATTTAAAGAGCTCCTAAATCCACACACCCTCCAGCATCTACTTGTCTTTATCAACAGAACCAGGATCGTCTATAATGGACCCGAGTGTTTGATGCATGGATGTAAACATTGTTAATAAAACTTTTAGAGGGGTGGAACGATGCAGAAATCCCCTTTGAATCTGATCAGGTAAAAGAAAACTTCTTCTGAAATTCGATCTAAATTTATTTGTAATAATTTTAATAGGCAAAAAAAATCCAAATAGAGCTAATTTGGACCCCCTTTCATAACTCTTGTTTTTCTCACAAGGGTAGGGCGACGCAAAGGAATTTTCTTAAAGTGCAGCAGTGATCAAATGTAAAATTGCAGGAGAAAAAAATCCTAATCCTGTATTGCATCATTTTCCTCTCTCTTTTCTTCCTAAAGGCTTTTTATTTGACATTTATCCTCTTCATCCCTCTCCTCTTCATGTCCCACTCATCATCCTCTAACCGCATTATGACACTTTTTTATCCCACTTATCATTCCTGTGTCCTTTTGGACCGACTGAAAATGTATTTATATTAACCTTGCATCCATCTGCTAATTGCATTGGAAAAAATTGAAATCCAGATAAATCTTTTCTTTCTTAAAATAAGTGCATTTGTTCTTGGATTGAGGAGAAAAAAGAGACATTTTGCCAATGGAACAAGAAAATTTACGCTTGAAATAAAACACAATTGCATTGACTTATTTCAAGTGCATATTATCTAATTATCTTATTTTAAGAGTAAAAATACTCATTCCATTGGCAGATCTTCTTATTTACTCACTTAAATTAAGGGTAAATACATTTAATTTAAGACATTTTTACTTATTTCTAGATCGTTTTTGCAGTGTGACTTCTCTAGATTTTAATTTTTCCAGTGTACAATATTCCCAAATAAATTAACAAAGTCAACTGTTGCAACTGATGCCATTCCTCACAACACATCACAAATCCGTTAATTTGTATAAATCCACTTTTTTCTCCCCCTAATTATCTTATTATTCTGAGATTTTGGACAGTTTATAAAACTTTTAAGAACTAAACTGTACATTTAGCCTCTCCTAGCCAAAGGCTTCCAAACGCTGTTTTACCCAGAACTGAATCATGACTTAGATTTAGACAACTTTTATTGTCATTTTCTATACACAGAGTATGTACACAAAGTGTATATAAAACTAAATTTTGTTTTTTTACCGGTTTCATGACATTTCCATTCCATAAAGTGCAGCAGTGAACGAATGTAAACAGTGTGGGAGAAAATTTTTTTTTGCAGAAAAACATATTGATATTGAAGTTCAGATCTTTCAAAATATATGGTGCAATTATGCAGTGTTTCGGTTCGCTGTTATCGGTGTGATGCAGAGTCTGTGACATGATTTAGTTTTCGAAGTAGACCTTAGCTGTGGTTTGTTCACTAATGATTCACAGTCTTTAAAGGTATACTATGCAACCGGTGTTGATTTTCCAGTGAGGCTCCCCCCAGAGGGCGAAAGTAAAAGTGCACTGTCGTAAATATGCTCAGCTGTTCTCCTGGTTTCTCCGTCAAGCCAGGCGCGGTTGTAGAGGTTTAGCCTATATACACGGATTTAACACCTTCTTAATATGCTGGTGAAGATTTTCTGTCAACCAGGTCACAGTCATTCCAAAAAATAAAAAATAAAAACAATCCACCTGACTTTGTTTCCAAGTTTGAAGACGTTTCTCTTCCATCCAGGAAGCTTTTTCAATTCAAAATGTCAGAAATAGCGTTGAGTTCCAGGCTTTATAGAGTAGCCCAACAAAGCCTGGTTATAGTTTAGAAAACATGCAAACTGAAATGGGGGTCGTTTGGCTTCTCTGGGTAGCCTGAAATTGCCCCATACCTGTCTATGTCTCGGAAAGGGGGGTCATTGAAGGGAATTGTTGGCCTGGCTGAATAACTGAGGTCTTCTGTTCCTTGATAAAGAGGCTGGGGTTGCGATGATGGCGGAAAGGGATCAACTCGTTGCTGCCTTTTTAATAGCGTCAACAACTGTAACCTGCAACTAAACCAGGGGTCCCCAACCTTTTTTAAACTGAGAGCTACTGCATCGGTACCGTGTCACGTGAAGGGGCTACCAATAAACATATTTGCAATGCTTCATTTAATTTAAATATTCTCATTTTTAAATCTGTAGAAGTGTCAGTGTTATTACAAAAGTAGAGCAACAGACTAAAATAACCTTTTAGAGGCAGCTCACTGGAAGGTTGTGCTAGTTTTAGAACAGGCTTGAGGGCACCACATGTGGTCTTTGGGGGCTACCTGGTGTCCGTGGGCACCATGTTGGTGACCCCTGGCGTAAACTTTTCAACTTTAGCTGGGAGGAACTATGGAAAACTGACAATTTTTTGTTTAACTTTTGTAGTGAGTGTAGTTATACTTACAATTCAATGCAATACAAAAACTTATAAGGCACACATAAGGCTGATTTATACACAGAAACCAGGTCGTCTGCATGTGTGTCGCAGTGAACGAAAATGTGCACCCACCCCCCCCTCCGCAGACACTCTGCTGCACCTCTCCAAAATTGTACAATTGCCTATGATTGGTCAAATCTACATCTGCTCTACACTATGCATATTTCCTGTTTGGCACCTCACCGGCTTGTTTGTATGACTGCCATTAAGGAAACCGACTCATGAAGTTGGACCAGCTAGAAGATTGAGGTGCGCGAGAACGCTGGGACCCTTTTTCCAACTGGATAGTGGGGTGTAAATAATAATGGTTTTGTATCGATGCATCGATCCAACAGCCGACGATCCGATGCATCGATACGTCCGCAAGAGAATCGATTCATGTTTTTTTTTTTTCCTCCGGTCTATTTTTATCCATTTGCTCCTGGGCGTAATTCTCCCTCCCTTGCTGCGGTGGCGCCAAACCTATTTGGCCCTCCAACCTCGCTTCCTGGTTATACTCTTACAGCAGTGTGTTGCAGTGAGCTTGATGCAGACGTTTTTAAATTATGCTCAGTATTGAAGCGTGGTCTGAGCTACACGCTGTGGGTCTAGATACGTCCGAGGCGGCGAGGAAGTGGGGGCGAGTTTAGTCCGACGACGGAGGGACTTGAGGGCCAAAAAGAGCGGAGATCCAGGTGGAAAAAGGGTCCCAGCGTTCTCGCGCACCTCGATCTTCTAGCAGGTCAAACTTCACAAGTTGTTTTCCGTAATTTGGGTCATAAAAACAAAACAAGCCGGCCTCCTGTCTGCGGTCAGCTACAATTTGGGAGAGGAGCAGCGGAGCGTCTGTGGAGGGGGCGGGACGTCTGGAGCCGAGGTATTGCATTGCACTCATTGCACTGATTTTGTGCAGTATTTTTTGATGCAAAGCCTTTCAGAATTTATAACGCAGAGGTATTATTATTTTTCAGTAAATGAGGTTTTAATAGGAATAGATGGAGTGCAACTTTTCTACTTCTGTTATTTGCTGTTGTTTCTCAAAAAAAAAAAAAACGTTATTGCAGCTTTCATTGATTTATTTCAAATTTGAAACATTGTCTAGCCTGTAAGGTGTAAAAAAAATGGTATCATGGTGTATTCCTGAGTATCCAAAATAATTGAATCTCTGGGTCAGGAAATCGATACTGAAGCAAATCGCCATGATGTGATGTGTTGACGCACAAACTTGCCCCCACTTCCTCACCGCCTCAACCGTATCTAGACCCACAGCTAGTTCCTGATTGGTCCTCTTGCGTTGTGGCGTGGAATACCATGGCGCAGACCACTCTTCAACATTGGGCATAAATCAAAGTATCTGCGACAAGCTCACTGCGACACACTGCTGCGGGACGATAACCAGCCCTATAGTTTGACCACTTATTTAGCCAGACTGTTTGATGTCTCTACCTCACAGCCGTCGTGCTTAGAGAAATGTAAACTAGATTAAGATTCAAGATACGTACTTCATACAAAATGGAGCAAAAAACGGTCATTAAGAAATAATACTTTGTCATTAATCAACATTTCATTATATTGTAATTGTCATTATTTATAGTTGATGTTAATTTTATTTACTACCTTTTAATACCTTGTAAATCCCACAGACACTGTGTGAGGGTTAGAGGGACTGATCGTGACTGAACTCTACAGGCTGGACAGGAGAAGATGTCTGCAAATGAAAACTATTTCAGACAGAAGCCACTTCAAACGAGGCCAAACAAACACTTTTCATCAGTAGATCTCTCTAATCTCGCCCGCTGGTGTCTGTGCAGGTGGAAAAAACTGTTTCTAACACCAGACACACCAGAGGAAAATAGGAATTGAAACCGTCGTATAAACATTTCTTGACTAATGCTTTTTTTTTTCGTGCCTGCATCAAACAGCAGTCTGACTAATCCTATGTATTGTTTTTGATGGATGTTCATGCCGCTGTGCGCAGAGTGCGAGGAACTCTGCAGGCAAACCTACGTCCTCAGCATTCTCCACAGACACGCGGTAAACCCACACAAAACATCAACCGTATCTGTGACGGATGGTGCTCTGTGTGGGAAATTACAAGCAATTTTCCATCATTTAGTATCAGGTTTCTATTGAGACAAAACAAGGATGACTTTTGGCAGGAGTTCTGCAGTATTTCACGTTTACTGATTCGGTCAAAGCAGATGATCTTTGTTGATTTTTGCACATGAAACTTAAATGTTTTCAGCAGGAAAACAATTGGTAAGTGTTTTTTCTAATGGCGTGTACATTGCCTTTGTGAGTTTATGTCTTTGTTATGGCAGACATGGGTTTCAGTTCTAATTGTGTTGGGAAGTGTTGGCATAAAAACTTTGCAAAGTTTGTGTGTTATAATGACTTGCTGTGAGGATCTGTGCACGAGGGAGCGACCGAAGGGATTCCTATGACAAAGCTTTATATAACATAAATTTATGAGTAAATAAGAGACCTGTGATTTTCTTTTACTATGACACCTTTATGGACTGTTTTCTTGAAATTATGCATAAAAATAGTTGCTTATGATTATAAGTTATAGAGTAAAGCCTGGTTGAATATTATGGCCCCAATAGAAGGTCCTGGCAGTTTTTTTTAGCCTTTCAAAGTTATCTAGAGGCAGATATAATCAAATAATACCTTTAGAGCTATATAGTATTAATTTATTACAGTAGCGTCCATTAAAAATGGCTCTTCAAACGCCAGCTGAATGGCAACCCATTTCTCTCCAACTCCCAGCGAAATCCCCTCCATCTTCCAGCCACTGGAGTGACGTCCTCTTGCATATTATTTTATTCTAACTCCACCCTTTCACTGAATTACAGGGTCTGACCAGGAGATGGCGCTTCTCTTTCGATCTTAATGTCCACAAATCATGACAGAAAGAGTATTTTAGTACAAAGATGGATGTTTAAAAAATGTATTTTAGGGGAACACAAGGACCAGTTAAGGGCCCATTTGAAGGGCTACTGTCATGGGAAAAAAGTATTTAACTATTCACTCTAGTTAAATAAACGGAGATCGATGGATTTCACTCAGTCGGCATTTTATATTCATATCTTTGCAAAGAGAGAACAGTTCATCATACAGTCCTTATGGTAGGGGTTTGCATTGGCACTGCCCTCACGATTCGATTCGATTACGATTCACCAGAGAACGATTCGATTCAATTCGATTCTACGATGCATTGCGATGCATCAAAATCCCATTGACTTCGTAAAATCCGAAATGTGCCCAGATATCCGCTTTCCAAGCTTTTGGTGCGTTTTTAATTAGGCCTAGCCGTCTATCGCGGTCATCTCCCTCCGCCTCAGCCATCTTGATTGTTGTTGGTATGCCCCCGGAAGTAATTGAAACTTCACAACTTGTCCATTTGAGTCCAGAAAATAAACGGTGACATAATCGATTATGGCACGTTGCCGCATCGATGCTGAATCGTGCATGCCCCGCATTGCAATGCATCGCTGAATCGATTATTGTTGACACCCCTACCTTATGGCACAGCATTATGCCCTGTTCTGATCTGGACAGTGTTCGTTCCTCCTTACTTACAACAATGGAAAGTAGTCAGAGTCAAAACAAATTACAGACACTTTGGTTAAACAGTAAAATGTTATAAATAAACCTTGACAAAGAATCTGATTTGTTAAGGGAAGAAGGTATGTCTGGTCTACAAACATCATCCTGCAGAGAATTGTGTGGCCTTGAGAGAGAAACAGACTGAGTGAAAACTTTTATAGTAAGTAAATAGGATAAATTAATATATAATAGAAGACAAATAAAAATTTTCCGACAACACTACTTTGGTAGCCTCATGAGACCATCCTGATCTCGCGAGCTTTCAAGGTTTCACTTGCAGATCAGTCTGGAGACTCTCCGTTAAAGAAAATTTGGAGCCGTTCACCAAACGAACGTCCAATCAGCGTTGGCTTTGAGGCGGGTTGAGGTGTGACGCAACGAGAAGCGCGACAGTTCAGTCTAAAGAACATGGCGGCTTCAGCCGATGAAACTAGCGTTAGCGTGGCTATGGAGCAAGTTTTATCGGAATTACAGAGTATTCCTTCACTGAAAGAAGAGCAAAACACTGCTCTGGAGGCTTTTCTCAGAGGAAAAGATGTTTTTGCTCTTCTCCCGACTGGTTTCGGCAAGAGTTTGATCTATCAATTGGCTCCTCTTCGTCGTCGCTCTGTTAGTACGTCATATGCTTCGTTGATCTGATTGGTTTATTTGGCCCGTCTATCACCAACATAGGCCAATCAGCTAACCAGTATTTTCGCCCCTTCCCAAAATTACTTCAACGGAAGGTTTCCAGATGGATATGCGGAGCAAATCCCTTACTACTTTGTTGCTTAACAAATAAAATAGGATTGAATTGGATACTCAGAGGTGCATGACTAAAACAAACAAAAAAAACTCTGTGCATGATTCAGATTAAGCTGGTGAAGATTCTCAGTCATCCAGGTCGTAGTCATTCCAAAAAAGTAAAACATTTTTTTCCAAGTCTGAAGACGTTTCTCTTCCCATCCAGGAAGCTTTTTCAATTCAAAATGTCAGAAATAGCGTTTAGTTCCAGGATGTATACAGTAGTCCAATAAAGCCTGTTTTATGTTTAGAAAACATGCAAATAGAAACGGGCGAACGGGTCCACCCCTTTGGAATGGGGGTCGTTTGGCTTGTTTTAATAACCCCATTAAGTTTAGTGCCCCATATCTGTCTATGTCTCTGAAATGGGAGTTGTAAGAGGGAATTGTTGGCCTGGCTGAATAGGCGAGGTCTGTAGAATAAAGAATACTGTAGTATTGAAACATATATGATTATATAATTATTGTATAGGTCATTTAAAATAAAATATGTTCACCATGACCACTCACACTGAACCTGAAGTGCTTGATTTATGTACCTCATCATTCCTTAAAGTTTCATAATATGTGATCTCCCATATTTTCATACATTTGGACGTTTTTCAGCCTTTTTGGTGTTGAATTTAGGTGTATTTTGTCCAACATTTGTTTTTTTTTGTGCTACAGTTGGGTAAATGCTTTCTGTGCGGTCTCTTCACAAGTAACCCTGTTGTCAGATTTACTCACTTGTGCGACTTCTTGCCCTCCGTTCCTCCAGGGCCTGAACCGCAGTCATGCGCTTGGATGATGAAGGTGTACTCTTTCTGCAGCTCGCAGTCCACCAGGCCGCGGGCCCTCAGTTGACCCTCACCAGACGTTCCGTTCAGCACCACCGCCTCAAACGGAGCCTCCAGTCCGTGGATGTTGAACGCACAGATCTCCCCTAGAGATTAGAAAAAGAGAGAATCAGACAGTAGAATGAGATGAAGAATCTCAGCTCGAGAGGGAACAGAGAAAAAAAGTTTGAAGAAAAAGTACATCCACCTTCTGGCTCAAACCCAACTTTTTAAAGGGCATTGATGATTGGATTAGTGGTGATTCAGACTTATGATGGCCAATTAGTGAGTAACTGTGTATGTTAATGTATTCATTTACCAATAAGTTGCTTTTTAAAGTGAATTACTGATGTAGAAGTTATTCCCAGCATCAAACTATTCTCTATATCTGTTTATCCTTGCTGAGTCACCCAGTGTTGTCATCAGGTAAGAGGGTCATCAGGAGACATCGCTGACGGCGCCGTTTGACCCTTGAACCGGAAGTCATTCTGCCTGCTGCGGCTTTTGAAAACATGGATATTGTCGGCACCCCAAACATGGCTGCCGTTATCCAGGAATATTTTGAATCAGGACATACGTACGAGGTGATACTGGATATGCTCAAGACTAATCACGAAATTTCAGTTAGTTTGCGTACACTGAAGACACACTTAAAAGAAGCTGGACTGTTCAGACGACGCTTTTAGATTTGTAGTTGCAGTTTGCACTTCAGGGCCACCGTAAAAAATGAGAAAAAATGCCTTCAATTAAGTGTATTTACCATTAATTTGAGTAAGTAAATAGGATAATTTGCCAATGGAATTAGTATTTTTAGTCTTAAAATAAGATAATTAGACAATATGCCCTTGAAATAAGAAACTGCAATTGTGTTTTCTTATTTTAAATGTAAATTGTTCCATTGGCAAAGTGTCTCAATACCTCCTCAATTCAAGAAAAAATGCACTTATTGCAAGAAAAAATTACTCATGTAGATTTCAATTTTTGGCTTTTTTGGAACTTGTTCTCAATGCATTCCACTTTGTAATCAATAAAGATTTTAAACTGGAGTGTAAATAACCATAACCTTTTTCTTTTTGCTACAAATGGAGTTGAGTTTTGTTTCATTGGTTTTGTACACACTTTTTCTTTCACAATGTCAACAACTTCCAGTTTGAGCTAAGTGCTTTTATTTTGTTAAGCTTTTGTGTTTCCGGTAGTGGCGGTTAGCATGTTTTCTCATAAGTACGGCATTGGATTAGAAACGGAGCTAGGGTAGCATTGAATATAGTCCTGGCAGCCCCTCCGAAGAGGAAAAAGGTGTGTTATTCATTTGTATAATAGCATTTGCCAGTGGTGATTTTTGCACAAGGTGAATCATTTAAAATGGTTTAATGTGAAATGTGTTTCAGCTCTTACGGTGGTGATATGTGGATTTAAAGACTAAAGTTTATGGAATATGATAGGGATGCACGATATAATCGGCCCCCTATCGGTATCGGCCTTAAAACTGAATATCGGACATCGGCCACGCCACCGATATTTAACCCGATATTTGATCAGCTTCTGAGTTTCTAAAGTCTAAAAAAAAAAATAAAAATACTACTTCTTCTTCTTCCTCAAAAACGTATTTTTTACAGACTTAAAAACTTCTAAAGACGAGGGAAAAAATATTGATAAATTAAAATATCCCAATATCTTCCTATGCTGATATATTGCCATTTAAAAACACCATATCAATCTCTTTCTCTAATGAAATATTGCTATATGTCATCGTTATGCTACGAAATCCCCCGAAAATTCACCAAATGTTGCCATATTTTTATATGTTGATATATTGACGCTGTATCGATCTATTTTACTAACAAAATCTCACAAGAATTTGCAAAATATCACGAGAGTTTGTAACAGAACGATGAAATTTCACCAGATTTTGAAGTAAAATAGATCGATACCGCGTTGTTAAAAATCAATTTGATATCAGCATATGAAAATATATTTGAGTATATTATTTTTCAAAGTGTCAGAAATGGATAATGAAACTGTTATTTTCACAGATTTTTGTCCAGCTTTAACATCGGTATCCATATCGGTTATCGGCTACATGAGTTTTAAAATATCGGCATATCGGATATTGGCCAAAATCCCAATATCGTGCATCCCTAGAATATGACTCTATGACTCTCCTCCTTGATCGGAGGCGGCATGCTACATGGAACATTTCATTTATTAAAATATTCTAATGTATTATTTGGTTCATTATTTCTGAGCTCACCATGTGGTCCGTAAGCTTTAACTCACAATAAACAGAGTGGAAAACTAAAATATATAAAAGCCCAATTTGACTTTAAACAGATATAAAGGACAGAATCCCTTCATATTTTTGAGTTTTTGGTTTGATTTATTAACCTGGATAAATAAAGAAACTGGAGCAGGGGTTAAACTTAATTATGTTTTTCTTTTGTTTGCTGACAGATTTGACATCCCCCAGTTCTTCTGCTCGGCTTTCAGGAAATCACTTAACACGCCGGGCTCCCACTCTGACCTGCGATGGCTAATTGCGCTTGTATCACTTAAACTAACAGCGAGGACTAAATTGGATTCCCAAGAAGCTTTGTGTGTGACTTGCTCCTGGCAAATTCTGATAAGAGCAACTTTATTTCCAAACCTTTCATCCTGTTCCTGTCATAATCCCCGCCACCTACCCAGCCTCCCCTTTATTCTCCCCTGCTGTCAGGACTCGGCCCCCTGAAACCATAATTTGCCTGAGGAAAATCTATAAGCAGGAGGTAGTAAAACTGGAACAGAACTGACGCATCCTACAAACGTCCCTACACATTCTTTCTTAGCTATACGACTTGAACAATGTCGTATCAGAGGCAAATATGCGCTGCTGCTTTAAAAAAAAAAACATGGCTCAGCAGTGTGAGCAGATTCATAAAACAGCAATGAGCAAACAGTGTGTGATGGGGAGTGACAGAAGATGCGGCGGTCTCCCTTTGCTGCTTCTTTTAATAGCTCGCTGCAGCACAAAACAAGCAAACCCCAAATCCATCACCGTTGGAGCGAGAAATAAATCCAATATACCAGCCAGTGCAGAAGCTTCCCATCAGGATGGATACGCTTTGGATATGATGATGGCGCACGCCTACTGCACATGGAGCTCGGTGGCCCCACATGCACCTCCTGATTTAATTATACGTGATGGGGGGGGCGGTGAGGAGCGGGTCAAGGTGACTGCAGGGGGAGGTCCTCCTTTTCTTCTAGACTCAGAGGAAAACTCCAAGAGCTCCAACTACCTGCAGAACTAGCAACATTTTTTATGTCTGTTACTTCATTCCAGTCTATGGAGTGAATTGTGTTCCATTATTGTTGAAAGCAGAGACATTGTTTGTGAATGGGAATCTCAAAATATGCATGATAGAAAATAATATTTCAAAAACTTTTTACATTTTATTTTGACAAACTCTCATATTGAATTTTTTCAAATTTTAAATTCTTTTTCCCATATTTCTTGCTTTTATTGTTACAAATTTCCTTCAGTCAAAAAAAAAATCTATATTTAATTTCTTCAAATTTCATTTTTTTATGTTATTTTTCCAATTGAATTTTTGCACATTTTACTCTTTTTAAACTTGAATCATCAAGTCATTTGTATTGAGCTTGAAATGAAACGAACGCAAACTGGAAAAACGCATTTTAAAAAGAACGAATTCATAAAACTGAATCTAAAAAATGGAGATCTACACCTACTCTGTTTTAGGCTCCGCCCCTAAGACTGGATGCTGCTTCCTGAGTCTCGGCCCAATCAGTGATCACCTGCACGCTATTTAAGCCCTGTGAAGCTGTACTTCGAGGTCTCTGGGCCATTTGTCTGCCATGCACACTGCGAAAAAATAAAATCTAAATAAGTCATTTTTTGCCAATGGAACAAGACAATTTACACTTTAAACAAGAAAAAAACATTTGCATTGTCTTATTTTAAGTGCATAATAACTAAATAGCTTATTTTAAGAGTAAAAATACTAATTCCATTGGCAAATCATCTTATTTACCTGCTCAAATTAAGGGTAAATACACTAAATTTAAGACATTTTTACTCATTTTGAGATCATTTTTGGAGTGCACCTCTGTGGTGATTAAAGGTCTGTCCACTCTCTGCCGTCTTAATCTGCTCAGATGTTTTTTGTAAGGATGAGCTGCCTTTAGTTTAACCCCAGTTTTCTCCTGTTTATGTGCTTGTTAGGTAGATTATTTTGTAGGCCAGTTTTTTTTTGGTTTTGGTTTAAGTCCACTTTTATTCTAGGGTTGTTGCGGCCCCGTCGTCCAATCAGCGATGTCTCATGTTTCCCACTGGTTCCTACCTTTTCCGGTAGGTTAATGTAATTGTGTTTTTTCTTAATGTAGTTGCGCTTTGCTTTATGTAGTTGCAGTTTGTACTTCAGGGCCACCGTAGTTCGTTGCTGATGCCTCTCTGTATCGGTATTATGAAATAACATCAACATGCCCTGCAGCAACAAACCCCGGAGCATGTTGAGATGCTGAGTGGGGTGAAAATCAGTTCATTGCTGACTGCTAAATTCCCTCGTTAACAACCAGGACACACATCTAAAACTAAAGATGTTTAAATTCTGATCAATTTATCATTTTAATATGTAAAACTACAAAAAAAAATGAAAACTTCTACAAGCAATTTCTATAACTTTAACTTGACTTTACAGTAAAACTTGACTCTGACGCCATGTTTTCTCATTCCTCTCTCCTGTTGCTTTCAGTGGAAATGTTCACTTGTAGGCGTGGCCTATTTTGGTTTAATCAAAGCTAGAGAGGTTCTGTCTGAAAGAGCGGGGGAAGTTTGATCGTATCTCAGGGGCCGTCCTGTTTGGAAACAGAAGTCATGCAGCTCTAAAATCCCCTCTGGAACCCGCCACTCGTCCACAGAAGACAATCTTTGAGGACACAGAAGTCATTATCAGTGAATTCAGAGAAAGCAGAGCAGCTCTGCTGGCAGCGGCGGCCGGTGTTTGCTAAGCTGTGATAGAACATGGTGGGCCGTGGCGCCTTGGGCTCCATGTCATTATCAAAGCTGACACAACGCCGCTGATGAGCTTCCGGTGTCTGAATGTGTCCATGCAGGCTACAATTATGGTAAAGCTAGAGACATATATTAAGCCATAAAGAGGTAAAAACTGAAGATATCAGGAAGGAGATGTAGAGACGGATGAAAAGAAGGACGGGAACAGGGCCACTGCCGGAGGCCAGCTCCCATCTCCAGCGCTGGAAAAAGACCAACATTTTGGGCGTGAACCAACACTTAGATGAACTGAACCTCGGCCAGTTCGGCAGCTTTAATCAGAGCCAAGGCGCCTTTCATCTTCCTACTGTTGGAGCTGACATGGCAGATAAACAGCAAGTTAATCAGATTACTGGATATCATACTGTCAACGAATGGGCTCTACACCAAACAGCCATCTGCAGGAACTGGAATGTATTCACTCACATGTTCCCTCGCTGTGTTAAAGGCACACTATGCAACATTTTTCAGTTAATTAATGTGTTCCATAACGTTTTGGATGATTAAATGAGTCATTTCAGGTGGAACAAAGGTTTTCTCGGCCGCCCTGGTGGTCTGGAGGGGAAATACCATACTTGCAATTGCAGGAGCCCTCGGCCCGCACCCACAGGCTCAGAAGTCTCGCGAGAGTCGGTCTTGCTTTACGGCGAGATCTGCTACACGCCCCCAGTGAAAGGTATGCTCGTTGCTAGCGCAGTGGCGACATGGTGATTCGTTGCGTTCGCCTGTCTGCTAAGCTCAAAACAACCGCGCCTGGCTTGACAGAGAAACCAGGAGAACAGCTGTGCATATTTACGACAGTGCACTTTTACTTTCGCCCTCTGGGGGATGAAAAATGACTTGTATAGATTTAGATTTTTTGCAGTGTACTTCCACAGCAAAGCATGGCTTCTTCTGACCTGCACTGGAAAAAATCAAAATCTAGATTAGTCATTTTTTCTTAAAATAAGTGCATTTGTTCTTGAATTGAGGAGGTAAAAGAGACATTTTGCCAATGGAACAAGACAATTTACTCTTAAAATAAGGAAACACAAATGCATTCTCTTATTTCAAGTGCATATTATCTAATTAACTTATTTTAAGAGTAAAAATACTCATTCCATTGGCAAACTTTCTCATTTAGCTACTCGAATTAAGGATAAATACACAAAATTTAAGACATTTTTACTTATTTCTAGATTGTTTTTCCAGTGTGATACAACCACACTGGAAAAACGATCTAGAAGTAAGTAGAAAAATTACTAAATTAAGTGTATTTACCCTTAATTTGATTAGGTAAATGAGATAGTTTGCCAATGGAATGAGTATTTTTACTCTTAAAATAAGTTAATTAGATAATATGCACTTGAAATAAGAGAATGCATTTGTGTTTCCTTATTTTAAGAGTAAATTGTCTTGTTCCATTGGCAAAATGTCTCTTTTATCTCCTCAATCCAAGAACAAATGCACTTTTTTTTTAAAAATAAAATGACTTATCTAGATTTTTATTTTTTCCAGTGCATCGGCTGTTCCTCACAGAGCTAGGGCAGAAAGCCTTCACTCCAAAAGATCTAAATCTTTATAAGTCATTTTTTCTTAAAATAAGTGCATTTGTTCTTGAATTGAGGAGGTAAAAGAGACATTTTGCCAATGGAACAAGACAATTTACACTTAAAATAAGAAAACACAATTGCATTGTCTTATTTCAAGTCCATATTATCTAATTATCTTATTCTAAGACTAAAACTACTCATTCCATTGGCAAACCGTCTCATTTACCTACTCAAATTAAGGGTGAATACACTTAATTTAAGACATTTTTACTTATTTCTAGATCATTTTTGCAGTGTTTAGCTACACAGCTCCATGTGCATGGAAGTTTTTAAAAAGAAACTGGAAGTTGACTGAGTTTTTATCCTTTAACGCTTTTCGGTTCAAAGTGGAAGAATTTGAAGCAGCCTCAATGATCAGTAATTTTTTTACTTCATATGTTTTTTTTAAGTACTTGTCATTTAATTTAACGTATCTCTGTTTATTATGTGACTTTTCGCCCTTAAAAAAAAAGAGGTTTTTAATCACAATGGGAGTTTTTCCCGGTTAAAGGTTAAATAAAAAATGAAAAAATAATATCTGTGCACGCCACTGGTGTTAAGAAACCCACCATATTAGCACGACTGTAACAATGGTCCGTCAGGCTTACGCAGTCTTCCTTATTTCAACTCTTTCTCTGCTTTTGGCATCAAATTTTATCTGGTGTCAGTCACCCCCATAACCTGCTAATTCTCCTCCTCATTTTGCTCCTGAAAACACAATTACACATCCACAAGCACTCCAGGATACACCCCCCCTCTCACTCGGCCCTCAGCTGCAGAGCAGAGATAGAAATTCTGCCTCATAACTCTGCGGAGGGCTGAAATTGAAAAAGCTGTAATTATGCTCTTCATGAAATTAGCCAGGCGGGGAAAGAAACACAATTGAAACACCGTCTATTTTAGAGATAAGGATTAATACTAATCAAGCCAGCATGTTCAGGGTAGAGCAAATAAATCCTGGAGTAGTTTCCGCCTAATGTCCGAGTGTGTGACCGTGTCGGGCGGAGGGATTTAATTGAAGACGGACTTTTTGAAGAGGGATTTAGGAGCGCAGGATTAATAAGGGTAGAGGTGTGTTTATGACTGTAGCAGAGGAACGCCACCATCGCCGTTAATTACATTAACCTCCCCTCTCGTAGAGTTAATGACATCCCACTGTCTTTTAACAAAGTAAGCCCCCCCCCCCTCCATGCCCCATGTGGGTACTGCAGTGACTGTGAGACAGTCTGTGTAGGAAAGATGGGTTTAACCAACGAGCAGGCAGCTGTTGGTTTGCAAAAAGCATAAACACTGAAAATAACTTTTGTTTTTATGAAAATGGTTCATGTGTTTTGGAAGGAAAAGATTCAAACTATTAACTGATAATAACGCTGCAAAAACACTTAAAAAAAAGGTAAAAATGACTTAAATCAAGTTTTTTTCCCCTTAATTTAAGAAGCTAATAAGATACTCTGCCAATGGAAGAAGTATTTTTTAAATAGAAAATGAGATAATCTGTATTTAAGATACGATAAAGGAGCTGTTTTGTTTTCTAATTTGAATGTAAATTGTCTTATTTCATTGGTTTACCTGCTCAAATAAAGGGAAATATGCTTATTTTAAGAAAAATGTAGTACACTGCAAAAACGATATAGAAAAAGGTAAAAATGTCTTAAATTAAGTGTATTCACCCTTAATTTGAGTAGGTAAATTAGATAGTTTGCCAATGGAATGAGTAATTTTACACTTAAAATAAGATAATTGGATAAAATGCACTTGAAATAAGACAATGCAGTTGTGTTTTGTTATTTTAAGTGTAAATTGTCTTGTTCCATTGGCAAAATTTCTCTTTTACCTCCTCAATCCAAGAACAAATGCACTTATTTTAAGATAAAAATAATGTATCTAGATTTAGATTTTTTGCAGTGTAGAAGATGTATACTACACTGCAAAAAAATCTAAATCTAGATAAGTCATTTTTTCTTAAAATAAGTGCATTTGTTCTTGAATTGAGGAGGTAAGTAAGACTCTTTGCCATTGGAATAAGACAATTTATATTTAAAATAAGAAAAAAAAGACTATAGTCTCTTACTTCAAGTGCATAATATCTAATTTATCTTATTTTAAGGGTAAAAATGCTCATTCCATTGGCAGATCATCTTCTTTTCCTACTCAAATTTATGGTAAATACACTTGTTTAAAGACATTTTTACTAATTTTCAGAACGTTTTTGCAGTGTATAATTTATACAGTATATAACAATTATACATCATAAATATATATTTTTTAAAATAAGATCTTTGATCTCAGTGAGACTGCCTTTAAAAATAAAGGAAAAAATGACTTAAATCAAGTTTTTGCCCTTAATTTAAGAAGCTAATTAAGATACTCTGCCAATGGTAAGAAGTATTTTTTAAATAGAAAATGAGATAATATGGATTTAAGATACGATAAAGGAGCTATTTTTTTTCTACTTTGAATGTAAATTGTCTTATTTTATTGGCTTACCTGCTCAAATAAAGGGAAATATGCTTATTTTAAGAAAAATTTAGTAGAAGATGCATACTACACTGCAAAAAATCTAAATCTAGATAAGTCATTTTTTCTTAAAATAAGTGCATTTCTTCTTGAATTGAGCAGGTAAGTAAGACTCTTTGCCATTGGGATAAGACAATTTATATTTAAAATAAGAAAAAAAAGACTATAGTCTCTTACTTCAAGTGCATAATATCTAATTTATCTTATTTTAAGGGTAAAAATGCTCATTCCATTGGCAGATCATCTTCTTTTCCTACTCAAATTTATGGTAAATACACTTGTTTAAAGACATTATTACTAATTTTCAGAACATTTTTGCAGTGTATAATTTACACAGTATATAACAATTATACATCATAAATATATATATTTATTTTTTAAATAAGATCTTTGATCTCAGTGAGACTACCTTTAAAAATAAAGGTAAAAATGACTTAAATCAAGTTTTTTTTCCATTAATTTAAGAAGCTAATTAAGATACTCTGCCAATGGAAGAAGTATTTTTGAAATAGTAAATTAGATAATATGGATTTAAGATACGATAAAGGAGCTGTTTTGTTTTCTACTTTGAATGTAAATTGTCTTATTTTATTGGCTTACCTGCTTAAATAAAAGGAAATATGCTTATTTTAAGAAAAATGTAGTAGAAGATGTATACTACACTGCAAAAAAATCGAAATCTAGATAAGTTGTTCTTGAATTGAGGAGGTAAAAGAGACATTTTGCCAATGGAACAAGACAATTTACATTTGAAATAAGAAAACACAATTGCATTGTCTTATTTCAAGTGCATATTATCTAATTATCTTATTTTAAGAGTAAAAATACTAATTCCATTGGCAAACTGTCTCATTTACCTACTCAAATTAAGAGTGGATACACTTTATTTAGGACATTTTTACTTATTTCTAGATCGTTTTTGCAGTGCAGATCAGAGTTTAAGTGAGAAAGAATGAATGCATTATGCAGTGCACTGATGGCTCTTTTACTTTCAGGAGCTTAAAGTCTAACTTGTTTTTTTATAACTTGCAGAGGAAAGTCTCTGCACTCTAAAGCATTGCTTCTATTTTCCCTTAGTAGCTTGAAAGGATTGCTAGATGCACCAACAGTGTTTCACACTCAGAGAAAGACACCCTAACCTATCAATAAAGTTAATCACAAACCTCAGTAGGCGACGTGTCGATTATGTGGATTTGGAGCTGGGCCAGAAGCCCCGCTGAGCAGGAGTCAGACTGTCAATAACCAACTGGCAGCAGCTAAAACCTTACGATGACCAACATCTCAATTTAATCAGCTGGCTGTTTGAGGCTAACATCTACTGAAACACTATTACCTCAATATTTTCTCCCTGAAAGATTAACAAAGTCGAACACAGCTGACCTTAAAACTGAGGGTGAAAATCTATGGAGGGAATTTTGTTCCATTATTGTTGCAGACAAATGAAAAAAAAAAATAACTTCTTGAAAATGTAATTAATAAAAAAACTCCTGAATAAAGGTTTTAAATGGAACTTTGTTCAATTCATAGAGTTAACTTTAAAAAAAAATGTATATTTTCAACTTTCTTTTAAGATTATGTTTTCTCAAAATATAGTATTTTCTAATTATATTTTAAAAACATTTTATTTTTTATCATGTTTCTCTTTTTGAGATTGAGTTTTGCCAATTGTTAAATTAGCAAAATGCGATCTGTTAAATACAATTTGTAGCGCCGTCCAAACGCTGCTGTAACCAATAAAAATGTTGCTGACTTTGATTTTTTTAAATTTAAAAACACATTTAATTTTTCAGATTAAGTTTTGCACAAATTGTATAAATATTGTTGCTTTTGTCCAGCAGACCAATAGAAATGTGTCTTTGCTCCTCCACTCACAGGAAAGCCCACCCCCGACTTAAAAAGCATGCAATTTCTTAAATTCTATGTGCAAAAGTGAAATTAGATTTTTAAAAAAGCAAAGTTACGCCCATCTTAATTAAGATGTTTTGCTTTTATTAAGATTCTATTTTAAAATGTGTTTTTTTTTTGTAAAAAAAAAAAAGAAAAGAAAATTTACTCCGTATATATCTCCGTAGTGTCATTTAATTTATGTCTCTTAAAGGTACGACTGGATTCTACGTTTCCATCCATCATATTTTAGGGTAGATATGCTGGATCTCCACCTAACCTGTTCTACACTGCAAAAAATGTAAATCTAATTAAGTCATTTTTTTCTTAAAATAAGTGCATTTTCTCTTGAATTTTGGGGGGTAAGTGTACGGAAGAGGATTAGGGCCACTGGAAAAAAAAAAAAGTTAACTGATTTTTTAAATTTTATTTCAGTTTAACATGGGAAAAAAGTCAGAATTCTGAGAAAAAAGTCAGAATTCTGACTTTTTTCCCATGTTAAACTGAAATAAAATTTAAAAAATCAGTTAACTTTTTTTTTTTTTCCCAGTGGCCCTAATCCTCTTCCGTATAAGTGACACCTTTTGCCAATGAAATGAGACAATTTACACATAAAATAAGAAAAAAGAGCCGCATTGTCTTATTTCAAGTGCATACGATCTAATTAACTTATTCTTAGAGTAAAAATACTCATTCCATTGGCAAATCATCCTATTTCCCCACTCAAATTAAGAGTAAATTTACTTAATATAATACATTTTCACTTATTTCTATACCGTTTTTGCAGTGTATACGCTGGAAAAAAAAATCTAAATCTAGATAAGTCATTTTTTCTTAAAATAAGTGCATTTGTTCTTGGATTGAGGAGGTAAAAGAGACATCTTGCCAATGGAACAAGACAATTTACACTTAAAATAAGAAAACACAATTGCATTGTCTTATTTCAAGTGCATATTATCTAATTATCTTATTTTAAGTGTAAAATTACTCATTCCATTGGCAAACTATCTCATTTACCTAATCAAATTAAGGGTGAATACACTTAATTTAAGAATTTTTTTGACTTATTTCTAGATCGTTTTTGCAGTGTGAAGTGTTAATTGTCTTGTTCCATTGGCAAAATGTCTCTTTTACCTCCTCAATTCAAGAACAAATGCACTTATTTTAAGAAAAAATGACTTATCTAGATTTAGATTTTTTGCAGTGTAGATATGCTGGGAAAAAAAATCTAAATCTAGATAAGTCATTTTTTCTTAAAATAAGTGCATTTGTTCTTGGATTGAGGAGGTAAAAGAGACATTTTGCCAAAGGATCAAGACAATTTACACTTAAAATAAGAAAACACAATTGCAGTGTCTTATTTCAAGTGCATATTATCTAATTATCTTATTTTAAAACTAAAAATACTCTCCATTGGCAAAGTATCTCATTTACCTACTCAAATTAAGGGTAAATACACTTAATTTAAGGCATTATTATTTATTTCATGATCGTTTTTCCAGTGCATGATGATAAACTACATCTAACAGCACTTTTTATCTTCTCAGGGCTTGAAGGAAGACATCATGTAAGGAAGTGAAAAAACAAGCAAAACTAAGAAGGCAACCGAATAAAACTGAAAGGCTTTAACAAAAACATTCAAGGCAATCACAATAAACACAGCGGGAAATCAATAGTTTCTATTTTCCAATTCTGTTCATGGAAACGGCCTCAGGAGCGAACATGTGTGCTCGTCAGAGAGAGGCCAGTTAGAGTTCAATATGCTCAAACAGCCGCATCGCAGTTTATGACCTCTATTCAAGCCCCCTGAGGAAGTTCTGGCTTCAGCTGAGCGGCATGATGAAATAAAGACCATCACCTCCCTGAAACAGTCTCTTTGATCAAACACAGGCTTTATTAGATTGTTTCCTAACACAACTAAAACCTCCTTTTTTTTTTTTTTCCTAATCAGTCCCAGGGTCTCGCTTTTATTTTGGCGCCACATATCCTGATTAGTGTTTCAAGGTGCTTAAAAGGCACAAATCTCCACCACAGGAGCAAGATTTGCTAAGAAAAACTTTTAACACTAAAATCAAGTCCTTTCTGAGCGAAATCAGAACGGGGGACTTCAGGATCAAGGATCAAGGAATGGGTAAAGCAAGTATTAAAATATAAATACTAAGGAAAGGGAGGCGTCAACAAAAAGATGGAGGAGCCAACCACAGCTGATCCTCTCAGTATGGAGGAGAAGCAGCTGAACTCTGAGCCTCTTTTAGGGAGAATCCAAAAATGTAACTGTTAGGTTGATTGGCTTCTCTAGATTCTCCTTAGGTGTGTTTGAATGGTTGTTTGTCCTGTTTGTCTCAGTGTTGCCCTGCGATGGACTGGCAACCTGTCCAGGTTCAGGGCTCGATGTTAACAACGCCCAATCTCCCGGGGCAAGTAGTTTTTATTGTTGGGAGAGAACAAATTTCATTGCATTTGCCCGCCGTCCAAGTGCAATGATCGCAAAAAAATTTTTTTATTACTAATAAAATTACTTTAAAATCACCGACATTCGATGAAAACGACCCACAAACGTTGCCGGCACCATTTCTGTTGTTTTGTACAAATTCTCGCGTGATTTGAAAAAGCCGCGTGATTTTCTGCCAGATAGCCTGATTCTTGTCCACCTACACTGCAAAAAATAGAAATCTCAATAAGTTATTTTTTCTTAAAATAAGTGTGTTTTTCCTTGATTTGAGGAGGTAAGTAAGACACTTTGCCAATGGAACAAGACAATTTCCTTTTAAAATAAGAAAAAACTATTTTATCGTCTTATTTCAAGTAAATATTAGCTAACTATCTTATTTTAAGAGTAAAAATACTCATTCCATTGGCAAATCATCTTATTTACCTGCTCAAATTAAGGCTAAATATACTTAATTTAAGCCATTTTTTACTTATTTCTGGATTGTTTTTGCAGTGTAGCAGTAATTTTGATGTAGTTACCAAACAAGCTACTGTAGACAAACAAGCTAGAAAGCGCTATCATATGGCAGCCTTCTGTACAGTGATGCAGGTCATACATTAAACAATGTTCATTAATTTTTTTCTCTCAGACATTGGAGAGGTGCATTTAAATGTTATAGAGCTATACATGTTAGATTGGTGACCTGTTATGTTATTATTATTGTCTTGTTGCTGCATTTATTTTGTCAGGGAAAACTAATCCTGATCAGTTAAAAGTCAGGGAATTCTGAAATGATGTCAGACTGTGGAAACCTTGAATAAAATAACTATGTAGAATGATTCTCTAGAAAAGTCACATTATAATAATAGTATTATCTTCTATAAACAGACCGTGACTCTAAAATAAAAGTTATTCATTTGTGACATTGACTTCTGTCTTGTGATTTATCTTAAGTTTTTAACCTGTCAATTTCAATTTCAAGTTTAAAGCAAAGTTTAGTTTGAAAAGAATGTGCACACTGCAAAAAATCTAAATCTTGATAAGTAATTTTTTCTTAAAATAAGTGCATTTGTTCTTGAATTGAGGACATAAAAGAGACATCTTGCCAATGTAAAAAGAAAATTTAGATTTAAAATAAGAAAACACAATTGCATTGTCTTATTTCAAGTGCATATTATCTAATTATCTTTTTTTAAGAGTAAAAATACTCATTCCATTGGCAGACTATCTCATTTACCTACTCAAATCAAGGGTAAATACACTTAATTTAAGAAATTTGTACTTATTTCTAGATTGTTTTTCCAGTGCAGGAAGGATTGAAAAGCATGTTAACACGGTAATGTAGGCTTGAGTTCATTATCTGACGCAAAAAATACTGAATTACAAAAAACATTTAATTTTTTAATTGATATATATACAAAAATGAATATTAGGAACTATATTTATCAAACATTATACTGGGCAAGTAAAAATTGTTTCTGGGCAAATTAAATGTGGTCAACCCTGATGTTGAACCCCAACACCCAACGCCACCCCAACTTGCGTTTATCGCTCCCCTGCTTTTTATATTTACAGCATGTTTATTTATAGCTTTATGTTTATGCAGTGTGTTTGCACCCCATGGTAAGCAGTGGGGCTCTGTATGTATGGTTGAATGTAGCTCCTTACTTCTGTGTATTTTAGCCTCAAGTTGTTTACAAACCTGTGTAGGAATTTGCACCATTAGGTACGTGTGGCTCTAAGTTGAAGCACGATGAGAGCTAAATAAATCACTAAATTTACCATAAACCATTTTCTAAATAGGCTAATAAATAAGGAGAAAGCTGTGTGGGAAATATAACGCTGGTATTTTATGAAAGGAAATCTAAAAGTCAAATTAACAACAGGGGAAAACCAGCTCAGCCAGGATCGTCAGAGAACGATTGGTATATCAGTCATAGATTTATTCGTTTTAATATGACCTCTGATGTTCTTCCATTCTTTGCTTATCGTAGAAACTATCATGATCATTTACTGATTCCCTGTGGCAAAATGACTCTTAAGTCAGCGGTGTAACTGGACAGCGCCCGAATACAGAGCGTTACCCTGATACTGATCATCCCGATCTGTGTTGATGCCTCTGGCAGTGAGGTTCAGCCGTCTACCAACATCAGCTCTAAATGCTTCTGACTCGGCTCCCTCCGGATAGGATTACACTCGGCTTTTGTTATTTCAACCATGGCTCAAACTAAACCAAAGGCTACTGGTGTGGTACATAGATTTCGTTTTGTCAGTCTTCAAATGCATACAAAACCAAAAGGAGAATCATTCTATGGAGTGAATTTTGTTCCAATATTGTTGCCAAGAACACGTTTTTTATAAAGGAATAAAATGCAATCCCAATATAAACCTGTAAAAACGTATTATTGAAAATAAGATTTTGAGAGTAGCTTTACTGTTTTCTAAGTTGACGTTTTAAAATTATTACTTATTTAAATATCTTCATGATATTGTATCTTTTTCAACGTTATTCTCCAATGAAGTTTTACAAACGTAATTTTAAATTACATTTTATAGATAAAATTGTCTTGAGGCACATGTTGACCAATAAAAATTTTGTTGCTAATGTCTAGAAAGACCAAAAAATATGTTTTGTTGCTCAAGAGGAAGGAAGGCCTTCCCCAGAAGTGAACAAAATCTGCAAAATCTACCAAAACACTTTTTTGAAAATAATACAATCCTTACAATAGAAATTGAAAAGGAGAAATTTGGAAAACAAAAAAAAAATCAAAATTAAAAATATAAAATCTGAAAAACAGTAAAAGAAAAAAAAAAAGGAAAAATAGAAAAAAAAAATTTAGAATTTTTTTTTTTAGCTTTTCTTAAAGGAAAAGTCCGGCCAGCAAAGAATAACCAATGGATCATCATTTATAGCTAAAACTAATATGTTTGCAGTGATATAATGAATTTAGCGTTAATCAGTAAAAAAATAAAGACAATATTTTCGTTGCGATAACTGAGTCCAGGAGCGGGCGGACTCCGTTATCGCCCAAATATAGTAACCCCTCCCTCCTGCCATCTTCCGGTGTGGGTACCAGATTGACTCGGGGGCCTGCGCCTTTTGATGACGTCACAATACATAATTGTTTTAACGTTTGCACAATTGCGCAAAACATTTTGATTGGTCTGGACGGCTTACTAAAGTAATTATAGCGGGGTGTAGGTTTTATTCGAAAGTGGGATTGACTGAGAAACTGCAGATTTGCCACATTTGGTCAATTAACGGACAGTGCCAAACAATTACCGTTTATTGGCTAAATAAAATAGATTTGTGACAAATAGAGACCGCGGGCGCAATTTAGTTTGTTTGAGTGGAGTTGCCATATTATGACGTCATCAAAAGGCGCAGGCCCCCGAGTCAATCTGGTACCTACACCGGCAGTGACGTCACGGTGCGGTAAGCCTAGCGCCATTCTTCCCGCTTTACAAACACCAGATACAGCACTGGGACTTGATCAACAGCCGATACCGCACCGTGACTTCACTAACCAGTAGGTGGCAGTAGTGTTCTTTGACAAACATGGATGCCTCCAGTAAAGCACATTCACATGAAAATTACTCTGAATTAAAAACACTGATCATTTATTGAACAGGATGGAATCATTTCAGATTTAAAGAACTTTCATAAGTTTAAATTCTGAATGTAACTATACTTTTCCTTGAATAAATTTAATTTTTTTTTTGCATTTGCATGTGGTAAAATAAATAAATAAAATAATATATAATATAATATAAATAATATATAAACAGTATAAAGTAGAATTTTAAAAAAGAGCAGAGTCACACTCAACGTCATTTTTAAAAGGAAATTTTTCAAGGTTTAAATTCTGAATTCTATTTTTTTCCCTCAAATGTTTATTTATGAAAACATTTTCATTGCTTGCAAAAATTATGGAACAAAATTGACTCCATAACCTCCTATTATCACAATGGGTTTGTAAGCAAAAGAAAACAAATTGAGGAAATTTGGCATGATTGAAACAAAAGCTGTATGTCTGCAGAGGCCACAAAAAAAACACAACACTATTCTGGTTTGTTTATGCTATAATAATGGAGGGAAGGAGAAGTCAAAATAAAAACATATATGCAGGATCAACATGCCCTGCAGGAGCATCTGTGCTTCCATTGCCTGAGGTTGCATCATCCAGTTTAGCTGTTAGGAGACAGGAACCGATCCTTTTTAACGGAGACTGTTGAAATGAATGCGCTTGGCTCTTAGCAGCAGAGGACAGTGTGACTGATGAACTCAATATACAGCAGTTTCTGCAGGATGTAAAGAACAGAGTCCTCCACGAAAGCCATGGCAGCTGACAGCCAAACCTTTAACATGTGACATCCCACAAGCACTACTTGGAGATGCAAGGAGAGGATTTTGCCATCCGCAGAGTCAGAGATGAAGTACTTTATAAAAATCCACCTCAAATAAACCCAAATAATATCTAGAGGATATTCTCAACACCCCTAAAGAGATGTACGGTGGCCCGGAAGTGCAAACCAACAATACAAAATCTGAAACACTTTTACAAATCTTGAAACAACTTTACATTTGAGAAAACAAATTTACAACAAGCGAAACAATTTTACAAATAATAAAACAAATTTACATTTCAGAAAACAAAATGACAACAAACGGAACAATTTTACAAATAATAAAACAAATTTACATTTCAGAAAACAAATTTACAACAAACGAAACACTTTTACAAATCATAAAACAAATTTACATTTCAGAAAACACTTTTACAACTGACAAAATCCGACGGAAAGGGAGGGACTGTCTTCGAAGCTTACCCGGAAGTGATAACCGGAGCGTTCATGATGACCCAAGATGGAAGCTAATCGAGTTGCGTTTTGCCCGTTCTGCGGGACTCATATCAGCAGTTAAACGCGGTTTTGTTTTTCCTGTGCTCGGTCCTTGGAGTTTTAAAATGGTACAGAACAGACGGAAGAACCAGATATGCTGCAGCAGTGCATACATTATTTTAATGAGGGTCACTCGTACGCTGTAATCGTAGACATGATGTCATGTTTACATGGTGTACACAACAGCTTGAGGTCAAAGGAAAAGCAAACTGAATGATGCCGGTCTTGAGTGAAATTCTGTTTCCCTGTGAAAATCTGTTCCCCCGGTGTCGGGAGCGGGCATTGCAGCCAGAGAGGCGGATCTGACCATTTTCAAGGCGCTCCTGATCATTTTTCGGTGAAAACAGCTCATATAATCATGTCAACTTTGTAACATACAGTTTAATTGGTTGCTCTTTTTACAAATTTGTAAAATAAATACATTAATGAGGTCTTCTTAAAGGAATAGTACACCCAAAACATGATTAGCCTTCATTTTCTACTCACCCCCATGCTGAACAACACTCTGGAGTACTTTTTTGATATCTCAAATGCATCTGGAGATCTGGGAGGCTTCTTGCTGTCTGCTGACATTCAAATAATGGAGGTCTATGGTGCCCGAGGCAGAAAGGTCCATAAAAGTCCACAAAAAACGTGTCAATATTCCTCCATACTGCTCGTCCAATGTATTCCAAGTGTCCTGAGTGGGTAGCGTCCATAATTTACTCGAAACGAAGTCATTTAGAATGTTTTTAGAGCATAAACAGTAGTGTATAGGATTTCCTGAAAGCGCGCGCCTGCACGTTCACGACGCTACGAAAACCGCGGCAGACCAAACCAGATGAAAGTGCGCATTCAGCTCGGCAAAGAACTCATGCTCTTCCTCAACACTGAAGTCCTCAGACATTTTTCTTTCGTTGTTTCTTTCTTTGCACAGGTAAACAGCACATTTCTTCTTCTACGCTTGCATTATCGGCAGAGCAGACGCTGAATGCGCACTTTCGTCTGGTTTGGTCTGCCGCGGTTTCCGTAGACTCGTGAACGCGCTTCATGAGTCTACGGTTTCATTCAGTTTCTGGGGTTTGGAAGGCAGTGACAACAATGTTGAGGGAAACTCAGGAAAAAAGAACAAGCGGCGACACAGACAACTGGAGTTCCTGTCAGAAAGATCTGTATAAAGACAGACGCAGAAAAAAAAACACACCAGGAGATGGAGTCTGCTGGGGATTTTATAATGTGTACCAGTACTCCTTTAAATTTTCTAGTTTTTGTAATAAAACACTAAAACACATCTCTCACTCATTCACAGGTACAGTTCACAGTTCTCACATCTCTCACACGTACAGTTTGCCTTTGAGCTTCCTGATCCCGGCCCAATTTCACCTCGATCACAGAGAGACGGTGCTACACAGTGGAAGCAGACCCAGGTTATAAAGGTCAATTTCTTTTCCAACCTCCAGTAGGAATTTATGTCAAAATGTTACTTTCCAGTAATTTGACTTTAGATGAATGTCTCTGGTTTTACTACAATTCAATTCATTTCAATTCAGTTTATTTCTATAGCGCCAATTCACAACATGCCATCTCAAGGCACTTTCCAGTTCACCAGATCATCCAGTCAGATTGATTTTCTATCTAAGGAAAACCAGTTGATTGCATTGACTCATTGACTCTTCAGCAATCCCTCACACTAAGCATGCTTGTAGCGACAGTGGAGAGGAAAAACTCCCCTTTAACAGGAAGAAACCTCCAGCAGAACCAGGCTCAGTGTGAGCGGCCATCTGCTGAGGCCCACTGGGGTTCAAGGAGACAGAAGCAGACATAGAAAAAGAAGCATAGATACAAAAGGCAACTGTCAACCAGCTCCACAGGCGGCCCCGTCCAGGAAACACACAGCCAGGCAGACGAGCTCCCAGCCAGCTCCCATGTCAGAGGATGGAAAAGCACATCCAGCCATTCACAGTCAGAGAAACAAGACTACACTGGAAAACAGGCCAAGCTCCAACATCTAGAAACAAAGGTGTTGATGGCAGCAGCACAGCTGATATTTCTCTCCAGGATGGAGTCACAGCCAAACAGGAACAGACCAGATGAAGCTACTATGAGAAAAAGCAGAGAGAGCAGAACGTTAGAGATTGAACTAACAGATTCTGCAGAGTGGGAGAATAGAGATAGAATGAAGCAGAATGATGAAAAAAGAGTCTCTATGTCCTCCAGCAGTCTAAGCCTATAGCAGCAGAACTATAGAGATAGATCAGGATAAACTGAGTCACTCTAACTATAAGCTTTAGTTCAGGTTTCTTCCTGTTAAAATGGAGTATTTCCTCTCCACTGTCACTACAAGCATGTTTAGTGTGAGGGATTGCTGAAGAGTCAATGAGTCGATGCAATCAACTGGTTTTATTTAGATAGAAATCTTCATTTGACTTGATGATCTGGTGAACTGGAAAGACCGTTGAGGTGTAGTGTTGTTAATTGGCGCTATATAAATAAACTGAATTGAATTGAATTAAATGGTTTTACATGATTTCTGTTGGTGTCTAGAACGTATGATGTAGTGAAAATGTGCTAGCAGTAGAATAGCTAGCCTTTCTTTTCATTGACAGACTGATCTTATTCCTTACGTTTAATCATTTCCGTCACAGAACATGCATCAATCAGCTGGTTCTCCTAAATAAAATCGAATTCTGCTTCTGAGGCAGGTCTTTTAGTTATCAGGCTCCTCTCCTTTGGAACCAACTACCAGTTTTAGTCCGTGAGGCAGACACCCTGTCTACTTTTAAGGCTAGGCTTAAAACTTTCATTTTTGATAAAGCTTATAGTTAGGGTGGCTCAGGTTATCCTGAGCTATCTCTATAGTTATGCTGCTATAGGCTTAGACTTTTGGAGGACATAGGGACCCCCATTTCATCATTCTGCTTCATTCTCTCTCTGTTCTCCTATTCTGCAGAATCTGTTAGTTCAATCTCTAACCTTCTGCTCTCTCTGCTTTTCCTCAGAGTAGCTTTGCCTCGTCTGTTCCTGTTTGGCTGTGACGTCATCCTGGAAAAAAACATCAGCTGTGCTGCTTCTATCAACACCCTTGTTAATAGATGTTGGAGATCGGCCGGTTTTCCAGTGTGGTCCTGTTTCTCTGACCGTGACTGAGTGGATGTGCTCTCTTCGTCCTCTGGCATGGGAGCTGCCTTGGAGCTCGTCTGCCTGGCTGTGTGTTTCCTGGACGGGGCCGCCTTTTACAGCTGCTTTTTGTATCTCTGCTTCTGTCTCCTTGAACCCCAGTCGGCCTCGGCAGATGGCCGCTCACACTGAGCCTGGTTCTGCTGGAGGTTTCTTCCTGTTAAAAGGGAGTTTTTCCTCTCCACTGTCGCTACAAGCATGCTTAGTGTGGGGGATTGTATTTGAGTCAATGAGTCAATGCAATCAACTGGTTTTCCTTAGATAGAAAACTTTGTATCAATTTGACTGTATGATCTGGTTGAACTGTAAAGTGCCTTGAGATGACATGTGTTGTGAATTTGGCGCTATATAAATAAACTGAATTGAATTGAATTCTCACCACATCTTGTTGCCCAAACTGAGACTCAAGTACACCTGGAAAAAAGAAATATTTCTTCTTCCAATATGTTTTGTGTGAAATCATTCAAAGTCAAAAATCCAATCAATTTGCATGTAATGCTAAAAGAAAAAACCCAGGCAAAGTGACTGGGTCCAATTAAAACATCAGAAACATTTCAGGCAGGCTGCCACACCACCTTGCAGGAGAAGAAGTGCTAAATTAAAATACCACAGTGTTTCTCTAAGGGAACCTGTCTGATGGAGGACTATCTCACTGCTGCAGGATGTGACTTTTATCTGCTGCTGACCAATGATAAAATGATGTGCTCCAGATACAAAGTTAGATGCTTTACTTCTGAAAAACCTCCTGGACATTTATATGAGGGTATGTCTTTGAAGTAAGACCCAGCTGTGCTGACAGAGACAAATACTAAAGCCTGCTCCTTTGTCAGGTCTGCAGGAATCTCTCAGGGGGCAGGATGGTGGCCCCCAGCAGGGCCAGAATCCTGCATATGTCCCTGGTTTAGTCTAGGAGCGGCCATTTTTGCCCAAATATAGTAGCCCCTCCCTCCTGCCATCTTCCAGCAGTGACGTCACGGTGCGGTAAGCCTAGCGCCATTCTCCCCGCTTTACAAGCTAAATCAATGGGAACTACTAGACACATCTGCAATCAACAACAATTATTGAAGATTTCCAGAGGACTTCACCATTGAAATTCACCAGAGCTATAGTGAAACTGACAATGCCCACGTGCAAGGCAGCTGGATGCTGGAATACATCGGGTAAAACTGAAAAAGTTATTTCACCTTTCTGATTCCTGATCCTCCACGGACGGGTTGGTCGTTGGATCGCCAACTTGAAGAGGGAGGATTTGCCATCGAACTTCTGGCCTCCTGCCATCTTCCAGCAGTGACATCAGGGTGCGGTAAGCCTAGCGCCATTCTCCCCGCTTTACAAACACCAGATACAGCACTGGGACTTGATCAACAGCCGATACCGCACCGTGACGTCACAAACCAGTAGGTGGCAGTAGTGTTCTTTGACAAACATGGATGCCTCCAGTAAAGCACATTCACATGAAAATTACTCTTAAAAAAAATACTTATCATTTATTTAAAAGTATGTAACAATTTCATATTTAAAGCACTTTCAGAAGACTGAATTGTGACTATGAGTGCACTTTTCCTTTAAGGAAAGCTGTCCAGACCTGAGAGGACAAACAGCACTCCCTCTCAGCAGAGTGAAAAGTGATTAAAGCAGGCGACACAAGAAGAGCTTTTTTTTCCTGGTCGAGTTCTGCTGATTTCTGCTTAAGTGTTTTTTTATTGATTAATCAGCAGTCATCTATTCTACAGCGCCACTTTTCATGATGCTGCCCTACTTAACACGTTTGATTACCGATGCCAATCAGCACCAGATAATGAAGGCATGACAGAGTGCCTGCTTTGCACGTAAAATCAGTGCCAAAGTGCACATATACAATTATTCTGAATGTCTGGGTTTTTTTATCCTTTGAATTTCACATCTATGGTTTCATCAGCTCAGTCCCATCTCTTGATATTTTCCAAGTTTTCCTTTACATGAACATTAAGACATGTTTAATTCACGGGCAGCTTTCATCCTGTGATCGTCCAGTGATCCATTCAATCAACTCACAGTGAGATGCACTGGAAAAAATCAAAATCTAGATAAGTAATTTTTTCTTAAAATAAGTGCATTTGTTCTTGAATCGAGGGGGTAAAAATAACATTTTGCCAATAGACAAGACAATTTACATTTAAATTAAGAAAATACAATTGTGTGGTCTTATTTCAAGTGCATTTTATGTAATTATCTTATTTTAAGAGTAAAAACGTTCATATCATTGGCAGACATTTAATTTACCTACTCAAATTAAGGGTAAATACAATTAATTTAAGACATTTTTACATATTTCTAGATAGTTTTTCCAGTGTGGTATTTCCTCAGTCCAAAAAAATGTAATCGAAATAAGTAACTTTTTCCTAAAATAATTGAATTTTTTCTTGAATTGAGGAGGTTAGTGAGACACTTTGTCAATAGAACAAGACAATTTACATTTAAAATAAGAAAAAAACAATTGCTTTGTCTTATTACAAGTCCATATTATCTAATTATCTTATTTTAAGAGTAAACACACTCATTCCATTGGCAAATCATCTTATTTACCTGCTCAAATTATGGCTAAATATACTTAATTTAGGATTTTTTTTACTGATTTCTAGATAGTTTTTGCAGTGCTGGCAGTTTTTCTTTCTACCAAAATGCTCCAATCTCCAATCTACAGAAGAGGATTAGGGCCACTGGAAAAAAAAATGTTAACTGAATTTTTTTTATTTTATTTCAGTATAGTATGGGAAAAAAGTCAGAATTCTGACTGAATTCTGACAATAAAAAAAGTCAGAATTTTGAGAAAAAAAGTCAGAATTCTGAGATTAAAGTCAGAATTCTTACTTTTTTCCCATACAATACTTAAAAAAAATAAAAAAAATTCAGTTAATATTTTTTTTTTTTTTCAGTGGCCCTAATCCTTTTCCGTACCAATCAGATTATTCTGTCTCCAAATAACTGAAAAGTTACAAGAGACAGAAAGCCTGATGGGCTGAATGACCCGTAATTCAATAATAGATTACTTTAACTATAAAAGCTTCATAAATGTTCCCTCAAAATGACGGTGATAAAAACTTCAACCACCACCTGTGATCCAGTAGGCGGGAGCAGCGTGTATCGCTCCGCTCTGAGAGGGTTATTATGAGGAAGAAAGACTGAGAGCCAATAAAGGTGACGACAATGTGACCTAGCTGAGCCATTATCACACTTTTCTCTTATACTGTGGGGAGAAGGAGCTTTTTCAACATCTTTACAGAGTTTGCAGACTAAATTGAGCCGATATTTGAATAAAACAAAAATATTTTTTCAGTAGAAATAAAACTTTAAATCAAAAAGCTATTTTCTACGAAGTCGAATCTTTTATACAGCAATTTACACAATCAAATAAGGAAAGGCCTGAATAGCAGATGTTTGTAATAAAAGATTTAGTTAAAAATGTGAGTTTTTTTTTTTACCCTTTCACGGTGCTGAGATGTATCACATTCCTGGTTTGAGGTATTTTACATTCTTCCCACAAACACTTTACCCAATGCTTTTTTTTAAGATACCATTATTAACCACAGATTTCCAAGGAAGCTCAACATTCACCCTGCAAGGGATTCAATGCTAGCATCAATAATCGATTTGAGGTGACGACACACTTATGTCCTTCATCTCTTTTCAACAAAATATGGTGCCTTTTCTTTCAGCACCTAAACCTTTTTTTAATCATTATTTTGAAGTTTTGTATTTATTTAATGCTTCCTTCCAAACCAAACGATTTCAGGCAACATGTCTGACGCCTTCAGGGTCCACAAAGGTCTGCTGCAGGGAACTTCACTTAGAATAGTCAAGTTCTTAAAAAAGTAAATAATCCGATCATTTAAATATACTTTTTTTTAAATGCAAAACAAAAAAGAATGATTGAATGAAAAAAAAAAAAAAATAAGTTTTACCTTTAGGTGGTTACAGTCTACGCTATTCCAGTTTAAGGCATGAGGACCTAGCCTCGTGAGACCATCCTGATCTCGCGAGCTTTCAAGGTTTCACTCGCTAATCAGTCTGGAGACTCTCCGTTAAAGAAAATTTGGAGCCGTTCACCAAACGAACATCCAACCAGCGTTGGCTTTGAGGCGGGTTGAGGTGTGACGCAACGAGACGGCTTCAGCCGATGAAACTAGCGTTAGCGTGGCTATCGAGCAAGTTTTATGGGAATTACAGAGTATTTCTTCACTGAAAGAAGAGCAAAACACTGCTCTGGAGGCTTTTCTCAGAGGAAAAGATGTTTTTGCTCTTCTCCCGACTGGTTTCGGCGAAAGAGTAGCCTGGCTTGTGGTTGTGTTTTCGTCGTCGCTCTGCTAGTACGTCATATGCTTCGTTGATCTGATTGGTTTATTTGGCCCGTCTATCACCAACATAGGCCAATCAGCTGACCAGTATTTTCACCCCTTCCCAAAATTACTTCAATGGAAGGTTTCCAGATGGATATGTGGAGCAAATCCATCTGGCAGAGTCAGGTTAATGGGGACCAGTAGAGAACAACATTTTTGTGTTTTTGTTGTAATGCCAACTTAACGGCTTTTTATTTATTATACATTTATTTACTCGTATGGGTGATCAGAAGCACATCATAGACAACCTCAATGGTCAAGAGGGCGCAGAAGCGCTTGGACTTCCTGCGGAGGATGAGGAGAGCCCGCCTGGCCCCACCCATCCTCACCACCTTCTACAGAAGCTCCATAGAGAGCGTTCTGACCAGCTGTCTGGTCCTGTAAAAAAAATCATAAGCATAAAAAAAATGCCCTAAGTATTAAAAGCCAGTTTAAAAAATTAGTCTTTAATCTGGACTTAAAAAGGAGCAGATCTTTGAGACCCTGCAGACCGAGGGGTGGTTTGTTCCATAGTTAGGTGCTGTACCCACAAAGGAACGTTCGCGTCACTGTTTATACCGGAACCTCGGGACATCCAGAACCATTTGATCGGGAGACCGGAGAGGTCTGCTGGGGCGATGTACGGTCAACATCTTGGTTAAATATAGCAGAGCGAGGGGGCTTTAAAAACAAGTGTTAAAATTTTACAATCAATCCGGAAACGGACCAGGAGCCAGTGCCAGGAGGACAGGATGGGAGTGATGTGGCTTTGTCTGGATGAGCCAGAGAGGAGACGAGCTTCTGCATCTGTACTGACTGTTACCGTAGAAGAGAGCTTTGCAGTAGTCCAAGCAAGAAATAATAAATGCATGAATCTCCTTCTCCAGGTCTTGGCGTGAGAGAAAGGGTTTCATCTTGGTCAAAAGGCGCTGCTGAAAAAAGCTAACTTCGACAACAGCGTTTATTTGTTGTTCGAACTCCGACCCTGGACTGAATCCGACGGACATCCTTGGAACCAAAAATGATGGAGTCAGACCTACTTTCATTCAGGTGGAGAAAATTCTGTGCAAGCCATTGTTAAATGGGTTAAATGCAGAGGTTAATTTCTCCAACGTGAGATCAATAAAGTTCAATTATTATTATTTTCCCTCCAAAATAAAAAAGTGTTCTGGAGTTTAAGAGCCTTCATAGCCAAAGCACACCAACAGCATAATAATACACTCTAAACACAGCAGGCATTAACAAAAGAAAATACAAAAATAATAAAAAAATAGCTCAATTTTGTTCACATCCTTGAATTTTTGTTTCAAAAAAGTAAAATTTTCTCTCAAATGTTAGAAAATTTCTCTTAACAAAAAGTTACCCCTATTTTAATTTCCTCCCACCAAACAACAGCAGTTTCTTCATGAAAAGCTACTGTTGTTGGGATACATATGAAAGTCCCACGACTCAAAGTAAATCAAGAACCTCTGTTATCTTCCCTAGAGTCTAATCAATCAAACAGATTGGAGGTGTGGTTAATTTCTGCTCTCTTCTGTTGTTAAACAAAAACACAGTTTCTACCTCCATTTGCATTTCACAGGAGACGGCTAACAAAGTGAACAAACCTTGAATAGCCAATGATATTGGACAACTCCACACTGGGATTTGAAGCTTTGTGCAACGGAAATTAATGAGGTTTATTAAAAGAAGAATGAAAACTCTGAAAAGACATATAGAAAGTTAAACCATATAATATTACAGCAATTATCTTTTCATAAAGATGGACTCTGTAGAGTATAGGTCTATATCTTTTTTCATTCTTTGATATCCAGACTGATTTTTTTTTTCCATGTCTGCCCCCAGTTTGGGGGAGTTGGTATATATTTAAGCAGGGGTTGACTTTAAAGGAATAGTACACCCAAAACATGATTAGCCTTCATTTTCTACTCACCCCCATGCTGAACAACACTCTGGAGTACTTTTTTGATATCTCAAATGCATCTGGAGATCTGGGAGGCTTCTTGCTGTCTGCTGACATTCAAATAATGGAGGTCTATGGCGCCCGAGACAGAAAGGTCCATAAAAGTCCACAAAAAACGTGTCAATATTCCTCCATACTGCTCGTCCAATGTATTCCAAGTGTCCTGAGTGGATAGCATCCAGAATTTACTCGAAACGAAGTCATTTAGAATGTTTTTAGAGCATAAACAGTAGTGTATAGGATTTCCTAAAAGTGTGCGCCTGCGAGTTCACGACTCTACGGAAACCGCGGCAGACCAAACCAGATGAAAGTGCGCATTCAGCGTCTGCTCTGCTGATAATGCAAGCGTAGAAGAAGAAATGTGCTGTTTACCTGTGCAAAGAAAGAAACAACGAAAGAAAAATGTCTGAGGACTTCAGTGTTGAGGAAGAGCATGAGTTCTTTGCCGAGCTGAATGCGCACTTTCATCTGGTTTGGTCTGCCAAGAGAGTAAAACATAAGAAAACTGCTTTAGACGTGATTCAATCCTTAACATGAAGCAATTCGCACATAATTGATATGTCACTTCATATGCTCGCCATGTTTCCCGCATGGTGTTGTCCTTATAGTTGCAAAGTTTCCAAGGCGCAGAGGGGCACAGAATAGCCTGATTTAGTCCTACTCAATTCTAGTCAGAATGTGAGTCTGATGCTGCTCCATAGAGCTGTGATTATGGGGCGTGTTTCGAACAAACCAGAAAAAAAAATGCCTCTGAACTCAATTGGATAGACCTATTGGAGCCAGCTGATAAATTAAACTTTTGCCGAATCCCGTAGGAAGGACGCCAAAAAAAATTTTCTTTTCAACAAATGCCTTGATCGCGTTTCTCTGTTCCTCTTTTAAAATTAATTTGCTGTCGATATCTTCTAGAACAGACCTAAAAGCAGAATCTACTCACCTCAACTCTCCAGCGGCAGCCATTGTTGTTGTCACCCAAGCGCGCTTTGGTGACGTGGTTGATTACGTTACTGTTGATCATCTGTCCATCATCGTATAAAGCCCGCCCTGACAATTTGATTGGCCCGCCAGATATTGGGCGAACATACTCGCGCTACTATTGAGCAATGCCAGACCGAACTTCCCGACCTCAAACGTTGTTGGCGGGACTAAGTTCGGAATGGCACCCAGGCTAGGCACAGAAGCCCAAAATGACGTAATTCAGTCACTCGGACCTTGTGGACAAGTCAAGCATTAATCAAGCATAACATCTGCATCCCTCAAACCAGTCACATCCTTCACTTTTAGTGTGAATGCTCCATTAAAATGTTGTGAAAGAGTAGCTAGTTTATCAGTTCAGAATTTTTTCATATCAACAAATTGGGATATTTGCCATCTCTGCGACATTACCATCAAGTTGAACTTGAAATACTTCACCTAACGTTTAACGAATTTGTTTAATATATAAGTTTCACCTGTTGACATGAGTCACATAAATATTCAACAGCTTCCTTGTATTCGTGAAGTTGTGATGCACCAGTACTTTCTTCACTGTGAGAGTTATTTGACAGATGTCAGGATTTGGTTATTGAGTGTTGACCCAAAAGCAGAGGCAGAGAGGCAGAGGTGAATCTGTTGTGGATTTAATAATGACTTAACTGAAAAACAAAGGCAGGTTATCCAAAAATCCAAAAGGAAAACAAAGTCCAAACAAACATGAAACCAGAAGTCCAAAAATCAAAAACATGAAAACAAGTCTAATGTACCAGAAACCATGGAGACATCAGGGGAATCACAATCATAACGAGGAAGGCACAGAGAGAAGGAGTTGGAGCAAGTTTGACGGTGTTTGACGAGGACCCAGCAAAGGGGAACTCAAGAGAGAGGGCTTTTAAAGGAGACTGAGACAAAGTGATAATCAAATAACTAGGACTATAAAACATGGTGAAAAGAAAACTAAACACTAGAAATCAAGGAGTAAAGTAAGACTGAATACTCAAAAGAAAAACATAACAGAAACAGAAACCTAACAACAGATATAGTTGTAGCTCTTCAGAATTTCCCCACTTTCCTTGATGGGCCCTTGGCTGGTCCCCTACAATTCCTTTTTAAATATCAATCTTTGTACTAAAATGTTCTGACATGATATCTGGACATTAAGATCTAAGGAAAAGCCCCATCTCCTGGTCAGACCCTGTAATGCAGTGCAAGGGTGGAGTCAGAGTGGCTGGAAGATGGAGGGGATTTTGCAGGGAGTTGCAGGGAAGTGGGCTGCTATTCGGCTGGCATTTGACTGGCAAGAGGAATTTTGAATGGCTGCTACTGTATGTGCCACAAGCTTCTAGAAAATGTTCCTGTTTAACGATCTGGGTGAAAGGATCGTAGCTGGCCGCCCCTCTGGTCGGTCCAGCTGGGGAAGTTGGGATGTTCTGGCTCTGTATGATTAAAGTGTCGTCTTTCTTGGTATAAAATTACCAGTCGGTTGAAGTTTCCTGCAGGTCAGCGTTAAGCTTAAAATCTTTTTTTGTGTCTCTAAAGCATTTCATGTTTTCTCACCTACTGTTTTATGAAATGCCTGCTTGTTTAACAGTGGGCGACAACATGCCATCTGTTTCTCTCTATTAATAATCCCTTTTTTTTTTCATTAAAGGAAAATTGTAAATAACCTGAACTTATATAACGCTTTTTCAAGTCAGGAAACTTGGCCAAAGTACTTTACACTACATTCAGCCATTCACGCACACACTCACACACTGATGGTGGCAAGCTACATTGTAGCCACAGCTGCACTGGGGCGCACTGACAGAAGCAAGGCTGCCGTACACTGGCGCCACCGGGCCCTCTGACCACCATCTGTAGAAAATGCAGGTGAAGTGTCTTGCCCAAGGACACGACAACACTGAAAGCCGGGGCTTGAACTGTCAACCCTAAGATTTCAGGGCAAACCCCTACATCGGACGCCACTGTCCATCAGCAGTGGATCATTATCTCTACCTAAAACTAATACGTTCACAGTGATTTAATGAATTTAGTGTTAATTAGTAAAAAAAAAATTATAATTTTTAAAAGAATCACTCAGTCTGGGAAAGCTTTACAAGCTAAATCAATGGGAACTACTAGACACATCTGCAATCAACAACAATTATTGAAGATTTCAAGAGGACTTCACCATTGAAATTCACCAGAGCTATAGTGAAACTGACAATGCCCACGTGCATGGCAGCTGGATGCTGGAATACATCGGGTAAAAGTGAAAAAAAAAAAGATTCCTGATCCTCCACGGACGGGTTGGTCGTTGGATCGCCAACTTGAAGAGGGAGGATTTGCCATCGAACTTCTGGCCAGAGAAAAAACCCGTAATATGTAGCCAACATTTGGAAGAAGAATGTTTTCAAGATGACTTGGATAATAGCGCGTTGTGACAAACACCAGATACAGCACTGGGACTTGATCAACAGCCGATACCGCACCGTGACGTCACAAACCGGTAGGTGGAAGTAGCAGGGTTCCTACAGCATAAGGCAAGTTAAATTCAAGGCTTTTTAAGACTTTTTAATGCCACTTGAAATAAAAAAATTAAGACCAAATTCACAAGAAACACAAGAAAAACAAGAAACCCAAAGGTTTATTTTAACATAAACCACTGCACTAATGTTTCACATTTTGAAAAGCTTCCCATACAGGAAGAAAGCTAAAAACACACAAATGACAGATATATTTTAACAATTATTTAACTGAATTCACAAACTTTGTTTTAGCAGGGAACAAAACAAATCAGTTTTAAAGCCCCAACATAACCAGTGCTAAGTCTTTTTTGCAGCTATTTTTCTTTGTATGGTTTTCTTTGTATGTTTCATTTGGTGATAAGTGGAGGCGTTGCAGAGACAAGGGTGGAACTAAACTGAGAAATACCGGCTGTTTCTCTGTAACTCCATTTTGACGCTTTGTGTTTCGTGCTTCGCATGTGCGACTCCACTGCCTTAATTCCCATCGTTCTGAGCTTGAATGACTTCTTGTTCCCTGGTTTTAGCCATGGAGAAAACTCTTGGCTGGAGACAATTATGGTTACATTTACACTTGCTCATATTTTCCAGACAAAAAGTTAATGTCGCATCTCCTAAATGTCCCGGCCGCAACAACGCTTTATTGGTTCCGCTATCGGGACGGAACCAAGAATGGCGAGCCGTTATTCTTTTTTTTAATAAAAATTAAAAAATTGTCAATTTTATCGCTTTATTGAGATTGCAAATCGTAATAAAAATAATCCTATTTATGATGTTTTAGAAATTAAGACCTACAGAACACTGATTTAAGACATTTTAAGAACAATTAAGGGCCTTAGTTTTATTTTTCAAGAATTCAATGCCTTTTAAGACTTTTTAAGGACCCACGGGAACCCTGAGTTGTGTTTTTTGGCAAACATGGATGCCTCTAGTAAAGCACAATGAAAATGAAAATTACTCTTAATTACAAACACTTATCATTTAGTGAACAGTATGTAATAATTTTATATTTAAAGGACTTTCAGAAGTTTGAATTCTGAATATGACCGGACTCTTCCTTTATAGTATTGATCAGAAAACTGAAGAAATCCCTCGCCCGGTTGTCAGAGAAAGCAAACATCCATTTTCTGCTGTTCACCCATCAGGTCGATGCTCAGGCAAAGTTACTCCAAACATTTTTGGTTAAAAACAATTTAAAGTTTCGTTTCTGGATTGCATTTTTCTTTTTATTTTAGTTTATAAAATGTGTTTTTGTCTGATTTCTATTTGCCGTTATACATCAATATTAGTATAAATTCACTGCCTACGTACAAAGTAAACAGATACATTTATTAGACAGAAAAGGTCGGGTTGGAAACAACTCGAACTGCAAAGGTACGCTGTGGTACAGAAACGAAAGAATCGGCACCAGTTCGTCCACAAGCAGCTTTCTAATTAGTAAACAGAAACAATTTCACTGTAGAATCCACTCAATATGAATACGAACATAAAAAATAAAAAAAATCAATTTTTGTGTGTTGAAGAGCAAGGACACTCTAACCTTCAGTCTTTCATCTTGGCTACAGCTGATGACCTCTCAGTGAAAAGTAGAGGGAAAAACCCTCTTCATCCAAACTGTCTGTGTCTCCAGCAGCTCCTTTCACCTGGTGAGCATCTGCCAGCCAGCTAATTAGCTTCAGCACTCTTACAACTCCTACATTATCTTCCCTGCAGCTTAGCAGTTCGCCACGTTACCTGCAGAAGAGAAGCTGTCAGCTGCTGTAGAATCAGCCGTTGCTGAATCTGAGCCCTGAACCAGAGCCGGTCAATGTAAGAACAACCGTAGGAGGTAATGTCAGATAAAGCATTAATCAGTAAAGTAGAGAAAAGTACTAATTGCCCACTTAGAACCACAATAACTCCTGCACTGAACAAAGAATAATGATTATTTTTGCAACTATAGTGGAGAGCAAGTTTTTTTTTTTCTGTATTTTTTTGTTCTGCTTTTATAAAGTTTTTCTCACAGTGAACATAGATAACGTTATTATATTGCTTTACATGAGCTTTTGTTTCAGATGTTATAGAATGAGTGTGATGTTTCTGTTAATGATCCAGAGAACTACAGCAATCCTAAACAACTATTTATCTAACCCATCAAACTAAGTTTTCATCTAGTCTGTGTTCTTCAGATAATTTATTTTTTAATACCTTTATTTTAAGAACAAGTTCTTATTTACATGGCGCCCTGATAAGTGGAGTAACCATTTAGGAAAAGGAAAGTAGGGCTAAAATAAATACACTGCAAAAAATCTAAATCTAGATAAGTAATTTTTTTTCTTAAAATAAGTGCATTTGTTCTTCTATTGAGGAGGTAAAAGAGACCTTCTGCCAATGGAACCAGACAATTTACACTTAAAATAAGAAAACACAATTGCATTGTCTTATTTCAAGTGCATATTCTCTAATTATCTTATTTTAAGAGTAAAATTTAGGGCTGCAACTAACGATTATTTTAAAAATCGATGAATCGGACGATTATTTTTTCGATTAATCGATGAATCGGACAAAAAATATTTTTTATATTAACCTCTTTATTCCAAAATAAACATTTTAGACAGAACAAACAAGCACACAAGTACAGGTTGCTCATTAACTGTACTGGTGCAATATGAAAAATAAATATTTGTGTTAAAACTACACAAACTTACATGAGAAATGTAGCTGTACATCCACAAAATATAGGCTACTTTGTTTCATGAAGCGCAAAAAAAGACATTTTTGTTTTTAAAGCCCCTAAGGGGTTCAAACAATAGGCCCCCCCATTTCAACAAATGAGTTTTTTTTTTAGACTAGAAGAGTTCTGCCTTTTAAGACAGGAAAGTATAGCAGTTAAAGTTGCTACTTGAGAAAATACTGAACCATAGAGATAAAAATAGCCCTGTGATTCAAATTATAAATAAATTTGGAATAAAAATGAGAGAACTAGGGGTGTTAAAGAACACATCCTCCAAAGACAGATATTTACATGGGAATGTGGCAGATAATTAATTGACATATTACTGATCTTGCTGGATTTTATTCTGCTTTACTTCCATAAATTGCAGGATCTTCTTTACTTTATCTTTGCCAGAAGATTTAAACTTTAAAAGCCTTGCCCTCATAATTTGCAAGTTAATTTATTTATAAAGTAAATGTAAACGCTGCTTAAGCTAATTCAAATGAAATTAAAAGTAAAATAAGTAGCCAACCTTATCACTGTATGTAACCTACTAACACGGTAAGGAAAGCATCAGATGAGCTACCTGAGAAACTAACGTTACGTTTCCCCACTTTAAAACCAAACAAACATGGTGGTTCCGTGCCATGTTAATTTCTTTTGAAAAAAGTTGCATGTTATCACTTTTTTCACTTTACAAAGCGCAGGCTATTTTAATTATTGTGATCAATTTGCGCCGTCAATCCCAGTGCATGCGCGCTTCATTTGCAGTCTGGACGCTGAGGCTTTGACTGCAGCGCTGAGAGGGACTCCTGCGGGAGCGGGGGGAGGCGCCCCACGGCAGAGTAGGAACGATGCATGCTTTCACGTTAGAGTCTCCAAAAGCCGCCAGTGACACCGAAAAAAAGTCGCCAGATTTGTCGCTAGTCGCTTTTTTGAAAAATAGTCGCTGGAGGGGTCTGAAAAGTCGCTGAGTTGGCAACACTGCACCTGCGGCGCTGACTCGCTCTGCCATATTTTTTTTTCTTCCTCTTTCAGTCAAGAGGCAGTGATGACGGCGCGGCGGATGACGCAATAATCGCGCGACACAACTAATCGATGATCAAATTCGTTGCCAACGCTTTTAAAAGTCGATTTTTATCGATTTTATCGATTCGTTGTTGCAGCCCTAGTAAAATTACTCATTCCGTTGGCAAACTATCTCATTTACCTACTCAAATAAAGAGTGAATAAACTTAATTTAGGAAATTTTTACTTATTTCTAGATCGTTTTTGCAGTGTACAATAATAATACATACATAAAATACTACACTGAAAAAAACATCAAGAAATAAGTAAAATTTTTAATCAAGTGTATTTACCCTCAATTTTAGCAGATAAATAAGATAGTTTGCCAATGGAATGAGTTTTTTTACTCCTAGAATAAGATAATTAGATAATATGCACTTGAAATAAGACAAAGCAATTGTTTTTTCTTATTTTAAATGTAAATTGTCTTGTTTCATTGGCAAAGTATATCATTTACCTCCTCAATTCAAGAAAAAATGCACTTAATTTAAGCAAAAATGACTCAAAAAAATGATTTTTTTGCATGATTTAAAACACAACAGACAACCCAAGAATGACTGCATTGGAAAAACAATCTAGAAATAAGTAAAAATGTGTTAAATTAAGTGTATTTCCCCTTAATTTGAGTAGGTAAATGAGATACTTTGCCAATGGAATTAGCATTTTTTACTCAATTAAATAATATGCACTTGAAATAAGACAATGAAACTGTGTTTTTTTATTTTAAGTGTAAATTGTCTTGTTCCATTGGCAAATTATCTCAATTACCTCCTCAAATCAAGAAAAAATGCACTTAATTTAGGCAAAAATTACTCATTTAGATTTCCATTTTTTGCAGTGTGGACAGACGAAAAACAAAAGGATCGGCACCAGTTTGTCCACAAGCAGCAAATCTACTGTACTCAAGTAGATTTTTCTGATATTTTTACTTTACTTTACTCCTTATTTTTATGGCGACTTTTTACTTCTACTCCTTACATTTTTACACAAATATCTGTACTTTCTACTCCTTACATTTTAAAAAATTGGCTCGTTACTTTAGTTTTGAATCATTTCAATGGAGTTACCGTTATTATTTTTCACGTCATCAATACCAAATTCAATCTAATTGGATGGGAATCTACGTTGCATTTGACGCACCACTACAAGATGAATCGACAGATTCGGCGGTATTCATTGGCGGCAAATCATTGCAGCTTGGTGGCGGTGGCGTTAGCATAGTAGCATGGACGACGAGATGATTGAAAATGAACACAACGGAGATCTAGTCCTATTGGCAGACATCCATTTAAAATGTAGGCAACGGCATGAAAAAAGTGGTTTCTAGTTTTACTTTTATACTTTAAGTAAATTTACAAGCCTGTACTTTGTTACTTTTACTAGAGTAAAGAAGTTTAATCAGTACTTCCACTTTTACCAGAGTATTTTTTAACACAAGTATCTGTACTTTTACTCAAGTACGGAAAGTGAGTACTTTTGCCATCTCTGCGCTTCATGCTAGCTCATCATAGACAGGTTCTCTCAACCTGTGTTATCCAAGCTGGACTTCCATCTTCCAGGTCCCTGAGTGAAGCTCTAGTATCAGCTCACGCAGTCCACTGGATCTCCCCATAAAGCTCAGCAGACCGTCTCTCTAACCAGCAGTCTACAGACTGACCAACTCCATCTATCTCCACTCCACCACCAGTTTCAGCTCTGGGGGGGAAACAGCCCTATTCTTTGCTCCTGTTCATGCATATCTATGAACAAATTATCAAATTAAGCGCTATGTTTCCTGCCGAGGTCTGAGCACCAAAGAAAAAGTAATTGTACCAATAAAATTCTTCTAATTTTCTATTCTATTCTACTGAGTTTCCAGATTTTCTCCTGTCAAATACTGTGCTGGGTGTTACAAACAAAACCAAGTATCTTGGGCACATCATCACAGAAAATCTGTCAGACGATGATGATATTTGTAGACAATGTAGATTGTTGTATGCCCAAGCTAACACCCTTGCTCGTAAATTCGGTTAATGTACTGATAAAGTCAAAGTGGAACCGTTTAATGCATATTGTACCTCTCTGTACACTGCTCACCTGTGGACTACATATAGAAAAGTCAACCTGTAAAGGCTGCAGGTGGCCTATAGATGCTATGCGGTTACTTTTGAAACATCCAAGATGGTCCAGTGCAAGTGAGATGTTTGTCACAGCAAGAGTTAATACCCTACAAGCTGTTTTACGAAAGTTAATGTATAAGTTTGTTTGTAGGTTAAATGCATCTGAAAACAATATTATTTTGTCACTTACTGATACCGTACGTAGTGCAATCCGATTTCAGTCTAAGCTGTGGAGACACTGGTATTCCCGTCTTCTTAAAGATCCTATTTAATCGATAATGGTACTTGTATTGTGTTTTTATCATTAACTATTTTTATTTTATTTTTATGTATGTATTTATTGGACCATGAGTCCGGAATAAAGTTTATCTATCTGTCTGTCTCTGCCTTCAGCATTGTATATGGTTTAGTACCCCTTTTTTACACAAGGTAAAAAAACAATTAAATAAAGAAAAAAATTGTTTTTAAATAATGGAGACTTGTGTGGTTTAAGAAAACACAAACACACTCTGTTATATCAGGTTAACTATAAAAGTGTAGATTTTCAATTATATTCAATTAAAGTTACCAGTATTGCATTTTTCAAATAAAAAAAGAATGAGATTTCAAACTACAGTATGATATGCAAAAGCATTTCAGTACATAACCTCTTAACATACGTTGAAAAGAAAGCAGATGTGCAAATGTTTTTATTTTTAGACTTTATCGTTCATTTCTAAGAAAGTAAACATCGCTCGTGTAATTTACAAAATCAGATCAAAGGTAAATATCACAGGGATTATTAGAAGCACCTTAAAAAAAGAAAAAGCAATAAACTCTTTGGAGTGCCTGGAGAATTATTGAAATATTTCTTCCTCCAGTTTTTCTCACAACTGAGCTAAAAATAAAGAAAAAGCAGAGCAGTCTGTGTTATGAACGCTGTGACTTTTCCTCCATAGAAGAAGATGTAATGAGCATAAATCAATAAAGATTCAGAAAAGTGCATGATAAAAAAAAAAATAAAATAAATCCTGCCAGATTTTAGCTTGCATAAATAAAAGAATAGAGTAAAATATACGCTTTACTTCTGGATGTGATTGCTTTATTAAAAGGACAAAATCCTCGTTAGAATGAAATAAAATGTCAAAGTTGAGAAGATTCAGTAATTCCATGAGTGCATCATTAATATTAATATTTAAAGTCAGAACATTGATTCAGTGGAGCGAGCCATGGGGCACTCTAAACTATTTATGACAACAACAGCCCATGTGTCAAGAGGGGATTAATTATGGATTATTCCCTGCCTACAGCGTCTGACAGACAGTTGATAAAGCCTTAGCCACGTGCTTGCTAGATGATCTTTTGATGCCTGATCAATATTATAAAGGATAATGAGATTCCAGTTGCATAGCAATGTGTCCTCAGAGTAAACATGATGCATCTGCAGCTTCTTTTGTGTGTGAGTGGAGGTTGAGGCCATAAATTAAACCTATAGGGGAGGGGTCGGCAACCCGCGGCTCCGCGTGCGGCTCTTTAGCGCCCCCCCCCCTTTGCGGCTCCCTGGAGCTTTTTTAAAAATTCATGACATATGTTTTCGGTGTGCAGGATGTCAAACAAATATGATTCTTTTTTATTATTTCCAATGGTGTAAACGTTTGTATAAAAAATAATTTTAAACAATAAATGTGAGCATTCATTGCAACGAAAATTTGCGGCATAGCCATAGAGATCAGTGGTCATTGTTAAGGATCGCCTTAGACTGTTCCAGTTAAAGGAATAGTACACCCAAAACATGATTAGCCTTCATTTTCTACTCACCCCCATGCTGAACAACACTCTGGAGTACTTTTTTGATATCTCAAATGCATCTGGAGATCTGGGAGGCTTCTTGCTGTCTGCTGACATTCAAATAATGGAGGTCTATGGCGCCCGAGACAGAAAGGTCCATAAAAGTCCACAAAAAACGTGTCAATATTCCTCCATACTGCTCGTCCAATGTATTCCAAGTGTCCTGAGTGGGTAGCGTCCATAATTTACTCGAAACGAAGTCATTTAGAATGTTTTTAGAGCATAAACAGTAGTGTATAGGATTCCCTAAAAGCGCGTTCACGAGTCTACGGAAACCGCGGCAGACCAAACCAGATGAAAGTGCGCATTCAGCTCAGCAAAGAACTCATGCTCTTCCTCAACACTGAAGTCCTCAGACATTTTTCTTTCGTTGTTTCTTTCTTTGCACAGGTAAACAGCACATTTCTTCTTCTACGCTTGCATTATCGGCAGAGCAGACGCTGAATGCGCACTTTCATCTGGTTTGGTCTGCCGCGGTTTCCGTAGACTCGTGAACGCGCTTTTAGGGAATCCTATACACTACTGTTTATGCTCTAAAAACATTCTAAATGACTTCTTTTCGAGTAAATTCTGGACGCTACCCACTCAGGACACTTGGAATACATTGGACGAGCAGTATGGAGGAATATTGACACGTTTTTTGTGGACTTTTATGGACCTTTCTGTCTCGGGCACCATAGACCTCCATTATTTGAATGTCAGCAGACAGCAAGAAGCCTCCCAGATCTCCAGATGCATTTGAGATATCAAAAAAGTACTCCAGAGTGTTGTTCAGCATGGGGGTGAGTAGAAAATGAAGGCTAATCATGTTTTGGGTGTACTATTCCTTTAAACAGTTCAACTAAATTCGCATCCAATCTAATTGCCTAGTAGTGTTCTTTGACAAACATGGATGCCTCCAGTAAAGCACATTCAAATTAAAATTCCTCTGAATTAAAAACACTGATCATTTATTGAACAGGATGGAATAATTTCATATTTAAAGTACTTTCAGGAGTTTGAATTGTAAACATGACCAGACTTTTCCTTTAAGAATTAAAGAGACTGCAGAAGGTTGTAAACATCAGTAGCCCCACACTTCACCTACTGGTTGAGGTGATTATAATAGAGTTAGTAACATGTTGGATCAATAAAACAACAGAAGCTCCAGGCTTTAAATGCTTAATTGTATCTTTTGGAACCTGATTTCCCCTTCAGTGATATTGGTGCCGTCCAAAGTCCTTAAAAAAAAAAAACTCCAACAGTTTCTACAGATTATATTAGAACTAAATGGAGCCGTTGCTGAAATCCTGTTCTGTATTTCAAGTGAGAGCCTATAAGGTCGGTTCAATTCACCTTTTGGATCAACATGAGCGGCACTTATTCTATCAGTCTGAAATGGATCAGATGATTGTAACCGCAGGAGAACGAAAGAAATCTGAAAAGGCTAAATCTGTAAATCAGTCATTTAAGCGAAGCACATTCACAGCTGAAAGCATCATTTCTATAAGATATTATCACTGATCCAATTTCTTTGGATAAGAAAAGTCAAACTATTCCTTTTTTTTTTATATCAAACTGCAGATGCTCTTAAAGTGAGTAAAATATATCAGGTTTCTCTTACAGTATATTTATATATTTTGACAGAAACATATAGATTTATAGGTTATTTAAGCTAAAGCACCACTTTTATTCTAATCCTGGTGAGACTTTTAGTGATGACCTTTTAAGATCTTTGACTGAAAACCTAAATGAAAACTTTCTGAGCTCAAAATATCCATTTATTTTAGATCAAATTGTAACTGAACGGTAAAAATGTTTTTCATTGGACAGCCTTTAAAATACTCCACTGCTTCTTGAACTTAAGGCAGCTCTTTCATTAATTGATGAACTGATTAATCCAGATGTCTCTGGCCATTGTTTCTAAGGTCAGAACTCACAAATGCACAGGGAGAACATGCAAACTCGATACAGAAAGTTCCATAAAAGTTAAAAAAACAATCCCCTGGACTTTGTTTCCAAGTTTGAAGACGTTTTGCTTCCCATCCAGGAAGTTTTTCCAATTCAAAATTGAGTTCTGAGGCTAACAAAAGAAGCCAAATGACCCCCATTCCAAAGTGGTGGACCTGTTTGTCCATTTAAAGGGGGGCCATTGCTTTTAATTGGGACACAGAACAAAAATTATGATGATGAAAACCTGGTTGTATCCTGATACGGCTGAAGTTTTAAGGTGACTGCACTTTTTAAAAGTAAATTATAAATGTGAATGATTAAATTGGTCAAAGTCAATGATCATCAGTTACATGCTGCAAAACTTTTTCATCTAATCAGGGTCTCATATGGAGATTTATACACTAATTAAACTTTGAAACCAAGTCCAGTGGATTGTTTTACATTTTTTTCTAAATAAGCAAGAGAAGATTGCTTTTAGAGGATTCTGCTTAAAGTAAGTGCAATAATCTCTGCCAATGCATTGAGGCAATTGCACTTTGCAAGACTTCTTGAAGTCGTGATAGTCTCATAACAAAATGTATATAAATCTCAAAACAAATCTAAGACTGGATTGAGTCGATTCTGCCAATGGAAATAATCAGATTACTTATTTGTCATACTCCCAGTCCTTGGTGCAGGCTAGGTTTGTCCTTTTTTCTCTCTCTGCAGGGCTGGACGGGCAGGTGCTCCTCATCAGGCTGATTCCCACCCTTTTTAAGGAGCTGGAACCAGGAGGAGGGCGTCAGTTCGTTAATGCTCCAGCGTTGGTACAACTGATCCAGAACCAAGCCTAGCATCTTAGCTTTGCCTGAATCTAACACTGTCCTCTCTGCTCCCTTCTCCTAGAATCCAGGATCCCAAGCCTAGAAACCACTCCAGAGACCTCTGTGCTTTGGACCCCCGTTAGAGGCGTTTTCAGTCAGCCTATAGGAACCAGTGAGGCTTCTGGCCTCAGAACCAAAAGAAGCCCTCCTGCCTGAGCTCACCTGCCTGTCCACCCTCAGACACCACCATCTGGTCTCACCAATCAGACCTGCACCAATAGCCTGGACCACTGGACCTGCCTGCCGGACTCCTCTCTGTACACCACAAAACTTCAATAAAACCCTTAACTGATCATTGCCTCCGTGATTGCTCCTATTCAGAGTCTGAAAACCCAAACATGACATTATTTTGTATAACATAGCCAAAAGTGATCTAAAATGTAAAGACATCTTAAAATGAGGGGGTAAGTAAGATGATTGCTAAAGAAAATTGTATTTTTCCTGCAAAATAAGATAATTATATAAATAGGATGAAAAAGCATTGAAATAGGATGGATTTTTTTATATTATTTTAATTGAAATCATCTTATTACATTAGTAAATTGTCTTACCTACCTGCACAAATTGAGACAAAATACACCCATTTTCAAGAAATTGTACTTTTCATCTAAATTTTTTGTAATGTATGTTTTAAGTACAGGGGCAATTACAGGTAACCTGACTCCACCAGATGGATTTGCTCTGCATATACATCTGGAAACCTTCCGCTGAAGTAATTTTGGGAAGGGGCGAAAATACTGGTTAGCTGATTGGCCTATGTTGGTGATAGACGGGCCAAATAAACCAATCAGATCAACGAAGCATATGACGTACTAACAGAGCGACGACGAAAACACAACCACAAGCCAGGCTACTCTTGCCGAAACCAGTCGGGAGAAGAGCAAAAACATCTTTTCCTCTGAGAAAAGCCTCCAGAGCAGTGTTTTGCTCTTCTTTCAGTGAAGAAATACTCTGTAATTCCGATAAAACTTGCTCGATAGCCACGCTAACGCTAGTTTCATCGGCTGAAGCCGCCATGTTCTTTAGACTGAACTGTCGCGCTTCTCGTTGCGTCACACCTCAACCCGCCTCAAAGCCAACGCTGATTGGACGTTCGTTTGGTGAACGGCTCCAAATTTTCTTTAACGGAGAGTCTCCAGACTGATTAGCGAGTGAAACCTTGAAAGCTCGCGAGATCAGGATGGTCTCACGAGGCTAACTTTATATAGCTTCAAACTAAAAGCTATTTCTGACATTTTGCATTGAAAAAGCTTTCTGGATGGAAAGAGAAACGTCTTCAAACTTTGTTTTTTAACTTTTTTTGGAATGACTATGACCTGAATGACTGAGAATCTTCACCAGCTCCATGCAGAACGGAATCAGACCCAGACACTTCTTGCAGCAAGGCAGCAATGCTACAAACTTTGCCATCATGCAGCCTTGTTACTTATCGTAACTCAATCAAAAAGATTAACTAGACAATAGTTCTTTAATCAATACTTTGTGATATTAAATAAGATATATTGAACTCCATGTTGCAGAAAGGAAAAACTTCTGAGGTGAGCCTTGGTTTCATTTTTTTAAAAGATGAAAACCTGAAATGTTAACAGGTTGTTAACCTCCTTTCTATCCTCTGTATGTCTACATTAAAACATCTGCATGTCTCACTGAAACTCAAACTGATTCAAACCAAAGTCTCTGCTGTTGCCACACATCACAGATCTGCACGAGGCTCCCACAGGACTATTTAGGAAACCCCGATGTCGACTCCCTGGATGGAACACGATAACAGCCAGTCACTTAGAGCATATAGAGGATAAGAGAAATGAGAAGAACTGGGGAACAGATTCTTTCATAAGTCATTCAAAAGACAGTTATTGCTCTCTCTGCCAAGTAAGGGGAATTTAGATTTATAAAATGCGCTGCTGGCATATTCTTTTCAAAAGAAAGAAGATAAGTACAAGAGATACGTTTGTCAGTGTTTTATTGTGGTTTCCACATCCAAAGTGCTTCCAAAGTTTTTAAATTTGCTATAATATATCTTTCATTTGGTTTATATGTGAATAATTATCTCTCATTCAATCCGGAGATGACGGATGCCTGCCTTTTGATTTATGGCATATTCAGTAAATTATTGATTTGATGTCCCGAGCTAACGTCGCAGACAGAAATCAGTCATGCTCCTGTCAAATTTAGACTGATCACAGAAGACAGGGCACTTCATCAAAATGCATCTCATTTGTTTAAAGGATCTGCCTCATCCTCTGAAATGTATATTTTAGGACACAATGAGCATCAAAACCAATCAGTACTGCATTATCCAGTACTAAACAGCTGGCGAGATGCGACACGAGTGAGATGCCCTGAAAATAATTAAGAAAAATCTTTTATGCTGGGCTTTAGATGAATTTAAATCTGATTTGGAAGATAACCTACATCCATGAATGATCCCGATAGAAACACTTGTAGCACAGCCTGACTGACAGTATCAATAAACCAAGAGGTTTGGTGATTAAAGTAAAGGGTGAATGTGAAGGAGAGCAGCTGAATCCCAATAACTGAGTGGCTGGAATAAATTGGGGGAGAGACGACGGGGGGATGTATAAGGCAAACAAATCAGGAAGAAAGAGAGAGATGCTGGTGGATTACAGTCAATCCAAACCTCTCTCAGTGTGCTCTTATCAGATTAGAGCGGAGTGAGGAACCTGCGGCCACAGGCTGACCTTCCTTAAGTCCACTTCATTCCTCCGGATCAGACTAAATGATTTGATGGGAGCTGCAGTGCCATGAGAGGGGAAAACCGGCCGGCTCCATAGGCTACCATTCTTACACTATCATCACCACACAAACATGCTCAAAAGTCCAGTATCAAACCTTTCATTATATTAACTATTGCTTTAGTATCAGATTAAATCTCAATAATTAACTGATTCTTTAAAACCCTCAGAGATTTTTAGAGAAAATTAGAGGACAAATAGCATAATAAATAAAAGGGCGGACAGGTTCAGAAAGGAGGTTATGGAGACATTCAAGGTTATCTTGAGCTAGCTCTGTAGTTATGCTGCTATAGGCTTAGGCTGCTGGAGGACATGATGACAACATTTCCTCACTGCTTCAGTCTGGTTATATTCTCCAATTTTGGACTATTTTTTAGTTGAACTTTTTAAGTCAACTTTTTCTTCCTTCAGAGCATCATTAGCAGTTCCGTCTTTTTAAACAAGCAAATCTCACATAAGCCAATTGGTGCAGCATCTTCCCAAGCAGGACGTACACATCCTTAGAAGGAAACCACTGGGTGCTTCTTACCTAAAAAAAGAAAGCCTCAAAGCAGGGATAAAGCTACAGTTAAGCATAGTTTGGAGACCAAAGAAGAACATTCCACCTAACCTGACTCCGCCAGATGGATTTGCTCCACATATCCATCTGGAAACCTTCCGTTGAAGTAATTTTGGGAAGGGGCGAAAATACTGGTTAGCTGATTGGCCTATGTTGGTGATAGACGGGACAAATAAACCAATCAGATCAACGAAGCATATGACGTACTAACAGAGCGACGACGGAGATGAGCCAATTGATAGATCAAACTCTTGCCGAAACCAGTCAGGAGAAGAGCAAAAACATCTTTTCCTCTGAGAAAAGCCAAGTGAAACCTTGAAATCTCGCGAGATCAGGATGGTCTCACGAGGCTAGGTGGAATGTAGCCTTAAATTTTTAGCCGTTCACCAAACGAACGTCCAATCAGCGTTGGCTTTGAGGCGGGTTGAGGTGTGACGCAACGAGAAGCGCGACAGTTCAGTCTAAAGAACATGGCGGCTTCAGCCGATGAAACTAGCGTTAGCGTGGCTATCGAGCAAGTTTTATGGGAATTACAGAGTATTTCTTCACTGAAAGAAGAGCAAAACACTGCTCTGGAGGCTTTTCTCAGAGGAAAATATGTTTTTGCTCTTCTCCCGACTGGTTTCGGCAAGAGTAGCCTGGCTTGTGGTTGTGTTTTCGTCGTCGCTCTGTTAGTACGTCATATGCTTCGTTGATCTGATTGGTTTATTTGGCCCGTCTATCACCAACATAGGCCAATCAGCTAACCAGTATTTTAGCCCCTTCCCAAAATTACTTCAACGGAAGGTTTCCAGATGGATATGAGGAGCAAATCCATCTGGCGGAGTCAGGTTACAATCCACCACAATGGCAAAGGATTTTAGGTTAAATATAGATGAGCCACCTTTGGATCCATCTATATATATAAGAAACCACACATATGAGGAGCTTTAATCTAAGCATTTTCCCTTTCTGTTTATACTTGACATGAAAAACCAACTAAAATACATACAATTTTGTTGATATAAGAGAGTTCAAGGGGTGTGAATACTTTCCCAAGGCAACACTTGTGATTTTCTGTTAAATAGTTGACCCTGTGGAGCCATGGCTTTGCAATGTGTATACATAAATGATACATATCCACTACAACGCATTGACAGAGTAGATCTCTTTGCAACCAGTCACTCTTATTACGTTTTTGGCCCGGCATATTGCACTCCCATTTGAGCCGGCATTCAGTACATTAGGATGAAGCTAGAAAGAGACACTTAACTTCAAAAGAAGAGCTGCTGGCTTTTCTGTGCTGCACCATGTATTTATGTAGTTATTTTTCGGTTCTGCCAATATAGGACTCCGAGCAGTCCTTGCTGCACTGAACTAAATAAATACGCTGCTCAGTTTAGTTAGGGTGTTCTATCTTTGAGTTGAACAAGTTTTTCTCGGAGAGTGTATTGCAAGGTTTGAAATTTACTGGTATGTGGTGTTTAGAGAAATCTCCTGACACAGATGGAATTACAGCTTCTGGATTGCCTCTGTATTTCCTCCTCTGTGTTATTCTTCCTGCTAGTTTATTTGACCAAACTTAAAAAAAATGGAGTGATTTTCTGACACTAAGTCACCAACAGTTACTGTGGGCCTGATCTGCACAGGTTTTATGCATCTTTAAACTGGTGCAAACATTTTTGCATGCAAGAGCAGATCTTTTAAGAAGGTAAAAAGTGATTTCCATTTGCAATTAAGGAGACAAGGTGTGTCTGTTTATAAAAAAAAGGATATCAAACATTCCTGCAAAAACACATTGTCTTTGCTATCGTAAAAGATATTAGTTATCTTTATCATTTGTCTCTGTAAAATGGCGCTATATAGATAAACTAAATCATGAGTTTGTATCACTTAAAGATACGCTTCCTATTGGAAGTGCTTAAGAAATATTTAGTATATATGTATATATATATATATTGTTTTTAATAAAAATTTTTACCATCATTACCAAACCACATGGCTTAGAACCTCATCTTTCTTTAACGGCCACTTTCAAACTGCCAATTTCAATATCGTGTAAATAAATTTCTTTGCATGTCTTAACATTTGCGTACCAACAAAGTTCTGCGAAAAACAAAACAACAACAAAAAAACGCTAGAGCAATTTACCTCCCATTATTTGTAGTCTATTAATATCAAGCCCTAAATTGCTGCTTATTCTTTATAAAGATGGTTAGCAAACCAGCAGATAACTGATTGCGGACCTCCAGTTTTACAAATTAAAAGTGAATTGATTGATCGACTTTATTGATCTTACAGTAAAGAAATGTACTTGTTACATTGGCTCAAATAGTCAAAAAAGTATTAGTGGGGCTATGTACAGTATTATTGCACAGGGTATTTACATGGGTATATATATAGATGGGTATATATATATATATATAACTATTGCACTGGGTGTCAGATATAAAGAAACAGGTTATAGCACAGGGTATTAAATAGTAATTGCACATACAGCGCACTGCTGTCGTACTGTAGTGTTGCATCATAGATTCTTGTGGCATCGGGGTCTGCATGGCGGTGTGTTTTCACATTAATATAGAATAATGTTCTTTTAGGTATTCACATATTTTCTATAAGCTGTGAGTATGAGTTTCAGAACTTATAAATCCTGCTTATGGCTTTAACAAAAGAAAAGATTTTTGGGAAAAGGCTGCTGCAAAGCTGAAATATAAAACTAGTTCATATTGAGCAACAATGTTTGTTTGTCTCCTCTATGTTGCTTCACAGCCCGACAGATGCTATAAAGGAAAGTCATCTTTACCTTAGATATCAAACACCTCCTCCTGCTGTCACAGAGCGTCGTGTAGAACAGCGGAGGAAAACCAACAGAGCTTCTAAATGGGTTCCCTGGAACGCTGAAGAACTACCTGTACTCCCAGCGACAAGTGTTTTCTCTAGCAGCAACTCTTCTACAATCGCCCCTCCTGACCCTCATAACATCAACATGACAGCCAATCAATGAGTACACAATTAGCATCACCCTAATTAGAAGGCATTGTTCTGAGCTCAGATGGTTTATTCATCAATACGAAATTAAACAGCGGCCGCTAAGAACGGGATCACAATCATGAGTTCATTGCAAATGAAGTCAATTCATTTGCATCGTTGGCTGCCATCAGGGAGCATGGGAGTCCCCAAGACGGGTTCAAAGGAGTCATACTCTGATAGTGGACAGAAAAAGACCAAAAGCAAAAACAACGAAATTAGAACCGAATTTCTTCTCACTTGTCACAAATCAGCGTGAGAAGATGAAAGAGACTATTTTGTCTATTTTAACTACTGGGGCAATTTCCAACAGCTAATAAAACATCCTGCTCTCAGACTATCTGGGGTCACTCCCTGTCTTGGATGGCTTTAGATCACAAGAAGAGATGGCAAATGGCTGAAAGGATTCCTGGGAAAAGATGAGGAAAGTGTTGGATATTAGGTTTGTGTTCCTGTCTAAAGGACTGAGTCTTTTCCCGTGTGTCGCAGTTAGCTTGTCGCAGGTATGAAGCAGATATTTTTGATTTATTCCCAATATTCAAGCGTGGTCTGCGCTATGTTATTCCATGCTAAAACGTAAGAGGGACAATCATGAACTAGCTAGCGGTTTGACAAGCTTGCTCGTCATCTACAACCGCTCATCCAACGGCGGACGACACACAGTTCACCCGTGAGTGTTCCTCAAAGACTGGTCGTGGCGCTGCGTGTTTTGGCTTCCGGTGAAGGAATAATCAATGATCCTAGTTCTTTACGGTGATTTAATGAATTTAGCTTTAATCAGTGGGAGCGGTTTTTGCCCAAATATAGTAACCCCTCCCTCCTGCCATCTTCCAGCAGTGACATCACGGTGCGGTAAGCCTAGCGCCATTCTCCCCGCTTTACAAGCTAAATCAATGGGAACTACTAGACACATCTGCAATCAACAACAATTATTGAAGATTTCCAGAGGACTTCACCATTGAAATTCACCAGAGCTATAGTGAAACTGACAATGCCCACGTGCATGGCAGCTGGATGCTGGAATACATCGGGTAAAAGTGGAAAAAAAGAGTTATTCCACCTTTCTGATTCCTGATCCTCCACGGACGGGTTGGTCGTTGGATCGCCAACTTGAAGAGGGAGGATTTGCCATCGAACTTCTGGCCAGAGAAAAAACCCCTAATATGTAGCCAACATTTGGAAGAAGAATGTTTTCAAGATGACTTGGATAATAGCGCGTTGTGACAAACACGAGATACAGCACTGGGACTTGATCAACAGCCGATACCGTACAGTGACGTCACAAACCAGTAGGTGGCAGTAGTGTTCTGTGACAAACATGGATGCCTCCAGTAAAGCACATTCACATGAAATTACTCTGAATTAATAACACTTATGACTTATTGAACAGGATGGAATCATTTCATACTCAAAGAACTTTTCCTTTAAATGAACACTTCTGGTACATTAAGACTTTTTTTTAGGCAACACATCTTCTCAGCAGATACATTACTCCTGCAGCAGGACAAGGCTTATTATTAACTCTGAAGAGCAGGAGAATATAATTGACCCAGCTGGTGGACACCAGATTGGTGTCCAGATCCGCTTCCTTCTAATAAATTCATCCAATGTGAATTGGTGTGAAATAATTCTTGCCATCAGCAGAAACTCTGATTCATTCTCTTGAAAATGTAAATTTAATCAGTTGATCAGATTCCATTAAGTTATGTTATTAAAAAGTAAGATGGAGACCATGGATAAGGACATATTTTTTTGGGAATTATTAAGTTTTACTCTTTCAGTAGTTTTCTGCATACTTCAGCTTGGTTAACTTATTTTCCTTATGCTTTAAATCCCTGTAATTAAACAGCATTGTAAAGAATCCTTTAGATATAGATAAATACAAATTGTTTGATTGTACTTATATGACATATTTTTATCAGTGAGGTTTGATAGTAAAAGTTGCAATATTATATTAGCAATTCATGGTCCCTAATAAAGGTTTAATAGTGGAAGGCTGATTATTACCATACAATGGTTGGGTTGCTTTAAATTTTACAAAATTAGGCATCTAGAAGCTGTTACTATGAAAGAGTTCTCATTAACTTATATGTCTATGATCTGGGAGGCTTCACAGATTTACAAGTGGTTGATTTATAACCTCAGCCCGTTTTGAGCGGCGGTAGAATCAGGCTTTCAATTTAGGGGAGCTTACTGTTTTTGTAATATTTGCACCAAGCTTGTGGTCGTAAAAGCTTCTTCACCGTCTTGAGATATGCGGCTGTAGGAATAAAAAAAAAAGACAACCAATAAAGGGACAAGACAACTCTTTATCATGCATTTGATCAAATCAGGTAATTGCACTGAAATGCTGCACAGAAAACAGAAGTAATTGCTCTGTTTAATGAGCAGCGTAACCGTATCTGGGTTTCTGATCAATACTCTGCTAAACAGGAGAGGAGAGATCCAGAGTTTCTGGTAGGAGAAGATGGAGCCAGCTTGTTCTTTTCAGACTAGATTAGAGCAGATTCAGCCAGAATTGGGCGATGTACTAATACCCTCCTAATTTGTATGCTTATTGAAGTGCAGTGGTGCTAAGCAAACGTTCAACAGACGTTTTAGTTTTTTTCTTGTGAGCAAATGCAACAATCAATCTTGAAATGCTCCAGTCTAATTGATGCTCATTTTAACCATGAGCCCAGATGTTTGTTTCATTGAGTTTGAACATTTTGTTTCTGTGCTAAAGCACTAAATCAGATGTCATGGATTAGCGGACCGCGGTCCGGATCCGGACCCACCTGCTAGCTAATCCAGACCCAACCTAAATTTAAAACATTTATAAATTACCGCAAGTTGTCCGACGGCAATGTCTAGTTTCACTTGCACCGCTTCTCCTGTTTGTACAGAAAAGCCCTCCGGCTATAGCCTCGTGAGACCATCCTGATCTCGCGAGCTTTCAAGATTTCACTCGCTAATCAGTCTGGAGACTCTCCGTTGAAGAAAATTTTTTGCAGTTCACCAAACGAACGTCCAATCAGCGTTGGCTTTGAGGCGGGTTGAGGTGTGACGCAACGAGAAGCGCGACAGTTCAGTCTAATGATAATTCAGCATATTTTAAAACAAAATAAAACAGCCGATGAAACTAGCGTTAGCGTGGCTATCGAGCAAGTTTTATCGGAATTACAGAGTATTTCTTCACTGAAAGAAGAGCAAAACACTGCTCTGGAGGCTTTTCTCAGAGGAAAAGATGTTTTTGCTCTTCTCCCGACTGGTTTCAGCAAGAGTAGCCTGGCTTGTGGTTGTGTTTTCGTTGTCGCTCTGTTAGTACATCATATGCTTCGTTGATCAAATTGGTTTATTTGGCCCGTCTATCACCAACATAGGCCAATCAGCTAACCAGTATTTTCGCCCCTTCCCAAAATTATTTCAACGGAAGGTTTCCAGATGGATATGCGGAGCAAATCCATCTGGCGGAGTCAGGTTACTCCGGCTAAACACAGATCCAAAGGTGCTTTTTTAGTAGCTAATCTGCAAAGTGGCATAAATAGCCTTCCTAAACCTTTGTACAGTTGCACAGATCGTAGGTTTGTTCACTGAGAGAATAAACTTCAAAATCCTTCTGTTAGTCTAGAAATAACTGAATGGATTAGCACCAGCATGGCGCTAGGCTCAGCGCACCGTGACGTCACTGCTGGAAGATGGCAGGAGGGAGGGGTTACTATGTTTGTTCTAAACAAATTGGCTCTGGACCAACGCGATCACTATAAGCGGATTCTACTGTATTAGTTTTAGGTATAGATAATGATCCGTTATTATTCCTTGCTGACCGGCTGTGGTTAGTTAACGCAAATTATGCGGTGCCAGAAACTTTGTTTTCAGTAAAGTTTACAGGGTTATTATTTAGGGACGTCCAAATCCGATATTGACCTCAGAAATATATTGAAAAAAACAAATATCAGAATAGATCAGCCTGCATCTAATGGTAGCATGTTGATAGAAATGCTCCAATTCTGTCAAAAGTTTACGTAACCTTTTGGTTATAATGAGGAATAATAAATTAGTAACCGTCGGCATCGTTGTCTGCAGCCACTAAAATGAGGCGGTATTCTCATCAAATTTCTGTTGCTTCAGGTAATTAGGTCTAGTATTTTAGATGTTAGTTACCTGGAAATAAAAAAGTACCACTTGGTTCAGTTCCCAGGTCCTGCGTATCATTACGGTATCAGTTCAAATGTTAACAGAAGTTATCTCTAAATACAATAAAGTTAAAATACTGTAAGATAAAAAATAACCAGAATAAATTGGTTATTCATTCTCCAGGTGCAAGTTTTTTTTTTTATTATTATTGTTAAAACACTTTACACTTTACATCTTTTAACTCTTCACTATTATGTCATTCTTGTACATTTTTCCTACAACCTCCTTCTTTCATACTTTGGTTGAGGAATATGGTTTATTTTCTTAAACATAAAAATTGAGGTCATCACTACGGGGTTCCTCTGACAAATTTGCAGAAATCAGGCAACCATTACTGCGATTGGTTGGTCAGGTTAATTTCCATTCTGTCCCAGTCTAGTCCTTTGTGTATACTTTCCTGGGCACAAACTGTACTGTACTATCTCAAAACATTTTTTTACTTTTTATATATTTTTAATTTTAATTTAATTTTATTTATTTTTTCTCTCTCTCCCGTGTGGGTGTCCTTTTTCTTGTGACTTTTTCTTATTGCCTGGGAGTGATTGGAGGTCGTTTTGTTGTGTTTTTTGTTTAGTTTTTTATGACTCAAGGGAATTGTATGGTTTGTTTTATATGTATCACATTGTAAATGTTAAAAACCAAATAAAGTTTGTACATTTTTCCATTTTTATCTATAATCTTTTTGCTGCTGTAAACACCACAATTTCCCCATTTTGGGACAATAAAGGGATTTTCTATTGTATTCTATTCCACTCTATTCTATTCTAGTAAGAGGTTTCAAGGCATCCTCCGAGAGCCTGTGTTCTAAGCAATTTGAGGTACAGTTCTGAGGTGATCGGACATAAACTCATCGACAAAAAGTAGAACACATTTCTAAGTAGAGCCGAGAAAAAACCTTCCCTTCGGTGTAAAACAGTATCAACTTGGATTGATCGACGGTTTGTTTTGAGTCTAATAGTTTCCAAGGTAACTCCAGAGACCCTGCTTCTCATGCAAGTCTGCTTGAATGTTTGAAGGTCACACAAATCCAACAGCGCTTTCTGTGCTTGGCCTTTCGATTCCCCCACACACCCTCAAACCTCTCCCTAAAAATGATTCTATGTACATGTTCAAAGCTCATTATTTATTTCAATAATGTTCTAAAGAACCTGTTTAAAGACATTATCTTCACTTTTTTTTTCTTTTTTTACAATAATATCTTTTATAGAATTTTTTTTCTCAATATTCTAGTAGATATTTTTACATCTGATGACTGCTGCACCTTAATGTCTCCTTTGATAATATAAACTATAAAAGTACACATCCTACAAAGTAAAAATACAATAATTCAATTAATTTGTGACAATATATTTAACTTTGAGTTCAGAATTGTAACAAAGACCCTGACACCTCTGCAAAAAGATAAGAAATTCAACATAAAAAGCCAATCAATGACAGTAAAGCCACTTTAAGTCACCGGAACTTCAGAAAAGGCCACTTTGTCCTTGTATTTAAAATGTCAGAAGAGTGAATCTAAAATAGGCACTCAGGATGGTGGAAATAAATCCACTGTGGGAACAATTTAAAGAAAATGGAAGACATAAAATACCATTAATAATCTACTGATGCAAGACTTCATGCCATGGGGTCAAAATGGTCTTAAGAACTAGTCTAGAAGTAAATGGTTCGACCTGATGAAAGCTGAGGCCAAAAGTAACAGAGATAATCACCAGTAAAGGCTGATTTATACTCAGAAACCAGGTCGTCTGAGTGGGTGTCGCAGTGAAGGCAAATGTGCACCCTCCACAGACACTCTGGTGCCGCTCTCCAAAATTGTAGGTGACTGCAGACAGGAGGCATCTGATTGGTCAAATCTACATCCTTTCTACACTGTGCGTACTTCCTATTTGGTACCTAACTGGCTTGTTTTGTTTGTATGACCGCCATTGTGGAAAACGACTCGTAAAGATGGACCAGCTAGAAGAGCGAGGTGAGCGAGAACGCTGGGACCCGTTTTCCATCTTGATCCCAGGTCTTTTTCGCCCTCATGTCCATTCATTTTCGCACAAACTTGCCCCCACTTCCTCACCGCCTCGGCCGTATCGAGACCTACAGCTAATTCCTGATTGTCCCTCTTGCGTTGTGGCGTGGAATAACATAGCGCAGACCATGCTTCGTTATTGTAACCTGACTCCGCCAGATGGATTTGCTCTGCATATCCATCTGGAAACCTTCCGTTGGAGTAATTTTGGGACGGGGCGAAAATACTGGTTAGCTGATTGGCCTATGTTGGTGATAGACGGGCCAAATAAACCAATCAGATCAACGAAGCATATGACGTACTAACAGACCGACGACGAAAACACAACCACAAGCCAGGCTACTCTTGCCGAAACCAGTCGGGAGAAGAGCAAAAACATCTTTTCCACTGAGAAAAGCCTCCAGAGCAGTGTTTTGCTCTTCTTTCAGTGAAGAAATACTCTGTAATTCTGATAAAACTTGCCCGATAGCCACGCTAACGCTAGTTTCATCGGCTGAAGCCGCCATGTTCTTTAGACTGAACTGTGGCGCTTGTCGTTGCGTCACACCTCAACCCGCCTAGAAGCCAACGCTGATTGGACGTTCGTTTGGTGAAGTGCTCCAAATTTTCTTTAACGGAGAGTCTCCAGACTGATCTGCGAGTGAAACCTTGAAAGCTCGCGAGATCAGGATGGTCTCGCGAGGCTATCATTATTGGGCATAAATCAAAAACATCTGTGACAAGCTCACTGTAACACATTGCTCCAGGAGGATAACCAGTCCTTGACACCCTACACGTAGAGGAACTGAAATCCTGTAGGGACAGGAGTCTCCACCTTAAGACAGAATAGGGCAAAAAGAGGGTAAAAAAAATACAGAATTAGCCATTCAAAATGTCCCCATTTTCCTTGATGGGCCCTTGGCTGGTCCTCTACAATTCATTTTTTAACATCAATCTTTAACTGAATTACAGGGTCTGACCAGGAGATGATGCTTCTCTTTAGGGCTAAGTGTCTACAAATAATGATGGAAAGAAGTCAAAAGTAAAAAATTATCCAAGAGGGAGTCACTACAGTGGCTGGAAGATTGAGGAGATTTCGCTGGGAGTTGGAGGGAAGTGGGCTGCCGTTCAGCTGGCATTTGATTGGGTAGGGCAATTTTGAATGGCTGCTACTGTATGTGGGCAGATAAACCCAAAATAGAACTTTCTGGCACAAACTCAACTTGTTGTTTTATGAGGAAGAAGAACGCTGAGCTTCTTCCCAAGAATACCAAGCGTATTGTGAGAAATTGGGTGGAAGCCTTGTGCTTTGGGGTTATTTACTGCAAAGGGGACAGGATGACTGATTACTTTTAAGGGAAGAATGAACAGGTGAGATTTTAAGCCAAAACCTTTTATCAGTGAGAGCATTGAAGATGGGAGGTGGCTGGGTCTTCCAGCACAACGAGGATCCGAGACACACCCATCAGGCAACAAATGGTTTTTGAGAAGTCTAGCCAGTCTTCAAACCTAATAGAGAATTTGTACCGGGAGTTGCAAGTCCATGTTGCCCTAACCTCGTGAGACCATCCTGATCTCACGAGCTTTCAAGGTTTCACTTGCAGATCAGGATGGCTACACGCCGTTAAAGAAAATTTGGAGCCGTTCACCAAACGAACGTCCAATCAGCGTTGGCTTTGAGGCGGGTTGAGGTGTGACGCAACGAGAAGCGCGACAGTTCAGTCTAAAGAACATGGCGGCTTCAGCCGATGAAACTAGCGTTAACGTGGCTATCGAGCAAGTTTTATCGGAATTACAGAGTATTTCTTCACTGAAAGAAGAGCAAAACACTGCTCTGGAGGCTTTTCTCAGAGGAAAAGATGTTTTTGCTCTTCTCCTGACTGGTTTCAGCAAGAGTTTGATCTATCAATTGGCTTGTGCCTGTCTTGTGGTTGTGTGTCTATCACATAAATTTGCCAATCAGCTAACCAGTATTTTTCGCCCCTTCCCAAAATTACTTCAACGGAAGGTTTCCAGATAGATATGCGGAGCAAATCCATCTGGCGGAGTCAGGTTAATGTTGCCCAGCAACAGTCCTCAAACACCACTGCTAAAAAGGAGATCTGATAGATGTAAACAAACCTGGTGAAGCCCTACAGTAAATTGACCTCTGTCATTTTAATGATACAAAGTATTGAGCTGAACTTTTTTTATTGACCAAATACTGTTTTTTAACCATTGTTGAAAAATAAATTCCGGAATGGATTGTAATTGGAATTCTTTTAAAATATCTCAATGTGGGTGTTAGGGTTAGGGTTAGGGTGACCTGTGTTCGAATCCGGCCTGTGGTCCTTTGCCATATATCTCTCCCCCTTTCCTGTCAGCCTACTGTCAGAAAGATGAGCCACTAGTAGGGATGGGGATCGTTAATATTTATTGATATCGATACCTTTATCGATACTCCTTATCGATCCGAGTCTTTATCGATACCACTATCGATACTTTTCTGTTATTTGGTGGAAAGACGATGCGACAATATGTTTTTAACAGAACTGGTATTGCTTTTATTGCTTAACAAGTGAGCATAACAAAAAAGTTTCTAGCCTTCAGTAAACATGGCTAATGTAATAGGCCACTTCTAAATGACATAAAACTAACTAGAATATATCAGCAGCACCAAATGAAAAATAAAATGTCATAATGTATATAAATTAAATGAATAATATGCTGTGTCAGAAAAAAAGGAAATAAAATATCAGCCCATAAATTAACAGGTATTTTTTTGCAGAAAAATTAACATGTCTGTCACTTTTCATCAGGTTTTTAGAGATTAGGAAAATATTTATCAAATAAATAATTTTATTTTAAATTAAATGTAATTTTTAATAAATGTTGGCATCAGTAGTTTAATTATATATTGTAAAATAATTACAGCAATATACAACTGTATTACTCATGTTTCTCGCCAAAAACTCAATTTCCCTTTTCTTTACGTTACACTTGAACGCATCATGATAACCTAATTGTCGTTTTACTGAGCCAACCTGAACACATCATCACGCAGCACGTCTGAAACTTTATTTACTTTTTAAGCTAACTAGCTTGTATGCTGCCGATTACAACACGGATTTCACAATTACCATTTTTAAGTGACCAGACAAGCTACAAAGTCTGTGTGCGCGCTAACCAGTGGTTCTCTGAGTGGATGATGAAGACGGGCCCGACTGTGGTGCGGCGGGGCAGCAGCAGGAGGAGGAGGAGTCTTTTCCGTTCAGCCATTCTCGAGTTGCGAGCAAAGTTAACTGCCAGACTTCACTTGTTTTACTTTTAATATCTGTTTGCTTACAATTTCATTCCAAAACATTGGTAGACATGCTGCAGTGATTGGATTGATTAGATTTAAATGCTGTGACGCGACTCGAGGGACACACAATTATGTTACAGGACCTCCGGGAAAAAAAAAAAAAAGACCAGACTCGATAGTGGTATCGATAAGCCCAAACGTTATTGATTTTCGGGTTTTGAAAAAACTGGAACCGGGTCCTTGATAGAACCGGGTTTCGATCCCCATCCCTAGCCACTAGTGCCGTAAAAGCTCTAAAAAAGGGAAAAAAAACCTTCAATGTGATTTCCCGGATAGTTTCCTCATTTTGTCTCTTGTTGTTGAAGAGTACTTATAATGAATATTAAAGACCTCTCTCAAGAAGAACTTTTACAATCAGTGGCTGTCTAAATACTCTCTTGTCCCAACATTTATGGCCTCACTAAAGGCTGCTTTCAATCAAAAAAGGATTTTGTGACAAAGCAAAGCTGCAGTTTTAGCCATCCATATAGCTAAAGCTTTTTGGGCTCCACTGCAGACATCAAGGTGGAGCTGCGAAACATCTCTAACCAAACCACTTTAGTTTGATAAAATGTCAATCAATCAATCAAAATGCGTAGTTAAAACTCACCAATGCAAATGACAGCCTCTTAAAAAACCTAAAATATTATGTACTTAAGATCCTGTTGGGGATTTCTCAGAATTTTCTATTGCTTTTCTCTGCACTTTATTTAATGTCTTCAAAAAACAAAATAATGACAAAAGGTCTTAACAGCTGAACTTTGGTATTAATTTTTTATGTTTTCTGAAATTTTATTCTTTCAAATGAAGCAGTGGGGTAATTTTCTCCATCAGGAAAATGTAGATTTTATGAAAATATAGATAATAGGAAATTCCAGTATAATTATGCAAGAAGAAAACTTGACTAAAAACTGGAGTATGAAGCACGGACCCAGAAAGGTAGCTTTTGTGTTGAGGAGATGAGAAGAAATTACAATTTAAATTTACAAAAGTTTGTGGTAAGAAGAGGGGAGAAAAAAAAAAGTTTATCAAGTTTTTATTCTTTTACTCTAAATCAAATCCAGCGATAATTTGTTTACCGAAGATTCACTTTTACTTCAAACACTTTGGAAAATACCTCCACATTCCCCCAGTAATCCTCTTATTAATTTGTTTACGTTATTTTTGCCTTTGTTGTTCTTATTATGTTGGTTTACTGACGTCTTGTGTCCGAGGAAGCCGGATTTAAAGGATGTCATCGCTCTTCTATAATCGTCTCCTTCAGATTCTAATTACTGTGGAGCTTCATGCAAATTTGTCTGCAGCTAAATGGTGCCTTTCATCCAGAAAATTAGGAAAAAAATTCCTCGCACTGTTATTAGTGCTCGTGCTCGACTCCCCGGGCGAGCCGCCATTCTGCCTTGCTTTATTGTTTTTATCCTCTCCCCCAGCGTATACACATCCTCGACGGCCCGTGGCAGCCGCTGTGCGCAGTTGGTGGTTCTCATTCTCAATAAAACCACAGCTTTTAAGCATGTCTATCGCAATTACCACTAATAAGAGGAAAGAAGCATGAATTCAACTTGGTATTTTTAAAATCATGAATCTGTAGCTCCCAAAAAAAAGGAAAGAAAAAGAAAAACATTTTCTTTAAAAACTAAAAAGAGGGCGAATTCTCCAAAGCTGAAACTCTGATCGTAAAAGAAAATCGATGATGGACATTCTGTGTTTTCATTCTTGATAATTTTCTTAGCCAAATGATATATTTTGGCCACATTAAATCAGTTCACATCCTCACTAAATAAGCATTTCAGTTTGCTTCCTTAAACAGAAGCTAGCGAGCAGCCATATATGCTTTAAAAAGGTCATAGTGGTTCATTCAAAAACAACTTTTTCTGCATCAAATGTGTTTAGTTTTGTTCTTTGAAGATCATTTTGAGCTAATTTTGATGCCAACAAACTTTTTTGGAAAACATGCTGAATACAATTTAATGCAGTTTCTTTATATAGCATCAATTTAAAACCTGTTTAGTTCCAAGGCCCTTAAAAAGACAATTCAATTAAATCATACAGACACACTGGTTAAAAGCTAAGGAGATTGCATTGAGTCATTGACTTTGCTGAATTTGCCCCTCATGGATGAGAATGCAGCGACAGTACACATTCGCTTGCATGAACAGCCATCCATCTATTATACTTAATATCTGCCTAATCCTCAGAGGGTTGCAGGGGGCTGGCGCCTATCTCAAGCAATCAGTGCGTGAGTGATGAGGTACATCTTGGGCAGGTCTTCATTCCATGCATGCACGCACTCACACCAAAAGCAATTTCAGGGGCACAATTACCCAGCAAATTTTTTTTTTCAAACAGTCGAAAGGAATATAGAACTTTCAAAGAAAATCTACATTAAAAACAGTGGTAAACGGTAACTCTGCCACGGCAATTTATACAGCTTTGATATCCGGGACCTTTGTGAGATAAAAAGTGCTGACAAGTGTGTCACTGTAGAGCACAGCGCTGAAAGTCTCTAGGGCTACGTTCACACTGCTGCCTGAAGTGACCCAAATCTGTTTTTTTTGCCCATATGTGACCTAGATCTGATCTTTTCATTGCAGTCTAAGGCTGCGTTCACATGGCCATGATACTCAATTCCGAATTTTTTGTGAAATCAGATTTTTTTGCGTTGCCGTGCACATTTCCAAATATATGCAGCTTGTATGTGATCCCCTGTGTGAACTGCATTCATACAACATCTCCCACATGCGCAGTCACAAGTCAGCATGCTGTGTATTTACGGAAGTAAACATGGATGGTAGTGCTGGAGTGTATCTAGCGATCTTACTGAAGCTTATAAGCACAATATTTTCAGCAAGATCAGTAATATGTCAATTAATTATCTGCCACATTCCCATGTAAATATCTGTCTTTGGAGGATGTGTTTTTTAGCACCCCTAGTTCTCTCATTTTTATTCCAAATTTATTTATAATTTGAATCACAGGGCTATTTTTATCTCTATGGTTCAGTATTTTCTCAAGTAGCAACTTTAACTGCTATACTTTCCTGTCTTAAAAGGCAGAACTCTTCTAGTCTAAAAAAACCTCATTTGTTGAAATGGGGGGGCCTATTGTTTGAGCCCCTTAGGGGCTTTAAAAAACAAAAATGTCTTTTTTTGCGCTTTATGAAACAAAGTAGCCTATATTTTGTGGATGTACATCTACATTTCTCATGTAAGTTTGCGTAGTTTTAACACAAACATTTATTTTTCATATTGCACCAGTACAGTTAATGAGCAACCTGTACTTGTGTGCTTGTTTGTTCTGTCTAAAATGTTTATTTTGGAATAAAGAAGTTAATATAAAAAAATATTCTTTGTCCGATTCATCGATTAATCGAAAAAATAATCGGCCGTTTCATCGATTTTTAAAATAATCGTTAGTTGCAGCCCTAATGGTTAAACATAAATACTACTCTCCGGATCATCGTCTGCCATGGTTGTCGTTTTTTTGCCGCTTCTGCATAGTGTGAACCAGAATAGTGACATTTGTCAGGTTGGCTGAAAGCTGCGGCTAGCTAACTGTTACTACAGTTCAAGCAAGGTGGCAGAGAAACGAGAATAGTTTTCAAGTGATGCAGGCAGATTTTATGTGAACAAGTGGAAGGAAAACACTGACAAGGCTCTCTTCCTCACACTATGAAGTAAAGGGACAATGACAGATATATGATCATAGTTGATTTGATAAAGGCAAGTTATGTAATTTTATATTCCAACTCAAATTCTGATCCCATATTAGATATATAAGCACTTATTTGCAAAAACAATGAAAAGAATAACATGTTAATATAAAAAACACAACATTTTCTGAGGCAGGGATTAAGAACATTTTAGTGGAGCTTCAAACCCCCCCAAAAAAATAGGCCTTATACCAGCAATGTGGTCGACCGTATTTCTCTGGTGTTTCTAAATGATCATGTTGATCTTGTTTCCTTTTAGAACATACATTTTACTATGAATGGCTTTGCACAGATTTACCGGTTGTCAAGGTTGGGTGGAGGTGTTTGAGGACCCAAATGCAGAGATCAGGAGGCAGAGGTGAGTGTTGCAGGTTTACAAGGCAACTGAGACAGAAATCCAAACTACTGAGAACCAAAAATAGGATTAGGAAAAACTCACGTGGGAAGCCAGAGACGAGGGAACAACAAACCAACAACATAGGAACCAGCACTGAGTGACTATAGAGGTGGTGTATATAAGGGGAACAGAACCAAAGATGGGCTAATGTGCTCAAAATGGAGCAAGTGTGAGTGGAAGTAACTAGAAGCAAGCCAAGGGGAAAGGAAACAAGCACAAGGGGAAACAAAGGGTAACTAAAGTCTGCTTGAACATTATGGAAAACTAACCAAATATCCACAAAACAGAATAACAGATAACTAAAAAACTAAAAACTAAGAGTCCCAAAAGAGGAGAACAATAACACCGGTCCGCTGTCTCACTCCACTGATCGACCGACAGACCGAGCAATGAGAAGAAACCGACTGAAACATAAGGACTCTCTTTTTGAAAACCTTTCAAAGTCAACTGTAGGCCTATTTAGGAATAATTGATCCCTTCGTAACTTTTGCTAATTTATATTTTCAACCCAAGAGAGACACTAGGTCTTCACTACAACGCCACCTATCTCCATATAGACGCTCCCCATATTACGAAAGTACTCTTGCACTGCAGCATCAATGTTTTTTTCACTTTTACCCGATATATTACATAGGGTGACCAGACTTCCTATTTTTCCTGGACATGTCCTACTTTTCAGACATAAAAAAAATGTCCAGGGGGAAATTCAAACTCGTTCGGGATTTTGGTCGACTACAGTGCAGCCCGTAGTTGAAACACCAGGCACTCGAACCAAGCCGTCAGCCCCAGGGCTGGCCTGGGAACCCCGGCGGACGGCGGCAGGGAGACAGCGGGGGACGGAGCGACCGAACCTGACCCGGTGACAGTAGCCTGGACACAAGCGGCCCTGTGCTTCCCCCCGCCTGCCTTACCGGCCCCCAGCCCCCCTCCTACGGTTCCTACGGAGGACAAGCGGTTCCTCCTTTTCAGAAACTCCAATCTGGTCACCCTATATCCCAACATTCAGCTGCCATGCACGTGGGCATTTAAAGGAAAAGTTCTTTGAGTATGAAATGATTCCATCCTGTTCAATAAGTCATAAGTGTTATTAATTCAGAGTAATTTCATGTGAATGTGCTTTAATGGAGGCATACATGTTTGTCAAAGAACACTAATGCCACCTACTGGTTTGTGACGTCACGGTGCGGTATCTGCTGTTGATCAAGTCCCAGTGCTGTATCTGCTGTTTGTCACAACGCGCTATTATCCAAGTCATCTTGAAAACATTCTTCTTCCAAATGTTGGCTACATATTACGGGTTTTTTCTCTGGCCAGAAGTTCGATGGCAAATCCTCCCTCTTCAAGTTGGCGATCCAACGACCAACCCGTCCGTGGAGGATCAGGAATCAGAAAGGTGGAATAACACTTTTCCCCGATGTATTCCAGCATCCAGCTGCCATGCACGTGGGCATTGTCAGTTTCACTATAGCTCTGGTGAATTTCAATGGTGAAGTCCTCTGGAAATCTTCAATAATTGTTGTTGATTGCAGATGTGTCTAGTAGTTCCCATTGATTTTGCCTGTAAAGCGGGGAGAATGGCGCTAGGCTTACCGCACGTTGACGCAAAAATGGCCAAAATTATTACCTTTATTTTTCTACCGATTAACGCTAAATTCATTAAATCACTGAGACCGTATTAGTTCTAGGTAAACATAATGATCCATTGATTATTCTTTGTTGACAGGACTTTTCCTTTCAAGGATTTAATTTAATGGTGAAAAACATGAGATGTTATTGAATAAAGATTGACATTATGGAAAACATTCTGCACTGAGGAGAAATTACTGAAACCGTTTCAAGGTGAACCATGTGGGGCTGTATTCTGAGCATATAGGATTATGAGGCGGAAATTAGCCTACGGTCTCAATATCACTGGATCTGTGGATCTATTATACAAAAACAGCCTCGTGCCCACAGCTAATTTACAGTTGCAAATACTCATCTCAACCACTTGCATTTTTCACAAAGCATATCCGGTTAAATCATATGGGGTTTGCAGGAAAATATTCCAACATAAAAACAACACCTTTAGGGTATGCTTTAGGAAAAGATGGTGTCAGTCAAACCTTGACTCACTGGTAAATGTTATTTTGCTTCTGAACCTTCAATGGCTTCATAGCTTTATAAAGCACAGGAGTGTGGAGGATTTTATCATTAGCACTACAGGCACTTTCTCTCTCTCTTGACTTCTCTCTGTCCAGCTGTGTCCAGGCCTGCCAGCTGTTGGCTCAGCTCCAGGCTGCCTGTCACAGGGTCAGCTTTGAAAAAAAACGACCACTCAAGGCCTGTAAAACACTGCTGATAGCTAAAACACTCACATCATCCATCAACGAGGTGAAAAGACTGTACTTATCCCAGAGAGGTAGTGGGGGGGTGGGGTCTACACACACATAGACACACAGGAAGATCCAAACGCACCTCTGATCCATCGCTTAGCGGAAGGTATCGATCAACTCTCTGTAATTAACAAGTACTCCCACTGGGAATAAATCAGTGCTAATGAATCACTTATTGTGGTGCTTTGGTGGCAGAGGCCCAAGTGAGGGTATTTGTGTGTTCAGGGTTATCGGGTCATTAGGCTCGAATGAGTGATAGCCTGGCTTTGAGGTAAAATGAAATAAAAATGCCCTGCTGGCCGGTAGACAAAAGAAGCTGCTACGCTACGATTTCTTCACTGGGGGCGTCAATAGATGAGCGATAGCCAATGGCAGAGCAGGAAATGCACAGACCACTTATTGTTCTGTATCAAAATACAACATTTATTGATCTTTTTAAACAGAATGATGTTTGTGGGGAAGCTGGACTTCCCTAATACCCAAATCAGTGTGGCCTTCTAAGTCATTTTTCTGGAAGATGGTAGCATATTTTGCTTTTGGTTTTGTTTACATCTATTTGTCGATTGTCTCTTCTTCTGTTGGTTATCTAATTTACTGATATATGCCATTGTTTCTCAAAGTCCTGCAGCTGTGGCATCCTGCACATTTTAGATGCGTCTCTAAAACAAATGGCTGAATATTCTCCTCAGTATGCAGCCGCAGGCTCAGTCTAAATACCTAAAATGCTAGCTCCAACCTCCTGTTCCTTCACCATATGTGGGGTCAACAGCAAAAAAAAAAAAAACTAGGGATGCACGATATTGGGATTTTGGCCGATATCCGATATGCCGATATTTTAAAACTCATGTAGCCGATAACCGATACCGATGTTAAAGCTGGACAAAAATAAGTAGTCATTGAAAATAGCAGTTTTGTTATCCATTTCTGACACTTTGAAAAATAATATACTCAAATATATTTTCATATGCTGATATCAAATAGATTTTTTTAAAATGCAGTATCGATCTATTTTACTTTCAGAATCTGGTGAAATTTCATCGTTCTGTTACAAACTCTCGTGATATTTTGCAAATTCTTGTGAGATTTTGTTAGTAAAATAGATCGATACCGCGTCAATATATCAACATATAAAAATATGGCAAAATTTCGTGAATTTTCGGGGGATTTCGTAGCATAACGATGACATATAGCAATATTTCATTAGTAAAAGAGATTGATATGGAGTTTTTAAATGGCAATATATCAGCATATGAAGATATTGATATTTTAATGTATCAATATTTTTTCCGTCGTCTTTAGAAGTTTTTAAGTCTGTAAAAAAGAAGTTTTTGAGGAAGAAGAAGTAGTATTTTTTATTTTTTTAGACTTTAGAAACTCAGAAGCTGATCAAATATCGGGTTAAATATCGGTGGGGTGGCCGATGTCCGATATTCAGTTTTAAGGCCGATACAGGCCGATACCGATTATATCGTGCATCCCTAAAAAAAAAACTATCCAAGGTAGGAAATCAGCTGCAGAGTACTGTGCAGAATCCTGACAGACGTCAACATGTAACACACATGAATAAAGCTGGTCAAATTGGGACTACAGCCTTACGGAAAAAAGCTACAAAAACAATCACTGTTGTTTTTATGTGTTTTATACTGTGTTTTATTAAAGGAAAAATCCGGTCAGCAAGGAATAATCAATGGATCATTATTTTTACCTAAAACTAATTTGTTTGCAGTGATTTAATGAATTTAGCGTTAATCAGTAAAAAAAAAAAAAATTTTCGTTGCGATCACCGAGTCTAGGAGCGGCCATTTTAGCCCAAATATAGTAGCCCCTCCCTCCTGCCATCTTCCAGCAGTGACGTCACGGTGCGGTAAGCCTAGCGCCATTCTCCCCGCTTTACAAGCAAAATCAATGGGAACTACTAGACACATCTGCAATCAACAACCATTATTTATTTAAAAACACCAGGCCCTAAGGCGCCGCAGGCATAGATCTAATTGCTTATGAATGAGAAGTGGAAGCAAATCATCGTACCAACAACATCGTCTTGTTACCTAAAACTTAAACACAGGATTATTTACAGAATTTACACATAGGCTGCCATGACTTATAAATCCTCACCCGCTGTTGTGGTATTGAAGGATTTAGTCGGTTTTAACACACACCAATCATCTCCTTATCTTTAGATAATGAGAAAATTAACTCGTTGTCTCGAGAAAACCACCATGAAAAAGTATCGGAGGGACACGACCGCTGTCGACTTCCGTAAATCTGATTATGTCATGAACCGAGGACAGATGGACCCAGTATTCAGGAGAGACAGTCAGTAGGAAAGTTCAAAAGGTTTATTAAAATAAAAACAAAACAAAAGCGGAGCTGTGGCTCGCGGACACTGCAGGCAGGGGGGGCGGGGCACCGCCCAATCTCAGACACTCTAGGGAGGAAACACAGGTAAGTGACCACGATCAACCAATAGAAGATTAACTGTGTTGGTCACTTACCTGGTTTAACAGTCCAGACCACAAGTGTCCCAGTGCTGCAGTCCCAGAGGTGATGGTGGAAGCTGATCCTGGTCAGGGATCCAGAACAAACAGGAACAGACAGAAACAGGCAGGATCCAGATCAGGCAGGAACAGAGACAGGTGGCAGGATCCAGACTTCCAGGCATCCACAGGCTTCCAGGAGGGTTCAGAGTCTTACTGGGACCAGAAGCATGACCAGTTGGTCACGCACAGGAGCAGACAGGATCAGGTGCAGACAGGCAGGCTCAGTGGAAGAGGGTAGCCGAGACAGGACGTGGAACCTGAACTTGAAGCAGACTTTAAACTGGTCTCCACCCAGGAGCCAGGCTTACTTAGATAAAAACTGAACCTCCCCCCATAATGAGCCAAAAACCCAGAGGACTCCACAGGGGAGGAACAGTGGACGATCAGGAGACGAGACAAACACTAAAACCCTCTTTCCACTGGCTGCCAGGATCCAGGACATGAACCAAATAAAAACTGAACAGAAAGACTGACAGAAAGACAAGCAATGATCTGGCACTGAATGCTCAGGCTGAACTGAATATAAACCAGAGGAAACAGGTGAGGGGAATAAATTATAATTGAGGCAGGGAAAGAAGAGGGCAGGTGAAAGGAATTACTAATTAGGGGAGAGCAAACAGGCCAGATCATGACAGATTAAGCTTTACTTATAAAAAAATTATGTAAAAGATTTAGTAGATTAACTATAACGTATAAAGAATAATGTTCGGAGCCTTATTATCATTAACTGTCAAAGTATTGATATTTGGTATCACGGTGATGTTTTCTTTTAAGTAAAAGAAAATACATTTTAACAGTAAAGTTTGAGGTTCAAACCTATTCTTTTATGATTCTATATATATTCTTTAGTTCCTTTATACTAATTTGGAGCGTCTGTTTTATTATATTTTCAAAGCAGTTTAAGATATTTAGGAAATTTTTGTGACTGTTTTGTATCGTCATCGATCTTTTCTTTTTTATTTGTAAAATATGTCTCGTCTTCCTCTCACTCTCACACTTAAATCAGATGTGTAATCCTCACACGTGCTCCTTTATAAACTATTCTCCCAAAGGTGAAAATTCAGCTGTTTCTCCACCCACCTGAATGAATTCCACCACCTAGGTATGAAAGATGTTTACACAAACATATTTGAGATTATAAGTCGTCTGCTGAGGTTGCTGTGTGTTGCCATATGTATATGTAATGCTCTTATTCATGAATGTCCCACAGTTAACTTTTAGAGGTATTTGGATGAAGAGGAACTGATTCAGAATGACAACCAGCCACCCATGGAGGGGTAAACCTCATAAAATCACAGAGCAAGGTCAGTGTTAGCCTGAAGCCAGAGCTTCCAATGCAGTGGAGGACAGGAAGACCTGCTACATGTCAGTGACTGTCGGGTTGATGAAAAAAAGGATGACCCAATGATGACCAGCAAGACCAGTAAACTGCAATAGCCACCATTCAATCGTAAGGGGGCAGCAATAAGATAGTTTAAAGACAAATATTCCAAAACTAACATGAAAATCCAAAAAAAAAAAAAAAAGGACGCACTTTAACATTAAAGCAGAGGTCTTCAATGTTTCCCAGGCTAAGGACCCCAAACTGATGGCGAGATGGGAGCCGGGACCCCCTAATTATACGTATTGTATGAAACTGTGTTATATCAAGTTGGTGGTCACTCTATTAAAAATGGTGTCATGTAACGAAAGTAGTTTCACCCTGGGATTATTAAAGTGTTTCTGATTCTAATTCTTCATTGATGGGACAGGTGTTGTGAATGAAACGGTGCCCAGCTTGAAAGAGCTCCTGTGTGTCGCTGAATGTGAGCATTGATGACTGAAAGACATCTTCTGTCTCCATTTATGTGTTTACTACTGTCTGTTGAATTCATGTTAATGTGTATTTAAAGACATTTCAATTAGTAGAAAAATTGCAGGGGGAATATAAAAAAAAAAAAAAAAAAAAAAAGTCTAATCAACCCCTATGGACCCCCTAGGGGTCGCGGACCCCCTGTTGAAGACCTCTGCATTAAAGGAAGAAATGATCAATGTATCATCATTTATACCTAATACTAATCCGTTTGCTGTGATCTAGTGAATTTAGCAATAATCAGCAAAAAAAAAATACAAAAAAATTTTGTGATCACTGAGTCTGGAAGCGGCCATTTTTGCCCAAATATAGTAACCCCTCCCTCCCGCCATCTTCCAGCAGTGACGTCACGGTGCGGTAAGCCTAGCGCCATTCTCCCCGCTTTACAAGCTAAATCAATGGGAACTACTAGACACATCTGCAATCAACAACAATTATTGAAGATTTCCAGAGGACTTCACCATTGAAATTCACCCGAGCTATAGTGAAACTGACAATGCCCACGTGCATGGCAGCTGGATGCTGGAATACATGTAGCCAACATTTGGAAAAAGAATGTTTTCAAGATGACTTGGATAATAGCGCATTCTGGCAAACACCAGATACAGCACTGGGACTTGAACAACAGCCGATACCGTACAGTCACATCACAAACCAGTAGGTGGCAGTGGTGTTCTTTGACAAACATGGATGCCTCCAGTACAGCGCATTCAAATGAAAATTACTCTGAATTAAAAACACTTATCATTTATTGAACAGTATGTAATAATTTCATATTTTTATATGTTTGTATTCTGAATGTGATCGGATTTTCCTTTGATCTATACAATCTATCTGCAAAAACGTTAATCTTGAAGTGAATTACATTTTAACACTAATAGTATACATTACATTGAACAGTATTTTAGATGCAAATTGTTTCTTTAAAACACTAAAAGTGCTGGAAAATATCAAGCGAGCCATTAAAAATTACAAATAACCTGAGCACATTTAGTTTACACTTGTTACTCTGCTTCTGTTTGGCTGCTAAACCTGAACTGAAAGCTTAAAACCTCCACAAAACGCTTTGTGGGCGCTTGAGCAGGTAGTGAACAACCTGCATGTCTCAGTTCATTTTCTGACTGCTGTGCGATGGTGGTCTCAACTCCTAATTCTGCTTGTCAGTTCAATGCTCGCAGCGTTTGGTTCTATAAAGAAAAAGAAAGGCAGCTAAGAAAGTAAATCTTAAAAAGACCATTTCATTACCCCAGAACCTGCCTTTTTTAGTGGACAGGCTGGAATCCAATTACCCTTTTAATTTAATCAGCCATGCTTTGATTAGCCAATTCATTTTTTTTTTTTTTTTTTTGGCACACAGCTCTAAACCCATGTCTCCATGTAGATCAGGAACTAGAATAAAAAGCAAGCATTTGGGGCTTTCATTATTGTGACGAGTACTCAAATTGAGGTGGGGTGGCTAAATGTGTAACATACTAAATGTGTAACATTTCTACTATACATACATTAACAGTAACGGCAATAATGTTGGCCTTTCAACATTTGGCGGGCTGTGGGCTTATGAGTAGCCTAAGTAAAATAAACAAAATCAAAGAAGTGTTCTACCATGACTATGAAGCTGATCCCAGTGGGAAATTAGTCCCTAACTATGTAGGGGCAGTGATAGCCATGCTAACTATATAGGGGCAGTGATAGCCGTGCTAACTATGTAGGGGCAGGGATAGCCGTGCTAACTATGTAGGGGCAGTGATAGCCGTGCTAACTATGTAGGGGCAGGGATAGCCGTGCTAACTATGTAGGGGCAGGGATAGCCACACTAACTATGTAGGGGCAGTGATAGCCATGCTAACTATGTAGGGCCAGGGATAGCCACGCTAACTATGTAGGGGCAGGGATAGCCACGCTAACTATGTAGGGGCAGTGATAGCCATGATAACTATGTAGGGGCAGTGATAGCCACGCTAACTATGTAGGGGGAGTGATAGCCATGCTAACTATGTAGGGGCAGTGATAGCCACGCTAACTATGTAGGGGGAGTGATAACCACGCTAACTATGTAGGGGCAGTGATAGCCGTGCTAACTATGTAGGGGCAGGGATAGCCACGCTACCTATGTAGGGGCAGGGATAGTCATGCTAACTATGTAGGGGGAGTGATAGCCACGCTAACTATGTAGGGGCAGTGATAGCCATGCTAACTATGTAGGGGCAGGGATAGCCACGCTAACTATGTAGGGGCAGTGATAGCCATGCTAACTATGTAGGGGCAGTGATAGCCCTGCTAACTATGTAGGGGCATGGATAGCCACGCTAACTATGTAGGGGCAGTGATAGCCATGCTAACTATGTAGGGGCAGTGATAGCCATGCTAACTATGTAGGGGGAGTGATAGCCACGCTAACTATGTAGGGGCAGTGATAGCCATGCTAACTATGTAGGGGCAGGGATAGCCACGCTAACTATGTAGGGGCAGTGATAGCCATGCTAACTATGTAGGGGCAGTGATAGCCATGCTAACTATGTAGGGGCAGTGATAGCCATGCTAACTATGTAGGGGGAGTGATAGCCACGCTAACTATGTAGGGGCAGTGATAGCCATGCTAACTATGTAGGGGCAGGGATAGCCACGCTAACTATGTAGGGGCAGTGATAGTCATGCTAACTATGTAGGGGGAGTGATAGCCATGCTAACTATGTAGGGGCAGTGATAGCCATGCTAACTATGTAGGGGCAGGGATAGCCACGCTAACTATGTAGGGGTAGTGATAGTCATGGTATCTATGTAGGGGCAGTGATAGCCATCCTAACTATGTAGAGGTAGTGATAGCCATGCTAACTATGTAGGGGTAGTGATAGCCATGCTAACTATGTAGGGGCAGTGATAGCCATGCTAACTATGTAGGGGCAGTGATAGCCATGCTAACTATGTAGGGGCAGTGATAGTCATGCTAACTATGTAGGGGCAGTGATAGCCATGCTAACTATGTAGGGGCAGTGATAGCCACGCTAACTATGTAGGGGCAGTGATAGTCATGCTAACTATGTAGGGGCAGTGATAGCCAAGCTAACTATGCAGGGGCAGTGATAGCCATGCTAACTATGTAGGGGCAGTGATAGCCATGCTAACTATATAGGGGTGCAAACAACACTCCACAACATTTTTATTTGTCAAATGCAAGTGTTTTTATTCAGCTTTTAGTGAAAAGAATGTAATATGTAAAAAACTAATTGAAAAAAAACTGAAATATGCAAAAATGAAACTGACAAAGGGAAAAAAAAAAAACTATATTCAAAATGTAAAATCTCTTTAAAACAACTTGTCAGGATCGCAGCCCCCAGTAGCTGATCTAATTACTGAATTCATTCACTTGCTGTTAACTCCTCATGCTCTAATTATCATTTATCTTATCCACCTGTTCCTTCAGCTATCGGGGCCAGATCATTATTCTTAGTTTATCTTCTTAGTTATTTGTGTTAGTTATTCATGTTTGCTTGTTGGAGTAACATGTTTTGTTAAGTTTGTGGTTCATGTCCGGACTCCTGGGGGCGTATGTTGAGAGGTTGTTAGTGTTTATCTCCTGCCTCATGCCTGATCTTCTCCACGGAGACCTCAGGGTTTTGGCTCCGAATGTGTGGGAGGTCAGTTTTAGTCCCGTTGCCCGGCTCCTAGGAGGAGACAAGTTTAAAGTCCGGCAGTTATCCTGGTACCATGTCTTTTCTATGTCCCTCCCAACCACTGAGCCTGCCTGTCTTCATCTGAGTGTGTCTGTCTGAGCGTGCTGCTGGACTCAATGGATCACTGAACTCGTCTTCACGGTCTTTGGTTTCCTGGAGCCCTGGATCTTTCTGTTCCTGTTGGTACCGGAACTCCTGGTTGGGCTACGGACTCCTGGATTCCAGATCTGTCCTGTCTGATTGGTTTTCCCTGAGCTGGATAGGATTCCTGCCTGCACACTGAGGTTGCTGCATCAGCGATACTGTGGGGGGCTGTGAGCCACAGCTCGTTTTGCAGTCCATCGGCTGGATCCTGCCTTCCTTTTAGAGGGTGGACCGAACTGTTAAACCACTGTTAAACCCGGTGAGTGATCGGGGTCATTTACCTGTGTTTCTCCCTCCAGAGTGTCAGTGATTGGGCGGTGCCCCGCCACTCCCCCTGCAGCTACTGCCCATGTTTGTTCTGTTTGTTGTTTTTTGGTCATTAAACGTTTTCAAACTTCCCACTGTCTGACGCGTGAATACTGGGTCCATGTGTCCCGTTTTATGACAAAATTTGAGAACAAAAAAAACTTAGTAGCATTATCGCAACATATTCAGGCCAGCATGTTCAAATAGTCTTGGATCTCAACACTCACCCTTCCTCTAATATAATGAACATGTTATATGAACTCTAAGCTATTAGAAATAATATCCTGCCTCCAATTCCTCAACGGCCGGTAAAGTGAATCCATGATTACTGAAAAAACATCTAACTACACCCAAGTGGCCAACATTTTATAGAATAGACCTACATGAAGCCAGAAATGAATGCAAAATGAACATTATTGCATATGTTCAAAAAATACCCCAACTCAATACCCCATGTGTCAAAAATGCTGCATAACCCTGCCAATCAGCGTTATTGTAATTTATTACAGTACAGTCCTTGCTGATAGCTCTGGAGTAAACTATGCAGGTTTTGTACTTTTTGTGCTTCTGTCGTGTTAAGATTGTGTCATTCCGTGTGTTCCGTAATCATCCCCGTCATTTCCCCCTTGCTTGACATTTTTTTAGCTACAGAAGGTTGCATGCAGACTGAGGAAAATGGGGAGCACTCACAGCAGCAAACTCTTTCACTGAAACTGTCAAACTTCATTGGAATGAAAAATCCATGGGGAGGATAAAAGGCTGAACCAGAGGGAGGGGGGGTAAAACATTCAGGCGAGGGAAATGAAAGGCTGAGGTATTTATCATCCTCCACTTTAAGCACAGAAAAGGCGACAAGCAGAGGCAATAACAGAGACACGGAAAACCGTAAATCTGGCCAGTGTGTAAACTTTAATGGCCCGTCTGTGGTCAGGAAAAAAATTTGCCAATATTTAATTAACTGTAATGTGATCGAGCAGATTGTTAAAGGATGGAGCTGTTCCGATGGGGCCCGTTGCCAGAAGCACTCACGCTATAGCCCATTTAACCTCCAGGAAGCTTAAGGCAATCAACAGAAGCATTTCTTGGGACATTTTGAATCCTTTGCCATCAGTCCCATAATACAGCACCAATTTGTCACTAGTAGTACTTTTTGTTTGGTGTGTCAGTCTGTGCTTTTCACTTAGGATCTTTGCGTTCCTATGTTTATTGTTATTCATTCAAACATCCTACAGTAAAGGTTTTACAAAAACAAACAGTAAAATGAGTTGGTGAAAAAACCTTTTTATCCTCTCTTCCAGCACACACACCAAAAAAAAAAAAGACTTAGACATTTTACCCTGTTTTCTTTTTGTTTTTCGGCCTAGTTTGTTTGTTAGTGTTGATGGAGAAAAAAAAAAGACACTTCATATTTAAATTTTTTAAATGTAACTTTTTTGAAAGTCTCTGAGCCTTCACGATAAGGCTGGTAGCGGATGGGAAGAAACTGTTCTTGTGGCATGAGCTTTTGGTCCTTATGGATCACAGCCTCGTTCCAGAGGGGAGAGACTGAAATAGTTTGTGGCTGAGGTGTGAGGGATCAGCCACAGTCTTCCAAACCACGCCTCAGAGTCCTGGAGGTGTACAGATCCTGGAGAGATGGAAGACTACATGTCGGGTTCATAAAATGTAGGTTTTTGCTTAAGAAGAACTGAAATACACAATTTATGGATACAATTTCTGCTGAAAGGAGAGACAGTTGAACCCCAGACTCAAACACACTGTCTCCCACTGGACCTCCTCTGCAGAGCATTTTATTAACACAACATGACGCATGGTTACAAACAGAGTATTGTTCTGACAGAACAATTGATCAGTTCATGAAGACAGAATGCTCCATCAGAATGACAAGGCGGGATGGTCTCCTGACTGCATCATGACACAGGAGTGGAGCATCCCCTTACACAAATGTTTTATAAGCACACATTAATTTTATAAGCATCACTGAATAAACCTAACACTACAGCCAATCACCTTCTCTGCAGACTGGACGACTTCCTGCCATCTGCCCTTGTCCTTGACGGTGGCAGCAGCATAATGGAGGAGGTGAGGATGAACTCAATGATGGAGGAGAGAAGTATACATTTCATGATGAGAAAATCGCGACATAAAGTTCGATTTTTACCATCAGAAAAGTAAAATCCTTATTATTAATGCTAGCCATCTTGCTAATTACCCGAGCTTCCACAAATATTTCTGGTTCGTCAGGATTCTATTTGGCCATTGATGCTCCAGTTTACTAGCCTGACGTAGTCCGACTCAATTCTAGTCAGAATATGAGTCTGATGCTGCTCCATAGAGCTGTGATTATGGGGCGTGTTTCGAACGAACCAGGAAAAAAAATGCCTCTGCACTCAATTGGATAGACCTACAACCAATAAGAGCAACGGAGTGCGTGACGTATGTTAAGCGAGGCATAGTTGTTGTCAACAAAAATCAAAGCGTGCAGTTTCACGCCTAGAATAAGAAGATGAGCCTTGATCGTGTTTCTCTGTTCCTCTTTTAAAATTAATTTGCTGTCGATATCTTCTAGAACAGACCTAATAGCAGAATCTATTCACCTCAACTCTCCGGCGGCAGCCATTGTTGTTGTCACCCATGCGCGCTTTGGTCACATGGTTCATTACGTTACTGTTGATCATCTGTCCATCATTGTATAAAGCCCGCCCTGACAATTTGATTGGATCGCCAGAGAGTGGGCGATCATACTCGCGCTACTATGGAGCAATGCCAGACCGAAATTCCCGACCTCAAACCTTTTGGGCGGGACTAAGTTCGGAATGGCACCCAGGGTACCAGTTTACACAAAAGAGTGAACAAATAGCTAAAAAAAAGTTGCAGCAGCAAACAAGTGTAGGGGTACTTCTTTGTGCTTTGGCTTAATGGTGGACTGCTAGTGAACCAGTGTATGAAATACACTTGGAGCCTATGTAAAAACGTTGTGGAAGGCCGTACACAAAGTGTTTAATTGACAAACAAGTAGCCAATCCACTTCCGACAGTGGGCAAAGTGGATTGGCTAATGTTTGCTAGGCACCACCACGGCCAGAATTTATGGAGAACCATAAGTGCAAGAATGCCAACATACATTCCTTATATATATATATATATATATATATATATATATATATATATATATATATATATATATTAGGGGTGGGAACGGTTCACAAAATCCACGGATCGGTTCGGTTCACGGTTTCGGGGTCATGGTTTTCGGTTTGGTTCGGTATATGTTTATTGTTACATCCAAAAATAAAAAAATTTATAAAATTATAAAATTTTTTGAAATGAATTAAAAAATTCCCAAAAATTAATGGATTGTAATTATTTTAAATGATCCGCGGAAACCCTGGATCATTTCTGCATGTTCTGCTGCTTTGAATTTAATCATCTGGCGCATGCCCTCTACCATCTCCAAGGAACTCAGAGCGGAGCGGACGGGAGCCACTGTGGAGGCTGTAGACTTTGCTTTGAGCAGCCGGTCTGGAGCACAGCGGGGCGGAGCGCTGACGGAGTATGAGGGATTTCGGGGTTAGCCTGACAAGTTGGTCATGTTGCTGTTAGCATAAACAAAACGTGTTGCACAATGCTTGCACACTGTTGCACTTTTATCCACAACTTTCTTTCCGCCGTCATAGTAGGTCACTCTAAATGCAAAGTGGTCCCATACAGCAGACCTATAAAGTGCTGCTGGCGCGTCTTCCAACTCGCCATTCCGACACAATTCTCCACAACAACTGATTTTTCTCTGCTACACCCGGCTACGCTGCTTTGCTTCTTCTTCTTCTTGTTTACTACCGGTGGTTGGCTTTGGTCGCAGTACCGCCACCACCTGCTCTAGAGTGTAAACGCTTCGCCTATGAGAAAAAGGAGCAGCGCATGAACCGAACGCAACACACGCGAACCGAACCGAGACAGTCGAACCGAACAGTTCGGACGGTTTTCATTAACCGTTCTATCCCTAATATATATATATGTAGTTCTGTGGTTTTCTGGGTAAATTTAGTAAAATACCTGCCTGGTCTTTCCTTAACTATGACACACCCTTACTCACAAGCTGCTAGACAAAAAAAATAATCTTTTGACATTGTAACCCTTAATGCTATGAATGTTTTTCATCACATTTTGTAAAAGGTAAAAACACAACCGTTTGGTTATCTCGTTTTTCCCTCCCATCGAAAAATGACTAAGGTTTCCTTTTACGAGCTTGTGTTCTGGATGTTTACAATAAACACTCCTAACTCATAACGAGCACAAAGGACAAATGTCCGCTCACAAAATCAATTTAAATGCACATGAAGACAAAAAAAAATGAAACAAAATGATGCATTATGAAAAGGAAGGCTACTTCACAGCCACAAAAGAGTCAGGCATGACTGATGATTCAATTTATTTAGCTTCGAATAAAGCCTCTTGAATATACATCTGACAGCTTTTATTTTCCACATCAACTTGTTTTATATTCAAAGACCTTTCATTTCCAGGCTCTTCCAAGGTCGGCTTGTAATCTAAAGTGCCGTCTGCCTGTAAGGCTGATCTGAGCGATGTGGGAAACATGGAGTTGAGTTAATAGAGGAAAGAACTCCTTGGTTAATGGACAGCCAACACTGCACTGTGGGGCAAATGATGGCATTTTGTTAAATTAGTGAAATTCTCTTTCTTTGCAGATGCCTTCTGTCTTGTGATGTCTTCGAAGGAAATAGGTGTCAGTTTATCTAATGTTATTTTTGCACACTTTTCCAAATGCTTGTGCTTGGTTAAATTAGTTTAAATCTCCCTGTGGTAAAAGGTAATGGTTTTTCTAAATAAAGTTTGAAGATTAAAGTCAATGGATCATCAACATATATGATTATTTTCAATGTTTTTTTTTTGTTTTTTTGCATTGCCATGCACTGCCATGCACGTGGGCATTGTCAGTTTCACTATAGCTCTGGTGAATTTCAATGGTGAAGTCCTCTGGAAATCTTCAATAATTGTTGTTGATTGCAGATGTGTCTAGTAGTTCCCATTGATTTAGCTTGTAAAGCGGGGAGAATGGCGCTAGGCTTACCGCACCGTGACGTCACTGCTGGAAGATGTCAGGAGGGAGGGGTTACTATATATCCCGAACCCAGTGATTGTGACGAAAAATACTGTTTTTATTTTTTTTACTGATTAAAACTAAATTCATTAAATCACTGCGAATGTATTACTTTTAGGTATAAATAATGATCCGTTGATCATTCCTTGCTAACCGGGCTTTCCTTTAACAGATGCAGAGTGTTTCTATCTATAGATTTGAGATGCTGGCTAATTAAATCCGATATTAGTATCCTAATATCAATATCGGATCGGGACATCCCTAAAGCTGGCTAATGAAATTTCTTGCTGTAAAGGATTGAACAACTTTTTAGGTTGGCATATATTTACGAAATTTTGGTTTTAAATGGGATGGTGACCCTGTTTCTGAAATGAAATCAGTGTTGAACATTTTTGGATTCTGGTTATCTTGGTCTGCTAAGTAAATTTATTTAGTGGCCTTTTAAATTTAAAATTGAAAGTGCTAAAAATAGGGAACAAAATCTGCAAGCTAAACACTTTTCACGGCACAACCTTTTGTTTTTGTTATAAACCTTCTACCCAAATACAGAAGCAATCGTGCCCTCTATCCGAGTCCTCAGCTGTATCTCATTTACTCATTTGCTACAGACTTTGCTCCAATTATTGAACTTCTTTCCTTTGATATGTTAATGTTTAGTCCTCTGGCACCAATTTAGAGTCAACTTTTAAAAAAACTTCAAAAAAAGAAAAAAAAAAAAACTATTCAGTGCCAGAAAAGGTTTTTAATTGTGGGGCCTTTAAGGTAAAATTTATCAGCATGTTGTTAAATTTCATCTGGCGTAGAGTCACAAGCGAATGCCTGGGGCTTGTAATGTGACATGACAGTTGGCTGTTGCCACTTGAATGTTTAGCTGAAGGACAGCGGAGGCACAGAATACTACTCAGTCCTAAAATAAGAGCCCCTACACACAGTCCTAACAGCTGCAAGAATGATTGCATCTCCCTTGTAATTTTGTCATGAGACAATTGGCAGGTTTAAACCTCAACAAATGAACAGACCTCATAATAACAGGCAAAATACTTAAAGTTTGGTATAAAATCTGCTTAGGAACACGGTAACTTATAGAATCAAAGCTTTGCAACCTCCTGGAAAACAGCCAGTTATGTAAGAATTTGACATAAAGAGGAATAGAAATATATCATGTGGTTTAAATGGTTAAATTTCAAAACATTTCTTTTTTTAATTGGGCTTTTTTTTTAAACAAATGGGATTTTCTCTTTCAGCCTTCATCTTAAGCCTTGCTAATAAATTGATTGATGCGCTGAATAGAACTGAAATGTAGGAAAGCTTTTTTTTTTTGGAAAAAAACCCCAAATATTAGTTTTTTCTAGCACAAATCTAGGCAGTACTTTATTTATTGGAAAATTCTTTGAAAAGTTCTTGTTGGAATAATTATGTATAAGATACTTAATCTTTGTTCTTATGATGTATAATGTGCGACATATTACTGTTCCAGAGAGATGTTGCACAAGCAGTATAGGTCAACTATCAGGAAGTATTGCTCAAGCTTAACGAAACCAGGAGGTTCTTGGACCATTTGACCGCAAGACATTTAAATGCAAATTGACCTGTTCACTTAGGCTGCAAATTGAATTGTATGTTTTGTTTCCTATTCCTTTAGCGCAACTTCAGCTTGTGTAACTAGGGATCCCCCCTCTGACTTTAATAAAAAGCGAGGAGAAAGCTGAAGACCGGCAGAGTGAGGTGGAGATGTACCTGCATGGTCTCTTCCTACTCTCCTCCCGAGTAAAACTAAATTAATTGTCTCTGTGCCTTCTTTCTTTCCCTGTATGTATGTAGGATGTTTTAGATGCTTAGACCTGACAGTTCTCATATCTTAGATTTTGGGTTATTTCAAAGGTATTATAATTGATTGGTTTTCTCTCATCCAACTGTCTGCAAGTTACCCCTGGCGTGCCTGTAGGCAAGTCTACTTATCTGCTGTTGGGGAGTTTTTCCTCTCGACTGTTACTACAAGCATACTTGTCAATGTAATATAATCAGCTGGTTTTCCTTAGATAGAAAAGTTTGAACCAACGACTGTATAATCTGGTTGAATAATCTCTGTAAAGGGACCTGAAATCACATTTGTTGTTAATTGGCGTTATATAAATGAATTGAATTAAATTAAATTGTTGTTAGTCTGAGATTGAATTCAGAACCTGTGGGATCCTTGCACAATGCCCTAACCACTAGGCCACCACTCCCCATAATGCGTTCAACGTACAATGTTCACTGAATATGTTCGTATTTTTAGTGAATGGTGAACTGAACAGATCAGTTTTGAATTAAAGAACATGAACGAGAGCGACGTTCACTCTGAGAATAATGAGCGACACACAGAGCCCATGTTGCCGTTCAATCGATACGACACTTTTCATTGGATGACTTCAGGTTTCACAGCCCTTCTTATCGCAAACAACCAGACAGAGCAGCGCGTCTACTGCTAGTACTAGCCTGCTCCATTCAGACTCATCTTCTGGTATTTCTGATGCAAAGTTTAGCAGACCGCTTGGCAGAGTTTGATTAACTAACAAAGAAAGATTTGGACAGAGAAAAACTCGCATTTTAATGCTAACTGTTCCCACCGGGACTTAACAAACAAGTCTGTACGTCAGTCTCGTTCACTTCAGATTTAAAGCCACGCATGGAGTTAAAGCATCCGAGCTATCTTGGGAAATATCTGCTACTGAATGAGGAAGGGTAGAAATTTATTTTGGATCCAGAACTTTTCAGCAGAACCTAAATGTTCCTGTACGTTTCTGAAATTCTGTGTAATTTGGCTAAATAAAAACATCACTGCACATCTTGTATACCTGGACTGCATCCAGAATTTTCCATTTGTCTCCATATATTACGATGACTCATTTAAAGGTGGAAATGTGAGGTTCCATTGTGGAGGATTTTGGCTTCATTTACCAAATTAACTTTAACTAGTTCAATTATAGGTTTGTGAACTTAGTTTATTTTTTGGAAAAGTGAACTATAAACGTGAACTAGTTCATTTTCATCTGCGTGAAATGAATTTTCAGCTCATTCTTTTTAACTATGAACTGGCACAGCATTGCTGGTACTGTTAGTGTGGAGGGAATTGCATTTAGTGCAACAGGAAGGTCTCCATAGGATCCAAAAATTGATATCGCAGGTAGGCAATGGATCCACTTTCTACAAAACAGATCAACTAATAGAAGCTAATGACGAAGGAAACCAATAACATCTGCTGAAGAAGGGAAGTGATGAATGCTATCCTCACCCTGCACCCTACTTCACCTTTGATGATGTAAACATCTGCAATCAATAAGTCACAGCGGACTTAGCAGCTAATGCAGCTTCTGTATGTGCTGTGACTAAAACTGTGTAAACGTCATAAAGTAGCGTCATAAAGGAGCCACGTAAAGTTTGCTGGACTAAAAACCTCAGCAAACATTATGTTTTAAACTATATCATCAAAATATATTGCCATTCTAATCGTTAACAAATGGCACATAAAGGTCAGAAATGGTGGAATTGGATTTGAAATATGATATGCTTTGTTTACAAAGAATGGCAAACATGTAGAGGCTTGTAAACTATTTATACAGACAAACTGCTGAAAAGGCAAAGAAAACAGTGGCCTCTGCGGTCTGCATGTACAGCCTGCAGACATCACTTCTAAGGTCTTGTTTCTCTTGTCTCAGGCTTGACAGGTACCTTCACTAGTGTTGCATCGCTTCTTGGTTATGCCTCCATGACATCGGGCTGTAACAACACACATGCCCCAGGAAAAGATGGGTGGGTAAGGAATGAAATGGATAAACAGGAGTGTTATAAAGCACATTAGAGGGAGTTCACTGTTTGGGGCTGAAAACAAAACCTTTCACTATAACGGATCATTTTACAGCAACATCCCACACCTTTCCCATCTGTTTGGTTAACTAGAAAATATTAGTTTAAAATCAGCTAAATGCAGAGGTGTCAAAAGTATTAATGTTTACCATTAGTATAATTTTTAAAAGTAGGCCTACTTAAAGTATAAAAGTGAAAGTAATCCCTGAAAAAATGTTAATGACAGAAGCTTTGCTGCACTAGCCTATTAAAGCAACATTTTTCTACAATTGTGGATGATAACTTCCTTAAACTTAATTTTCTTAGTTTTATAATGGTAACAGGGTCAAATTTTACTATGAAATCTTGAATAAAAGATTCATTTTGGTATGGTGTTAGAAACAAGTTGGGGCAGCCCTGAGTCTGACCACAAAGAAATTAATTGTCTGAATAAAACTTTTGATGGTTTTTATTTTTATAAATGCCAATGGACCATAATGAAAATGAAGTTAAATGAAAATAAAACTTAAAAAAAAAATAAAAAGGGTAGAAAGTAGAGATAATTGCAAAGAAATGTCAGGAATAGAAGTACAAAGTAGTCTAAAAGTATAATGTATATATGACCAACATTTTTATTTAAGTAAAGTAACAAAGTATTAAGTTTGTTACTTGACACCTCTGGCTAAATGCTGCTCATTAACAATGTGAACTTCAGTGACTGTGTAGCTACCAGATCTGCCGGGATCCTGCTTCATGCCAGTGACGTTACGCTACATGATTGGCTGAACGTTGCCACATGATGTAAAACATGGTGGTTGCCCAGACAACGATTATAACATCAGGCAGCGTCCGTGTGCCGAGTCGGGAGCATCTATAGCATTAGCATGTCTAATGACCGATGAAGTTTTACCTGATTAATAACATTACTGAAAAAGATCTGTTTCTGGAGAACAAAATAACTGTTAGACCATGATATAAAGAGCTGGGTAGCACTGTGGCTAGCTGTGCTCAGTAGCTAACAGGTTAGCCTCCTTTAGCCCCGTCAGTTAGCCATATTCAGCTACACTACTTTTAACTTTGTGTCAACAACAACCATTCGTTTTATAACAGGGTTCCCGCGGGTCCTTAAAAAGTCTTAAAAGGCATTGAATTCTTCAAAATAAAACTAAGGCCTTAATTGGTATTAAAATGTCTTAAATTAGTCTTTCGTAGGTCTTAATTTTTAAAACATCATAAATAGGATTATTGTTATTACTATGATTTATTTTTGTAATCTAAATAAAACATTAAACTTGACCATTTTTTTTTATTTAAAAAAATAACGGCTTGCCATTATTGCTTCCGTCCCGATAGCGGAACCAATAAAAGCATTGTTGCTGCCGGGACATTTGGGAGAAGCGCAATTTACTTTTTGTAAATGGCGTAAATATGAGCAAGTGTAAATGTAACGAAAATTGTCTCCAGCCAAGAGTTTTCTCCATGGCTAAAACCAGGGAACATACATGAGGCTCAGTGGATTTAGTGCAAGAAGTCATTCAAGCTCAGAACGATGGGAATTAAGGCAGTGGAGTCGCACATGCGAAGCACGAAACACAAAGCTTCAAAATCGAGTTACCGAGAAACAGCCGGTATTTCTGGGTTTTGTTCCACCCTTGTCTCTGCAACGCCTCCACTTATCACCAAATCAAACATACTAAGAAAACCATACAAAGAAAAATAGCTGCAAAAAAGACTTAGCACTGGTTATGTTGTGGCTTTAAAACTGATTTGTTTTGTTCCCTGCTAAAACAAAGTTTGGGAATTCAGTTAATTGTTCAAATATATCTGTCATTTGTGTGTTTTTAGCTTTCTTCCTGTATCGGAAGCTTTTAAAAATTTGAAACATTAGTGCAGGTGTTTATGTTAAAATAAACCTTTGGGTTAAGTTGTGGCAAGCGGGTTTTTCTTATGTTTCCTGTGAATTTGGTCTTAAATTTTTATTTCAAGTGGCATTAAAAAGTCTTAAAAAGTCTTGAATTTGACTTGCCTTATGCTGTAGGAACCCTGTATAATAACTGTTGTTTTATTTGTCTAAAATCTCTAAGAAAGTCCTTTTTTTAAGATGTCCCATTTGTCCTCCTCTGGCCTCAGATCTTAATAAAAAGAATAAAGATAAGCTGAGACATTTTTGTCACCTTGTTAAAAGGCAGAGCTCAGTCTGTCTTAAGGCCAGATTAGACTTCTGCAACCGCACACATCAAATGTCGCTTGGGTCTGATCGCGAACCAGTTTTGCTGGTATGCTTCTGCACCGTCGGTCTGGAATTTCCAGGGACGCACAGCAGTTTCCCGCCAAAGCGCAAGGGGGAGCCTTTTCGAGAACTGGCAAGAACTTTGGCTGCGCTGGCGGGAGTGTTTATCTTCCGAAACTCTAGATCTATGTCCGTGACCGCGATATCTTGCAGATGGCGCATCTGCAAGATATCGCGGTCACGGACATAGATCTAGAGTTGCTAGACATCGAGGAGGAACAGGTCTGGAAATGGAGTTGGCGGAAAGACAAAGGAGGGCACATAAGTTGTCCATTGTAGTTGTTTTTTTTAAAAATGGTGCACCCCGGCACCGAATCGAGAAGGACGAACACACAGACAGCCGCAAAGGCATACCAAGGACCAATCACTGCTGCTTTTTTTGTGCACACTTCTGCTTTAAGTCTGTGCAGGTCTGTGACCGTCAGACGCGTAGTCAGGATTTTTTTAGCTATATTTGACGGTTGCAGAGGCTATGCGTCAGAAGCATAAATTGGCCTTTAGAGGGCAATACTCTCCTTCAAGACTGACAATGGTTGTTTTCAACTTTTGGGTACTTTAGATTGCATGAAATGAATGAAATGTAAAATTATAGCAAATATAGTAGGTAATAATTTGTTGTGAGTCCAAAAGAGATTTGATTCTTAAGAAACGGGTGCAATACAGTTTCTCCGAGTGGAGTTGCCATATATGATGACATAAGAAGGGGCGGGGCCCCAAGCAGATCTGGTACCTACACTAGCACTGAAAAAAGGGCTGTAGAGAATGTTGAGAAAATGCAGCCTTTAAAAGACATGCGAGCTGTTAGGGGAGGATATAATATGACGGCAAAGAGAGTGAGATGAAGCAGAGATTGATTTTAACTGTTATGAATCTTTGTGTTCAACCCAGTTCGGTCTCTTTGAATTTTGTAACAATATGACCACAAACTTTGCTGTATTTTATGTGATGATACAAAACAACCAGTACATCACTCCCAAGTCAAAGGAAAAGTATAAACATTTTTTTCTTTATAGTTCTCACAAAAAGGCATATTTTTGTAAGCGGCATGTTTCATCTGGCTTTGGTGTATTTATAGATTTAATTTTCTGTTTTTCCTTTTTTTTATTCTGCTCTGTCTCTTTAAAGGGGAATCTCTGTGAAGATAATGGTGCCACAGATTCTCATAATGATTTGTGTTTTGATTTAAGCAGTAGTTTATAGATCTTAGTCCTCATCCTTTTTTTTGTCAACTTTTGGGGTAGATAAGTCATTTTTCTTAATAATAAGAGTATTTGTTCTTGAATTGAGGAGGTAAAAGATACATTTTGCCAATGGAACAAGATAATTACACTTAAAAATAAGAAAACTTAATTGCATTGTCCTATTTCAAGTGCATTTTATCTAAATATCTTAATTAAAGAGTAAAAATACCTCATTCCATTGGCAAATCATTTAATTTACCTACTCAAATTACGGGTAAATACACTTAATTTACGATATTTCTTACTTATTTCTAGATAGTTTTTCCAGTGTTGCATGTGAACCGAAATGCAGAGATGAGTTCTTGTCGGTTTAACAACCAAAAACACAAAAATACTGAGAACTAGTGAGGGGTCCAGGAACCCCGATGCGTCGGTGCATGCATGGAGCCCTGCATCGGTGTGCATGTAAATTTTAGAAAGTCATGTGACAAATACAGGAGATGTTTCTAACTGACTGACTCACTAAACTGTGGTTATCTGTCAACATGATGAATCTGCAAAAAAAAAAAAGTCTCATTATTTGCGGTTCATCATTAAAATTATCAAGATTTTGCAGCAGCCTTAAAGGAATAGGAACGTTTCAGTCATTGTGGTTTTATTTTAATTTTCTCGTATCATCCTTTTCCTCTCAGTTATCACTCAAGTTATCTGAATTAAAGTTAATTTCAAATTGACTCTTATTTTATTTACTGTTATCACTGTACTTATTGTTTGAAAAATGTGATTTAAAAACTTAATCCACAAGCATCCTCATTCACATTTTACTCATATTTTCATGTACTAATTCATATTTACATAATTTATTGGCTGCATATAAGAATATCAAAGATATTATCAATTTAAACATAGATATGAAATAATACAATATAACCTACAATAACTTAAACTATATAATTTTACTAGGTCATCAAATCAATTCAGTTTAGTCTGTCCAATAAACTGCCTGTAGTGTCTTTAAATGTCCAGCAGGTGTGAATATTCTGTGAAAAAGTCTCAACGCAGGATCAATAAAGTTTGACAAAGTGTAGAAACACTTCAAGATGCCTCATTAAACCATCACTACTGAGAACCAAAAAAAAACAGCAAACATCAGGAAAAACTCACATAGGGAGCCAGAGACGAGGAAGCAGCTAACACCAACAAGGAAGCAGCACTGGAGAACCGCACAGGGAGATTATATATGGGAGACGGAACAAAGACTGAGGTAATCAACTGATGTGAAGCAGGTGTGGATGGAACAGACTAGAAGGGAGCAAAAGGAAAGGAAAAAGGCACAAGGGGGGCAACATAGAGTAACTTACAGTAGTAGCCATTAAAAATTTCCCAACTTTCCTTGATGGGCCCTTGGCTGGTCCCCCTACAATTCCTTTTTAAACAGAAATATTTGTACTAAAATATACTTTCCGTCATGATTTTTGGACGTTAAGAATGAAAGAGAATCATCTTCCCGTGATCAGACCCTTTCATTTAGTGAAAGGGTGGAGTCAGAGTGGAAAAATATGCACGCCCAGGAGAAGGCCAGTGGCTGGAAGTTGGAGGGATTTTGCTGAGGGCTGCAGGGAAATAACCTGACTCCCCCAGATGGATTTGCTCTGCATATCCATCTGGAAACCTTCCGTTGAAGTAATTTTGGGAAGGGGCGAAAATACTGGTTAGCTGATTGGCCTATGTTGGTGATAGACGGGCCAAATAAACCAATCAGATCAACGAAGCATATGACGTACTAACAGAGCGACGACGAAAACACAACCACAAGCCAGGCTACTCTTGCCGAAACCAGTCGGGAGACGAGCAAAAACATCTTTTCCTCTGAGAAAAGCCTCCAGAGCAGTGTTTTGCTCTTCTTTCAGTGAAGAAATACTCTGTAATTCCGATAAAACTTGCTGGATAGCCACGCTAACGCTAGTTTCATCGGCTGAAGCCACCATGTTCTTTAGACTGAACTGTCGCGCTTCTCGTTGCGTCACACCTCAACCCACCTCAAAGCCAACGCTGATTGGACGTTCTTTGGTGAACGGCTCCAAATTTTCTTTAACGGAAAGTAGCCAGACTGATTAGCGAGTGAAACCTTGAAAGCTCGCGAGATCAGGATGGTCTCACAAGGCTAGCAGGGAAATGGGCTGCCATTCGGCTGGCGTTTTACTGGGAAGGGCCATTTTGAATGGCTGCTACTGTAAGACTGGCTTAGATATAACACAAAATGTGAAAAAAAAAAAGATCAACAAAAGATAGTGAAAACTAAAAACTTAACGTCCCAAAGGGGAGAACCGTAACATTTTTTTGCCTTTTCCATTTACCGATCTGATCTTTAATACCTCAGGTAGCAGAAAAGCTAATACCACTTTCATAAATAGCACATCTAACGTGACCGTCACCAAGGTTCCTGCCAATATTGAACTACATGATTATGTGTATGACTTTTTTTTAAAGAATTATTTCCGTGAACTGATTCCAGGGATTCAGTACTTGGTACCATTACTACTTCCCAGAACCGCTGAAATCGTACTCATAAGATCACCATAAGATCAAATTACACACAGGTTAACTGTTCTAGCAATTCTATGATTTAAGAAAGGCATAGAATTTATTTCAGTTTAAAGGATGATGGTGGAAATTTACACAAAGATGTGAAAAGCACGCAGTGTAAGTCTGTCAAAAACAATTCTTAAAATATACACTAAATTTGTAAAAGTTCAATAGCTATGAATATTTGTGTAAAAAAAAATTAAGAAGAGGCTTAAAGTATCAAAATCATTTGCTTTCTGCTCTACTGTCTGCAAGCTCAGATCACCATCATCTCTGCACGACGTTGCACCTCCATTTTATGCTCCAGTGGATGACAATAATTTAAGCCTCTCGATATGCAAATGTCTTTAATTGGACTGTCACAAGAAGCCCGGCGTTGTCAACTTCATAGAGTGACTAGAGTAGAGAAGCAGATTGAATTTGGCGACCAATCTTGTGCTTTTAATTTTCAGCAGTCTTACAAACGGTTTACCTAAGTTCCACTTATACGTCTATACGTGCTACGGTAGAGAAAGTAAAACTTTGAATTAAGTTAATTTTCGTTTTGACAACCCAAGACTCACCTTCTTTGTACCTTTTTTTTTAAAGCCGATAGGATTTGAAGGCTGAATTATTTCTACCTCAGGTGTTTTTATGTTCCCATTCTGTCAGATTACTATCTCCTATGATGCTTTACCATTTTGGACGATTTTTTTGGGGGTATGATGGTTTTAGTTACCTGCGCCGCTTCCACACAAAAGCATTGTAATTCATGAGGATCAGTACATTAGCACTAATACATCACTATTCCATGTAGCTGCATGGCTTGTGTTTTTCCAGAAGAGCAGAACCTTGTTGAACTCTGGAGGTGCACAGCCAGAAGCATTCATCACTCCATATTTTAGCGAGAGTGCTTTATCTGGGATGGAAAATGAAAACAGCTCATGTAATATAAACCAGTAACATTTAATTTATTCTCCTTTCAGTTAAATAACCTTGATGCGAAACCTACGGGATGTTGTTGGTCATCCCAAGTGAGTTAATTACAACTGATGCCTACCTGTCATGTCTTTGCATAATAATCCCTGATTTAATTTTCTGTTTTTTAGATGACCTTTTAGTGACAAAATAGGATGGGCACGTAGAAAGAGTGGGCTGTATGGAACTTTGGCATATATAATGATTTAATTTGCCAAATTAAAGTATGTCCAGAAGAAAATGAGGGTAGTGGCATCACAGACCTTGCAAGATGAGACGCTATTAATAGCATCTGACTGAGGTTGACTGATTGTAGATGTTCTTTAAGTTGGAATACAACAGCTAATGCTGATATCAAGATCTGCCTCTATGAGGTTCTCAGTCAGACAAGAAAAATCTATCAATCAAAATGTAATTATATATTACTTTACAACAACCAGCAGTTGCCCAAAGTGCTTAACGAAATAAGTAGAGTCACAGAACAATATAGAAAGAGGGAACATAGAAAACGGCTAAAATCAGAAATGTCACAAAGGAACAAAAGAATAAAATTGCCATAACGCTGCTACGTAAAGTAGTAGCCATTTAAAATTTCCCCACTTTCTTTGATGGACCCTTGGCTGGTCCCCTACAATTCCTTTTATAAACATCAATCTTTGTATTAAAATATTCTGTCATGATTTGTTGACATTAAGATCTAAAGAGAAGCGTCATCTCCTTGTCAGACCCTGTAATTCAAAAGTCAAAAAATATGCACGCCCAGGAGAAGGCCTGTGGCTGGAAGTTGAATGGGATCTTGCTGGGGGGTCGCAGGGGAGTAGGCTGCCATAAACGCCAGCCTGGACAAATATGTCTTTGAGTTTGGACCTACATAAAATTAGCGATATCTGTATTGGTGGAAATATCAGAATATACAACTTGTTCCACGTGTTTCTGCCCTAGGGTGCAAAAATCTTTGCCCATTGACTCTTGTTAAAAAATTTGTACACTCGCAGTAGCTCCTCTGCAATACAGAGGTATAGGAGGGCTCGGGGCGCAGGAGAACTGCGACCTGAGGTGATAGGAAGTGTGTTTTGTGGGTGATTGACAGGTCGATTTGCAGGAGTTGGAGACGCATTAGAGAAAGAGAGAGAAATGGTGCAAGGAATGTCATTTTTTCAATAAGTCCAATAAGTGAAACCCCAGCACTTAAAACTGCAGCACTTGGCTTTCAATGTGAATGACACAACAGACATCTACTAGTTCCAAAAGATGGAAGGAATTCGGATGGAAGTGCTTAATCAGATACTTTATTACACCTCAAATTACTAGTGCATATAGAGGAGAAGAACAGCAATGTTGGAGACAGTGTGGTCATCAGAACGCCAATCACTCTCATGTATTTTGGTCCTGCCCAAAGTTGGCAACTTATTGGGATGGAATCTGTCAGACAACTGGGATAATTTTGGGGTATGTCATCCCCAAGGACCCTAGAATTTTTCTGCTGGGATTGATGTCTGGAAAAGTGTTTCAAAAAGACGATCAGTACCTTTTTAAAGTTCTGTCAATTGCAAGCAAAAAAGCAATTACACGGTCTTGGCTAAGAAACTCCCACCCCAGCTGGACCACTGGCGAGATGTCGTGGAGGAGATTCACTCTATGGAAAAACTGACATATCTTTTACGTATGAAAGGACATTCATACAACAAACGCTGGTCTAAATGGCTGACGTACAAGAGCAAGGAAGCATAACTAGGTGTATCATCTTGTAATGTATTATTTTGTTTCTGTCTTTCTACTTATCTAAGTATCAGTGCCCCAAGTTCTGTGTGTTGTATGTTTTATTGTAAGGAAAAATGTTAAATAAAGAGTATATATAAAAAAAAAATGCAGCACTTAAATTATCTACTGATAACATCTTGGTGCTTGCAAGAACAGCACTCCTTCAGGGGTATTGTAGGTTCAAAGAGCTAAGGCTTTATTGCAAGAAAAGACAGGCCACACTGCAAAAACAATATAGAAACTAGAAATAAGTAAAAATGTAGGGTATTTACCCTCAGTTTGAGTAGGTAAATAAGATGATTTGCCGATGCAATGAGTCTTTTTACTCTTAAAGTAAGATAATGAGATAATATGCAGTTGAAATAAGACAATGCTATTTTTCTTATTTTAAATTTAATCTTACCTCCTCAATTCAAGGAAGAACTCATATTATTTAAAGAAAAAAATTACTTTCTCTACATATTTAGAATTCTAGTTTTTGTTGTGCAAAGCATTATTAGGCATACACTGCAAAAATGATCTACAAATAAGTAAACATTTCTTAAATTATGTGTATTTACCTTAAATTTGATTAGGTAAATACGATGATCTTCCAATGTAACGAGTATCCTTACTGTTAAAGGATAATCAGATAATTACACTTGAAATAAGACAATGCAATTGTTTTTTTCTAATTTTTAATGTAAATTGTTTTGTTCCATTGGCAAAGTGTCCCCCTTACCTCCTCAATTCAAGAAAAATGCATTTATGTTAAGAAAAAAGGACTTATCTGGATTTCTACTTTTTGTGGTGCAAAAACTTTATTAGATATACACTGGAAAATGATCTACAAATAAGTAAAAATGTCTTAAATTAAGTGTATTTAAGTAGGTAAATCAGATAGTTTGCCAATGGAATGAGTAATTTTACTCTTGAAATAAGATAATTAGATAATATGCTTAAAATATGCTTAAAATAAGACAATGCAATTGTGTTTTCTTTAAGTGTAAATTGTCTTGTTCCATTGGCAAAATATCTCTTTTACCTCCTCAATTCAAGAACAAATGCACTTATTTTAAGAAAAAATGACTTATCTAGATTTACATTTTTTGTAGTGTTCACTCTTAAAATAATATAATTAGATAATATGCACTTGAAATAAGTGCATATCCTATTTTCTTATTTTTAATTTTTTTCTCATTTTAAATGTAAATAATAATGTTCCATTGGCGAAATTTCTCTTTCCTCCTCAATTTAAGAAAAAAATTCTTTTCCAGATTTCTTTTTTTTTTTTGCAGTGTATTGCTTCAGTGTTTATGCTAAGCAGGATTCTATTAACTGTATTTAATTTTATTTTAAAGCAAAACTACATCTGTTTAAAGGAGTAACCTGTCCATATCCTCCTGAGAGAAGCGTCTTGAAGTTTTGCCATTCATTGTCTCTTTCATGTTTTCTTTCTTCAGCAATCATCTTCCTTCTACCCCCCAAAGCCGTCCCACCCTCACAAGCTTAATTGAGCCTTTGATTCACACATGTGTGAACGTGCCGAGATAAAAATGAGAAAAGATGGCATGTAGGGGAAAGAAGATAAATACAAAGATGGAAGCCTGAACTGCAGCAGGATCACTGCAAAAAATCTAAATCTAGAGAAGTCATTTTTTCTTAAAAAAAGGGCATTTGTTCTTAGATTGAGGAGGTAAAAGAGACATTTTGCCAATGGAACAAGACAATTTACACTTAAAATGAGAAAACACAACTGAAATGTCTTATTTTAAGTGCATATTATCTAATTATCTTATTTTAAGAGTAAAATTACTCATTCCATTGGCAAACTATCTCATTTACCTACTCAAATTAAGGGTGAATACACTTAATGTAAGAAAATTTTTACTTATTTCTAGATCGTTTTTGCAGTGATGGTTTTGCACTAGAAAAACGATCTAGAAATAAGTTAAACATTCTCAATTTAAGTGCAATTACCCTTAATTTGAGCAGGTAAATAAGATAATTCGTCAATGGAATAAGCATTTTACTCTTAGAATAAGATAATTACATAATATTTACTTGAAATAAGATTATTTTTTCTTATTTTAAATGTAAATTGTCTTGTTCCATTAGAAAAGTGTCTCACTTACCTCCTCAATTCAAGAACAAATCCCCTTACTTTAAAAAAAAAGAAGACTTATTTCGATTAAATTTTTTTTGCAGCGTGCTTTCACTGCTCCCTTACATGTCACACTCAAAAAAATCTAAATCTAGATAAGTAATTCTTTCTTAAAATAAGTGCATTTGTTCTTGGATTGAGGAGGTAAAAGAGACATTTTGCCAAAAGAACAAGACAATTTACACTTAAAATAAGAAAACACAATTGCATTGTCTTATTTCATAAGTGCATATGATCTAGTTATCTTATTTTAAGAGTAAAAATACTATTTCCCTTGGCAAACTATCTCATTTACCTACTCAAATTAAGGGTAAATACACTTAATTTAGTAATTTTTTTACTTACTTCTAGATCGTTTTTCAAGTGCAGGGTGTAGAAATCCTGAATTCCTCATCTTTGCTTTAAAAATAAATGCCGTTCATTTGGTTTGAAAGAACTGGATATGAGGGAGCGAGTGATCATGCAGTCTGCTAGCCTCGTGAGACCATCCTGATCTCACGAGCTTTCAAGGTTTCACTCACTAATCAGTCTGGAGACTCTCCGTTAAAGAAAATTTGGAGCCGTTCACCAAACGAACGTCCAATCAGCGTTGGCTTTGAGGCAGGTTGAGCTGTTACGCAACGAGAAGCGCGACAGTTCAGTCTAAAGAACATGGCGGCTTCAGCCGATGAAACTAGCGTTAGCGTGGCTATCGAGCAAGTTTTATCGGAATTACAGAGTATTTCTTCACTGAAAGAAGAGCAAAACACTGCTCTGGAGGCTTTTCTCAGAGGAAAAGATGTTTTTGCTAGGGATGCACGATATTGGGATTTTGGCCGATATCCGATATGCCGATATTTTAAAACTCATGTAGCCGATAACCGATATCGATACCGATGTTAAAGCTGGACAAAAATAAGTAGTCATTGAAAATAGCAGTTTTGTTATCCATTTCTGACACTTTGAAAAATAATATATTTTCATATGCTGATAGCAAATTGATTTTTAAAAACGTGGTATCGATCTATTTTACTTTCAAAATCTGGTGAAATTTAATCGTTCTGTTACAAACTCTCGTGATATTTTGCAAATTCTTGTGAGATTTTGTTAGTAAAATAGATCGATACCGCGTCAATATATCAACATATAAAAATATGGCAACATTTGGTGAATATCCGGGGGATTTCGTAGCATAACGATGACATATAGCAATATTTCATTAGTAAAAGAGATTGATATGGTGTTTTTCAATGGCAATATATCAGCATATGAAGATATTGGGATATTTTAATGTATCAATATTTTTTCCCTCGTCTTTAGAAGTTTTTAAGTCTATAAAAAAGAAGTTTTTGAGGAAGAAGAAGTAGTTTTATTTATTTTTTTTTGACTTTAGAAACTCAGAAGCTGATCAAATATCGGGTTAAATATCGGTGGGGTGGCCGATGTCCGATATTCAGTTTTAAGGCCGATACCGATAGGGGGCCGATTATATCGTACATCCCTAGTTTTTGCTCTTCTCCCGACTGGTTTCAGCAAGAGTAGCCTGGCTTGTGGTTGTGTTTTCGTCGTCGCTCTGTTAGTACGTCATATGCTTCGTTGATCTGATTGGTTTATTTGGCCCGTCTATCACCAACATAGGCCAATCAGCTAACCAGTATTTTCGCCCCTTCCCAAAATTACTTCAACGGAAGGTTTCCAGATGGATATGCAGAGCAAATCCATCTGGCGGAGTCAGGTTAGCAGTCTGGTGATTAATGGTACATAACACGCTGCAGAATGACATTCTAACAAACTCTGTTCCCTGAAACAGAGAGCTCCAGGACCAAGGGCATCAAAGAAGTATTACATATATGTGGAGGGGGAATGGTTATTCGACTCAGAGCTCTGGCTTTCTGTTACATTTTCATCAACGGCACATTTTCCATTTGGCTCTGAAGTTTATTTCTCTGTGACCTCTTAGGCTGTGTTTAATAATCACAGCTCGCTGCTTTTTTTATTCAGTGTGACAGACAATGTCTTGGCCCAGTGTGGAAACTGTGGCCACTCAATAAATCTCTGCCAGGAACAAAAAGAGTTGGTAAAAATACGTTAGGAGTGAAGTAAATCATATGAGAAAGAAAAAAGGTGCCACATTTATGATTGCATCAAATTTTCCACATTCCTTCGCAGACGTCAGAAGTTAGAATGTGTGTTTGAATCCAAATAAATGGGACCGAGGACGTCCATAGAGGTTTTTTTTTTTTTTTTTATTAATAATCTGTTCGTTGAATTTCCACAACTGCATGTTAAATTAAACCTGATGTGTAAAAATTACACACTGGTTCATGGGTGACTCAACTGAGAAATTACAGCTACGACCTGTGGATGATTAAAAAAATTAAATAGATACAGATAAAGTAATAAAAAAAATAAGTAAAACATAGATTAAGGTCTTTTCACTGAAAATGCAAAAACCGAAAACTAAAAAAAGCAAATTGAACGGAGGAGTTTTACTTAATTAAAACAAAGTTGAACATAAAAGCAACTTGAAAGCTCATTAAAGCAGCTGCACCCGGGCATAAGATGAAGCTTTTATAGACAAACAGCTGGAAAACTGTCATAAAATATTGATGGAATAAATAAACTTGAGTGAAGATGTTTTTCTCCGTCAGCCTGGAGATGAAGTAAAGACTTTCTGCTCTTTTTCTTGTATTTATCCACCATAAAAAGCACTCATGGCTTTTTAAACTGCAATAAATAAATACCGGTCCTAAAAAGCACAGATGTCAGAATAAGTAATGTTTTGAATCCAGGAGAGTTTTGGAAATTATTTTCATTCCATTCTTTTTTTAAATATATATAAATTTGTCTTTATTTGACTTTCTAATATACTTTTAATACTTAAAATGAAAGCAGATAAATTAATTAGCTCTCAGGGCATCATTTCAGATTTGGAACAGGAGTGACATGTTGGCACATGTGATAAACAAGTTATTAGATACGAAAATTAGTTTTATTCCAAACCAAACAACCTCTCCACAGACACAACACAGAAGAGCGCCCTCCTCAGGACAAGACTGCACTGGAAAAACTATCTAGAATTAAGTAAAAATATCGTAAATTAAGTGTATTTGCCCTTAATTTGAGTAGGTAAATTAAATGATTTGCCAATGGAATGAGGTATTTTTACTCTTTAAATCAGATATTTAGATCAAATGCACTTGAAATAGGACAATGCAATTGCGTTTTCTTATTTTTAAGTGTAAATTATCTTGTTCCATTGGAAAAATGTATCTTTTACCTCCTCAATTCAAGAACAAATAATTATTTTTAAGAAAAAATGACTTTTCTAGATTTAGATTTTTTCCAGTGTGGGCGGTTCATCTACACCTTATGGACAAAGGACATTCTTTTGAGGACCAGAATGTTCACATTTTGGACAAAAGAAGACAGGTGGTTTGAGAGGGGCGTGAAGGAAGCCATCTATGTTGAAAGAAAAAAAAACAACCTTAAACAACGCGGGTGGACTCAGATTTCAGCTTTCAAAAATACTAAAATGCAGAGATAGAGTCAATTCCTTCCCGCTATCAGCGCAACTCCAATCCCTTTACAGCGGAAAAGAGGACTTCGCCTTTCAGCCAGGCCAACAATTCCCTTTAACAACCCCCCTTTCAAACACGTAGATGGGTATGCACTGTAAAAAATCTAAACCTAGATAAGTCGTTTTTTCTTAAAAGAAATGCTTTTGTTCTTGGATTGAGGAGGTAAAAGAGACATTTTGCCAATGGAACAAGAAAATTTACATTTAAAATAAGAAAACACAATTGCATTGTCTTATTTCCAGCGCATATTATCTAATTATCTTATTTAAAGAGTAAAAATACTCATTCCACTGGCAAACTATCTAATTTACCTACTCAAATTAAGGTTAAATACACTTAATTGAATAATTTTTTTTCCTTATTTCTAGATCGTTTTTCCAGTGTGGTGTATTACAGGCTGACAAAGAACCCAAACGACCCCCATTCCAAAGGGGCGGACCCATTGGTCCTTTTAAATTTGCATGTTTTCTAAACAAAAACAAGGCTTTGTTGTGCTACTGTCGAGGTCACAAATTAGCGGACCACGGTCCGGATCCGGACCCACCTGCTGGATAATCCGGACCCAACCTGATTTATAACATTTATAAGTCACAGCATGTTGTCCATCGACTGAGCCTGGTTCTGCTGGAGGTTTCTTCCTGTTAAAAGGGAGTTTTTCCTCTCCACTGTTGCTACAAGCATGCTTAGTGTGAGGGATTGTATTTGAGTCAATGAGTCGATGCAATCAACTGGTTTTCCTTAGATAGAAAACTTTGTATCAATTTGACTGGATGATCCGGTTGAACTGTAAAGTGCCTTGAGATGACATGTGTTGTGAATTTGGCGCTATATAAATAAACTGAATTGAATTGACAGTGTCTAATTTCACTTGCGCCTCTTTTCCTGTTAATACGGTAAAGCCCTGGGGAGCGTCCGGCTCCAGGCTGCACGTGATCCAAATGAGCCAATGAGCTGTCAGTCTGGGTTGCTGCTGCTGCTACTTTTAGACACAGCAGGCAAACCTGTGGCAAGCCGGGCGATGGGAAAGAAGGAGAAGACCATGAGAAAAAGAGAGCAGAGAAAGTGTGGACTGCTGGAAGAACTGCGGTGAACTGGTGAAAGAAAAGTGAAATGGCGTGCTCAAAGATGACCCTGCACATTTAGAGGATGTTTGGCTCAACCTGCTGCTGTGAAGCAGGATTCTCCACCATGAACAGAATCAACAATAAATCTGGATCCAGGCTCAAAATGAGCTCCTTGATATGTGCTTGAGAATGGCTTAGTCTCCGGTTAAACCCAGGTTTAAAGCCTTGCAGGGCAGCCTAAAGCCCACTGCCAACATTAAGACAGAGAAAAGAAAACAGTCAGTTCAGATGTTTTATAAAAAAAAAAAGTGAGTCAGGAAATTGTCTACATAGCAAACTGAAAGATTGTTGTTCCGTACTTCAAAGACAATTTAGATTTTAAAATGGAAAAACTTTTTGATATTTTTTTAATCTAAAAATTCAATAACAAGGATGCATAAACACTTGCATTTTATTTCAGTGTTAAATTCTGTTTAAAGTAACAGATTATAACTAAAAATGTCTCCGGACCTTTACTGGTTGTTGATTTTCTTTATTCGGACCCTGGTTTTTCGCTGGTTTTTAATTGGTTACCACTGGGCTACTGTATAAAGCAACTCAACACTATTTCTGACATTTTGAATTATGGAAAAAGCTTCCAGGAAGGGAAGAGAAATGTCTTAAGTCTTCAGTAGGTCCAGTGGTTAGTTTTTTTAACCTTTTTCAAATCAGGTGCTGAACATGAAAAAATACACTGCAATGGCATCTGTTAGGTTTATTCAATGATGATTATAAAATTAATGTATGTGCATATGAAAACATTGAAGAAAGAAGATGCTTCACTCTGTCTTATTATTCAATCAGAAGACCAGTCTTGTGATTCAGTCAGTGGAGCATCCTGTCTTATGACCTGATCAATTGTTCTGTCAGAACAAAACTCTGTTTTGTAACCATGTGTTATGTTCTGTTAATAAATAAGGCACTGCAGGAGGGGGGTCTGAGAAAGAGAGAGAGAGAGTAGTGTGTTGGGTTGCAGCTCTCTCTCTCCTCCTGCAGGAAGCTGTTGAAAATCCCTTTATGTGTGTACTCAGTCCTTCTTTTACGAACCTACATTTTTGAACCCAACAGCATCGGTGTAATTTAAAATGTAAAAAAGTTATTGATAAAGAAATTAGAAAGTGACTGAAAAATTTTTTGTGAATTGATTCCAAGTTTGTGGAGAATGAAAAGATTTTACTGCTTAACATCAAGCAATCAGATGATTTAAACTGATTAGAAAGGAAAATGGTTTTAATTGTCATTAGCATCCTTTTATCAGCAATGACAACAATTAGCACTGTTAGCAATACTTAAACATAAACACTTTAACATAAACAGCAATATTTGTGTTTATACTCTAACACCTGTCCAACTGCTCGTTAACACTTAATTTCTAAGCAGCCTGGCGGCAACTCAGTGCATTTAGGCATGTAGACGTGGTCAAAACAATCTCCTGCAGTTCAAAGCGAGCATCAGTATGGGGAAGAAAGGTGATTTGAGTGACTTTGAACGTGGCATGATTGTTGGTGCCAGAAGGGCTGGTCTGAGTATTTCAGAAACTGCTGATCTACTGGGATTTTCACGCACAACCATCTCTAGGGTTTACAGAGAATGGTCCGAAAAAGAAAAAACATCCAGTGAGCGGCAGTTCTGTGGGCGGAAATGCCTTGTTGATGCCAGAGGTCAGAGGAGAATGGCCAGACTGGTTGGAGCTGATAGAAGGACAACAGTGACTCAAATAACCACCCGTTACAACCAAGGTGGGCAGAAGAGCATCTCTGCACGCACAGTACGTGGAACTTTGAGGCAGATGGGCTACAGCAGCAGAAGACCACACCGGGTGCCACTCCTTTCAGCTAAGAACAGGAAACTGAGGCTACAATTTGCACAAGCTCATGGAAATTGGACAATAGAAGATTGGAAAAACGTTGCCTGGTCTGATGAGTCTCGATTTCTGCTGCAACATTCTGATGGTAGGGTCAGAATTTGGCGTCTACAACATGAAAGCATGGATCCATTCTGCCTTGTATCCGGTTCAGGCTGGTGGTGGTGGTGTCATGGTGTGGGGAATATTTTCTTGGCACTCTTTGGGCCCCTTGGTACCAATTGAGCATCGTTGCAACGCCACAGCCTACCTGAGTATTGTTGCTGACCATGTCCATCCCTTTATGACCACAATGTACCCAACTTCTGATGGCTACTTTCAGCAGGATAATGCGCCATGTCATAAAGCTGGAATCATCTCAGACTGGTTTCTTGAACATGACAATGAGTTCACTGTACTCAAATGGCCTCCACAGTCACCAGATCTCAATCCAATAGAGCATCTTTGGGATGTGGTGGAACGGGAGATTCGCATCACGGATGTGCAGCCGACAAATCTGCGGCAACTGTGTGATGCCATCATGTCAATATGGACCAAACTCCCTGAGGAATGCTTCCAGCACCTTCTTGAATCTCTGCCACGAATAATTGAGGCAGTTCTGAAGGCAAAAGGGGGTCCAACCCGTTACTAGCATGGGGTACCTAATAAAGTGGCCGGTGAGTGTAGATCCTTATGATGATCATTTTTCCAGAAGTTGCCAATATTTCCAAACCCCGCCTGTTCCACAGCAGACAGCAGCTTAAAATGATTCTTTGCCAGATCTTTGACAGTTTGATGCCGTGTCCGTTCACAGGTGCTTCTATTGCATTGCCTGGAGTATTGCTCTAGCCAATGTTCCTCATTTGTAAGTTCACATTTTTAATCATTATCACCTTCATTATAAGTCATGTTGGTCTCCTGCTTCACCTGGGCCCTACTTTGGCACTAAATGAAGCGAGCTGCTGTGGTGAAATTGGAAAGTCTCAAGTGAGGAGGGAAATGTGGCACTGCCATGCTCTTATTAATCAAACTGTTATTTCACTGCTACTTTTGGAACCTCCAAGGTTATACTGAACCTAATTTGCATGTTTTTATTTGCCATAATTTTTCCTCAAACGTCCAGCAACACCTTTCTACCTCTGGCCAGAGTCAGACAAGGATCTGGGAGAAAACACAGATTTACATTTACAGACCTCAGCAGGGAAAGATTTATGGACAAAAAAGTAAACGTCTACATGACATTCTATATTTTTTTGTGTGTAAACTGTTTTTATTATGTTTTTTTGTTGTTGGCATTCATATAAATATACTGGTGTGATAACTTAGTATACATTTGATTGGTTTTTGGTATATATCTATTTTGAATTTATACCCCCCCAGAGAAAACTCCACCAGCCGCTGGTATAAGGTAATTAAATAATAAAGGTAAATATCTGCCAATATACACTATGGTACTAATGTTATATAGCTGCAGTCTAAGACAAATATTAAAAACGATTAAAATATTCAACAACCAAGCCCCACTTTCACTGGAAAAAAATATAATCTAGATAAGTAATTTTTTCTTAAAATAAGGGAATTTTGGGGGGATTTAGGAGGTAAAAGAGACATTTTGCCAATGGAACAGGACAATTTCCATTTAAACTAAGTAAAAACAATAGCATTGTCTTATTTCAAGTGCAAATTATCTAATTATCTTATTTTAAGAGTAAAAATAATCACTCCACTGGCAAACCATCACATTTACCTACTGAAATTAAGGGTAAATACCCTTAATTTAAGATATTTTTACTTATTTCTAGATCGCTTTTCCAGTGTTGCACATGCGCAAAGATTATGGTAATAATAGCTAGTTTAACTCATCATCAGACTTTAAGTATAAAAATTTATTCACCTAAAGGAATCCAGTCAAGCTGCTCATTGGTGCAGTGGTTAACACTGCTGCCAAGCAGCAAGAAGGTTGTGGGTTTGACTCCCGGCCCGGGGTCTTTTTGCATGTTCTCCCTGAGCATGCGTGGGTTCTCTCCGGGTACTCCGGCTTCCTCCCACAGTCCAAAATAAACATGACCGTTGGGACAAGCGTGTCAGATAATGGATGGATGGAGTCCGGTCAGCAAGGAATGATCAATATATCTATAAAAAAAATTTATGCGTTCGCTGTGATTTAATGAATGCATCACTAATCAATAAAAAATTAAAATAATAATTTTCGTCACGCACACGTCCTGGAGCGGCCATTTTATGCTCATATAGAGTAACATCTCAATGGGGGGGGGAGGTACATACAATCAAGTAAAATGATACGACTGGCGTAAAATCAAATAAAATCAGCATAAAAATATAACAAGCCGGTTCCATCAAGGCGTAATCGGAGTAAATGACAGACGAAGTGTGCTCCTGATGTCCAGTCTGCTCCGTAGCTTTGTTTTGGTCGCTGTAGCCGCAGAAAATCCCGCTTCACAAAGATAGGATGTTATAGATAGGATGAGTCTTGAACTGAATTAACCTGTGTCAAGAGGCACAGATGCACCGACTGATGTAATTGGGAGAGAATACAGCAATTTTTTATATTTTTCAAAATAAAACACTCAGACTCGTCGATAAATTATATATAAAAATGTATTTATTTATTTTTAATTTTTAACGTGCGGCCCGGTACCAAATGACCCACGGACCGGTACCGGTCCGCAGCCCGGTGGTTGGGGACCGCTGGGCTAATAGACACATCTGCAATCAACAACAATCATTGAAGAATTTCAATTCCCCCTCCCCTCTTGTCAGCGGCATTTAAGTGTATTTTAATAATGTAAATAAAACAATAGCAAGCTGTAAGGTTTGTAAAAAGCAGATTAAATGCAGTGGAAACGCAACAAGTTTATATTAGCACATGAAAAACCAACACGAGCAAGAGGAGACGAAATAAATACATAAAGCTTAAATGTTAAAAAAGTATCGGTATCGTATCGATATCGGCGATACTGACCCTGTATTTACTTGGTATCGTATCGATTAAAAATAACTGGTATCGCCAACCTCTAGTTCTTACAATCCACATGACTGCCTGCTTCTGTCTCCTTGAACCCCAGTGGGCCTCAGCAGATGGCCGCTCACACTGAGCCTGGTTCTGCTGGAGGTTTCTTCCTGTTCAAAGGGAGTTTTTCCTCTCCACTGTCGCTACAAGCATGCTTAGTGTGAGGGATTGCTGAAGAGTCAATGAGTCGATGCAATCAGCCGGTTTTCCTTAGATAGAAAACTTTGAATCAATCTGACTGGATGATCTGGTGAACTGGAAAGTGACCTGAGATGACATGATGTCAATTGGAGCTATAGAAATAAACTGAATAGAATTGAATTGGTTGCAGGCATTTATATATTTTTATTTTTTTAACTGCATTTTTTTGCCCTCATTTCTATATTTAACATGATCATCTGTTTACACTGAATGAAGCTGTAACAGATGTTGTGGGAGGGATACATACTTAACTTGGCTGATAGACCTTATCTACGTTTCCGTATGGCTGACTGAACATCCTAAGTTGTGTCTGATTTGAATGAAACATATGCTAACGCTGTTTAGTATTTTCTACCTCTTTAAACAGACATTTTAAAGTCTCCATTAAAACTTTATTTTAGTCTCCACCTAATGAGAGAATGTTTAACATCAACACTGTTTAACAATTGCACCTTTAACCATATGCTACTCTGAGAGTGAGGTTGTTTTGTCATTTTTTTCCTATGCAACCATGAAACTTATTCGTGGGTGTATAAAAAAAAAATATATGGCTGATTAATCTAAACATGGAGTTAAATTGTACGTTTCTGAACTGTTTCCATTTTTATTGCTCACTACATGCAGCTTTAGTGCAGAGTGTTTACAATACACTCACCAAATGTTCATGTGTTTATCATTAGCATCACACTTATTTTCACAGTTTGCATTAAATTCATATAAAGCTGTTAAAACCAAGGCAGCATGAGATTTATTTTCTGCTCTCGCTCTATTTAAAGCAGACTGTAGAATCGACTCATTCGGATCACAAAGACAAGATTGATTGAAAACAAAGACACTAAGGGAAAGCTCCAAATCTTTCTTTGTTATTTTCCAAAATATATAATTAATGGCAAAGAGTGTTCATAGGAATTGTGGCAGAAAAAACCTTTTCAGGTTTAACTGAGCCATAACTTATATCTGCTATATACAGTATATTATGCTTAAATGTGATCCTTATGTTAAAAAGAAATTTGGTTTTGGTGTTTTCACCATCAAATAAAGAAGCAATTTAATTCCATAAAAGCTTAAAAACAATCTATTGGACTTTGTTTCCAAGGTTTGAAGACGTTTCGCTTCCCCTCCAGGAAGTTTCTCAATTCAAATGTCTGAGAAAGACATTATTGAGAAAGCTTCCTGGAGTGGAAGCGAAACATCTTCAAACATTGGAAACAAAGTCCAATAGATTGTTTTTAAGATTTTATGGAATGACTCTGACCTGGATGACTGAGAATCTTCATCAGTAAAATGCAATTTAAACAATCACAGGTCAGTGTATCATTATCACTATAAGCATTAAAAACAACATCCTTTTTTTTTTACTTTATTTTGCTTAAGCTTAATTAGTAACTAACATAAATGAGCTATGCTGTCATGCTTAAAATCGGTTTATACTTTGTCTGCAGACGACCTTTTCATTTATTTGCCATAAATGCTGCCATATCAATGGTTAAAAAATGACGACTTCTGCAGCACTTTTTTGGTGCCACTGGTGAGATTTCACTGGAAAAAAAATCTAAATCTAGATGAGTAATTTTTTCTTGAAATAAGTGCATTTTGTGTTGGATTGAGGAGGTAAAAGAGACATTTTGCCAATGGAACAAGACAACTTCCACTTAAAAAAAAGAAAACACAATTGCATTGTCTTATTTCAAGTGCATTTTATCCAATAATCTTATTTTAAGTGTAAAATAACTCATTCCATTGGCAAACTATCTCATTTACCTGCTCAAATTAAGGGTAAATACACTTAATTTAGGAAATTTTAACTTATTTCTAGATTGTTTTTCCAGTGACAAGTTATAATAATAAAGAGAAGGATTTAGATATGCAGCAAATGTCCAGAATCAGATCCCCGTATGATGGACTAACAACCTCCTTTAGGTCATTGCTATTGAAGATGGATTTCCTTAACTCCTATTACAGATTTTCTGGATAATCCAAACTTTTTATCCTTTGACTATCTCCTTAGTTTTTTTTCCTGGGAGAAAGTTACATGGTTTTATCACTGTTAACTTAAGGCTCTCTAAATCTATAAGATGGACAGAATACAGACGTAAAAATGAAACGTTTAATGAAACGCAATGCCCGAGTGCGCCCAGGGAACTGGGTGCCCACTGTACGCAGAGCCTTGACCATGAGGAGGCAAGGGGGATGGCTAATATACGTTATTGGCTGGCCTCTGGCTTAAACCAGGAGGAGGTATCTGGTAGTCTGGGAGTCTTTACTTGGAGACTGTACTGCTATGCAAAAAATTGAAATCTAAATAAGTAATTTTCGCTTAAAATGAGTGCATTTTCTGTTGAATTGAGGAGGGAAGTGAAACACTTTGCCAATGGAACGAGACAATTTATATTTAAGATATGAAAAAAAAAATAATTTGTCTTATTTCAAGTGCATATTATCTAATTTTCTGATTTTAAGGGTAAAAATACTCAAACCATCTTATTTACCTCCTCAAACTAAGTGTAAATACACTTAATGTAAGATACATTTACTTATTTCTGGATCATTTTTTGCAGTGTGAGAGATAATGTTCAGTGAGACAGACTTTACATTTTTAGAAGATATTCTACACTGCAAAAAAATCTGAATCTAGATAAGTCATTTCTTCTTAAAATAAATGCATTTGTTCTTGAAATGAGGAGGTAAAAGAGACATTTTGCCAATGGAACAAGACAATTTACACTTAAAATAAGAAAACACAATTGTATAGTCTTATTTCAAGTGCATATCATCTAATTATCTTATTATAAGAGTAAAATGACTAATTCCATTGACAAACTATCTCATTTACCTAGTCAAAGTAAGGGTAAATACACTTAATTTAAGAAATGTTTAATTATTTCTAGATCGTTTTTGCAGTGTAGATCTTGTGATACACCTCTAGATCCTGAAAAACTCAACACGCATCACATGCGCTGGTCTAGACTCTAGAGCAGGCATCCCCAGACTCGGTCCTCGAGGGCCGCTGTCCTGCAAATTTTAGAGGTTTCACTGCTTTAGCACAGCTGACTATAATGATTGCAGTAGACCAAGAGCCTGTTAATCAGCTTTCAGTTAAAATCAGCTGTGCTGGAAAGGAAACCTCTAAAACCTGCAGGACAGCGGCCCTCGAGGACCGAGTTTGGGGATGCCTGCGCTAGAGCATTAAGTGTCAGCATCCTGCACCAGAAACTAAATGGTCAACAGCAGATCGGAGAGAAGAAAAAGACATCTTCCAGACAGGTCACACTTCAGTGTATTCATTAAAACACCCCATCATCAAGCTCCCTTCAAAGCTGAATAAGGAGGTTGTTAACTGGGAACTTGCCTTACTGGTATTCAAGAAAACCTTTCATTTTTTCTCTGCCGTCCTTTGAAAGAGCAAAGAATGTGCTGCAAAGTCAGCATGACTGCTGTGGAACTCATCAAAAGACAGAGAAAAAGCTAAAAATATGAAGAAAAAAAAGAACGCCCGACTCATTACAAAGACTATTTCCCTCATCTGTGTGGTTCACTGAAGGAGCAGATTGCAATTCAGTTCTTTATTAATAATTGAGCGTATGAACAATGGCAGAGTGATAGTTCCATTGTGCTGAAGTCAAAGAATAAGGCCCTCTGAATGCCAGAAGGAAGATAGTCATTATGCTGTCTGTGCTTATCAGCTCAAAAAGCTGCTGAAAACAAATTTGCATGAATAGCAGCATCACTGAATAATACCGTGCTGGAGTCTGACTAAACAGGCATGCTGTGTTTGCAGTTAAGCCTCCCTGTTGTCAGGTTCACCTTGCTGTTGATTTGTCACAAATAAGTCAAAAATAGATCTAATTCGATTCTATTCAGCGCATAAAAATATCAAGCTGTCATTTGCAGCGGCGTGATGCAACACCTCCAACAGTTCGGAGTGTTGAAATGGATGAGGAAAGCCACACTTCTGTGTTTGAGTTCTTGGGATCTGGATGAAATACGACAGGCGGAAATGATCTGAAGGTTTAGAGCGGCGTGCGAGCAGACGGGAAGGAAGGTGGAGGTCAAACTGGAAGCAAAGCGGCTGAAAGAAAGCTGCGCTGTGGTTAGATCAGGGGGAAGAGGAGAACACATGGATTAAGGTTCTCTCTGCCTTGTGAAACGTTTTATTTTCTTTAAAATATCTCTTTAAAAATGTACCACAGCATGATCAGTTTTGAAAGTAATATCTGAAGCTTTGAACTGAGGAATGGTTTGAAATAATTTCTTTAGGGAGCTTTTTTGATTATTGATTTACAACTTCATTTACAACAATAGAACAAAACGTACTCCTTATAGGATTTGCTCATTTCTCTAATCAGTGTTTAATATATATATAAAGCTCAAACTCTAAGGAACAGGTTTAATTTTTCAATCAAGATCTTTATTTTAATGCGGAAACCAATTAACATAAAACTAAGACATAGTTTTGCTATTACAAAACTCTTTATTAGATCATATTGTCCGAAAAGTTCTAAAATTTCTATTTAAAAAAATCTTGTCTTAAAATCTGTTTTTCTTTTTCGTTATCTTATCCAGGCCAGTTAGTTCTACGTCAGCCTGAACACCTAAATTCGGCCAATCGTATATAAACGGTCATCTGTCAAACGGTCATCTGTCAATCAAAAATTTTCGGTCATAGCATCTTGATTCATGTGTCGCAGCTAATATACGCAACGGTTGAAATCAGAATCCTTTCCTTTCCCATTGAGTTGCGTCCCAGTGTTCACGGGGATGGACGTCTGTGTCTTCGGCAGGCGTAGAGCTAACAGAACTGGCAGCGTTGCGAGGCAAGGGCTCAAACATGTACGGCTGGAAGCCTTCTACACCAAACCAAGCTTCTGCCGCCCTGGCGTCCTCTTCCACAACATCTTCGTCCCCGCTTTCCTCCTCTAAATAAAAAATGGATGACGGAGGAGACTCATCCACGACCTCCGACACTAAACTCTCCTCTTGCATGTTTCCGCTGTCCATAGCGTTCCTTGACAGCGTCGTTTCGAAGTCACCAATTTAGTGCTACTTGGTCCCAATGGAATTTCCCATTGGGACCAAGTAGCACTAAGATGAATTTGTGCTATATAAATAAACTCAATTGAAATTTAATTGAGTTGCAAACAGGTTAGCGAGGTGCTTCCGACAAACAATTGGGTCCTCAAAAAGCAAAACAGATCTTCTATTTTGCTTCTAAATATTTCCATGTGCTCCTTGCAATGCACTCGTTGACCACTAGGGGTAAGAGTACCCCTGTCAGGAAACACTGCTCTAATCAGGTTTCATTTTTCAATCAACAGATTAACATAAAACTAAGACTTATAATTTTGCTATTACGGAACTTTTATTTAGGACTCAAGTTAAGGAATCCTGGGATTTAATTTGATGGTAGCTTTAGAATTTGTAAATAAAGGAAATTCATATACGATTTTTTTTTTTACCTGTTTTAATAAACAAATCGAAATCGGAAAACAGATTGGTGTGCGTTTGTTTTTAGCTCCTTATGCTTTCTAATTATGAATGAAATAATTGCCTTAAGGAGTCCTTGAACAGGCAAACAGTCTGCATACATGTGGTTTTCAAGCTCAGTGTAAATAAAGCTGTTGTTTTAAGGCCTGATGTGATGGAGATACTGGAGAATATGATCATATGGAACAAAAAACTAAAAAAAAAAAAAAAAAAAAAAAGGTCAAAGGTCTGTGAAAATGCAAAAACAAAAAGGTTTAATTTGACTATCATATCCTTCATTTTGAACATCTGATTATATACTATATCTTCTAAAAATGGACAATCTGCAATCTATAAATACACTGCAGTCCACCTAAACTGACAAGTCAAGCAAGGAGGACATTAATCAGTGAAAGAGTTTAGAGGCTAACCTTGGAGCAGAAGACAGAGAGCGACAGCTCCAGGAGAATCTGTTTGTGGGGTAACTTTCAGTGATTAACTCCACAAATCTGACCCACTTGAAGAGAGCAACTTGTCATTTTAGTGAGACAGGCAACATAGGAGCAATAGTGATCTTCCAGTGGAACCACGACCTTAAAGGAATAGTACACCCAAAACATGATTAGCCTTCATTTTCTACTCACCCCCATGCTGAACAAAACTCTGGAGTACTTTTTTGATATCTCAAATGCATCTGGAGATCTGGGAGGCTTCTTGCTGTCTGCTGACATTCAAATAATGGAGGTCTATGGTGCCCGAGACAGAAAGGTCCACAAAAGTCCACAAAAACTTGTCAATATTCCTCCATACTGCTCGTCCAATGTAATCCAAGTGTCCTGAGTGGGTAGCATCCAGAATTTACTCGAAACGAAGTCATTTAGAATGTTTTTAGAGCCTAAACAGTAGTGTATAGGATTTCCTAATAGCGCCCCCATGCGCGCTCACGATTCTACGGAAACCGCGGCAGACCAAACCAGATGAAAGTGCGCATTCAGCTCGGCAAAGAACTCATGCTCTTCCTCAACACTGAAGTCCTCAGACATTTTTCTTTCGTTGTTTCTTTCTTTGCACAGGTAAACAGCACATTTCTTCTTCTACGCTTGCATTATCGGCAGACCAGACGCTGAATGCGCACTTTCTTCCGGTTTGGTCTGCCGGCTTCCGTAGAATCGTGAGCGCGCATGGGGGCGCTATTAGGAAATCCTATACACTACTGTTTATGCTCTAAAAACATTCTAAATGACTTCGTTTCGAGTAAATTCTGGATGCTACCCACTCAGGACACTTGGATTACATTGGACGAGCAGTATGGAGGAATATTGACACGTTTTTGTGGACTTTTATGGACCTTTCTGTCTCGGGCGCCATAGACCTCCATTATTTGAATGTCAGCAGACAGCAAGAAGCCTCCCAGATCTCCAGATGCATTTGAGATATCAAAAAAGTACTCCAGAGTGTTGTTCAGCATGGAGGTGAGTAGAAAATGAAGGCTAATCATGTTTTGGGTGTACTATTCCTTTAAACACACAGACACAAAGCTACACTCACATGGTTATATTTACACACACACCGACACACAATGACAAAAAAAATAAATAAAAAATCTAATGGTAAAGTGTGAAAAGACTTTAAAACAAATGTTGGCCTACAGTGGAGAGTAACAATAACGTCTGTAGAAATTTGATAGATGCCTCTAATGGCTGAAGGTCATACAACATAGGTCACTATTGACCCATTTTCAGCTGGTAAACATTGGCCATTTCTCAATTCACAAGAACGCGAGTGCAGACTCGTGTTTTTGCCAAGTATGTTCTTGAGATGAACACAGGAAAATGTGGGAGAACGGGAGTATGCAGCATAAATATGGGACAATTGGAACAGCGGCGTACTGATGACATCACCACACGCTCAGCTCGTCTGGAGCTGCCTTTCACCTCCTGTTAATAATAGTCTCTAGATAATAATGAATTCTGACTTTTTTCATTTAGTGGGGAAATAATAACTTACACAGTCAGATAAACACAAATCAAATGAACATTTTGCCAAATAAGACAAAAAAAAATAAAAAAATCGGCATCAGAGGCAGCGGCAGCGTCGTGAGACCATCCTGATCTCGAGAGCTTTTAAGGTTTTACTTGCAGATCAGTCTGGCTACTTTCTGTTAAAGAAAATTTGGAGCCGTTCACCAAACGAACTTCCAATCAGCGTTGGCTTTGAGGCGGGTTGAGGTGTGACGCAACGAGAAGCGCGACAGTTCAGTCTAAAGAACATGGTGGCTTCAGCCGATGAAACTAGCGTTAGCGTGGCTATCGAGCAAGTTTTATGGGAATTACAGAGTATTTCTTCACTGAAAGAAGAGCAAAACATTGCTCTGGAGGCTTTTCTCAGAGGAAAAGATGTTTTTGCTCTTCTCCCGACTGGTTTCAGCAAGAGTTTGATCTATCAATTGGCTCCTCTTCGCCGTCGCTCTGTTAGTACGTCATATGCTTCGTTGATCTGATTGGTTTATTTGGCCTGTCTATCACCAACATAGGCCAGTCAGCTAACCAGTATTTTCGCCCCTTCCCAAAATTACTTCAAAGGAAGGTTTCCAGATGGATATGCGGAGCAAATCCATCTGGCAGAGTCAGGTTAAGGCAGCGGTACTTCACACACGAATATGCCGAGAGAGGGCTCCTGCAGATGGGCTAACGTTAGCCTTGGCTGCAGTTAGCCTCAGAGGTCTGGTTGCTGCGGTCCTCTCAAGATTGGAACTTTTTTAAAATTACACACTAAGTTAGTAAATTTTAGCCATTTAGTGAAGCTTAAAGTATACTAATATAAAAGTCTTGTGCTTGTGGCTCACGCTTTAGTTTCTTGAGTTATATTTAAATTTACTGCAATTATACTTTGCTTATTCCATACTTTGACGTATAAGTAAAAGCAAACCAAGTAAAAATAAGCCTTGGTATTTAAGTACATAAAGCGTCTGTACATTTTTTTTGTATAAATGCAGATACTCTAGTTCTTACCAACAGATTTTTCATTAAAATTAGGCTGTCTGATTCTCTTAAGGCAAGAGATTATTGGATTTTATCAACATCTTTAGAGGCAAAGTTACAAACACTGCAAAAACGATCTAGAAATAAGTCAAAATGTCTTAAATAAAGGGCATTTACCCTTAATTTGAGCAGAAAAATAAGAGGATTTGCCAATGGAATGAGGATTTTTACTTTCAGAATAAGGAAATTAGATGATATACACTTGAAATAAGACAATGAAACAGGGTTTTTCTTATTTCAAATGTAAATTGTCTTGTTCCAATGGCAAATAGTTTCACTTACCTCCTCAATTCAACAATAGTCGCTATTGTTTTGGAAAAAATGACTTATCTAGATTAAGATTTTTTCCAGTGAAGAGAAGATCATTAAATATTAAAAGCCAAACAAATAAAGCAAAAGCAGGTATTTGCCTATGCAAAATACAAAACAAAACAAAAAAACGGTTGACTGTTAGTGGAGTGCGAGTATCGGAGTATGTGTGTGTTTTGGAGATCTTGTGAACCTTTCCACTCACAGCTGATTGAGTATGTGTTTTGAGGGGTGAGACATTCGCTTGCTTGTCCAAGCAAAAACCACAGAGCTCTGGGGACCGGTAAAGCTGAGGGATTGACACATTAACAATAAGTTGCTCTGCAGGAAAATGAAAAGCTGTCAGTGTCAATAGACATGCTGGTAATAAAATATTAGAAGTGACTGACAATCATTTGACCTGTGCCAAGTACCAGCACTTAGGAAAGCTCTTGCCGATTAACCTTGCCAACCCGGCACTTTGCAAGCTCTCTGAACAGCAAGGATCCACAAATCATCTTAAAAAGCTGGTCCAACCTGTGTGAATATTGATTTTATCACAGTGGGTATTTCTGACCTTTTATATTTTACTTTTAAAAAGTTTTTTTTTATTCAAAAGTGACCAAAATCTTCATTTATCTCGTCCAAGACCATCAGTAAGTACACCAAATATAGTCAAACGCCTTTAGGTAATCCATAACACAGAAGAGAGAGTTCTCTGCAAAATATAAATATATATTCTCCTCCTATCTTAGCTTTTCTCCGTTTGGCTTCCTGTTAAATCAGGATATAATTCTAAATCTTCCTTTTCACATAAAGCAGTAAATGACCAAACTATGTTACATTTATATCAGAGATCTGATTGTTCCTTATGTTCCTAACAGAGCACTTCGCTCTCAATCTGCAGGTTTACTAGAGTTTCTAAAAGTAGAATGGGAGGCAGATCTTTTAGTTCTCAGGCTCCTCTCCTGTGGAACCAACTACCAGTTTTAGTCCGTGAGGCAGACACCCTGTCTACTTTTAAGGCTAGGCTTAAAACTTTCCTTTTTGATAAAGCTTCTAGTTAGAGTGGCTCATGCTGTTTCATGCTTTTAATGTTCCTGTAGGCTTAGGCTGCCGGAGGACATGAAGACAACTTTTCCACACACTGTTTCATTCTATCTATATTCTTCAGTTCTGCAGTATTTGTTACCATTATCTCTGCTTTTCCTGATCACAGGAGCTTCATCTAGTCTGTGCCTATCAGCTGCGACACCATCCTGAACGTACGGTAGACATCAGCTGGGCTGCTGCCGTCAAGACCCATGTTAATAGATGAAAAGGTTGGGCTTGTTTTTCTATAGGCTCAGCTTTTAATGGGACTCTCAGACAAAGCAACCCGTGGAGCTAGTTTACTGTTAGCTTAACATAGGATTTATCCATCAGTGCTTCTATGTTCCTCTTATGTTTCTTTTAACTCCCAGTCATCAGCAGAAGGCCGCTCACACTGAGCCCATTTGTGCTGGATGTTTCTTCTCCACTTTCACTGGATGCATGCTTAGTGTGAGAGATTGCTTGAAGGTTAACAACACCATGTGCGCAAATATGTACCGTTGCTAAATGCTCATGATGGCAGAGTAAATCCTGCCATTCTACCAAGTCAGCAACTACATGCAAAAAGCTGGGTTCACCTAGATAAAGCATTATCCAATCTGTCTGGATGATTTGATTGAATTTAGGGCTGCAACAACAAATCGATAAAATCGATAGAAATCGACTTTTAAAAGCGTTGGCAACGAATTTCATCATCGATTAGTTGTGTCGCACGATTAATGCGTCATGCGCCGCCGTCGTCATTGCCGTGGGGCGCCTCCCCCATCCCAACTCCATCCCAAATAGCCTGCGCTTTGTGAAGCCAAAAAAGTCGTAACAAGCAACTTTTGTAAAAACAAATTAACATGGCGCGGAACCACCACTGTTATGATGCAGCACCTGAAAAGAAAACACGTTGGAGCCTTCGATGGCAGTGAAGAGAGCTGATCAGCAGGGTGAGCGACCATGTTTTTTTGGTTTTAAAGTGGGGAAACGTAACGTTAGTTTCTCAGGTAGCTCATCTGATGCTTTCCTTACCTTGTTAGTAGGTTACAGACAGTGATAAGGTTGGCTACTTATTTTACTTTTAATTTCATTTGAATTAGCTTAAGCAGCGTTTACATTTACTTTATAAATAAATTAACTTGCAAATTATGAGGGCAAGGCTTTTAAAGTTTAAATCTTCTGGCAAAGATAAAGTAAAGAAGATCCTGCAATTTATGGAAGTAAAGCAGAACAAAATCCAGCAAGATCAGTAATATGTCAATTAATTATCTGCCACATTCCCATGTAAATATCTGTCTTTGGAGGATGTGTTTTTTAGCACCCCTAGTTCTCTCATTTTTATTCCAAATACAATTTATAATTTGAATCACAGGGCTATATTTATCTCTATGGTTCAGTATTTTCTCAAGTAGCAACTTTAACTGCTATACTTTCCTGTCTTAAAAGGCAGAACTCTTCTAGTCTAAAAAAACTCATTTGTTGAAATGGGGGGGCCTATTGTTTGAACCCCTTAGGGGCTTTTAAAAACAAAAATGTCTTTTTTTGCGCTTTATGAAACAAAGTAGCCTATATTTTGTGGATGTACAGCTACATTTCTCATGTAAGTTTGCGTAGTTTTAATTTTTTTTTTTTATTTATTTATTTATTTATTTTATTTTTCATATTTATTTATTTTTCATATTGCACCAGTACAGTTAATGAGCAACCTGTACTTGTGTGCTTGTTTGTTCTGTCTAAAATGTTTATTTTGGAATAAAGAGGTTAATATAAAAAATATCTTTTGTCCGATTCATGGATTAATCGAAAAAATAATCGGCAGATTTTTTAAATAATCGTTAGTTGCAGCCCTAATTTAATTTTCTCTCTACAGTGCATTGAGATTACATGTGCTAAATAAATAACTTGAAATGAACTGAATTAGAAGATATTGGCCATTTACCCTGTTAGCACCACTTTCCAACCAACAGAATCTTCGAAATGCTATATGTCATAATGATGTGCTCCTTTTTGCATATTTTATTTGAAAACAAGCTACCTTTTTGCTGTATCCCCAAACATGTAAATAACTGACTGCATTAGTCAAATTCCCCTCTACATTGATTAACCTGATATGCATTTATCACCATCTATCTAAATATCTAATTAGGTTAGATATTAATATGAGGTCTAACAATCTTGCATTCATTTTCAGAACTGTCTTCATTTAAGAAATAAACATGTTTAATCAAATCTTTTCCCAAAGAATGACGATGTTTCTGTTAAAAAAAAGGTAAAATATACTCTTCCTGCCATGAGAGTAAAGATCTTTTTCATGAACAGAGCTGAGCATGCATGATGACAGTGAGCGTGTCATTTATTTAAGTCAGATCCAGCATTAAGACAAGGAGGCAGGGCTGAAACGCAGCATGCAGAGGAGGCTGATGTACGGAGATAATTTAACTGATTCAGCGCTCACATTTTTATTTTCTTCCAAGCAGCCGTCGCTAAGCTGTTTCTGTACCTTTTCCAGATTTGCAGAATTCAAATGTTTGCCTGGTGCTTCTCACCTTTCACAGGCTTCAGCATCACCCTCACGCTCAGCTGCCACTGAGGTGGAAACATTTAAAAGGATGATTGACTGAAATAGTGTGGGTGCTTGTCAACTAATAAAGTCACAGATATATTTAGACTAGCTGTGAAATGTTTCTGTTGAATGCGAAAACCACAACATAACCATGGATGAGCTACTGTGTAGATTAACATAAAGTTAAAAACCATGTGAAATCTGGAATAAATTGTTTTCAAAGATGCTTCTTTGTGATTGTTAGCGTAAACTGACGGAGCACTCAGACACATTTATCCGTATAAAACAAAACAGAGCAGACGGCTGACATCCTTTCAGGCCAGTTCTGATGGTATGGAGTTGCTTTGGTAACCTGACTCCGCCAGATGGATTTGCTCCGCATATCCATCTGAAAACCGTCCGTTGAAGTAATTTTAGGAAGGGGCGAAAATACTGGTTAGCTGATTGGCCTATGTTGGTGATAGACGGGCCAAATAAACCAATCAGATCAACGAAGCATATGACGTACTAACAGCCAGGCTACTCTTGCCGAAACCAGTCGGGAGAAGAGCAAAAACATCTTCTCCTCTGAGAAAAGCCTCCAGAGCAGTGTTTTGCTCTTCTTTCAGTGAAGAAATACTCTGTAATTCCGATAAAACTTGCTCGATAGCCACGCTAACGCTAGTTTCATCGGCTGAAGCCGCCATGTTCTTTAGACTGAACTGTCGCGCTTCTCGTTGCGTCACACCTCAACCCGCCTCAAAGCCAACGCTGATTGGACGTTCGTTCAGTGAACGGCTCCACATTTTCTTCAACGGAGAGTCTCCAGACTGATCTGCGAGTGAAACCTTGAAAGCTCGCGAGATCAGGATGGTCTCACGAGGCTATTGCTTTGGGGCCAAAATGAAGGCTGGTGTCACTTTTAGTAAAGTTTCAGTCTCAACTCTGCCACATTTTCTGTTGTTTCAGACCTGTGAGGATCGCTGGTCAAATTCAGATTGAGACGCTGAGGGGAACTCTGTGAATGTTCCGGTGTTGTGATAGCTCGGCATACTAGGCCAGCATAACCTTAGTAATACGCATTACAAAAAGCGTCCTCTGTCTCTTGAAAAAAAAAAACCTTTCAAGTCCGTTTGACGAGGATCTTATTAAAGAATGATCAGGATTTTTTTTTCACACAGAATTATATATATATACATGAGAGAGAGTGAGAGAGAGAGAGACCTTCCTGACTTCCTTCAGGTAATTACTGAATAACTCTGACCACATGAGCAAGAAAAATACATATGAAGTTGCATCAACAGTAATGTTTGGTTTGCTTGGGTTGCTCGGAAATACGTTTTGGAAGTTATGAGGAGGGGGAACTCAAGAGAGTGGAAAGAGAGATGGTTAATTGCCATAGCTGAAAATTAAGGTGAGGAGCTCAGCGCCAAGCAACAACTAACCTTGTTTGCTTGCATCTCAATAATTTATCGGGGAACATCTCCCACAGATTTCACATTGGAATTCCATCAATGTCTATGTGCAAAACCTGAACTCCGTGTGTGGGAGTAAATGCTTGTGTGCAGCCGTGCATGTATCCATGTGACTCCATCAGTCAATGGAGAGCTGGCGGGCATGTGCTGGTCAGCCGGCTTTTACCCAGCTACCTCATCATTTTCTCTCTTTCTCCCTGTGGGGGGGGGCATTCCGGCAACCCCCCATGCCACAACCCAACACACACTTACACACTCACACCCACAGGTGTATATACACATGGCAACCACAATATATTTTCACAAACATGCACAAATCTGCACACTCTCTCCCTCACTTCAACTATCAATCTGTGAACCATCCACCCAACCATCCAGCTTAGCTTGAGGGTTTCTGTGAGTGAGCTTCAGCCCTCTGCTGCAGGCCCCCCTGCTGTAGCCTCGGCCACATTAGCAGCCTGGCGGGAGAAGAGGAGGACTGGGCTAGCCAACAGCCTCCAGCGGATGTCCTCTCAGAGAGCTGGCACCCTTTAGATGAGCTGGAAGGAGCTCAAAGAGCGAAGAATCTAATCCGGTTTTACGAGGCTTCCCCCCCTTTTCTTTTTTCACAGCATCCTTGTTTAAACAAGGGGGCTTTTATGTGCAACTTTCCACTCGAAAAAGGAAAAAAAACACAAAAGTCCGGTGTGAAAAAAAGAAATGGAAACAGTACAGCCCAAGGTATAACCGAATAAAGTGAATCTGAAGAAGATAATTCAGCACATTTAACCCAAATGGCTGACATCATCCAAGCTTGCCAGTTGCTTTCATCACGCTAAAGTAGACTGATGAAGATGCGATACCTGCGTAAGGGACGGGGGCATCTTTATCCAGCGCCACCAGCGGAGGGTCCAGCAGAACCACATCAGTGTTTTCAGTGATCACGCCATGGTACGAAGTCTCGATCCACGGCTTGTGTTTGTTCACTGTGGAGACAGAAAGAAACTCGTGAGCTTTCACTTAAAATCAAAACAAAATTTAAAAAAGCACCTCAAAGAATTAGTTAAGTTCATTTGAGCAGAATCAAGTAACAAAGAACAAATACTTTGTTACTTTACTTAAGTAGAAATGTTGGCTATCTATACTTTACTGGAGTAATTACTTTTTTAGACAACTTTTTACTTTTAATCCTTACATTTAAAAAATAGACATGTTACTTTTGTTTCATTTAGGCTTTTCATTACGGCCTGTTGGCATAAAAAAAAAAAATAGTTTCATTTAGACAATTTTTTTGTGGTTGGACTTGGTGCTGCCCTTACTTGTTCACCACATACCAAAATAGTAGGGATGCACGATATAATCGGCCCCCTATCGATATCGGCCTGTATCGCCCTTAAAACTTAATATCGGACATCGGCCACCCCACCGATATTTAATCCGATATTTGATCAGCTTCTGAGTTTCTAAAGTCTAAAAAAAAATAAAATGCTACTTCTTCTTCCTTTTCCTCAAAAACTTCTTTGTTACAGACTTAAAAACTTCTAAAGACGAGGGAAAAAATATTGATACATTAAAATATCCCAATATCTTCATATGCTGATATATTGCCATTTAAAAACACCATATCAATCTCTTTTACTAATGAAATATTGCTATATATCATCGTTATGCTACGAAATCCCCCGAAAATTCACGAAATTTTGCCATATTTTTATATGTTGATATATTGACGCGGTATCGATCTATTTTACTAATAAAATCTCACAAGAATTTGCAAAATATCACGAGAGTTTGTAACAGAACGATGAAATTTCACGAGATTTTGAAAGTAAAATAGATCGATACCGCGTTTTTAAAAATCTATTTGATATCAGCATATGAAAATATATTTGAGTATATTATTTTTCAAAGTGTCAGAAATGGATAACAAAACTGCTATTTTCAATGACTAGTTATTTTTGTCCAGCTTTAACATCAGTATCGATATCGGTTATCGGCTACATGAGTTTTAAAATATCGGCATATCGGATATCGGCCAAAATCCTAATATCGTGCATCCCTAGTAGAAATGTTGGCTATCTAGACTTTACTAGAGTAATTACTTTTTTTAGACAACTTTTTACTTCTAATCTTTACATTTTAAAAATAGACGTGTTACTTTTGTTTCATTTAGGCTTTTCATAACGGCCTGTTGGCATTTAAAAAAATTGTTTCATTCAGACAATTTCTTTGTGGTTCGAATCGGTGCTGCTCTTACTTGTTCACCACATACCAAAATAGTTCGTTTTTCAAGATGATGCAAATTTGACACTGTTACCGTTAAAAAACTAAGAAAATGAAGTCTAAGGAAGTTATCATCCAGAATTGCAGAAAAATGTTCCTTTAAACGGGTAGAGCAGCAAAGCTTCTGTCCTCAACATTTTCTTCTGCATTATTTGTACTTTTATACTTTAAGTAGTTTTAAAAATGGTACTTTTACACTTTTACTGGAGTAAAAAAGCTTGCTCTGTTGAGGTAATTGAACTAAGACCAGGCTAATTAGCAGATTGGGAGCAGGTGTGGATAGAAGAGACCAGAAGGGAGCCAGGGGAAGGAGGCAGGCACAAGGCGGCGACAGAGAGCAACCAAAGAAAGCTTCAACATACATGAAATGGAAAATAAACCAGAGATCAACAAAACAGAATGACTGAAAACCAAAAACTCAGAGTCCCAAAAGGGGAGAACTATAACCTTTGCATGTGTTGCCTGACCAAACCAGCTGACTTTTACTCCTGTTCATCAGTAAATCCAAATCAACATGTTTTTAATGTGGACATTATTAACCATCATACACAGATAAAATGTGGTTAAATGAAAATAAAACACGATCGCTTCAGCAAACATTTAGAGGAAGTTTAATTCAACTAAGACCTTTATTTGTTTTTCTTTTCTCAGCTGTTTTAAAAAACACCTTAAGTTAAACAGGTACTTATCTAAGCGCTAGGATTCATGTTTTAAAACACTTTATTCTTAGATTATGTGTGTCATACAATACTTATACTATTTACTCACTTCTAGCTAATAAGGTGTACAATAAACAAAATAACTGCTAGGGAATATTTTCACCCGCATTGTGTTAATATACTAAAACAGAAAAGAAAAGAATTCAGTTTGACTTTGTGTACATGTCAGGTAGGAGTTGAAGGATCATTAATGACAAAGCAAAGCTGTAATTTGTGGTTCTCCTGAGATTCAGGAATAAAGAGCAAAAACAATAATTACTGGCCAATCAGTGACAGGAGAAAGAAGAAGTGGACTCTCTCCAGGCTTGAATCAAGCAGCTATTGTTGCAGACATCTTCAACCATGCATTAGCTGTCATTAAAATCAACCTGACAGCAACAAAAACATGTGATTTCAAACAATCCAGAAGAGCTAATATTGCATAAAAACGTGTTGTTGAGCTGCAACTACATCAATTTAAATAGCTAGTGTCACCAAAATCAGAGGCCAGTTGGATTAGAAAATATAACAGCCTTGTAGTTATACAGTTATATTGCTGAGCCAAACCCCTCCTCCTCTTTTAATCAGTCTTGTTTTTTAGCCCCGACCACCTTTCTAAAATCTCTGGACTTGAGTATTACCCTGTTCAGAGTTCCTATGAAATCTATTCAGGCCAAAAGGGACACACCTGGCCTTTTTCAGTAGACATATCAGATGACCTAGTGGTCTGAGGCCCCCTTTCCTCTCATCCAGTTAATGGTGGCTCCTATTCTCATGCACAGGAGGATTTACCATTAGGCAATACTAGGGAGCTGCCTAGGGCCCCAATTTACTAACCTGACAACAGCCAGATGCATGTCTCGCTCCGCCTAGCTCTACTCACATACATCTGGGACACCGCTCATTGAAAGTGATTTCCCCAACCAAATTTATGGTATGGCCAATCAGGACGCAGGGCGGGTGTTTCCTGCATGTGACGTAGTGGAGAAGCGAGTTCTGTAAGTCGTTCGTCTATACTTTTTTGGTTGGCTTCTTTTTTTAAAATAAGTCTGCTGTGCACAATGTTGCCTTTTATCCGCACGTTTTCATGGCACAAACGACATTGATCATTTACCGACATTGCGCTGATTCCACTGTTGCTATATCCAAGATGTCGGCTGTTCTGTTTTGTTTTTTTCCTGCGTAGCTCTCACAGCGTCACGGGTTAGCTTCGGTGTGAGTGGTTGAAATAGCACGTCGATAAAGATGACAGACAAGTGGCTTATCCAATCATATGCAAGGAGTTTTGATAAGGCCCAGCCTTCAGTAAAGGCAATTCCTATGGCGGGTTCCCAGATGTATGTGAGTGGAGCTAGGCGGAGCGAGACGTGCATCTGGCTGTTGTCAGGTTACCAATTTACTGGGGCCCCAAAAAACTCTGTTTACATGTACGGTTCTGTTGTTTTTCTCTAAGTTTTCAGTTTCAAGTTTAGCCAGGTTTTTCCTTGTTTTCTAGCTTTATTGGTGTCTGGATTCATTTTCTGTTACGATTTGTTCGGAGGTTTTTATGAGGAAGTGCAGAGGCTGACAGGCAGAGGTGAGCTCTTAAAATGTTTAATTAAACCAAAAACAGCAATCCAAAAATCCAACTTAAAAATGTTAAACAAAAACAGGTATCCAAAAATCCTACATAAAAATCAAACACAAATCAGAACCATTGAGACATCAGGGGAAAACCATCAAGGAGCAAGGGTTAGGAAAGGTAAGACGAGGAACCAGCAAAGAGGGGCTGCAGAGGGAGTGTATTTAAGGCTGACTGAACAAAGGTAGGACTAATGAGCTGATAAGGAGCAGGTGTGAGCAGAGCTGATGAGGAAGGTAAGGGAAAAGAACACAAGGGCAACAGAGGACAGACAGAAAAACCTAAGAAACTTAAATGAATCCAGACACCAATAAAGCTAGAAAACAAGGAAAAAACTGCCTAAACTTGAAACTGAAAACTTAGAGAAAAACAACAGAACCAAGATCGTTACAACAATTCCTTATTTGTGGACCTTAATTATGTTTTCTTTCGCTAAAATGCCATCAGAATGCTTATAATATTAAATGTGTCTCAGCCCCCCGCCCTTCAGTGTCCACCATATTGGATCAGTCCATTTGCTGCACATGTTCAGAAAGGTCCAAACAGACAGCAGCAAACCATTTGAAAACAAACGATGCGAAGAGCAGTGTTGCCAACTTAGCACTTTTGTCCCTATCTGTAGCCACTTTTCAGACCCCTCTAGCACTTTGATTTTGCGCTCCTAGCGCCAAATCTAGAGACTTTTTTCTGCTACTGGAGACTTTGGAGACAACATCTAAAAGCAGCGAACTCTGCTCTCCAGAGCGAGTAGATTGGTAACTGCTCTCCTCTATCTTGTCTGCTGTCATGATTCATGCAGCTATTATTTCATCCAAATGAAAAATGGAGAACAGATAAGCAGATCATGGCTTGTCTACAGTGAAAAGAAGGACTGGGTTATTTACTTTGGCCTTTTTGGAAACACAGGAAAAAATATTTAATTTGTCTTTTTAGGATAGTTATTTATTCAGTAAATATATTGTTATGCAGCTAAATCAGAGCATTTCAGCAGTTTCTGTAGTTATAGACCAGCCATTCTCATGAAAACAACAGAGTCGAAATGACTGAAAACTCCTTTCCTTCTCATTCAGAGGCTTGGTTTTAAAACTTTGCAGGTCAGTTTCACTATATACTGATACTTAAAGCGAATTGTTTATAAGATCTGCAAAGATTCATGTAATAAAGTGGCCATTAAGTTCAGGACAAAAGGCTATTTATCTAAAAAAAACTATAGTCTAATCTGTTATAACTGCAAATCTTCACTGTATCTGTAAGACAGGCAATGAAAGTGAACATCATATGTAATGGAGAGTCACGAGGATTGAAGAGCCTTGTCCTCCGCTTCATTTCCAGTGCAGTCACAGCCAAGGATTCCCACTGACCTTGTAATCTGTGATACTTTGTGTTCCTCTCACTCTCACTACTTAAATATGTCAGACTGACCTGAAGGTTTCATTCTGCGTTATGAAAATCTGAAAACAATTCCACTATCAGAGACATGAAAAACAAAGACATTTTCTCTTTGTTGCCATAAAATAAGCAGCGACGGCCAAAATAATTTCAACAGCACAATTCTACCCGTTGTGCTGTATGATGACGACCCTTTGGGTGAGTCTTTCCATCAGTCGACATTGGTCTAGCTGCTTTGCAATTGCAGGCTAATGGCAACTCAAAGCCTTGCTGCTCTCTCGGTGTGTGTTGGATAAAATGGTTTTTCATCAGGAGTGATGGGAGCAATAACGGAGTCTGCCTCCGGTAATCGCCACAGCATTGAGATGAAGTCCCACCCATTTGTGTTCCCTACCCACTAACCCACAAGCTCAGCTCATCCAGTCGCTGGGAAGAGATATACAGCGGAACCTCGGGAACGGAATTGGGTTCATGCACTGACAGCCAAGAGACACGGCCCTGAGTCATTACAGGAAAATGGATGAAATGCTTCTATCGTCTTAGAATAATGCCTGGCTGCTGGAGGACAAGGAGGCATGAATGAGGGGGCAGGATGATGGGTGGGGATATGAGCGTGTCAGACCATCAGTCGCCCAGCGAGGTAATAGAGCACCAAACAGCTCACAAAAGAACTCTAATTATCAGCTTTGCTTTTTGCATCTTTAAGCTTTTGCGTATATAATGATAAGCACCTCATATGTTCTGATTTGTACCCAAAATTCTCATCTATTGCTTAATCTTTAAGACTCTAATGGAATCAATTCTTGGGGAGAAAAAAAAACGGGGGAAAAAATTCATACGTCTTAGTAAACAAAAGTCAGAGTGACCCCAATTCCATGAGGTACACAGCTCATACAGCTTCTACAAGCAGTCAGTAAATGGCATGCGATAACCTGCGAATGGAGGGAGGTCAATTTGCTTCCTGCCTTTTGTTTTGGGTGGATGTGTGAAGGTTCAAGCCTAGAAATAAACAGCTCATCCTCAAGCTTACTTATTGGCTAAACCTTATCAAAGACTCCTTCATCTTTTTTATGTTACAACTAATTTTAGAAAGCCTTTATCTGACTGATTTAGAAATTAAAGGAAATGTATCCTTTTTGAATGAACTAGCATGGCCAAGCTGCTTTGCCACTGCAGGCTAATGACAGTTGAAGTTATGCCAACAACTGACACCCTATAACTGTTTCCCTGACCTGTCTACTATATCCATTGGTTTTCCTTTAGTAGTTTGTTCTTTAAAAAACATCAGAGGGCTTCCTAGAAACAACTTCCACTGGGATTACTATAAAAAACATGGATAAACACAATTAACTTTTATTTCTTCACATTTTAGAATAAAATTTAAAATCCTCCTTCTCACATATAAAGCCTTAAAGGTATAGAGAACGATCTTTTATTTCCAGGTGGATCATCTAAATAAGCGGTCCTCCTAATTTTCAATCATTCTGGTGATATGTGTACGTAAGGCCGTTCTACGGGCTTGTCCTGTTAGCTAGCTTTTTCTGCGCATGCACACTTTCAGGCTCAGTGTGTGTTAGAAATATTTGTATTTATACTCCGTTTGTGTTTCATGGGTACTAATGAACTATTATGATGTATAACGTGTGATTTATCGTTTATTAACTCTTGCTAAAGATTGTTCCAGATAAAGATCATGCAACAGACGGGTTGTGAGGCCTGAACAGCCTCTATCACATGTTTCTTCTAAACATGTGTTCTTGGAACAATTCAATTGTAAAACAACCACATGCTTTGTTTTTAACCTATGTGCTTAGGTTTAAAGTAAGATCATTGTTTTTCCCTTTCCCTTAGTTAAACCTCAGCTTGTGTAATTAGGGACATCCCTTGACTTCAATAAATAGTGAAGAGAAAGCTGAAGACCGGCAGGGTGGATTGGAGATTTGTAAACTCTGCAGTCTCTTCTTCCTCTCCTCGCGAGTAAAACTAAATTAATTGTCTCTGTGCCTTCTTTCTTTCCCTGTATGTATGTATGATGTTTTAGGTGCTTAGACCTGACAGTGTGAATCTATGGTGAGCTACAGTTTCAGTCATTGAGGCTCACCTTTCTCACTGCGGTTCTTTGAAAATGCCAGAGGGTCGTAAAAGAAAAAGTGTCTAGGAAGTGTATGAGAAGGAAAGAAAGGCCTCAGAATAGGAAGATATATCCCAGAATGCTTTGCGTGGAGAGCTCTCCTCGCAAAGCAAAGCATCGGATGTCACAGTGGCCCGCTGTCGCCACAGGCTGCCACAACCCAACAGCAGTGACTAATAACAAAGATGACGCAGGCACGTGGTGGAGGAGGAGTTACGTGACCAATGGGGAGCAAAAAGCAGTGATCATCTGTCGAAACAGTAAGTTTGATATAAAGTCCAATATATGGCCCCCACTCTATATAGTGTTTGAGGGATTAAGGGGTTAGGGTGGTGTTCGGGTAACCTGACTCCGCCAGATGGATTTGCTCCGCATATCCATCTGGAAACCTGGAAAATCTGGAAACCTTCCATTGAAGTAATTTTGGGAAGGGGCGAAAATACTGGTTAGCTGATTGGCCTATGTTGGTGATAGACGGGCCAAATAAACCAATCAGATCAACGAAGCATATGACGTACTAACAGAGCGACGACGAAGAGCAGCCAATTGATAGATCAAACTCTTGCCGAAACCATTTGGGAGAAGAGCAAAAACATATTTTCCTCTGAGAAAAGCCTCCAGAGCAGTGTTTTGCTCTTCTTTCAGTGAAGAAATACTCTGTAATTCCCATAAAACTTGCTCGATAGCCACGCTAACGCTAGTTTCATCGGCTGAAGCCACCATGTTCTTTAGACTGAACTGTCGCGCTTCTCGTTGCGTCACACCTCAACCCGCCTCAAAGCCAACGCTGATTGGACGTTCGTTTGGTGAACGGCTCCACATTTTCTTTAACGGAGAGTCTCCAGACTGATCTGCGAGTGAAACCTTGAAAGCTCGCGAGATCAGAATGGTCTCACGAGGCTAGTGTTCGGGCACAGTAAGCTTTTATGAGCTATGAGAACAGCAACTTTTATACAGAACGTGCACGAGGACAAATGGGTTCTTGCATGCTCTCACACCCCCCCCAATTTTTTTATTTTTTTTTAAGTGGAGAGGGAGGGTCTTTTAAAAAAATCGCAAAAATCCTCCACAATACCTTCAAATGGCCAAGGTCCATCTGATATCAGAGATCTGATTGTTCCTTATGTTCCTAACAGAGCACTTCCCTCTCAATCTGCAGGTTTACTAGTGGTTCCTAGAATTTCAAAAAGAAGAATGGGAGGCAGATCTTTTAGTTATCAGGCTCCTCTCCTGTGGAAACAGCTACCTTTAGTCCGTGAGGCAGACACCCTGTCTACTTTTAAGGCTAGGCTAACCCTGAGCTATCTCTATAGTTATGCTGCTATCGGCTTAGACCGCTGGAGGACATAGAGACCCTTTTCAGCATTCTTCTGCTCTTTCTGATCATAGTAGATTCATCAGATCTGTTCCTTTTTGGCTATGACACCATACTGGAGAGAAATATCAAGCAAATTATATAATAAAATCTAATTTTCCAAATACATCTATTTACCTACACTATAGGATTTGCATTGTGAATTGGTTTGAACACATCACAATTGCTCTAAATTACTTAAAAGCTTATGTAACCACATTCCATACCCTTCAAGATAAACATTGGTTCCAAAATATTAAATCCATCCTGAACTGTGATATCATTGAATAATTTCTCTTGTATTTTAATGAGGTTTGTTAATATTTTTTTTTACATTTTGAATGGAAGTTGTTAGGAATAGGAATTAATTCCTTATGTGTGCAGCGTTATCTGTTTGTTCAAAGGTTATTTGACTAAATAACATAAAGTTACAACAGAAATTCATTGCATAACAGCTATTAAAGCAACACGGAGAAAAATATTTTATAATCACATATCTTATTACAATTCACAGTTACTCCTGACTTTATGTTGGTCTATGACATAAACATACCTAGAACATTAAAGCTTAGGATTGTTCTAATGTGATTCATTTTAGAACTATTCAGAGGGTATGAAAACATTTGGAAGATACTGTAGATCGGAGCAGTTGCTGAAGTACTTGGACTTTTTACCGTTTTTTAACATGTTGAGGGATTTACTGTATGAAAATAGCTGGATATTCGGGGATAACTGTCAGAATTTGCAGTGAAAAGCTGCAGTATTTCCCCAAATAACACCTTAAATTGCTTCATATTATTCCCCATGTGGCTGCCAAATTATTCAAATGAACCATTCATACATTTTCGTACCTATCTGATTTCACTTTTCCACGAATGAGCAGAGTCACAGGCCAGAGAATCATTTTTGCACCTCAAATCAAATTAATCATAGGAATACAGTTATTACTCGCGTCCAGGCTAATATAATCAGGTTGTGTGACAGCTGAAAAGTGAATTCTGGAGCAGCAATGCCCTTTACAGCGAGCTCCCGGTCACTGGGCCATCCTCCGCCATTTCATTGCCAATTAAGGTGAGAGGCGTGGATTTGACTTGAGGCTCTGAGCATGGCACAGGCTCTATAACAGTGGATTAATCTCTGACCAGGTAACAATATGCCACAGTTGAAGCGCTGGTGGGTGACACCTCTAACCAAGCTGGTTGCTACAGTCTAAAATAAACCCCCAGAGGGAACAAGTTGCGGAAGAAAAACAGCTGTAATTAAAAAGAAGTCCGTAGGAACTTAAACTATGATTGATAAGGTCAAAAAAAAGGGGGCTGTGATGAATACATCAGCATAATGAAAAGTAAACGTTGCAGAGACAGCTAGGCATTACTGCTAGCAACAGGCAATTACAGCCTCGCTGTTAGCTGGAGCTCATGACAGCTGAAAGTGCCAGAGAGATGTCCGTCAGCGGGTAAGTGCAAATCAGCCAGAAACATCTCCACTCTGTCCTGTCACAGAGGAGGCGGCTCATCTGCTTTGGCTTTTCTCCTCTCCACTCCATCATCGAACTGATGCGTGTCTTCTTTGAACCTTGGAGGTCTCTGCAAATGTTCATATTGTATGTGCTGTGTGTCCTTTGCTTTGTGCATATGAGAGCACACTGACAGGAACCGTCTGTAAAGAGGCGACTTTATTAGGCTGAAAGGGTTCCAAGCAGATCACAGGCAGGCACTTTATCCGGTTTGGACTTTTAATCTTAATGCTAACACATTTAAAACCAAATAATAAATGAAACAATGGCACTAAAGTTTTGTGAAAAGCATTTTAAAACATAAAATAAAATATGCTGCCATATCCTGCTGATGTATGGTTTGATTCTAAGTGTTTTACTATTTCTTTTTGCTCAATTTGTTGGCAAATATCACATTTATTAACTACTATTTAATTAAATTCAGTCTATTTATATAGCGCCAATTCACAACACATCTTTACAGTTTGCCACATCATACAGTCGGATAGATTCAAAGTTTTCTATCTAATGAAAATCAGTTCATTGCGTCGAGTCATTGGCTGAAAGGCAATCACTCACACTAAGCATGCTTGTAGCGACAGTGGAGAGGAAAAACTCCCTTTTAACAGGAAGAAACCTCCAGCAGAACCAGGCCTGTGAGCGGCCATCCCACAAACATGTTTTTGTTGCATCAGGATGCATCATTCCAGCACACTGCCGAAACTAGCAGAGGCTGCTGCCAGGCATCTGTCAATCGTTGCAAAGAAAATATTAATATGGCAATCGGTTAAAACATTTGAAATTCTTATAAGATCTTGTCTTCTGGTTTACTCTTATGTCGTGGAATAATTTTTCTTCTAGTGGCAAAAAAACACTTTTCTATTTGTTTTTATAACTACACAATATAATATCGTCTTCAGCTAAAGAAAAGGAACAAGTCATTAAAAATAATGATTTTGTTTGTTCTGGGATGCATGGAAAGACCTTTCTGATGGATCCTTCTTTTAGGAATTAGAACACTATTATTGAATAGTTGTAACCAGAAGCTTTTCTGTGATTTTTTCATCTCATATCAACATAGGTCCTTTAACATCTATCTGCTTCCATCTTGTCCTTACATACATGCCATCTGTGTTATGTCCGTTGCAAATTGCATCTTTCATTAGGAGGGGCAAATGAATCCACTCCTCTTTCTTAACATTTCATTAAACATGCTGTTCTGTCATATGTATACTGTAATACTTAAATAAGTATGCTGAAATACTGTAGTATTTAAAGAAATACTGTAGTATTTACTGCCAAAAGTTTCCCTCCAGAACATTGACTAGCCAAGATGGCAGAAATAGATGCTGAAATGGATGAAACTTCGTGAAGTGGATATGCAGGTGAAGATCCTCAGTCATTCCAAAAAAAGTAAAAAAAAAAACTTTGTTTCCAAGTTTGAAGACGTTTCACTTCCCATCCAGGAAGCTTTTTCAATTCATAGAGTCAGAAATAGCGTCTAGTTTGAAGCTTGGACTAAAAACACTTTGTTTTGGCTTAGAAACATGCAAATTGAACCGCATGAGCAGGTCCCCCCCTTTGGAATGTGGGTCCTTTGAGTTCCTTGTTACCTTTTAATGTTAAGAGAGAAAAAACAGCCTTAAACAGAGGGGTTGGACTCAGATTTCAGCATTCAAAAACCTACAATGCAGCAATTGACTTCATTCCTTTCAGGTATCATCGCAACCCTCATCCCCTTAAGCCGGGCATACACTGTGCGATTTTTTCAATCATTGCACGCAGCCAACGCTTTAATACGACGAAACCCTGCAGTGTGAGTTCACAGCTCACGATTTATGTTCGGCCCGACGCTCTGATGCGATCTACACTGCTCACACTGTACGTCTAAAAACCACGTCGGACTCAGCTCTGCGGTGAGATGTCGCTACTCGGGCTCATTTATCCAGAAGCCAAACGAGTAGAAGAGGAATATGAAGCTCGGGAGGAAGAAGAAAAAGAGGAATCCTTGTTTGCGCGTGCCAACTGAGCGATTTGCCCATGACTGTCGGGACCTCATGGTTCCTGATCGGGAGGCTGATCGCCCCTCGTTACCCCCTGTGTACTACACGACGCACGATCAAGGTGAAAGTCGGGCCGATCGAAAAATTCTTGCACGACTGGAAAATCTACCAGAAAATCGCACAGCGTACGCCCGGCTTTACAAGGAAACAAAACACCTCGCCTGTCTTAGCCAAGCCAACAATTCCCTCTAAGGACTCAGTTTCAGAGACATAGACAGGTATCCGGTAATAAAGGCTAACAAAGAAACAAAACAATCTCAGTTCCAAAGGGGCGGACTCACTCATCCTGTTCAGTTTGCATGTTTTCTAAGCCAAAACTTTGAATTGAAAAAGCTTCATTCTTCAATTCAAAGTTGTAGACGTTGCAAAACGTCTACAACTTTGGAAACCAAGTCCAGTGGATTGATTTTTAGCTTTTTTTGGAATTCGTGAAGAGGCGCCCATTTCATTTTAGTCGCCCATGTTTTAGAGTTTGACGCCTGTCAGACAAAGAACATTTTTAGGGGTTTTTTGGCCACTCAAAGAGCCCGCTCCCCTCTTGAGATAAATGCTTAGAGGAATGTTGTGGTGCGTTCTTTGATTCAGTTGAATGTTTCCATAAAATATTTTTTTACGTTAGTTAATAAAAACCATTCAGGGGACTTGCTGTCAAAAAAAATGAAAGCTCCATTTGTCTTTTTGAGTAAATTGTCCTCCCATCTTTAAAGTCTCAGTGTTGATAGACAGTCATTCAACCAAAATCCTTGTTTATGCGTTTAAAACCATTCTTGCAATCTGCAACTCCACAAGAAGTTAAGCACTCTTTATTTACGATCTTAAGAGATCATGGCCTTTGATTTTATATCACTTGTTGATCACATTGCTTAGAACCAGAGATGGGAAGTAACGAAGTACAAATACTTCGTTACTGTACTCAAGTAGATTTTTCTGATATTTTTACTTTACTACTTATTTTTATGGCGACTTTTTACTTCTACTCCTTACATTTTTACACAAATATCTGTACTTTCTACTCCTTACATTTTAAAAAAATTGGCTCGTTACTTTAGTTTTGAATCATTTCAATGGAGTTACAATTATTATTTTTCACGTCATCAATACCAAATTCAATCTAATTGGATAGGAATCTACGTTGCATTTGACGCACCACTACAAGATGAATCGACAGATTCGGCGGTATTCATTGGCGGCAAATCATTGCAGCTTGGTGGCGATGGCGTTAGCATAGTAGCATGGACGACGAGATGATTGAAAATGAACACAACGGAGATCTAGTCCTATTGGCAGACATCCATTTAAAATGTAGGCAACGGCATGAAAAAAGGGGTTTCTACTTTTACTTTTATACTTTAAGTAAATTTACAAGCCTGTACTTTGTTACTTTTACTTGAGTAAAGAAGTTTAATCAGTACTTCCACTTTTACCAGAGTATTTTTTAACACAAGTATCTGTACTTTTACTCAAGTACGGAAAGTGAGTACTTTTGCCATCTCTGCTTAGAACACATTTCAGTAATGCCTTTAGGTGGAAAAGAAAGGCCTGAAACTGTGTCCTCTCTCATGATCAGTGTCGGGCACGTTACTTTGAAAAAGTAATTAGTTATAGTTACTAGTTACTTCTCCCAAAAAGTAACTAGTTAGTGAGTTAATAACGAGTTACTCCACAATAAAATTAACTAGTTAGTAGTAAAAGTAACTATTGCGTTACTTTTGCGAGTGTATGAAATTAATAACTGGGGATGTCTAATTCTGAAATCCTGTGTTTGGGTTGTTATAGATACTGCAACATGTAGCTATTCCATCCATCCATCCATCCATCCATCCATCCATCCATCCATCCATCCATCCATATAGGCTAATGATCGTTCACGCTCTCCATAGTTCCCCTGTGGCGCGAGCACAGGGCAGCTGTTACGCGCCTTTAGCTAGCATGCGCGTTTCCTGTCGCGTGCGCGGTGAATCGTGCCGCCTGCGCTGTGCGGAGATGCAGGGGAAACCGTATCTGATGGGGAAACGCAGCTCGACGTAACACCGGTATTTCCATCTGGAAAGCGCTGTTTTGCTGCTGGAGTCCTCCTCACTCTCCTTCCTCCCTTCTCTCATGACGTGCGCACGAGTCCTATCATGAAAAAAGGTTAATTAAGCGACCTGAGTAACGTACAGTAACGGGGTGTCGGCAATTGTAACTGCGCTATAGTTACAGTAAGAGTAATCATTTTGATTACTGTTACTAAAAAAGGTAGCGGCGTTAGTTACTTTCATCGCCGTTACTCCCATCACTGCTCATGATACAAATATATATTTACTAAAATAAAATTCTGTGTTTCAGCTGCTTTCTTCACAGCCTCCAAGGACAATAAGTTGCAACATCGATTTTGTTTGTTTTCTTTGTTGTCTTTAAAATAAAACAGAAAGTTCAATTTATTTTTAACTGTTAAATCTTTGTAAATTTTATAGATATCAGTCACAGCAAGTGTTAATTATATATCCTAGAAAATTTCATAAGGTATATTATTATGTGACTCCAGAAGAAGACTTTTCTACAGTTGCAGAAGTTTTCTTGAGGAGATATGAATTTAATCGCTTTGTTTATCCACTAAGTCATTGGCAAAGGTAAATGCAATAATTAAGTGAAACAGAAGATACGCTGAAATGCTGCTCAAGGGGACTAAATAAATCTTAAGCAGGCCTGAGTTGAATACAGGGAGGCTCATTAGGCTGGGCGCAGAACAAAGCTAAATGTGTTCCTGCCAAACCTGCTGGGTCACATTGAGCCTGCCGTGCCTCCTGTCAGACAGAAACACCCCGACCCCGTAGCCTCTTCACACCTGAGCTGTGTTTGGAGGACATTCAGCGGAAAGCAGACTGCAAACATTCACACACACTAAATTAATTCATTCATTTAAATTAAATGTTTTATGTATTATGTCAGTCAGATATTGCATTTTTACTTTTAACCAAATGACAAAAAAAAAGCAAAAAAATGTTTTCCTTGAACTTCTGACTCCCTGGACTTTCCCTTTTCCTGGTCACAACAAATTTCCCAAAAACAGCTGCTGTTCTTTTAAAAATTAGGAGAGTCTAGTCCAGGGGTCGGCAACCCAAACTGCTCAAAGAGCCATATTGGACCAAAAAAACAAAAAATAAATCTGTCTGGAGTCGTTTTACGACCACCCGGGCCACAACATATTTGAGGAGACAAGACAAACATGAGGTTCAAAAGAAGTATTTTATTCTTAATCTCTGGAACAAAAAAAAAACAGAGTCAGATTTTTCCCCAGTTCCCCGTGTCCAAAAAAAAAAAACTCTAAGAGGGGAAAAAAACCCAAAGTATGAACAGAAAGTTGGACCTGGTGAGCCGATCCAAAGAAACAAAACGTTACAGCAGAGGGCCAACCCTACACAGGGCCGTGGAAGTCTCTGCTAGCAACGAACTAACAATTAAAACCCTAATAAAAATAAAAAAAGAACAAAAACAGGACAACCGGTCCCACCAGGTCAAAGTTACCAAAAATCAGCAAAAAACAAAGGCTAACGAGCGCGTCCAGACGTGATGCGCGTCTGGACGCGCTCTCTGTGACGGTGGCTGTCAGAAGGTTCGAAGGGAGAGAGAGAGAGAGAGAGAAACCCGGCCTACTTATAGGCGGACCAATATCGCAACCAATTAACGTAATCGAATCATTTACAAAAGAAAAAATCAATAATAATCAACTCTAAAATTTAAGTGACTCAACTAAGGTCTATACAACACTAAAAGGGAAAAGTAAAAAAAGAAACAAAAATAATTAATGTGCCCGACGCACATAACAATGTAAAAGTCTTAAATATGCCTTGTATGGCAACACAGGCTCTAAGTGTTTTATCCCACTATAGAAAAGGACTATGTTGGTTTAAATATATAATAAGCATTCATGATTAAATGTTTATCCTGGAGCAAATGTCGCATAGCTGCATGAGGTGCGGGAGGAGCAGTGAATTCACCAAATGGGTTAGGTTTTGTTGCATTGATGAAATTATAGAACCACGGTGAACGTGTTTCTGTTGGGAGGAGCTGATTGAGTCACGAGGAACCGAGCAGGAACTGACATCCATCAGAGCAAAGCTCTCAAACCCTGAAATCCCCCATCCTCCGTCACCAACGTACCTAGGTGTGATTTATATTTTTAGGATTTGGGGAAAAAAAGGAAGAAAGTTGCCAGCCTTGCATCAGATCGCTACCTGTTGGATCTGTGGATGTTTTTCCATACTTGCAACCAAACTAGCAGCAGTAGAGGAGTTTGAAGATGCAATCCACTTCCTAAATCTTATCTTTGCTCTCCTCTAATTTATCCAGAAGTTCTGCAATCGCACTTTTTCTCTCACTCCCAATTTGGTGGTCGGCTGCATGTAGCTTGCCTTCCCTGGAAATGCCAACTCCTCAGTAAGGAAAGTAGCTATTGGCTGTGCTAAAAGTCGCTAAATGACATCATCGCCTAATTTGCATAATCTGCCACAGGAAGTGATGTGCATGTTAATGATGCTGTGGGAGAAATAATGTCGTTACAGAAAGACACTATATAATAGTGTTTTTACTCACTTTACTAAACAATATATAGAGCTACTTTTTTCTATCCATTAATGTTTATTTATTCATTTTTTATTTATATTTTTTAATTATTGTGATCAATTTGCGCAGTCAATCCAGGCGCATGCGCACTTCATTTGCAGTCTGGACGCTGAGGGTAAACATCCTGCGGCTCTGACTGCAGCGCTGAGAGGGACTCCTGCGGGAGAACGGGGTTGGGATGGGGGAGGCGCCCCACGGCAGAGTAGGAACGATACATGCTTTCACGTAAGAGTCTCCAAAAGCCGCCAGTGACACCGTAAAAAGTCACCAGATTTGTCGCTATTCGCTTTTTTGAAAAATAGTAGCTGGAGGGGTCTGAAAGGTCGCTAAATATAGCGACAAAGTCGCTGAGTTGGCAACACTGGAAATGCCTTTCCAAATTTAGCTTTTTGTTTTTTGATAACCTCTCATTACAAAGCAAAAATGCAGACAATCCTTCCATATCAATTGTTTACAGCACTGGAAAACATAATAAATGTTTGTTTGACCTCCTGCACACCATATTAAAACAAACAAAAAAAATTAGATTTTTATACATTTTTGAAAAAGCTCCAGGAAACCGCAAGGGGGCTGTTAAAGACCCGCCTGTCGCTCCGGAGCTGCGGGATGACGACCTCCGGTCCAGTCTGTTATAGCAAACATCCCTGATGGCAGACAGCAGGCCTATTGTGGCTGTATGAGGCTACACATTTGCAGTAATACACCTACAGTACAGGTATGTGCTCAGGTTATCCTGAGCTATCTCTATAGTTCTGCTGCTATAGGCTTAGACTGCTGGAGGACATAGGGACCCCTTTTTCATCATTCTGCTTCATTCTATCTCTATTCTCCCACTCTGCAGAATCTGTTAGTTCAATAACTAACGTTCTGCTCTCTCTGCTTTTTCTCATAGTAGCTTCATCTGGTCTGTTCCTGTTTGGCTGTGACTCCATCCTGGAGAGAAATATCAGCTGTGCTGCTGCCATCAACACCTTTGTTTCTAGATGCTGGAGATCGGCCTGTTTTCCAGTGTGGTCCTGTTTCTCTGACCGCGACTGAGTGGATGTGCTCTCTTCGTCCTCTGGCATGGGAGCTGGCTCGGAGCTCATCTGCCTGGCTGTGTGTTTCCTGGACGGGGCCGCCTTTTACAGCTGCTTTTTGTATGTCTGCTTCTGTTTCCTTGAACCCCAGTGGGCCTCAGCAGATGGCCGCTCACACTGAGCCTGGTTCTGCTGGAGGTTTCTTCCTGTTAAAAGGGACTTTCTCCTCTCCACTGTCGCTACAAGCATGCTTAGTGTGAGGGATTGTATTTGAGTCAATGAGTCGATGCAATCAACTGGTTTTCCTTAGAAAGAAAACTTTGTATCAATTTGACTGGATGATCTGGTGAACTGGAAAGTGCCTTGAGATGACATGTGTTGTGAATTTGGCGCTATAGAAATAAACTGAATTGAATTGAAATTAGTGATGGTTAGGTATGGTTATGGTCACACTTAAGCCATTTTAATTAATAAAAAAATGAGTTCAGTCAATGCTAAGTACCTGAAAGGCTAAAATAAGCAAATATGTAAGTGTGTATGCAGGTGTGTGTGATAGCACTCCACTGGAGAGGTTCAGTGGGGTTGATAACGGCAGAGTAAAGCCTCTTTACCTAACAAATCCAAAACAGCAAGTGCACAGGATGTTCTGCAGAGTCACAGGCCGAGTACCACAGCCGAGGTAAACAAAAGGCCTCGGTTAGAGCAAACACTCACAGCGGAAGGTTTGTGCACAACCCCAGATCTTCAGAAAGAAAAGAAACTTCAACATTTGTACATCACACAGAAAGCAAAAGGCCGCCACACATTTAAAAATGCTTTATTTGCACTGCAGCAAGAATTGGCCTTTTGTTATAGCAGGTCTTTCCTGTCTCCTCCTCACCGTTCCTGCAGCAATATGAAAGCCGTTACATAAAAGGTCACACTGTTATTACAAGTTTGTTTTTACCTTCTCTGGTTGAGGTCCACAGCCTTCACCCCCCCCACCTCCCTTTGGAGTCACAATACACAATTACAGAAGGCCTGGTGAAACTGAGACGAATGCAAAAATAAAAGCCAGCTGTCCGAGTTTGTTTCACAGATTTAATCAGCGGGGTGTCGAGTTACTGCAAGTTTTGCTCTTTTTTTAAATCCAGATAGGGGAAAAGAGTCAGTGCAAAGCTACCCCCCCTGCTGCCCCAAGGGATGAGTTAGAAAAACAAAGAGGGAGATGAAGGAGTTTTCATGCATTAAGGCTCACGCTCACACAGAGCTAAAAGCATCCATCCAAATGTCCAGAAGTGGATGTTCTGGAGCTGCATATGCACTTTCGCAGCCATCGCCCCCGGCTATCATTACCCCTCTTTATCAAATGGCTACATAGTCACAAATATGCTCTCTCTGCATCATTTGAGGGCCATTATCCCAGTCCATTATTGCATGCGCAACTCCAAACACGGCATTTGCAGCTTCTGGCTTTTCCGAGACAGACGTGGATTCGGAAAATAAAGTTGTCAGGCGGCAAGAATCGAAGGGTCTGTTGGGTTGAAGATTTGAAAACGGCAGGTAAGTGCAAAGCTTCAAAGGCATCAAAGATAACAGTGGGTGAAGAGCTAAGAGTACTACTGCATACGGGGTATGCATTAACCTCAAAAGCCTTTGAAATATGAATACAGAAAACTTTTTTTGGCTGCTTTTAGTTCCATCTTTCTGATAAATGTTAATAATTTGGTTGCAGAACCTAAATGGAGCCATTTTGGATTCAGCTGATCAAAGCTTCTCTTTATTGGCTTCCTGATAAATCCTAAATAGAATTTAAATCCTCCTTCTAACATATGAAGCCCTGAATAAGCTCCATCTGATATCAGAGATCTGATTGTTCCTTATGTTCCTAACAGAGCACTTCGCTCTCAATCTGCAGGTTTACTAGTGGTTCCTAGAATTTCTAAAAGTAGAATGGGAGGCAGATCTTTTAGTTATCAGGCTCCTCTCCTGTGGAACCAACTACCAGTTTTAGTCCGTGAGGCAGACACCCTGATGAAAATCTATAAACATTTCACAGGTGACATGTTGCAATATTCCTACGTAAGGTTAATAAATTGTTCTCAATCATCTAACTAACATGCAATAGATGTAAATATTGTTTCTAAATGTTTGATTATATGATAAAAGGGTTAAACTTTGAAATATAAACTGTATTTTACAGACTATAGCACACATCTCACAATATGCCACAACCACTAAGCCTTTTTTTTTAAAGCCTTTTTTTTCCAGAAATATCAGCTGTTTTTCAGTGTAGTCCTGTTTCTCTGACTGTGACTAACTGGGGTTCATGGACAGTGTTGGGCACGTTACTTTGAAAAAGCTATTAGTTATAGTTACTTGTTACTTCTCCCAAAAAGTAACTGAGTTAGTAACTGAGTTACTCCACAATAAAAGTAACTAGTTACTACTAAAAGTAACTATTGCGTTACTTTTGTGAGTGTATGAAATTAATAACTGGGGATGTCTAACAGAGATGGCAAAAGTACTCACTTTCCGTACTTGAGTAAAAGTACAGATACTTGTGTTAAAAAATACTCTGGTAAAAGTGGAAGTACTGATTAAACTTCTTTACTCAAGTAAAAGTAACAAAGTACAGGCTTGTAAATTTACTTAAAGTATAAAAGTAAAAGTAGAAACCACTTTTTTCATGCCGTTGCCTACATTTTAAATGGATGTCTGCCAATAGGACTAGATCTCCGTTGTGTTCATTTTCAATCATCTCTTCGTCCATGCTACTATGCTAACGCCACCGCCACCAAGCTGCAATGATTTGCCGCCAATGAATACCGCCGAATCTGTCGATTCATCTTGTAGTGGTGCGTCAAATGCAACGTAGATTCCCATCCAATTACATTGAATTTGGTATTGATGACGTGAAAAATAATAACGGTAACTCCATTGAAATGATTCAAAACTAAAGTAACGAGCCAATTTTTTTAAAATGTAAGGAGTAGAAAGTACAGATATTTGTGTAAAAATGTAAGGAGTAGAAGTAAAAAGTCGCCATAAAAATAAGTAGTAAAGTAAAAATATCAGAAAAATCTACTTGAGTACAGTAACGAAGTATTTGTACTTCGTTACTTCCCATCTCTGGTGTCTAATTCTGAAATCCTGTGTTTGGGTTGTTATAGATACTGCAATAGATACTGTTCGATCGATCGATCGATCGATCGATCGATCGATCCATCCATCCATCCATCCATCCATCCATCCATCCATCCATCCATCCATCCATCCATCCATCCAACCAACCATCCATCCATCCATCCATCCATCCATCCATCTCCATATAGGCTAATGATCGTTCACGCTCTCCATAGTTCCCCTGTTGTGTGAACACAGGGTGAGTGTTGCGCGCCTTTAGCTAGCATGCGCGTTTCCTGTCGCTTGTGCGGTGAATCGTGCCGCCGCGCTGTGCGGAGATGCAGGGGAAACCGTATCTGATGGGGAAATGCAGCTCGACGTAACACCGGTATTTCCATCTGGAAAACGCTGTTTTGCTGCTGGAGTCCTCCTCACTCTCCATCCTCCCCTCTCTCATGACGCGCGCACGAGTCCTATCATGAAAAAAGGTTCATTGTGCGACCTGAGTAACGTGCAGTAACGGGGTGTCTGCAATTTTAACTGCGTTATAGTTACAGTAAGAGTAATCATTTTGAGTACTCGTTACTAAAAAAAGGTAGCGCCGTTATTAACGCCGTTACTTTCAACGCTGTTACTCCCATCACTGTTCATGGAGACGGAAGCAGAGATACAAAAGGCAACTTTTGTATCTCTGCTTCTGTCTCCTTGAACCCCAGTGGGCCTCAGCAGATGGCCAGTCACACTGAGCCTGGTTCTGCTGGAGGTTTCTTCCTGTTTAAAAAGAGTTCTTCCTATTCTGTCCTGGCTGACAGATAGCGAACAAACGAGAGAGCCAGTAGCTGTGATTGAGGCTGCTTTACTGAATCTTCTAAGTTATTTTTTTGTAAAAATGCAATACAAATGAAATATACAGTGTGTTACAATTTAGATTTAACAGTTCAAATTCTATTAAACACATAAGACAGAATTGTAAAGAAAAATGCAGCACATTCAACAATACAACAAATAAGAAGCTCAAAAACGAACTGAAATTAGCATCCTGACTAGCCTCATGCTAGCGATTAGCTTCGCGATTAGCGTTAGCATTTTTAGCAGGGTTTAAACTTAAAAAACAGCTCCCTCAAACAATCTAAAATAATACAGCTGGGTAGGAAACAACTACAAGAACCGACTATACATATACTCACTGTTGGTTCCGCTCCAAGATTTAGACATCTTAATCTGTGGTTTAGCATGAAGTGCTGTATGTATAAACACTGGAAAGGCCTGCTCAATAGAACTGCAGTAACATAAAAACACCACAAGGGGGCTACTAATAAAACTGACAGGAGCCAGAACACTTCCTCTCCACTGTCACTACAAGCATGCTTAGTGTGAGGGATTGCTGGAGAGCCAATGAGTCGATGCAATCAACTTAGAAAACTTTGAATCAATGTGATTGTTTGATCTGGTTAAATTGTAAAGTGCCGTGAGATGACGTGTTGTGAATTGGTGCTATAATAAATTGAATTGAATTCAAAGAAATCTTTTTAATAATCTTAAAATCATTTTTGTATTTATATAATTAAAAATCAAACAGCCCTCCAGAGGAAGCTACACGTCTTTCAAACCAAGTGAAATTAATAACTAACAGCTTTTGACCTTAGAAAAAGTACTATGGTCACATTTCTTACATATTTATGGAGGAACTAGAGATATTTCAAAAACTTAACTCAGAACTGGAACCACGACATCTCTGACAATATTTGCATAATTTTGTTTAGTTTCACCGCACCTACATTTCCATACAAACAATATAACCATGATGTGGGAGTAAACTGTATGCATTTGGAGAAAACTAATGATGTTGACATCCTGTATGTAAATTGGTGAGAGAAAAGCACTGCTGCTGACTCAGACCACTTTGACTCTGAACTGCAGCCCAGTAAGAGTCTCTTATGTGCAGGTGGCCCCCACTATGAGCTGTCTGTGTGTTGGAGAACATGTTTCCAGGTCTTTCTAATCCCCAGAGAATTCTTTTGCCAGCCAGTTAATATGACACCTGTGGCCAAATGTGAAGTGTGTGTGTGGGGGGGTGAAGATGCATTGAGCCAATAAAAGTTCCCCCTGTGTAATCCTTTTAGAGTGGCAGGGCGTTTGAAGTGAAGGCCACCGTCTCATGGAAGACGAGGTGCACTATGAACTATAATCTGGTTAAAGAAAAGTCAGTGTGTGGCTCTGGCTGCGTGTAGACACAGACAGGGAAGCTGGAGTGTGGAGATTCAAGTGACTGCCCGGTCAATTTAAAGGCTGAGAAAAGCGAAGAAAAAAGATTTTTATATGAAGAAATAACCTCTAGTGACATTATTTTGAGATCTGAACTGTTTGGTGAAGGGATCCACAACTAGTGAAACATGCTGGCCTTAATATGCTGTTTGTTCTTAAATTACTTCACAAATATTCTATAATATATTTTTCTTTTACTGTGTCTGTCATCTCCTCTTTCAGTCTTTCTCTCAGTCTCTCAGTCAATCCACTGGACTTTGTTTCCAAGTTTGAAGCAGAGTGCGAAATACGGGGGGGTCCCAGGGGGCTCGACCCCCCCGATTAACCCATGAGACCCCCTTAAAGCCTCAAAAGCTAAATTTAAAGGAGTAATTTTTTTTTTTTGTCACCAATGGTCACTAAAATGTTTTTAAGCTCAACATGTCCAGTATTTAAAATTCAAAATATTTATTCACAAATATGTTCTGTGTTTTGCCAAGTGGAGCCAGCCAATCCTGTTCGCGTATGCAAATTAACCATGTGTGCGCCAAACAGAAGAAAGACGTAAAGTTGACAACAATTAATACTAAAAATGGGGGAGGCCGTGGAGCAGTTTCGAGACTGGAAACTACAGGGCACTGCACCGGAGAAAACATTGGAAAGACTGTGCATAGCAAGTCGCACGCATCTCCCCACTTCAGCTGAGTGCGAACGAGGCTTTTCCGCAGTTAACTCGGGCAACCAGACAGATTGCGCGAAGACAGCATGTCTTCATTTCTGTTCGTTGACCTCTGCGGACCTCCTCTGGACAAATTCAGCCCAGTTCCACTCGTCAGAAACTGGATTAAAGCAGGACATCGCCTCTCTTCTTCCTGGAAACCAGGACGGCAACCACAAGAAGTCCAGCTGAGGCATCTTTGGTCGATTATAACTTAAGAGGCTATTTTATAAATTGTCCTGTGTTTGGTTGTGGTCTTAGTGTCAGAGATGGGAAGTAACGAAGTACAAATACTTCGTTACTGTACTCAAGTAGATTTCTCTGATATTTTTACTTTACTTTACTACTTATTTTTATGGCAACTTTTTACTTCTACTCCTTACATTTTTACACAAATATCTGTACTTTCTACTCCTTACATTTTAAAAAATTGGAACGTTGCATTTGACGCACCACTACAAGATGAATCGACAGATTCGGCGGTATTCATTGGCGGCAAATCATTGCAGCTTGGTGGCGGTGGCGTTAGCATAGTAGCATGGACGACGAGATGATTGAAAATGAACACAACGGAGATCTAGTCCTATTGGCAGACATCCATTTAAAATGTAGGCAACGGCATGAAAAAAGTGGTTTCTACTTTTACTTTTATACTTTAAGTAAATTTACAAGCCTGTACTTTGTTACTTTTACTTGAGTAAAGAAGTTTAATCAGTACTTCCACTTTTACCAGAGTATTTTTTAACACAAGTATCTGTACTTTTACTCAAGTACGGAAAGTGAGTACTTTTGCCATCTCTGCTTAGTGTGGTATTTTGCACTGCTACTGTTACAAATGTTATATCTTACATAATTGGTAATAACAATAATAATTTTTCTGCTGCCATTCCCATCTGCCTTTTTGCACTAGCATAAGTATTGCATATTTTATATTATTGTACATCTTATATTTTATAGTGAAATTGAATGTTTAAACTGTAGTATTAGGAACTGTTGTGCCTGTGCACTTTATCGGTTTCACTGTTGTTGAATGAGAAACGTCCTCTCGATTAAAGCTGACTTTGACATTGTAATGTTATATTGAGAAAATTTTTATTGGTATTGCGCAACAATCGCGAGATAGGGACCCCCCCAAAATATTGACAGGTATTTCGCACACTGGTTTGAAGACATTTCGCTTCCAATCCAAGAAGCTTTTTCAATTCAAAATGTCAGATATAGCGTTGAGTTGCTTTATACAGTAGCCCAACAAAGCCTTGTTTTGGCTTAGACCCCCATTTTAAAGGGGTGGACCCGTTCATACGTTTCAATTTGCATGTTTTCTAAGGAAAAACAAGGCTTTGTTGGGCTACTGTATAAAGCAATGTCTGACATTTGAATTGAAAAAGCTCCCTGGATGGGAATTGAAACATCTTCAAACCTGGAAGAAAAGTCCAGTGGATTGTTTTTATTTATCTAATTCATTAATTAAAGTTGCATAACAGAAGGAGTTTTCCCCTTAAACCCCTCAGCTCTCAATGCGCAGATAAAAGCCCCCTCTTGCCTGTTCAGCATCTTTTCTTTTGCTTTCTCCTGACTGTAAAGCCGCGACCATGAACTGGGAGAACAGCGAGACAGGAAAACAGCAGTGTACTTAAAAACAAATTACCAATAAGACTTCAACCACAATCCAGCTTTCTGTCAGCTCTGTGTGACATAAATGTGGTTTAACAAGAAATACATTTGAATAATTCAGTTCAACTTTAATTCAGTTTATTTCTATAGCTCCAATTCACAGCACAAGTCATCTCAAGGCATTTTACAGTTCAACCAGATCATCCAGTCACATTGATTCAAAGTTTTCTATCTAAGGGAAACCAGTTGATTGCATCGACTCATTTATTCGAAGGCAAACCGTCAAACTAGGCATGCTTGTAGCGACAGTGGAGAGGAAAAACTCCCTCTTAACAGGAAGAAACCTCCAGCAGAACCAGACATAGAAAAAGAAGCAGAGATAAAAAAGGCAACTGTAAAAGGCAGCCCAGTACAGTAAACACACAGCCAAGCACACGAGTTACCAGTCAGCTCCCATTTCGGAGGATAAAGAGAGCATATCCAGTCACTCATAGTCAGAGAAACAGGACTACACTGAAAAACAGGCCCATCTCCAACATCTACCATATGTTACCACCTGTTTCACACAGATTTTAGGAATCATCAACTAAAACTTGCATGTATATGAAGGGACGCTTGTGTGGTGAGATAAAAGTTTCCATCCTTTTTTATTTTTTTATGCTTTCATGCCATTAAATCACCCTTGAACTTGTAAACAGTGGTAAAACAACAAGGTTTAGTTAGCAATCTCCTTTTCTCAAAATTGCTAAAAGGGATGAGGGATGAGGGTGTTTGTTTCAACTTGGGTTATCTTTGACAAACAACAAACAAAGCAGAAGTGGTAGACACTTTTTCAGAGCACAAAAGACAGATAATGCAATAGACGGTTACATTCAGGCACTTATAAACCTGGAGACCAGGTTATGTCCATTCAGCCGTTCCTCCCACTAACTGGCACTTTTCATTGTACAATCTTCATCAGCCCACCCTTCTGTTAATTGTGCACTCGCGCAAGGACCTTAGCAATCAGTAAGTGCTCACAATAAAAGGTGTTGGAACGTTTTTTCACTAACCGAAGATCAAGTACTTCGTTTAATTTCCATTACACTGATGAGTGGCGGTGTGGGAGAGAGGAATAACGTGGCGTTAGTCAGTGGCACATGCAGTCGATCTGTGAAAAACTTCCACTTTGTTGTTTAGTACAGGAAATTAATTCAGGTGGAAGACCCTTGGGGCAGGGGGGTTCAGTGGAATAAAGCCCAACATCTGTTTGAGCTCCATTGTTTTCTGTTTGCTTGGAAAAAAAGAACTTGCCTCGTAATGCAACATGAAAGCAGGCTCCGAACGGCACTGAGGCAAAAGCCTGTTAGCTAACGGATGGTAGATTATCCCTTTGACCACCGTGCCTTATTGAGCTCTGAGATTTGTGTGTTTGTGCATGTGCGTCTTTTCTTCTTTTGTTTAGTTTAACCATTCCACCGAGCAGATTAAAATGAATTGCTGGTAGCCAGAAATAGAAAAGCAGCTCTAAAACAAAACAGTATGTGCGAGGGAAGAGAATTCTCTTGTATTTCTATGCACCGTATATGTATATCACTTAAAAGGACTCTGTCTCTATAGAAAGTCATTCATCTAAATATTGGCACTTGAGATGGAAACACACTAAATCACTTTATTTTAATGACATTCCTGTAGAATTTACTTTTGCTGAACAGGACAGTAATCCCTAAAGTGACAGTAAAGCAGAACCAGTTGAAGCAGTGGTATTAAATGCCATTTCTTGAGGGAAGTGTCCTGCAACCTTTAGATTTGTCTCTGTTTCAACAAACCTGGCTGAGAAACCAGTCCATGCATTTGTTACTTCAAGGCTGGACTATTGTAATTCTTTACTATCCGAAAGTCCACAAACTGTAGTTAAAAGCCTTCAGCTGATCCAAAATGCTGCAGCCAGAGTTCTGATTAAAATTAAAAAGAGAGATCATATTTTGCGGAGTGTTGGCCTTGTGGTTAGAGCAGCGCACTTGTGCTCTGAGAACGTTCCATGTACCCAGTTCAATCCTCACAGCCGGGACTCTGGGTCTCTGAGCAAGACACTTAGAACTACACTGCTCCTCGGGTGCCACACAATGGCAGGCCACTGCTCCCCAAGGGGATGGGTCAAATGCAGAGAGTTAATTTCTTTAGTATGAGATCAATGAAGTAGTGTTGTGCCTATGCCAATTTTTTTTGGCCCTGATACTGATACCTGGCTGTGTAGTATTGGCCGATACTGATACATTCTGTGTAAAATTGATATGTGTGTGTATATATATGAAGAACTGCATACTACTTAGATGTAAAATAATTGCCATCATGGTTTTGTCGAGCTGCTGCCTACCTTTGAGAAGCAGGAAAAAGACTTTTTATTGCCTACCTTGAATGGGTGACAATAGTTGAGTAAACTTTTGTCTTTCAAAATGGTATCGGTGTCCTATTTGTTGGTACTCACCGATACCGATACCATTTTAGTCCTGGATCGGGGTACTGACCGATACTGGTATCAGTGCAACACTACATTCAATTTTCATCCCCTTGTCTTTCTATATCTCTCCTATCCTAGTTTCTCTTCATTGGAATCCCGTTAAATCTAGAATAGAATTTAAAATTGTACTAGAGTAGTAGCCATTCAAAATTTCCCCACTTTCCTTGATTGGTCCTTTGCTGGTTGGTCCTTGGCTGGTCCCCTACAATTCCTTTTTAATCATCAATTTTTGTACTGAAATATTCTTTCTGTCATGATTTGTTGACATTAAGATCTAAAGAGAATTGTCATCTCCTGGTCAGACCCTATAATTCAGTGAAAGGGTGGAGTCAGAGTAAAAAAATATACACGGCCAGGAGAAGGCCAGTGGCTGGAAGCTGGAGGGGATTTTGCTGGGAGTTGAAGTGAAATGGGCTGCCATTCGGCTGGCGTTTGACTGGAAAGGGCGATTTTGGATTGCTGCTTCTGTATAAAACCTTAAATGGCAAAGTTCCATCTGATATCAGAGATCTGATTGTTCCTTATGTTCCCAACAGAGCACTTCGCTCTCAATCTGCAGGTTTACTAGTGGTTCCTAGAATTTCTAAAAGTAGAATGGGAGGCAGATCTTTTAGTTCTCAGGCTCCTCTCCTGTGGAACCAACTACCAGTTTTAGTCCGTGAGGCAGACACCCTGTCTACTTTTAAGGCTAGGCTTAAAACTTTCCTTTTTGATAAAGCTTATAGTTAGAGTGGCTCAGTTTATCCTGAGCTATCTCTATAGTTATGCTGCTATAGGCTTAGACTGCTGGAGGACATAGGGACCACTTTTCATCATTATCCTTCATTTTCTCCCACTCTGCAGTATTTGCTAATTCAACCTCTAACTTTATGTTATGTAGCTCCATCTGGTCTGTTCCTGTTTGGCTGTGACTCCATCCTGGAGAGAAATATGGACTTTTAGTTTAAATAAATAGAAATTGCTTAAAAATGCTTGAAAGGACAGATAATAATTTAATTTGAATTTCTAATTTCAGAAATGGATATATTTCATGATTAAAATGATAAATATATGTACAAAGTTAAAAGAATAAGAATGCATGTTTATAAGGTTACTTGGATTTGGGATTTAAAAAATGTGTACTGTCGCTTTAAGGAAGGACGAGCCGGCTTCCTCAGCCTCTTGCATGTTTATTTTTAGATTAAAAGGAACCGTGGAAGCGAACAGTTTTCTTACCTGTTGCTCCTCAACTTTATGACGGACTTTAAACCCTTTTATTTTGATCATAAGATATTTTTGTTAATTCATGTATGTTTTGTAAGCTTTAAGAAGAACACTAAACTTCAGTTTTCACCTTCAAGACGTTGTGGAGTGGATTAGGGATGGGAATGGAAAACCGGTTCCTGTTCAGAACCGGTTCCGTATTTTCCGATTCCATGGCATCGTTTAGCAGCTCGCTGAACGATTCTTTTTTCGATTCCCGCAGCACCAGAGCCTAAAGCGCCGGCTCTGGGGAGCACGACTTCCGTCACATTTTTTACGCAAGTTACGCATTTTCGATTCCCGCAGCACCAGAGCCTAGAGCGCCGGCTCTGGGGAGCACGACTTACGTCAGTAAGCAAGTACAACGTGACTAGGCAAAAAGGGAAAGCAAAAAAATGGCGCCACACCAAGTAAAGGAGGAGGATGAAGACAACGAGCTGCGGTCACTTTGTGAATCAAAGCCCCGTCTTTCCTTAGCCCAGAGGGTAGATCAGGAAATCCAGCTCTGTAAAAGCTTGCCCTCCATCCCCTGCAGGGATAGCGCCACACTGTGGTGGTGGAACAAGCAAGATACGCTGCCCTTGCTATCTGGACTGGCTGAAAACTACCTCTGTAAGCAGGCTCCCTCCATCCCATCTGAGAGGGTGTTCTCCACGGCTGGAGACACCATAAGCGCTGAAAGATCCCGTATCCTTCCAGAAAAAGCAGATATGCTCATCTTTCTGCAAAAGAACTGTTAATTTTCCCCACTAATGTTTTATAATTAGTATTTTTTGTTATTTAAAATAGGTTATTATCCCATCATTTGTTATTAGACATTGTTGGTTATTAAGTTTGTTCTTGTATTCATTTTTCATTTAAACACAGATGTTAATCGTTTCATAGAATCGAAAAGGGAATCGGAATTGTGAAAATCTTTTCAATTCCCAACCCTAGAATTTATTTCAATTACATGGACATTCACAGTGGAAACTGTAACTTTGGTTCGGAGAATATCAGCGTAAGAAATAGCACTTTCCTTGCGGTCTCCCCAAGATTAAACCTCTACAAGATGAGTTGGCCTGTTTTTCAGTGCTTAGTCCTGTTTCTCTCCTAGACATAGCTAGTTGCTCCACGTGATTAACTTGGATGTGCTTTTTAATCCTTTTTGGGATTAAAAAATGCACATAACTAATAACTAATCTGTTTAACTGTTTGTTCTCAGAGAGAGCCACATTTGAAGCTAATTTACCGTTACCTTTTCTGGCATAGAAATAATTTATAGATATGTGCTTCTATGTTTCTTTTCTATGACTGCTTCTCTCTCTTTGAACCCCAGTCAGCCTCGGCAGATCGCCGCTAACACTCATCCTTTGCTGGATGTTTGTTCCTATGAAAAAGGGAGATTATCATTTCCACTGTCACAGCATTTTTATTCTGATATTTAATTTCTAGATTGTATTTTCTTAATTTCCATTTACAAAAAGTGTTTTTTGTTTGAAATAATAATGGAACTAAATTCCCCCCACAGAACTGTTTCACTTTATCCTTTTACAGCTCTGCAAAATACTTGACTTCTCTATCTTTAATATGACATCTGTCTACTCCAGAGTTAAATGAACTGTTACTGATCATCATTTCTCAGAAACTTGTTTCGAAATATTAAAATATCACTTGATTCTCCAGAAAACTTGGGGATGCAGGAGGTTTAGCAAGTGAAGGTCAGAGGCTTGGAGAATGTTTACTTTCAGTGACTAGTCCCACAGCATACGGCTCTTTTTCTCACATGAGCAGTTGGATCGCGCCGGCCTCATTCTTTCTGACCCACAGCTACAGACAGTGGCGGCCGGCCCATAGGGGGCGCTGGGGCACCGCCCTCCCTGATAAGAAGAGAGAAACGTAAAATATATATTTAGAAATTAACTCATAAATGTCAGTTTTACTCTCTAGACTGTGTACCTATAAGCAAAACAAATTATATAAACTACATTTCCCTATCTACTGTCATTAATTTGTGGATTTCTACAGACAGACTCCTACCGTCTCTGTTCTGGGGGCTGTGATCAGACTGACCCACATTTGCAGAGAATCTGTCAATCATGTACTATTGCTAGGTGAATTTAATAATTTAATGGCCAATCAGCGTCTCAGAACTTTATGGTCTTGGGGCTCTGAAAATACTGCGCTTTAACAGGCTTCTGCACCCAAGCGCAGGTGCAGACAGTTAGAGGGAAGATGGCGAATGTAACGAGCGAGATGCAGCTTCCACCAAATTCGGTGAGATCCTTGTTTATCTACCCGTTTGCCAGAAGAACATCCCTGTTGTAGGGTAGAAAAATTTCATGTCATGGTTATTGTGACTGTGACGAATCCACCTCGTCGCTTAAAACAACCTCTCTAACTTTGCGCGCCACACACACATTCCTGTTATACTGTGTTTGTGAGGACCAATACACTCGCGCTGAGACCAGTAGCTCCATGAACTTAAAACACACAAGCTGTTCCTGGTTACCTGCTGGCATATTGAGGGTGCACACTTAATATTTCAGTGGGGTTAGCCGTGTGTGTGTGTGTGTGTGTGTGTGTGTGTGTGTGTGTGTGTGTGAGTGTGTGGGGGGTGTGTGTGTGTACGTGTTTATGCTATGGGGACTTGTCATCTTCAGTCTGGCGGCGTCTTTGCTGGGTTCAAACCCAGTTTGGTGTAATTGAATAAGTCAATGAATCTGTGTAAAAGAATTAAGTTGTAAAAATTATTTGTTTTTGTACATCAATTGTTTGTGGAGGTAATATATGGACAAAACTGATTCATGAGAAGAAATCAGAAATAAGAGAGCCTGAGGTGAGGGGCTTAAACTATTTAATGAGGGCTGTGGGAAGAAAAGCGGCAATTTTTGTTTTCTGTTTCTTTGTTACATTGCTGGTAACTGGAGGGAGGCTGAGGCCCAGAGTATCTTGTACATGTTTAGTTTCTTTTGCACCCTGTTTTGAGTTTTTGAGCTCAATAAATCACCAACACCGGTAACCCGACTGAGACTGGATTCTTGGAGTTCAAAGAACCCCGTCACAGTGACCCAAATCATCACTGTTACTGTTATTATATAGTAAATTAAATCATTACTGTTAAATTGTATGTATTGTCCAATTGTTTATTTGAATTCTTATTCCGGATTAGTTGGAGACATACACTAGGCTATATCAGCCCCACCAAAAATAGTTTTCACCAGCCGCCACTGGCTACAGATGGTGGCGAGGCTGCAGCAGACACAAAGACAGACGGGCCAACCAAACACAAATGTGTGCAACTGTCAGCTTTTAGAGGAATTACAGATTGCAGTCGTAACCGATAAAAAAAACAACATATTGGACTTGGCAAAAAAACAGAATAAATTCAAAATGTTTCAACCAACACATCTCTTTGGCATGACTAAGTAGGAGCTATGTGACAGATATGGAAATAGGCTCGTTAATGTTAATCCTAAAGCTCTACAGGGGAGATTTAAAATCAATCCCAAAGGGATTAAACAGAAATGTCCAAAATAGATAAAGAAAAAACTGCTTTTCAATAAAATTGCAGATGATGATGGTTGGCTAAACATACATGCACAACAGAAACAAACAGGCTTTCTCTTGATCAGTATTTTTAATGATATTTAGCAGAAGCAGGACTCCGAATCTGGGTCCATTTGTTATCAAGTGCAAGAAAAGATTAACTTAAAACTACAGTAATTATAATTGTTCCTTATGTGGAAAAAATGCTATTCCTGAACTGTTTTTTTTTTTTCAAATGCAATTTATTTTACTTTTTCATTAACATTCAGTTTATTTCAGTTCCTTCAGTTTATTTAGCCTTAATTCACAACACCTGTCATCTCAGGGCAGCTTACTGATCATCCAATCAGATTGGCGGGAAGTTTTCTATTGAAGGAGAACCAGCCAATTGTATCGAGTCATTTCCTTTGCAGGATTCGAGCTTGTAGAGACAGTAGATATATACTTTACAGCAATCCCTCACACCAATTATGAATGCAGCAACATTGCAAGGGAAAAAAACATTCTTTAAACAGGAAGAAACCTCCAGCAAAACCAATTAAATTCAAATCAGTTTATTATTATAGCGCCAATTCACAACACGTCATCTCAAGGCACTTTATTGTTCACCAGATCATACAGTTAAATTGATTCAAAGTTTCCTATATAAGGAAAACCAGCTGATTGCATCGACTTAGTGACTAAAGGCAGTCACTCACACTAAGCATGCTTGTAGCGACAGTGGAGAGGAAAAACTCCCTTTTAACAGGAAGAAACCTCCAGCAGAACCAGGCTCAGTGTGAGCGGCCATCTGCTGAGGCCCACTGGGTTTAAAGAGATAGAAGCAGAGATATAAAAGGCAACTGTAAAAGGAAACACACAGCCAGGCAGACGAGCTCCGAGCCAGCTCCCATGTCAAAGGATGAAGAGAGCACATCCAGTCAGTCACAGTCAGAGAAACAGGACTACACTGGAAAACAGGCATCTGTAAACAAAGGTGTTGATGGCAGCACCACAGCTGATATTTCTCTCCAGGATGGAGTCACAGCCAAACAGGAACAGACCAGATGAAGCTACTATGAGAACCAGAACCAAGGAGACAGAGGCATACATACCAAGAGAACATAGAAGCACATGGGTGGTGGTGGTGGTGTTTTGGAACCACTAGTTCAGGGGTGTCGAATTGGTTCCATAAAGGGCCATGTGGCTACAGGTTTTCTTTCCAACCAAGCAGTAGCACACCAGACCCAGTCATCTCATCAAGTGAGTCCAATCGTAACATGATGACTTGATGAGATGGATGGAGTCTGGTGTTCTACTGCTTGGTTGGAAAGAAAAACTGGGGCCACTTTGACACCTCTGCCCTATATAATGAAAATATAGGGTGGAAATAACAGCCCTAATCTCTAAATCTTCAAATTAAAGGGTTTTACTTGTTCAGATTCACAATTGTTTTTAGTAGGTTCTAACATTATTTCAATTTATCATTTATGACCAAAGAAAAGGCTGAAACAGAAAAGCAATGAGTGGAAACAGAAAGTGTACCCCGCTATTCAACAGCTTGATGAATTCACTGATGAAGTAGCTTCTTGTTTGCCTTTTTCAGTCTCCTTGATCCTTACAGAGGATTTTTTATCCCTCTTATCTTTACAAACCTCTCTTAGTTCAATGAGGTCGGCAGACGTTTGTTTCTTCTCAGCTTTCTTTAAGTACCACAGCAGCATTTAATCTGGTTCAGGTCTGAACTTTGACTGGGTCACTGCAACACCTTCATTGCTTTCTTCTTATTCATTCTCCTGTAGCTTAGCAACTTTATTTATGTGGAGTTGTTGGACAAACAGAGTATAATTTGACTCTACACTACTTTGGTTTACATATGTGATCAGAATCATTCTGTCTGTGTCCAAATAATCCTTCTTTATCCACCGTACCATACAAACCGTATGAGTGGGATGAGGCGCGTTTGGGTTTATCCAAACATGGGAATCGTCTTTAATGTTTGTGACTGCTGAACAATCTGTTTTATAAACCTGTATTGGTTCTATTCCTTTTGTGTTAAATTGGCCTTCATACTTTTTTCTGATTATAGGTCAACAACAAATGTATGGAGTCATTTGTTTTCCATTATTGTTGCAAGCAAGAACATATTTTACAAATAGAAAAAAATCCAATCCAGAAATCAAAATTATAAAAACTTTGCTTTTTTCTGATTTTATTTTCTCAAAAAGTATTTAACATTTTATTAAATGTTAAATAGTTTTCCTTTTTTTCAAATATTGCTTTTTAAAACCTAATTTTAAAGAAAAGTTTTTTTTGTTTTTTTTTTTACAGATTTTCATATATTTTTTTCCCTAATTTTCCTTTTTTTATTTTATGAAATGATTTTTTTTTCTTTCATATTGGGTCTTATAGTTTATATTGCCTTTAACTGAAGCCCAATATAAACATTCTTAATGCGTACAATGTCCGCGATTTTCATAATGTGTGATCTGTAAAATGCACACTGCAAAAAAATGAAGTCTAAATAAGTATTTTTTTCTTAAAATAAGAGCATTTTTCTTGAATTAAGAATTTAAGTGAAACACTTGGAACACAATGGAACAAGACAATTTATTATTTCAAGTGCATAATATCTGGATACCTTATTTTAAGAGTAAAAGTATTAATTCCATTGGCAAATTATCTTATTCACCTGCTCAAATTTAGGGTCAATACCCTTAATTTAAGACATTTGTACTCATTTTGAGATCATTTTTGCAGTGCAACTGGAAACGAAAGTAATTTTTTAAACTTTGTCTAAAATAGACATATTTTAAATAAAATAAATTGAATTCAAAACAAAATTCGAAAGAAATTTAATATGAAAAAAATTCCATATGTAAATAGAAGTATTAAAAAAAAAAAAAAAATGAAAAAAAAAAAAACATTTTGCAAAAGTAAAAATCTGAGAAAAAAGCAAATTTACTCACAAAACCTTTTTTGATTAAGAAGATTTTCAAAGTTTAATATCTAGGTTGCATTTATTTTACAGATTTCCACTGTCCTAATAATGGCACAACATTTACTCCATACATTTGCTTTTAAACTTTGCTGCTGGTGTCCAAACCCCTCTTTTAAGTTTTCAGTTACAGGTGTTCATTTTTTGTGTTTTCAGTTTTTCGTTAAATTTATATAACCTGCAGGGAAAAACGGCTGAGAACTAGCAATGACGTCAGCGACAGCCTTGACTGTCAGCTTGGCCTCACGGTTTTTTGCTCATGCAGCTTCCAGCTCGGTTTGACATCACCTAAGTGGCCCTCAATACGCATGTCAGACCCTTCTGAACAATTATGACAATACCGATCAATTATAGTCGCCTGGAGATCTGAATATTGGTCTAATTACCTACTATTTCTAGCAGCAGTAGCTGCCATTTAAATGTAGGAACCCTACATTGTTCTAATCAAAGGCCATACTTTATACAAAATACAGTTTCTGAGAATTGAATCTGAAACCAAACAATAAAGCTTGAAATGTTCAGTTAAACCCAAGGCAGCAAACTTTTTCATATCTGTTGACTGTATAATTTAGCAGGTAAATAGCTTATGACAAAGATCAGTGAAAAAAAAAACCTTTAAGTATTCAATCTCAAGGTCTTGTGAATTTTTTTTTGTCCGGTTCTAATGGGTTCTGCTCCATTCATGTCGGCTCTGCTGTGCCATTACAGAACCCCTGCCTCCAATCCAAATGGTGTTGATCTGAACCGCTTTGTTTTTATATTCCCCGTCCAAAAACCCTGAGTCCACTTATTTTGTCAAAGTGATCCCAGGTGAACAGAGGCAATTTCATTCCAACTGCTCCAGGGAACAATTTTCACCTCAGAAATGGGAAGTGATTTAATTTAAATTGCCACGATGGTGTAGAAATTTTTCATTTCCAGTTGGAGCAATTGAAATGTTTTTTTTGTATCGTTTTTATTCGGCAACCTCATTGCACTTACTTTCCAAAGAAACCCTTTGTCCACAGTTAGGTAAAAATGGAGGAGAAACTGCAGAAATCATATTAAATCCACATTGACTGAGTCAAATTGGCTGAGTCCACGTTTTCCTCAACACAAACCTGAGCGGAAGAGAAATCTAACTCTATTCATAAAGATTAATTAGATCATTAAATGCTTGTTGTGTCAGTGTGATGACAGCTGTATAGAAATTCGATATACCAGCTTGAAAAAGACGAGGTGCAAAAGCTTCTCTTTGATTTTCAGCAGCAGAAAGCCTCTTTTTTTTTTGATCGGTGTGATAAATTGAACCAAACCCCAGAAGCGATAAGTAACTTGTTGTTCTACAATCAGTCCAAACGATATTTAGTTATGAAAAATTACTTTAATCTACAGTCTGAGTCTGCATAATGAGGCACAACCATGCGTGGCATGAGGGTTTGGTTTGGAGAGCCCAGCATCCACTGGCTTTGTGGCTGCTGAAGAAGATAAATGTTTTGCAGGATTAATTACAGGATAGACTTACAGTTTTTTCTTAAAGTTGTGGCCAAACACTTTTGGGGTTATATAATAATCTTGCATGAAATGGGTTTTTAGTAAAAATGTAGATAAAGATGAAGCAATGATCTGTTGATAATTGTATTCGATCATTTTATCAATTGGCTCTAATTTCCAAGCTAAGGTCGAATAAAAAGAACAATATTTTCTTGGTCAAAGAGAATAAACATTGTAATAATCTTAGGCCCCGTCCACACGAAGCCAAACCCTGGCCTAAACGCACAAATTTTTCACCAAACCAGCCTCTCATCCATTCGAAGCCGGCGTTTCGGGGGTCTTTAAACGATCTTTTTTTTATTCAGCCTTCAGAGTGGGAAGATTTTGAAACGCCGTTTTCGCTTTTCCATCTTTAAGCTCTAACCGCATTTTTTTTTCCTACACGCATGCGTCATAGCGTCGCCTCTAAACACGCATGCGCGACACAGTATCACAACAACAATGGCGCCGTACTGTGTTGAATGGTTGCTGCTCATGCTACTCACCCTGCTGTCGGGCTTACAACAGAATCTTCTTCTTCTGGAATATCTCCAGGAAGAACAGAGCAATATCGACCACATAGTTCAGCACCTGAATTTGACTGAACCACGAAAATGGACCCGCAGGGCAACCATGTATAAATATTAGTGCGCATGCCCAACATTTCGTTGCCTGTTTTTGCTTTGGCACCACAGCGCCACTTACAGGCCTGGCATACATTTTGCAGCGTTTTCATGCATTCGTGTGGACGATCACATTTATTTTACGTCTCCGTCTTTACGACAAACGTTCTGGAAAATATTAGCGTTTTGTGTTCGTTTTGACTTCGTGTGGACGGGGCCTTACACTTAAAATAAGAAAACACAGTTGAATTCTCTTATTTGAAGTGCATATTATCTAATTATCTTATTTTAAGAGTAAAAATCCTCATTCCATTGGCAAATTATCTAATTTACCTACTCAAATTGAGGGTGAATACACTTAATTTAAGAAATTTGTACTTATTTCTAGCTCGTTTTTGCAGTGTATAACTTGAAAGGAACCATCCAGCCCATTGTGCTGGAAGCATTTTTACAGCCTGGTGCCGTGACGCTGCTCACAGCCCGTTTCTGGTCCAACGTGGACAAATCTAATCAGACTGTAGCGAATGCGTCCATTGCTATTCCAGGTGAGGTCTAGTCCCTATGAATATATGAGCCATTTGCAGAATCGCCATCGACCTGAAAGGTGCCGGCTACACTTCAAAGTACTCTCAGCATCTAAAAGAGCACAGCGGGGGACATTTTTAGGGTGAGGCTCTGGTGATACAAAAGCCCCATTAAGATTAGGCAGAAACCATGAAGATGAAATAAAGGGGATTCTGATCTTTCCCTCTATGGTTTTCCAATCTGATCTCCTCATGAATTGTAGCAGAGCTCATAAGTTAGAGATGGAGGAAGCATTGTATTGGCAGATGATAAAGATTTACCAGAAGCTGTTGCAGTAAATCCTTTACTCGCATTCAATAGTTGGTGTTAATCAATCATCTTCAACCTGAAGTACTGATCCGTAGTCAGCTGAGGTCATTCAGGTTAATGTGAATAAGATGATCAAAGGCACACCAGTTAGTGATTCAAGCTCAGCAGTCCTCCTCTGAAAAACTGAATAAATATCAGCTAATGTTGCTCATAGTTATTGGCTGGCAGCGCAGGCTCATCAGAATTGTGTAGTGGTGCATCTCAGAGTGACCGTATCAGCAGGCGCACACACACGTGCACATCTACAGTTGATTAGAGAAAGGTCGCTGTAGCGTCTGTCTCCTCTGCTGTTCATAGGTGTTCACTCAGATGCCATGTTGGATAAAGAAAAGGATGCAGAGATTATGTTAAGATTTCAGCCTTAGAAACAAAATAACAAATTCCCAGGTCCTAAAGACTCTAAAACATGGAAAAAGAAAAAGAAGTATTTCATTCATCAAATTTAAGCAAATTGGAAAGTATTTTTACAAATACACCTTTGTACACTGCAAAAACGACCTCAAAATGAGTAAAAATGTTTTATGTATTTACCCTTAATTTGAGCAGGTAAATAAGATGATTTGCCAATGGAATGAGTATTTTTACTCTTAAAATAAGGTAGCTAGATATTATGCACTTGAAATAAGACAATGCAATTGTTTTTTTCTTATTTTAAGTGTAAATTGTCTTGTTCCATTGGCAAAGTGTCTCACTTAAATACTTAGTTCAAGAAAAAATGCACTTGTTTTAAGAAAAAATTACTAATTTAGATTAAATTTTTTTGCAGTGTAGCTACATTCATCTAAAAAAAGTTAGGTGAGTAGAATGTGTGGCTTAGATTATATGAATCTAAAGAATCTGATGGAAAGTTGAGCTGAAAGCTCAGAAAAAAATATCTCCCTCCTTAATTTTTAATCACTCATCCAACCAATTTTGCTATTAGGCAGAAATAAATCGATACTAAAACGGTCTTTTCACTGAAAAAAATTACTTGCCAAACACACTGGAAAAACGATCTAGAAATAAGTTAAAAAAAATCCTTAAATTAAGTGTATTTACCCTAATTTTAGTAGGTAAATGAGATAATTTGCCGATGGAATTGGTATTTTTACTCTTAAAACAAGATAATTAGATAATATGCACTTGAAATAAGTCGATGCAATTGTGCTGTCTTATTTTAAAACTAAATTGTCTTGTTCCATTGGCAAAATGTCTCTTTTATCTCCTCAATTCAAGAACAAATGCAATTATTTTAAGAAAAAATGACTTATCTAGGTTTGGATTTTTTCCAGTGTAGTGGGAAATAGTATTCAACTTTTCACCCCAGTTAATAACTACATGGAGATAAATGGATTTCACTCAGTTGGCACTTTATTTTTTTCTTTGCAAAGAGAAAAGAGTTGGTAAAGTCCTCCGGAGCGTCCGGCTCCAGGCTGCACGTGATCCAAATTAGCCAATGCACTGGAAAAACGATCTAGAAATGAGTAAAAATTTCTCAAATTAAGTGTATTTACCCTTAATTTGAGAGGTAAATGAGACAGTTTGCCAATGGAATGAGTATTTTTACTCTTAAAATAAGATAATTAGATAATATGCACTGGAAATAAGACAATGCAATTGTGTTTTCTTATTTTAAATATAAATTGTCTTGTTCCATTGGCAAAATGTTTCTTTTACCTCTTCAATCCAAGAACAAATGGACTTATTTTAAGAAAAAAATGACTAATCTAGATTTCGATTGTTTCCAGTGTGCTGCTGCTTTTATACACAGCAGGCCAACCTGTGGCAAGCCGGGCGATGAGAAAGAAGGAGAAGACCATGAGAAAAAGAGAGCAGAGAAAGTGTGGACTGCTGGAAGAACTGCGGTGAACTGGTGAAAGAAAAGTGAAATGGCGTGCTCAAAGATGACCCTGCACATTTAGAGGATGTTTGGCTCAACCTGCTGCTGTGAAGCAGGATTCTCCGCCATGAACACAATAAATATCGATCCAGGTTCATGAATTAGCACTTTGATATGTGCTTGAGAATGGCTTAGTCTCCATTCAAACCTAATTTTAAAAGCCTTGCACGGCAGCCTAAAGCCCACTGCGAACGTTAAGCAAGAAAATAAACAAAAACAAACAAAAAAAAAACGGTCAGTTCAGGTGTTTGATGAAATATGTGAATCAGGAAATGTTCTATATACCAAACTGAACGATTTTGTTCTCTATTTAAAAAAAAAAAAACATTTTAAATTTTAAAATGGAAAAATCTTTTTTTTATCGCTTCATTTAAAAAGTCGATGTATAAAATGCATGCATGAAAACCTCATTTTTTTTCAGTGTTAATCAGAATCAGAAATACTTTAATAATCTCAGAGGGAAATTACTTTTGTTACACGCTCCAGTTACAGTTTTATATAATATATACACACGTCCAACTATACAATATAATAAAGATAAAGGAATAAAAAATAAGAATAAAAGAGATAAAATATATACATATATAGCTCTTCTGTATATATATATATATATATATATATATATATATATATATATATATATGTATATAAATGTATATATATTAAATTCTGTTCACAGTAACGGATCCTAATTAAAAATGTCTCTCTTTACTGGTTGTTGACTTTCTTTATTCGTCCCAGCTGATTTTTAATTCGTTACCCCACCTCTAAGGTGATTCAGCCTCTCCAGGTTTTATAACTTCAAAATAAAAGAATTAGTGACTCCAAAGCCAGCTTTTGTATTAGGCTTTAAATAAATAAAAGAGAAAAAGAAAAACAGAAATCAAAAGGAATGGAATTCGTAAAACTATGAAATTTGACAAAACCAAATATAAACAGATAATAAAAGTTTTAAAATATGGGAACTACATTTAAATAAACAGTTGAAAAGACAAGTTTAGAGAAAATGGAAAAGTAATTATTAAAGCCCTTTTAGATTCAAATGTTTTTGTTTTTTTGAAGTTTCAGTTCTGGATCGCAATTTTTTCAAAGTTCCAATTACAAAATGTGCTATTTGCTTGCACAATAATGGAGCAAAATTCACTCCATATTCTCAAGACATTTGCAGAAGAAAGATTATATAAATGTTCAGTTTTTATGTAAATATTAGAACCAGACTGGGTTCAGAAGAGGAAATTATTAAAGCTATCATTGACTTGCCTTAAACTTTACATTACCTGCTAAAGCTTTTAGCTCCCAAGAGAGTTTCATTGCAGTATGTGATTATTAAAAAAAAATAAAGATATGCATGATCAGACTGCAGGGAGCGAGAGAGAATCAAAGCATAAGTGAGCAGAAAATAATAGAGAAAAACAATCTCATTCATTTTTCATGGATGCCTCCTCAAGTTAAACCTGCTGCAGTCAACAGAAATACAAATGAAGCCTCATTCCATGCATGCTCAGTCCTGGGGTTTCTGTACTCCCCTACATGGATGGAGATGTGCTGCATCAGTTTTGAAAAACTAACTGTCCGCTCAATTCACACCACTGTTTTTGTTGTTGTGGTCTATAATGCAGTGAGGCATACAGCGAGCTGAATCAAAGCCCAATAGGAGTTTAAGCTGCTGCGTGCAAATTCTAGCCACAAAGTCACCACACATGCATTTTACATGTGCATTTAGCAGGGTACTGGCTGCTCTGTGTCACACAGAGCCAACAAGTCAGTCATCAGATGGGATCTGAAGCAGTTATACCAACGAAATCTAAATGCATCTAAAACACAAGCCAGAAAAAGAGGAATATAGTAAGATGAACACACCTGTGCAGTGAGCTAGTTTTATGAAAAAAGAGGTGGTGCAGAAACAAAACACTGAGCTCAATGCTGCTGACCATGAAGCATAAAAATACTTTGGCAGAATAACAACCAACCAGCATATAGGTGCCACTGATCAAAAATGTCAGACAGACGGAAAAAAAACGACTGAATCAGAGAAAAGGCACAACAAATAGCAGCAGCAACAAGCTAATGGAATATGGACACAAGAAACAAATAACAGATCAAAAAAAATGGAAGAATTACAGATTTATAGAGAAATGGCTGACACAAGATAGAAAAAACTGAAGCAAGGATGAGGAAAGAACATCAGCACCATGAGGGGCAAGAAGCAGAGGGGTAAAATATATGTGTATTTATTGGGGATGGATTGGTTTATGAAAACCGTACGAACCGTTCGGTTCGACTGTCTCGGTTCGGTTCGCGTGTGTTGCGTTCGGTTCATGCGCTGCTCCTTTTTCTCATAGGCGAAGCGTTTACACTCCAGAGCAGAAGGTGGCGGTACTGCGACCAAAGCCAACCACCAGTAGTACACAAGAAGAAGAAGCGAAGCAGCGTAGCCGGGTGTAGCAGAAAAAAATCAGTTGTGTGGAGAATTGTGTGGGTATGGCGAGTGGGAAAGAACAGGAGTTGGAAGACGCGCCAGCAGCACTTTATAGGTCTGCTGTATGGGACCACTTTGCATTTAGAGTGACCTACGATGACGGCGGAAAGAAAGCTGTGGATAAAAGTGCAACAGTGTGCAAGCATTGTGCAACACGTCTTGTTTATGCTAACAGCAACATGACCAACATGTCATGCTAACCCCGAAATCCCACATACTCCTTCAGCGCTCCGCCCCGCTGCGCTCCAGACCGGCTGCACAAAGCAAAGCCTACAGCCTCCACTGTGGCTCCCGTCCGCTCCGCTCTGAGTTCCTTGGAGATGGTAGAGGGCATGCGCCAGATGATTAAATTCAAAGCAGCAAAACATACGGAAATGATCCAGGGTTTCCGCGGATCATTAAAAATAATTAAAATTTTACAAATTTTTGGGGATTTTTTCATTAATTTCATAAATTTTTATGGGATTTCGGGGAGACAATCAACATATACCGAACCGAAAACCATGACCACGAAACCGTGAACCGAACCGTGGATTTTGTGAACAGTTCCACCCCTAATATATATATATATATATGTTTGAACGTAAAGGGATAAGAAGTAGAATAAGTTGAGTATTATGGGAAGATTTTTTTTTTCAATCTTAGTAGAAGTACAAACAGTAATAGTTGGATTGGTGCTAGGAGTCGTAGTAGTGTTAAAATCTAAATGGCATGGTAAATGTCCTGTACTTATATAGCGCCTTTATTCAGGAGACTTGACCAAAGCGCTTTACACTACATTCATTCACCTATTCACTCACACACTGATGGTGGCAAGCTACATTGTAGCCACAGCTGCCCTGGGGCTCGCCGACAGAAGCGGGGCTGCCGTACACTGGCGCAACCGGGCCCTCTGACCACCATCAGTAGACAATGCAGATGAAGTGTCTTGCCCAAGGACACGACGACACTGAAAGTCGGAGTTGGGGCTTGAACCATCAACCCTTCGATTTCAGGGCAAACTCCTACATCCAACGCCACTGTCTGTAAAATCTATAATAACAGATGGAAGAAAAAGGAATAGTTTCATCATGATTCGTCTTCTTTTAACATTCTTATAAGAAATGGTATTTCTTGAAGTAGTATTAGCATTAACTGCTACTGAGGCTATTATTTAGATTAATTTCATTATGTAGTTTACTGTTAAGACCTTAAAGGAATAGTACACCCAAAACATGATTAGCCTTCATTTTCTACTCACCCCCATGCTGAACAACACTCTGGAGTACTTTTTTGATATCTCAAATGCATCTGGAGATCTAGGAGGCTTCTTGCTGCCTGCTGACATTCAAATAATGGAGGTCTATTGTGCCTGAGACAGAAAGGTCCATAAAAGTCCACAAAAACGTGTCAATATTCCTCCATACTGCTCGTCCAATGTATTCCAAGTGTCCTGAGTGGGTATCATCCAGAATTTACTCGAAACGAAGTCATTTAGAATGTTTTTAGAGCATAAACAGTAGAGTATAGGATTTCCTGAAAGCGCGCACATGCGCGTTCACGACGCTACGGAAGCCGGCAGACCAAACCAGATGAAAGTGCGCATTCAGCTCGGCAAAGAACTCATGCTCTTCCTCAACACTGAAGTCCTCAGACATTTTTCTTTCGTTGTTTCTTTCTTTGCACAGGTAAACAGCACATTTCTTCTTCTACGCTTGCATTATCAGCAGAGCAAACGCTGAATGCGCACTTTCATCTGGTTTGGTCTGCCGCGGTTTTCGTAGGCTCGTGAACTCGCAAGCGCCCGCTTTTAGGAAATCCTATACACTACTGTTTAGGCTCTAAAAACATTCTAAATGACTTCGTTTCGAGTAAATTATGGACGCTACCCACTCAGGACACTTGGAATACATTGGACGAGCAGTATGGAGGAATATTGACACGTTTTTTGTGGACTTTTATGGACCTTTCTGCCTCGGGCGCCATAGACCTCCATTATTTGAATGTCAGCAGACAGCAAGAAGCCTCCCAGATCTCCAGATGCATTTGAGATATCAAAAAAGTACTCCAGAGTGTTGTTCAGCATGGGGGTGAGTAGAAAATGAAGGCTAATCATGTTTTGAGTGTACTATTCCTTTAATATATCTTAATCTGCTTGTATGGATTACTTTTCACAACATGAAAAATATTTATTTTTGCCTGCTGTTTCAAATTTTATATTTTGTCTTTAAGGGTTAATATTTTTACAGATTTATTTATTTTTTTATTTAATATTTATTAAATTCATGTTGATTTCTTTTGTTCAGGGGGGGGGGGGGGGGGGGGGCTCCAAATAACATTGCACCTAGAGCCCCAAATTGGTCAGCTACGGCACTGCCCCTAAGGTGCTGAAACCGCTTCCATACTCTAATCTATTTCACTCTAACAGTGAAATAGATATTTGCTAAATATTATGTTTATATTCTGATTTTTAATTCGGGGGGGGAGGGGGTCAATGGAAGGTTCACACGCGTGTCACTCATGTTCTGTCAGGTTGGGTGGAGATTTGAACAGGACCCAAACACAGAGACTGAAGCTGAGGCGGTTTCTTGCAAGATTAAATTAACCAAACCAAACGAAGAAAAAAATCCAAAAACATAAATCCACAAAAAACTTAAAACCAGGAATACTCACAACAACGGCAAAGAAATTACGACAAACCAGCAACAGTGACTGAGCAGGACGTGTATATATGGGAGAGAGAAACAAAGACCAGGGTAATCAGCAGCTTGGGAGCAGGTGTGAACAGAGGAGTCTAGAAGGGAGCTAGGGGAAGGAGACTGCCACAAGAGGGCAGCAGAGGGCAAACAAGAAATGACTAAGAACTCAAATACAATCATAAATAACTAGAATAACACAAAATGGAAATAAAACCAATGAAAACTCAAAGATAAAACTTAAACAGAACCAAAACCATGACATGTTCAGTGAGGAACCAGAGGAGTCGCTCTGCTCTCTGACTGCAGACATGAGCTGCAGCAGCTTTAAGAAAAGGCACAGCTCCAACTCTACAGAACATAACTAACTACCCAAACGGACAAGCTGGGCAAAGTTAAAACAAATCCAAAGCTCCTTTAGCACCGACACACGCTTGCTCTGTTCCAAAACCTAGGACGCGTCCTTAGAAGGCCAGATTCGAAGGCTGATTACGTCATAGCCCGACGCCGAGGTCTGGCCGGATTCCAAGAGTCCTTGTTTTATGGCCTTAAAATGCGTCCTTCTTTTCCCGATTTGAAGGACGGGTCCGATGTATCCTCGGTTTACCCAGGATTCACTGCGAGACCAAGCAGGCCGGGATTTGTTCCGTGATCAGGGGAAAGGTTACTTGGCGCCGAAAAGTGGTGAATATTGTAAGTTCAGTTTAATATGATCAAACTCTGTGAATAGTTCCGTCTGAAATGAATGAAAATAGTTGTTTTAATGGTTATAGAGTCAGATATGTGGTGGTAATGTTTGATTTATCTAAAGGTTTTTATCTGTTACTGTATAAATGGGTTTGGCTGGAATTTATTTGATTTATTTGATTCTAATATATCTGCAAGGTGGGGACTATAAATCTGATAGGATTTAAATTTTTTTTATTACTGTTTTGCACAATATGCTTAACTAAGTATTTTTGTTGTTGAATATTAGAGATTTCACAGATATATTTTTATACATACATTGTTAAGATTTACTTATATCTCTCTACTTATAGAATAGAAAATCCCTTTATTTTCCCACAATGGGCAAATTTACAGCAGCAGAAAGATTATTGAAAATGGTCACACAAATGAGGACCTTAGAAAAATGTATAAGAATAACATAATAGGGAAGAGTTAAAATATAAAAAATACTATTCTGTTAAGTGTTTTAACAATATAAAACGATAAATAAACAACCAATACGCAGCTATGGACATTTTTACAGTGATGGATATTTGAAAATAGCAGCAACATCAGAGATGTGCAGAATGACAGCAGCAGGTTATTTAACTGACTAAGGTTTCTATCATTACATTAGATTTGATTCGTTCCTGCTCCCGGTGGGTGGAACCTTTATTCCACTCTGGATTCACATCAGTCTTTGTTCACTTTATAATAAAAAAGAAATAAATAAACAAACAGTTTTGAAAACTTCGGTTTTCATTCTTTTCCTGCTTTGTGTGTCATCTTTCACGGTTGCTAAGCAACAGAGCATTAGGCGGTAAAACCCGCCGAAGGGTAGACCTGTTTGAATTCACAGTCAAAACTCTTCCGGTCTCCTTATTTTCAAGGACTTTGAAGGATCCAGTCTAGGTAGACCGGGTCCTTGGAGGATGCAGCCCAGGATTTCGAATAGAGCCGCTGACTCTGGAGGAGCAGCTGGGATATACAGCTCAGGTGGAAAAACACGTTGACAAGGAAAATCTTAGCTTAAATCCTGGCCTGTCGGTCCTTTTTGACCAACTGGTATTTACATTTTAGCCCTTTAGTGATAATAAAAAAACAATACGGCTATTACTGTTAATTAAACATCAGCCTTATATTGGATTTTTGATTGTGAAAATAAATCCAGTATATTTTGAATTATTTCCTTATTTCAGTTTGCATTTAGGTTTTAAAAACAAACATGGCAACAGTTATTTTCTTTTCTTGAGCTTGTTTTGAAACCGAAAAACCAAAGAATAAATCATACATGGATTCTGCAAGTGAACTTCATCAGATTACAATGAGGCCACAAGTCTTTACCAAGAGATGGAAAAGACTTCAAAATGTTTTTCTTAATCATCCAGCAGTTATTTCTTCATCCTTCACAGGGACCTCCTATCATTTCCTTTTATTAAAGCTGTGGGAGGAGGTGTGTGTCTGCATGTGTGTTTCATGGAAAATCAAGATAACCTTTCAGATGATAAACTTTTCCCCCATGACTCACACACTTTCTCTGCTAAATTATGCTAATGCAACATTTGAGCCACAAGCAGCCAATGAGACTTAGAAACCAATCTTATTTTTTCCTTTTTCTTGCAAATCGTTGTATCTGGTCGATGACGCAGAATGCAACCAACATAACGGCAGCTCAGAATGAAAATAAAGTGGAAATGACTTGTTTATGCTTTAATGGCCAGTGGCATACGGCGGAGATAAAGACAGGGCGTTATTTAAAAGACAGAGGAGACAGAACCTTGAATTACCATGCCTCGGGCAACACGTCCCTCCGAACCTTTTATGCCAGAATGAGGTTGACATTTGTGCAAAAATTGCTGGATAGTTTTCTTTTCACTCTAGTTTCCGCATTTCCTCACACAATAAAATGCCTTAGCTTTGCTGGCTACATTACATTGTGTTTGTCATTATTGTCAGATTGATGTTTATCATCTTACCAAATATTTAATTTTATTGAATCCCATGCTTTACATTGCTAAATGTAAAAGAGAATCTGATTTTTTTTTAGATCTTACTTTTGGAAAATAATAAGAAGCATGCGTGTCACTTATGATGAGCTATTTTATGATGAGTTATTTTGGAAAAAGGTTGTATAATTCACCTTATATTCCTGAGTTGGGAACTATCTCTTATATATATATATATATATATATATATATATATATATATATATATATATATATATATATATATATATATATATATATATATATATATATATATATATATATATCAGTACCAAGTTTACATGGAACGCCACAACCAGGTAGCTGTCATAGTGTACAGGAACATGAGAATGGGCTGGAAGTCCCAAGGTCAAAATGGAAGACACGTCCTCAGGTAGTTGAGAGTGACCGAGCTAAGATCCTATGGGACTTCAAGATCCAGACTGACAAACAGGTGATGGCTAACCAACCAGACATCGTGTTGATCGACAAACAGCAGAAGAAGGCAGTAGTGATAGATGTGGCAATCCCAAGCGACAGCAACATCAAGAAGAAAGAACACGAGAAGCTTGAGAAATACCAAGGGCTGAAAGAGGAGCTAGAAAAGATGTGGAAAGTAAGAGCAGCAGTGGTGCCAGTGGTAATTGGAGCACTGGGGGCTGTGACCCCCAAACTGGGAGAGTGGCTACAGCAGATTCCAGGTAAAACATCAGAGGTCTCTGTCCAGAAGAGCGCAGTCCTAGGAACAGCTAAGATACTGCGCAGAACCCTCAAACTCCCAGGCCTCTGGTAGAGGACCCCAGCTTGAGGATGACACATACCACCCCCCTAGGGGGGAGAAAACAGTTGTTGTTTATATATATATATATATATATATATGTATATATATATATATATATATATATATATATATATATATATATATATATATATATTTTTTTTTTTTTTTTTTTTTTTTTTTTTTTTTTACATTTTGTTTAAATAAACTTTACAATTAACTGACTATCTGGTGAGGAAAGTTCAATATTCCATGCATAGGGTATAGATCTAAGTGAGCTTAGTTATTGGAAAAAATCTTTCACTCCTTTAGAGACAGCATGAAAAGTCAGCTGAGTACAAAACATAGAGAGGAAAACAAGAAGAAAAGGGACAAGAAGAGAGGGACACAACCTAGAACAGATAATGGATGTCTACTCTATTAACATTTCTCTATCTGTAGAATGGGTCTGTTTTATGTGTTTTCTTCTCAATTCAGAGGGCCCCCTGCCTGTCTCTGCCTAGGGCCCCACATTTCCTAAATCCACCCCTGGCTAACATGACCCATTACTGAAAGTAATTTTGAATGTTTCAAGCAGTATGAATAATTATGAGCTTAACTAACTGCACCATATGCATGCCAGCCAGACAGACTAAAGCAGACAGTTCAAGGCCTTGATAAAAATCAATAAATGTTCTGCTGCACTGAAATATTTTTTTTACAGACAACTAGTGTTTTTGTTCTTTTTAAAATATGGGATGTTTCCCATGAGTCGATATCATATTCATTCACTTTCTGATTAAGTGTATTTTAGATGAAAGGGTAAAAAAAAAAAAAAAGAGAGAAAAAAAAGGCAAATAATTTTTTATATATATATGCAAAGGTAAATCCCTTTATAGTCCCACAATGGGGAAAATTCACTCCCTGGATTTTGACCCACACCCTTGGAGAGCAGTGGGCAGCCATTGTGTGGCTCCCAGGGGGCAGTGTGGGACTGTGGGTTTCCTCAGGGACCCAGAGTTGCAGGCAGTGGGAATCCAACCGGGTACTACACTGCAAAAAATCTAAATCTAGATAAGTAATTTTTTCTTAAAATAAGTGCATTTGTTCTTGGATTGAGGAGGTAAAAGAGACAATTTGCCAATGGAACGAGACAATTTACATTTAAAATAAGAAAACACAACTGCAATGTCTTATTTTAAGTGCATATTATCTAATTATCTTATTTTAAGAGTAAAATTACTCATTCGATTGGCAAACTATCTCATTTACCTACTCAAATTAAGGGTAAATACACTTAATTTAAGACATTTTTACTTATTTCTAGATCGTTTTTGCAGTGTAGCAGTCAGAGCACAAGTGCACTGCTCTACACTGCAAAAAAATCTAAATCTAGATACGTTATTTTTATCTTAAAATACATGTAGGTGCATTTGTTCTGGAATTGAGGAGGTAAAAGAGACATTTTGCCAATAGAACAAAACAATTTACACTTAAAATAAGAAAACATAATTGCCTTGTCTTATTTCAAGAGCATTTTATCCAATTATCTTATTTTAAGTGTAAAATTACTCATTCCATTGGCAAACTATCTCATTTACCTACTCAAATTAAGGGTGAATACATTTAATTTAAGACATTTTTACTTATTTCTATATCGTTTTTGCAGTGTAACCACTAGAGGGAACTTTCTCTCGTAATCGCGACATCGTGTGTACTCTGTCTTCTGCGTGCTGCAACATATCTCCAGTGCCATCCTCAAATACCAACAGGCTGGGATTTATGTTTGACTTTTAGAAAACCTCGCTGCACCAGCATCTTTCCCACCAGCAACTTTTCCCAGTTCCACTCATGTTTTGTTAGAGCACACACAAATGAATTATGTTTCAGCTCTTTTCAAAGTTATACACACTGTAATATATATATATATATATATATATATATATATATATATATATATATATATATATATATATATATATATATATATATATATATGTATATATATATATATATATTTACACACATTTGTGTGTGTGTAGGTTTCTCTGACATTTTAAGAGCTGAATTTCTTCACCACCAGTTACCCAGTTCAGAATTTGTCACCCACTTCATATTCTACATGGTCGCTCTGCAGTATCTACTCCTCTCCACACACGGATCCCCTGGGAGACTCAGCGGCAGCTTGGATGAATGTCACCTTCTTTGGTTTTAAAATTGAAGCAGTCTAATTATCCCCAAAGTTATTAAAACAAAGGTTTAAAGCAAATTCAGACAACGAAGCTCCAAATGCACCAGAAGAAATCTTCAGAGCTTCCTCACCGAACAATCAGGAAGAGCAACTATTCAGAGAGTTAAATAGCAGGCGGTCCTTCAAAGTTTCCCCCCCTGGAGAGCTGCTCTATTAACACTTTGCTACTTATGTCCCATTTCACTAGCTACCGTAAATCCGGAGTAGTTCTCGTACAATGAGAGAACTTTCAATGACACATTCTGCAAAGCCTTTTTGTTTGCACAGCTAACTTTCATTCTGTTGACAGCGCTCCCACTATAATTATCCCATGGATGCCATTACCAAGAGCTCAGGCTCATAAAACACAACAGTATTTACCTTAGAGGAGATGAAGTACGCCACGCGAGGACTGTCGGCTTCCTGCTGATTAACTGCAGTGTGATCTTACTTTGAAAGGAGCTCAAACATAATTAATTTGTGTGTGATCTAATAAAACATGTATTGTTTGAATGGAACTGGGAAAAATTTGAAAGATGCTGGTGCAGCAAGGTTTTCTAAAAGTCAAACATAAATCCCAGCCCGTTGGTATTTGAGGATGGCACTGAAGATATGTTGCAGCGCGCAGAAGACAGAGTACACACGATGTCGCGATTGCGAGAGAAAGTTCCCTCTTATCTTTGGTCGGTTTTTAAGGGATAATAGAAAAAAAAAATACTTCATCTTTTTCTCCTGTTTTTTTTTTGCTATTAGTTATTGATCATCCTCCATGTCTCTCCCCCTGCTTGAAAACCCCCCATCTTTAATATCTCAGTTCCTCTGTGATGCTTCCTATTACTGTCAGCCGGTTCCTGACTATCTGCGGACTAACAGTGCTTGTGCTTGGCTGATTGCACAGATAAAAGGCTGAATGTCTGCTGTCCAAAGAAGAGGATGTGGGGAGGGACAAGGGGATGGAGAGAGATGGAGAAGTGAGAAGAGATGGGAATGACAATTAGTACATTGGCAGTATATGTACTACTTTAATTCATAGACATATAGCCACAGTATGTATATATATATATTATATATATATATATATATATATAGCATCAACTTGCCTTTAAATTTTTCAAATGTTGTCCCGTTAACGCTACAAGTGCAGTTTTTGTTATTTCATTGTTTTGGAAGCATACATAGCCTAATTAATATTGACTATTAACCTAAAGCTCTATGCATGGTCTGGTTGTTACATGTCCGGTATGCCATGTCATTGACCTTGACCAAGGCACCTTGAATTTGGATTGGATTGGTATCTTTATTTCGAACATGCAAGAAAATAATACGGAGCCCCTCTGATGACATGGTCAAAAAAAATGTTTAAATGTGGCCACGAAGTAGTATAACGTGCGCACGAAATACTACTTCGTGGCCATGCAATAAGTTTAACGTGTGCACGAAATACTTATTAATAATATCAATAAATCCGCCCCTGTTTTCAGGCTTATGTTAACTGTAATGACTTATCTTGGACAGGCTGCTATGTAAACGGGCCTTTAGTCCTTCGTTTAGCTATGCTGCGGTTGTTTACACTATGCCTTTCCACCTAAAATGGCGTCTTAGCAACAAATGTCACGTGACTGGCGGAGACCGACTGGGTAAGCAAATCGAGCGCGCCTTAGACCTTAGAGAAGGCGCGCTCGATTTGCTTACCCAGTTGTCCAGGAATGATATTAATATTAATAATAAGTATTTCGTGCGCACGTTAACTTATTGCGTGGCCACGAAGTAGTATTTTGTGCGCACGTTATACTTATTGCGTGGCCACGAAATACTACTTCGTGGCCACAATTAAATTTTTTTTGACCATGTCATCAGAGGGGCTCCGTAAAATAACAATAAACGAAAGTTTAAAAACATTGGAGAGAAAAACAACAAATAAGGTACCCTTCTTTCCTGAGTTAATTTACCGCTATTCTATGTGCGAAAAGGAGTAGGAAGAAGTAAAACTTCTGTGCTCCTACCCCTTTAATTCTTGTATTTCTTGAATTTACAATATCTATAATTATGTTAGTATATATATAACCATATAAATACATACCTACCTACACATATACATACATAAATATATATACACATATATCTTCATACATATATACAAATAAACAAAACAAAAAACACAAACAAAATTTTCTACAATGCTTCTCTTTCTACAATGCACAAGCAAAGACCTTACAGTAGAACTGCAGTCAGTTCCTGGACTGGCCTTGCTCTTACTGACCCTACATAGTTAGCGTTGCTATCGCTGCCCCTACATAGTTAGTGTGGCTATCACTGCCCCTACATAGTTAGCGTGGCTATCGCTGCCCCTACATAGTTAGCGTGGCTATCGCTGCCCCTACATAGTTAGCATGGCTATCGCTGCCCCTACATAGTTAGCGTGGCTATCGCTGTCCCTACATAGTTAGCGTGGCTATCGCTGCCCCTACATAGTTAGCATGGCTATCGCTGCCCCTACATGGTTAGCATGGCTATCGCTGCCCCTATATAGTTAGGGACTAATTTTCCACTGGGATCAGCTTCATAGTCATGGTAGGAGACTTCTTTGATTTGACTTATTTTGCTCAGGCTACTCGTAAGTGCACAGCCAGCCAAATGTTGAAAGGGAAATATTATTGCCATTACTGTTAATATATAGTAGAAATGTTACACATTCAGTAATAAAATGGTAAATGGCATGTACTTATATAGCGCCTTTTTCCAAGTCAAGAGACTTGACCAAAGCGCTTTACACTACATTCATTCACCCATTCACGAACACACTCACACACTGATGGTGGCAAGCTACATTGTAAAATCTCACAGGTAATGCTATGGGGGGGATGATCATTTAATAAGGGGGACTATTTTAAAGATTTTTTTAAAAAGGGGGATGGCGGGCGTGCAAGTGGCGCAGTTGTTAGTGCGTACCATGTACTGAGGCCTTAGTCCTTGACGCGGCCGACCGGGGTTTGAATCTGACCTGTGGTCCTTTGTGGCATATCTCTCCTCCTCTCTCATTCTCCCTTTTGTGTCAGCCTACTAAAAATAAAGCTGTTATAGAGGATGGGCTTAAAGTCGTAGGGAAACAGGCGTTCCAACCGTTGCATATCCAAATTCTCCCGAGTGGAGCCCGTCTTTACACGAGTGAATGTTATTGGTCGATAATCGAGGGGGCGGCATTGTTGTGGCAGAAGGTTCACAAGCAAGTTTGATTGTGACCGGTTTCTCGGAAGCATCTTGCTAACCAGTAAGCATCTTGGTGCTAGCAGGTTCCCAATGGGAAATTCCATTGGGACCAAGTAGCACTAAATTGGTGACTTAGAAACGACACTGTCAAGGAACGCTATGGACAGCCGAAACATGCAAGAGGAGGAGAGTTTAGTGTCTGAGGTCGTGGATGAGTCTCCTCCGTCATCCATTTTTTATTTAGAGAAGGAAAGCGGGGACGAAGATGTTGTGGAAGAGGACGCCAGGGCGGCAGAAGCTTGGTTTGGTGTAGAAGGCTTCCAGCCGTACATGTTTAAGCCCTTGCCTCGCAACGCTGCCAGTTCCGTTAGCTCTACGCCTGCCGAAGACACAGACGTCCATCCCCGTGAACACTGGGACGCAACTCAATGGGAATGGAAAGGATTCTGATTTCAACCATTTCGTATATTAACAGCGTTCCGTTAAAGTGGATTGGACTTGGTTTCCAAAGTTTGAAGACATTTCGCCTTCCCTCCAGGAAGCTTTCTCAATTCAAAATTATATATACAGTATATATTATATATTAGCTGCGACATATAAATCAAGATGCTATGACTGAAGAAATTGATTGACAGTTGATATATGATTGATATATTATGATATGGCGGTATGATACACTATATTGCCAAAAGTATTTGCTCACCCATCCAAATTATTGGAATCAGGTGTTCCAATCACTTCCATGGCCACAGGTGTATAAATTCAAGCACCTAGGCATGCAGACTGTTTTTACAAACATTTGTGAAAGAATGGGTCGCTCTCAGGAGCTCAGTGAATTCCAGCGTGGAACTGTGATAGGATGCCACCTGTGCAACAAATCCAGTCGTGAAATTTCCTCGCTCCTAAATATTCCACAGTCAACTGTCAGCTGTATTATAAGAAAATGGAAGTGTTTGGGAACGACAGCAACTCAGCCACGAAGTGGTAGGCCACGTAAACTGACGGAGCGGGGTCAGCGGATGCTGACGCGCATAGTGCGAAGAGGTCGCCAACTTTCTGCAGAGTCAATCACTACAGACCTCCAAACTTCATGTGGCCTTCAGATTAGCTCAAGAACAGTGCGCAGAGAGCTTCATGGAATGGGTTTCCATGGTCGAGCAGCTGCATCCAAGCCATACATCACCAAGTGCAATGCAAAGCGTCGGATGCGGTGGTGTAAAGCACGCCGCCACTGGACTCTAGAGCAGTGGAGACGCGTTCTCTGGAGTGACGAATCGCGCTTCTCCATCTGGCAATCTGATGGACGGGTCTGGGTTTGGCGGTTGCCAGGAGAACGGTACTTGTCTGACTGCATTGTGCCAAGTGTAAAGTTTGGTGGAGGGGGGATTATGGTGTGAGGTTGTTTTTCAGGAGCTGGGCTTGGCCCCTTAGTTCCAGTGAAAGGAACTCTGAATGCTTCAGCATACCAAGACATTTTGGACAATTCCATGCTCCCAACTTTGTGGGAACAGTTTGGAGCTGGCCCCTTCCTCTTCCAACATGACTGTGCACCAGTGCACAAAGCAAGGTCCATAAAGACATGGATGACAGAGTCTGGTGTGGATGAACTTGACTGGCCTGCACAGAGTCCTGACCTCAACCCGATAGAACACCTTTGGGATGAATTAGAGCGGAGACTGAGAGCCAGGCCTTCTCGTCCAACATCAGTGTGCGACCTCACAAATGCGCTTCTGGAAGAATGGTCAAAAATTCCCATAAACACACTCCTAAACCTTGTGGACAGCCTTCCCAGAAGAGTTGAAGCTGTTCTAGCTGCAAAGGGTGGACCGACGTCATATTGAACCCTATGGATTAGGAACGGGATGTCACTTAAGCTCATATGTGAGTCAAGGCAGGTGAGCAAATACTTTTGGCAATATAGTGTAGGTGTTCAGGCTGACGTACTAACTGGCCTACATAACATAATGAAAAATAAGCAAAAAAACACAGATTTTAAGACAGGATTTATTTTCTAAGTAGACATTTTCTAACTTTGGAGACAATATGGTCTGATAAAGAGTACATTTATATACATGTTTAAGTCAGAATTTAAATATGATTTCCCTACGACTTTAAAGGCTAGTTGCATATTTTATACACCAAAAAACTGTAAAAACTATGATTTTTGTTTTCCACAGCTTGCATTAATGTAATAATAATCAAATAAAATCTCTACATTACATAAGCAAGGAATGATACTGTAAAAGTCAAGGTTCTGAACTTTATAAAAGGATCATGTAAGGTACTTGATTCATCACACAAAAGAACTGCTCCATGAAAGGATTTTTTCTTTTTTTTTTCCTCCGGTCATGGCCGGCTGATACTGTATCAGTGGAGAATGATGAATCATTTGCATTTACATCAAATGGTGATGAGGGGAGTGGTGGAGGAAATGTGGGGAAGAATGAAGGAGGGTTGAGGTCAAGCTGTACTTCACAGAAGAGACACTAATCTCCTGCCGAGGGAAGAAAGGGAACTAGCTCTGTAAAGAACGGAGCTGAGGACGGAGGAAGATGAACACAGCGGAACATCACTTACTAACTGCTGGCAGAGGTGTAGCACCCGAGGTGATGTGGGAAATGAATGCATTTTAGTCAGCGCTCACTGCTCTCCGTCTGTCTTTGTTCTGCACACTGATGCTTTGTGAAACAGACAAGCAAAGATAATGTAGGGTACAAAAAAAAAATAAAAATTCAAAGAGAAGCTGAATTCAGGAACGTCCATGTTTTCTCCTCTGATATCTTGCTGCTGATCCATCTACAAGACAGTGATTCTCCTGTGGACTGGCCTTCCTAGCCTCTTTATCTCCTTCTGTGTTCCTGCTGTAAGCCTGGTGAGAAACTGAGCTTGCCCTGATTATAGCAGAGGATGAGCCATTATCCCCATTAATCATGGGCCCATTTCACCATCAGTTACCCAGCATGCCTTTCAGTAAATGGCAGTTTCCTGCAACGAGCGGCCAGTTGTTGCTTGTACACTATAGTGGATTTAATGGAGATAATCTGAACCTGCTCTTACCTAAACAAAATAACATCAACCCCCTGTTAAAAATGCATTTCTTGGCACATTTGAAGAACTTCTTGTTACTGACCATTAAGTGTCTCGTCTACTCCAAAACCGATGTTCAGATTTTATAAAAAGAAATCATTTTATGTGTTTTCTAAAATTCTATTCAGTCTATTTCTATAGCGCCAATTCACAACACGTCGTCTCAAGGCACTTAACAGTTCACCAGATCATCCAGTCAGAATAATTCAAAGTTTTCTTTCTAAGGAAAAATGATCTAGAAAAAAGTACAAATTTCTTAAATGAAGTCTATTTACCCTTAATTTGAGTAGGTAAATTAGATAGTTTGCAAATGGAATGAGTATTTTTACTCTTAAAATAAGATAATAAGAAAATATGCACTTGAAATAAGACAATGCAACTGTGTTTTCTTATTTTTAATGTACATTTTCTTGTTCAATTGGCAAAATGTCTCTTTTACCTCCTTAAAGGAATAGTACACCCAAAACATGATTAGCCTTCATTTTCTACTCACCCCCATGCTGAACAGCACTCTGGAGTACTTTTTTGATATCTCAAATGCATCTGGAGATCTGGGAGGCTTCTTGCTGTCTGCTGACATTCAAATAATGGAGGTCTATGGCGCCCGAGGCAGAAAGGTCCATAAAAGTCCACAAAAAACTTGTCAATATTCCTCCATACTGCTCGTCCAATTTATTCCAAGTGTCCTGAGTTGGTAGCGTCCATAATTTAGTCGAAACGAAGTCATTTAGAATGTTTTAGAGCCTAAACAGTAGTGTATAGGACTCCCTAAATGCGCACGCATGCGAGTTCACAAGTCTACGGAAACCACGGCAGACCAAACCAGATGAAAGTGCGCATTCAGCGTCTGCTCTGCCGATAATGCAAGCGTAGAAGAAGAAATGTGCTGTTTACCTGTGCAAAGAAAGAAACAACGAAAGAAAAATGTCTGAGGACTTCAGTGTTGAGGAAGAGCATGAGTTCTTTGCCGAGCTGAATGCGCACTTTCATCTGGTTTGGTCTGCCGCGGTTTCCATAGCGTCGTGAACGCGCTTTTAGGAAATCCTATACACTACCGTTTATGCTCTAAAAACATTCTAAATGACTTCGTTTCGAGTAAATTAAGGACGCTACCCACTCAGGACACTTGGAATACATTGGACGAGCAGTATGGAGGAATATTGACACGTTTTTTGTGGACTTTTATGGACCTTTCTGCCTCGGGCGCCATAGACCTCCATTATTTGAATGTCAGCAGACAGCAAGAAGCCTCCCAGATCTCCAGATGCATTTGAGATATCAAAAAAGTACTCCAGAGTGTTGTTCAGCATGGGGGTGAGTAGAAAATGAAGGCTAATCATGTTTTGGGTGTACTATTCCTTTAATCCAAGAACAAATGCATTTATTTTAAGAAAAAATGATTTATCTAGATTATATTTTTCCCAGTGAACCAGTTGATTGCATCAACTCATCGACTCGGAGGCAATCCCTCCCACCAAGCATGCTTGTAGCGACAGTGGAGAGAAAATAGTCCATGTCACTGCAAAAAATATAAATCTCAATAAGTTATTTTTTCTTAAAATAAGTGTGTTTTTCCTTGATTTGAGGAGATAAGTAAGACACTTTGCCAATGGAACAAGACAATTTCCTTTTAAAATAAGAAAAAACTATTTTATCGTCTTATTTCAAGTAAATATTATCTAACTATCTTATTTTAAGAGTGAAAATACTCATTCCATTGGCAAATCATCTTATTTACCTGCTCAAATTAAGGCTAAATATACTTAATTTAAGCCATTTTTTACTTATTTCTGGATTGGTTTTGCAGTGCACCAAGTGCTAAAAGTATTCTGTTTATCCACTTAAAGTAATTATTTCCTTGTTTTCTTGAAATTAGTGTATTTTCACTTGTTTTAAGATGAGGAACACATCTGGCCAGTGTAATAAAATGATTCATGTTTAAAATAGAAAAAAACTATTACCTTATTTCAAGAGCAATATATCTAATTATCTTACTTTAAGGGAAATAATGATCTGTTCATTGGAAAAACGATCTTGAAATAAGTAAAAAATGTCTTAAATTAAGTGTATTTACCTTTAATTTGAGTAGGTAAATGAGATGATTTGCCAATGGAATGAGTATTTTTACTCTTAAAAAAAGATAATTAGATTATGCACTTGAAATAAAACAATATGTGTTTTGTTGTTTTAAATGTACATTTTCTTGTTCCATTGGCAAAATGCTTCTTTTACCTCCTCAAATTAAGAACGAATTCACTTATTTTAAGAAAAAATGACTAATCTAGATTTAGATTTTTTCCTGTGTTGGCAGATTTCCGTATTTAACTCTTCAAATTAAGGACAAATGCACTTTTTTAGACAATTCTACTTATTAAAAGCTAATTTTATATAAGTCATAATTATAGACACGTATTTTTTTTTATTAACTACAAGCTAATGAACGCTGCAAAAAACTGATCTAAAAAGAGACAGTTCTTAAAATAAGCACATTTGCCTTAATTTAAACTAGTAAATGAGATTATCTGACAATGAAGTAAGTTTTGCCTTAAAATTAGATTTTGTCAAGTAAATGCCCGAGGTAGGAGAAAACGAGCCAGAAATAAAAAATGTAAAAAAACAAACAAAAACAACAACAAAAAAAGATAATTCTGAATACGTAACAAATCGTTATCGTTTGGTTTCGATGCAGTATGAATCATGGGGTTTGTTCGATTTCAGCACCTGCATCCTCCAAGGACCCGGTCTACCTGGACTGGATCCTTGAAGGTCCCTGAAAATAAGGAGGTCGGGAAGAGTTTTGGCTATCGATTTAAACAGGTCCAGCCTTTTCCAGCTTTCACGCTTGGTCGCCTAGCAACCGGGACAGTTGACACACAAAGCAGGCAAAGAATGGATGCCAAATTTTTCACTGCTGTTCTTGATGCTAATAAGATTTTCGAGGAGCTTCAGCAGCAGTATCATCGTCTCCGCTATCACATTTATAGTCCCCCCACTGCAGGGATATTGGAATCTGAGCTTAAATGTCAACCAACCCAATTTAAACATTGTCCGATGCCTGGTATAGCTATAGATCCTGTATTTTGTATATATATATATATATATATATATATATATATATATATATATATATATATATATATATATATATATATATATATATATATATATGCAATTTGTCTCCTTTCTACACAAAAAATGTAAATCTTAATAAGTAATTTTTTCTTAAAATAAGTGCCTTTTTTCTTGGATTAAGGAGGTAAGTGAGACACTTTGCCAATGGAACAAGACAATTTTGATTTAAATTAAGAAAAAGCAATTACATTGTCTTATTTCAAGTGCATTTTATCTAATTATCTTATTTGAAGAGTAAAAATACTTATTCCATTGGCAAATCCTCTTACTTACCTACTCAAATTAAGGGTAAATACACTTAATTTAAGTAATCTTTACTTATTTCTAGATTGTTTTTGCAGTGTTCTTGGCAAAACACTTGATTCGGATTCTAATTTCAGAAGGTACTATCTTTATGTAGCTCACTTTTGGGTAATAAAAATATTTAAAATAAGTTTCCCAAATATGATGCCAAATAAACATAGGAAGCAGACTTGATGGTCACATTATTTTACCTTTTTTATTTATTCACACAATAGTCGCAAAATCTGGACAATTTTTTTGTTTTTCTGAAACAGTATCCTGCTGCCATATTATTTGATATCTTTGTGTTTTATGTTTTTTGCAAAGCTTGGTGGTAAATACAGCTCTCTGTATATTTACCATAACAAAAACGCTACAAGATATTGTGCATTTGCTTTCAGGGGTTGAACAAGGAATTAGCTTATTGCAGCTAAGCCAGTTAGCACCTTCTGGCGAAGCGTGCAACAAATAAAGAAATGTTAAAGATTCAGGGAGAAAAAAAAACTCAAAATAAAACTCTATTCTAAGATAAGACTGAAAACTATTGAGACACATGCAATATAAACATCACTCTGAAGAGGCCTGTAATCATCTTTCATTGTAAAAACAGAAAAAAAACATCTCAGTGAGGTAGAAAAACCAGCTAAACTTTTTATGTGTATAAATCCAAGCAGAGTTTTTTTTAATTATTTATTTTTTATTTCATTTCTGTTTGAACCGTAATCCTGTTTTTGCCTGCTGGGAGCGGAGTGTGCCCTTTGACGCGGGTCTCCTGCTGTGCTTGGCAGAGACCAGTGCTGTTTTCCCTGCTCATATCACCAGCGACACACACACACACACACACACATGTTGAGTCACAATATCCTTGTGGGGACCTTCCATTGACTTCCATTCATTTCCCACTAATTTATATGGCCTAACCGTGACCCTTGCCCTAACCCTAACCATTACCGACACATACCTATCCCTAAACCTAACCTAAACTCAATTCACACCTTAGTCCTAAACCTAACCCCCACCCCAAGAAGAGAAACTTTCCTTATGGGGACCAGTTGTTGGTCCCCATAAGTACCTATGAGTCCCCAAAATGTAGCATATTCCTAGGAAATTGTCCCCACAGACATGGCCACACATTACACACACACACACACAGGATTCCCTTTAATGACCGCCAAGAGATCAAATCTTTATTTATCAGATAGGCCGCTAAATAAACTGTGCCTTGCTGCTGTGGCTGAGTGTTGAGAATCAAATCGTCTGCCCAGGGTGACAGATTTCTGGATGCCTTGATCTCTTAATGAACACGTCCCTGATGGGAAATCGTTGAACAAGTTAAGCTGTGACAGCAGCCCAGATGCAGAGTTTTGTGGTAGTTTTGGGAGGGAAAAATTTTCCCTCCCAAAAAAAGACTGAAATTTAGTTAAAATCAGAAGATGGAAAGATGTCAGATAAAGAAAAAAATCAGGTACTGATATTGTCTGATAAAATGGCATTAATTGTCTTTCTTCCACCTCAGCGATGTTTAGAGAGATTTTTGAAGGTATGATTCTTCACAAAAATGTAAATCTAAATAAGTCATTTTTTCTTAAAATAAGTGCAATTTATCCTGATTTGAGGAGATAAATGAGAGACTTTGAAATAAGAAAAATCAACTGCATTGTCTTATTTCAAGTGCATATTATCTAATTAACTTATTTTAAGAGTAAAAATACTCATCCCGTTGGCAAACTATCTTATTTACCTGCTCAAATTAAGGGTAAATACACTTGATTTAAGAAATTTTTACTTAATTTCAGATTGTTTTTGCAGTCTTGTGACATTATGGTCAGCAGACAGCAGACTGCCAAGGAGAAACCGCAACAGCTCCTCCATGAATTATGTGATGTGTCACAGAATACTGTGAAACACCGGTGTAGGTACCAGATTGACTCGGGCTGCCAGACTGACTCGGGGGCCTGCGCCTTTTGATGACGTGATAATATGGCAACTCCGCCCGTCACTATATGGCAACGCCACTCGTAACGATATGGCAACTCCACTCAAACAAACTACATTGCGCCCGCAGTCTCTATTTATTCTCGTTACAAATGCAGACCGCGGGCTCAATGTAGTTTGTTTGAGTGGCGTTGCCATAATGTGACGTCATCGGGAGGCGCAAGGCCCATGGCGAATTCTGTGACGTCATCGGAAGGCGCAGGGACCATGGAGAATTTCTTCGTAAAATTGTCCGTTTACAAACAGCAATCCCGCTTTCGAATAAAACCTACACCCCGCTATAATTACTTTAGTAAGCTGTCCAGACCAATCGAAATGTTTTGTGCAATTGTGCAAACGTGAAAACAATTATGTATTGTGACGTCATCAAAAGGCGCAGGCCCCCGGGTCAATCTGGTACCTACACCGGACATTTCATACCTTTAAAAAAGTTGGGCAGGTTTAATTGTTTTATTGCATTTTTTTTATAATTAAGCTTTTACAAATTTTGTATTTTCTCATTTTATATTTCTAATGTATTTTTTGTTTTGTTTTATGGATTGCATTCTTTTCCAAATGAGTTTCACGGTTCACATTCTCCTCGCATCGTGGGGCTTTCCTTAAGAGTGAGGAGGGACGTCTGCTGGACGTTAGCAACATCATCTAGAGCGAGCGTTTGGATTGGGCTTGAAGAGAATGTGATCTGTAAAAGAATGCATTGTGTCTGAAAGGGAGACATTTTTATTTTAATTAATCAGTTAAAAATGTAATTAAGTTAGGGAATATACAATTGAAAAAATTATTATAGAAAAATGTAAATCAAAAGTAAAAATAGGATCTAAGAAATTTAAAAATGTCCTCTAAAAACAAGTTTTTTTGAGAAAGTAACTTTCTCAAAGTGTCATGCCTGGATAGTATTTTTTTCACATTTTTATCTATGAAATGTGTTCTCTGCTTGCAACAATAATGAAGCTAAGGCGGAAATTCAACTGAAGAAACTCTGATTACTTCCATTCAATCTGAGGCTGATCCGCCTCCGATGCAGCCAACCAGCTTCAAGCTACATTTCCTCGATGCCCAATCATCTTCCAGCACTCTACTTAAAAGCCACTCCAAATCATTTCTAGGCCTGCTCTTCAACAAGCGTAAGATCCGTCGCTCCTATGTTGGACTTTGATTCAGACAACCCACCTCCATCCCCTTCTCCACCATTGTAGTAAGCTCATCCGACTCCTCCTCGATGCTCCTTCAACCTCACCTCCAGTGTGTACTCCCTCCAGACTTTCATGGAGTTCCCTGTCACTTTAAACGGTCCGGCAGAAGACCGCCACGTTGAGCCTGATTCTGCCAGAGATTTCTTCCCAAAGGGGAGTTTTTTCTCTCCACAGTCGCTTCATGCTTGCTCTTCATGGACAGTTTATGCAAACTTTGTTCATTCAGTGACATCTAACTCAAGCATCACCCTGTATACCAGCCTCTATGGATTAACCAAACTTCATCTATCTAAACTCCACCACCAGTTTCAGGCCCGGGGGAAATATCTTTATTCTCATTCATCAGTTTATCTGCATTAAAGTATAAATCAGCGTTTATGTTTCCTGCCGTGGCCTGAGCGCCAAAGTTCAAACTATTGTATCAATAAACTCTTCTAATTGCATCTTTCTCTCTCTGTGAGTTTTTCAGATTGAAATAAAACTATTTGCCCTCCATAGTCTGCAGGCTGCAGCCAGAACCGTCTGATTGTGACGACGGCCTCAGCAATGCCATCATCATTTAAATCTCATACATTTTGGAAGTTCATTGATGGATGAAAGAAAAAAGGTAGAAATTATGTTTTCTTCTCCATAAATAAATACAACAGTATCTCACATAACAAGACATCTTTTAGGTGGACTCTTATAAGTGTCTGGGTTTTCACATGAACAATAGACTGGACTCACAACACTGAGGCTCTCTACGAGACTCTTCCTGCTGAAGAGACTGAGGTCTTTTTGAGTGCAGGGGACGCTCCTAAAGACCTTCTATGACTCTTCTGTGTCTGTAGCTGAGAGAAACAAGCTGGTTAAGCTGATCAGGAAGGCCAGCTCTGTGATTGGATGCCCTCTGGACTCAGTGCAGGAGGTGGGAACCAAAAGAACCCTACCTAAATTAACATATCTGTTGGATGATGTCTCCCACCCCATGCATGAAGCTGTTGCAGAACGGAGAGCACATTTAGTGACAGACTGTAACTAACAGTGACTGACTAAATGCACCAGGGAGCGTTATCACAGATCCTTCCTCCCAGCAGCTGGAAGACTTTATAACTACCACTGTTCCCAACAACCTCAATAAGTTGTTACATTCATGCTGATTTTGCACAGCATCTGTCTTAGTCAGTTAAGTAACATGCCGCTGTCAATTTGCACATCTCTGATGTTGCAGCTATTTTCCAATCCCCATTACTTTGAAAATGTCCACAGTGTTAGGAATCCAGTTTGTGTGGATACCACCAGGTGGCGCCCGGTTCTCGTTGGCCCTTTCACACACCTGCGGATGGTTGCCTTATTATCTGTGGACTCTTAAGCTGCTGACTGCCGCTACCTCGACGCCAGAGTGTTTGCCAGTTTTGGGTACTCTAGCCAAGCTTAGTTTAGCTGAGTCTAACTGAGTCTTTGTCTCACAGAGCCCTAACCTTGTTGTCTTTGTTTTTGCCTCTCGGCGGGAAGTCATCCTGCAAACTGGATATTTTGGCCTTATCCCCCTGAAAGGATTGTTTGAGCTTCACACTGAGCAGGGGATCAATCTCCACACGAACCGTTCAAGTACTTCAGGAAATTTTAGTGGCAGTCAGCTCCATCGCTCCTCAAGGAACCAACCAAACCTGAGTAAACCCTGTCCGCCCTCCAACGAGTCAACCAAGTTCTGGAATAACCAACTGGATTCTGGGAAGGACACCTTTTTCCTGGAAACGTGAGTCCCGTTTCAGTCTTTGTTTTTTGCAAGTCGTCGCTCAAGTTTCCCACTGAGCCTGAACTAAACACTGAACTTCCCTTCTCACTTCCAGTTCTGGTTAACCAGCGTTCTGAGTAACACTGGATCCAACTCATCGCGCCTTCAATAAACCTGTTAAACCTTTTCTCTGGTTCTCTGAGTGGTTTCCTGCATGTGGGTCAGATCCCTTAAAAAGAACATGACACACAGCTGTATATTGGTTATTTATTCTTCATATATATTGTAAAGACACTGTATTTTACTTTGCTTATTTCTATGCACTTTCAAGGTCCACATTTGCTATAACTTTCTGCTGCTGCTAAAACACCACAATTTCCCCTTTGTGCGACACTAAAGAGATTTTCTATTCTATCCTATTTTATTATTCTCTAACAAGACCTAAGAAAATGTGAATGATCTTTGTTGGACTCTGTTTGAACTCTCTGCCTCCTTATAACTAAAATCTGTTCTGTTTAAAGCAGAAAAAACAAAGAAAGCAAACCAGTGAACCTTAGCCTTAGATAGAAACTATGGGTTTCTTCCTTCATCTTAACACCCTCCTCGGCTTTGTCTGCTTGTGGTACAGAGAGCAGTTGTGATGCATACTGAAATCAACTTTTGATCTATACCAAAGTCATTTCAGGATAATTAAAGACAACATGGACTTTTCGAAGCACATGGATTACAGTGACAAGAGTGTAATTCTGTTTTCCCTATCCTTGGCAGGAAGTCAAACCCTTTTTGAGTGGCTGCGGGGCTCCATCAGGGCTATCCTCCATCACAGATACCTTTTTTTTTTATTCTCCATTCTCTTCATGGATTAGATCTCAAGATGCAGCCAGAGCGTCATTATATCTCATCCTGCTTTAGGATCCCTGAGGAAGAGCTAAAGGACTGTTTGGTCTAATTTACTAAGCACCCCCCCCCCCTCCTCCCCCCAGGCAACAGGCAGTAGCTAGATGGAATGGTGTCTAATCCACCAACACTGAGTTGACTTTAAACCTTATCATTTACATTAAGCTAGCAGCCATCAGTCAATTACTTGGTGACTAATCAATTAAAATCCAATCATTGTCATACAGCATAACCAATCAGCTTTATGAGGGAAGGTCTAAATATCAGCCTGATGATTCTGTCTGTTTTTGTCAAGATAAAACTGAGAGGGCAGCCAAGATGGCAGAACAAAGAAGAGAGGTTCCTCTCAAGAGCTTAAATTAACTGAAAAATTAAGATATATTCTATATGTTCTATATAATGACCATTTTTGTGGATTTTCAGGGACGGGTTTGGGTGGCAAAAGCCATTTTTGTCAACATGATTTAGAAATATCCCAACGAGTAACCTGATTGATTTTTTTTTAACTTTAGAAAGAAATATTTGCCATTGTCTTCACCTCACCGGGGTTGGTAGTACTAACGTACATCAGGGTGTCTAGCAATAGCAATGCCAACAAGATGTTATTGTTTCTGAATCTTGTGCTTCCTCTTTACTCGTCTGATGCTGCTCCTTTCGTGAATTGCGACACCTAGGCTATGTTCAAACTGCAGGCCTTGACGCTCAATTCCGATTTTTTTCGTGATTCCGATTCTTTTTCATTTGTATGTGATCTCCTGTGTGAACTGCATTCACACCAAATGACTGTCCCGCATGTGCAGTAAAGAACGCAATGACATCACAAGTGAGCGTGCTCTGGAAGTAAACATCGATAGTAGTGCTGGAGAACATCTAGTAGTCTTTCATTTCTTTCCCAACCTCAACCAGTGCATTAACAACAGCATCTTTTTCATAAAAGTTAAAGAAACAATCCACTGGACTTTGTTTACAAGTTTGAACACGTTTCGCTCCCCATCCAGGAAGCTTTTTCAAAATGTGAAAATTCTAACATGAGAGCGGATTGAAGGAAGCCATCTATGTTAAGAAAGAAAAAACAACCTTAAACAAAGGGGGTGGACTCAGATTTCAGCTTTTAAAAACCTACAATGCAGTGATTGAGTTGATTCCTTCCCGCTATCAGCTCAACCCCACTGCCTTACAGGGGAACAGAAGATCTCGCCTATTCAGCCGGGCCAACAATTCCCTTTAACGACCACCGTTTCAGAGATATAGACAGGTATTGGGCGTTGCAGGCAAAAGTAGCCCAACGAACCATTCCAAAGGGGTGGACCCATTCGTCCGCTTCAATTTGCATGTTTTTCTAAGCAAAAACCTAGCCTCGTGAGACCAACCTGATCTTGCGAGCTTTCAAGGTTTCACTCACAGATCTGTCTGGAGACTCTCCATTGAAGAACATTTGGAGCCGTTCACCAAACGAACGTCCAATCAGCGTTGGCTTTGAGGCAGGTTGAGGTGTGACGCAACGGGAAGCGCCACAGTTCAGTCTAAAGAACATGGCGGCTTCAGCCGATGAAACTAGCGTTAGCGTGGCTATTGAGCAAGTTTGATGGATTGAGCAAGTTTGATATGCGGAGCAAATCCATCTGACGGAGTCAGGTTAGCAAAAACCAGGCTTTGTTGGTCTACTGCAGTGGTCTCCAACCCTGGTCCTCAAGATCTACTGTCCTACAGATTTTAGATGCATCCCTGCTTCAACACAGCTGAATCAAATGAATGGCTTGAAAAGGTAATCAATCATTTGATTCAGCTGTGTTGAAGCAGGGATGCATCTAAAATCTGTAGGACAGTAGATCTTGAGGACCAGGGTTGGAGACCACTGGTCTACTGTATAAAGTCTCAAACTCAACGCTATTTCTGAAATTTTGAATTGAAAATGCTTCCTGGATGGGAATTAATGTCATCAAACTAGGAAACAAGGTCCAGCGGATTGTTTTTTAACTTCTTTAGAATGACTGAGCTGGGTGAGTGAGAATCTTCATCAGCAACACCATCTTTTCAAGAAGTTTAAGAATAAGGACTCTTTCTGCATTAATAGCCGTTATGGTTGTTGTTTTTATTGCCACTTCTGTTTAGCAAGATGCAGATTAGTTGACATTTTGTTGAGTATAAATGACGTTCTGGTCGGTTGCATGTGACCTGGCCGTTCACACACTGTTCTGTTGCTCATCCGGGAGAAGCAAATCCTAGACTGCAGACCTAGATATAGTTACGTATCTTACGATCATGGAGATCGTAGGATGCAACATCAGAAACAAACCTGCTGTGTGATGCATGTTTAGATAACAGAAAGCATGTAATAGGTTAAGTATTAACATAAAAAAATATATTTTACTTACTTACTTACATGTAGTATTTGTATAGTGTCTAGGCCTGCTACTAACACTTATTTTGCAAATCGATTAATTAGTCGACTATTTTTCAATTCATCGATTAATAATCAGACAGAAAAAGCTTCCTTAAAGAAGATTTGTTATTAAATTAAAACAGGTTAAACTAAAACTTTTCCATTTGAGGAGTTCTGGATAGAGTATATTCACAGATGAAAACACTTTTATCTTAATAATGTTGATATAATTACAGCTCTAAATGTGTCGCTTTTCAGCTAACGGCATGTTTTAGAGTCTCTATACTCCAGTTTAATAGATTATCAAATTAGTTGACAATTATTTAATTAATCGATTAATCAGGATTAATCGGATTAAGTGTTTCAGCCCTAATAATATCACAAATCTGTCTGGGCCGACATAATCATGTTTACTTTTCTGTAATCACTGCCAGTTTAATTGCTACTTTTTATCTTGTGTACAGACAAATACTAAGTAAGCTAAACAGGTCGTTTATAAGATGGAACCCAAAGAAAAACTCCTGAATATATAGATCTTAGTGTGATATGAAGACCACCCAAGGTTACATTCTGAGACTGTATTATTTTCTGTAGAGAATTCAAGTGCTACTCTTTGCCAACTACAATAAGCTTCTTTGAATACAAAGCAAGTCTTTATAAAACAGCTTTGATTCTAGTATCACCAATGCATTTCACTAAAACGCACCAAAAACTAAATTGTCGTTCTAAAAGGTACACATTGGGTGTCCTCATTTATATCTCTATGTATTTCCAAGTACCCCATAAACAATATGCTCCTAGTTTTTTTCAACAATGTGGTCGAAGAATTATTTTATCCTGTTTACTCACTATAAATGTTTTCACTCAGCCTGTTTCACCTGCAAGGCCACAGTATTCCCCTGTGTGAGGCTGTTTTTAGACAAGACCTTCTTCCCATAACAAACCAGATTCTTTCTCAAGGTTTATTCAAAACATGTTACTGTTTAACAAAAGTGTCTGTAATTTGTTTTGACTTTGACAGTTCTCCATTATTGTAAGTAAGGGTTGAACGAATGCTGCCCAGGAAGAACAGGGCTGATTACCATCAGAGATGGGAAGTAACGAAGTACAAATACTTCGTTACTGTACTCAAGTAGATATTTTTACTTTACTTTACTACTTATTTTTATGGCGACTTTTTACTTCTACTCCTTACATTTTTACACAAATATCTGTACTTTCTACTCCTTACATTTTAAAAAATTGGCTCGTTACTTTAGTTTTGAATTATTTCAATGGAGTTACCGTTATTATTTTTCACGTCATCAATACCAAATTCAATCTAATTGGATGGGAATCTACGTTGCATTTGACGCACCACTACAAGATGAATCTACAGATTCGGCGGTATTCATTGGCGGCAAATCATTGCAGCTTGGTGGCGTTAGCATAGTAGCATGGACGACGAGATGATTGAAAATGAACACAACGGAGATCTAGTCCTATTGGCAGACATCCATTTAAAATGTAGGCAACGGCATGAAAAAAGTGGTTTCTACTTTTACTTTTATAGTTTAAGTAAATTTACAAGCCTGTACTTTGTTACTTTTACTTGAGTAAAGAAGTTTAATCAGTACTTCCACTTTTACCAGAGTATTTTTTAACACAAGTATCTGTACTTTTACTCAAGTACGGAAAGTGAGTACTTTTGCCATCTCTGATTCCCATGCAATGAGGGTCGTATGATGAACTGTTCTCTCTTTGCAAAAATTGAATGAAATCCATCAATCTCCCTTTATTTAACTGGAGCAAATAGTAAAATACTTTTTTCCCCACTACAAACAGTAATACACAAGGAAGTGTTTTAAATCTACAGTAAAACTCAACGTGGTGGCAGATCAAACGCAATATGCGAAGAACCGCTTCACCTCAAAGTCTCAACTGTAACATTTACCACAGAGATAAACGAGGAGAGGGAATAAAAGATGGAATAAATTAGCAGAGGTGGCTTAAAAGCACTGGAATAGAAACAACTTTGCCATTGTTTCTTGGCCACTGCATAGCGGCATGGGGCTTTGATTGAACAAGTCTAACGAGGTTGCAGCATTAATAAAGACACCCCAGATAAGGCCAACATGGGATGATAAAAAAAAAAGGAGAATAAAGAGAGAAACAAAAACAAAACCAACAAACACATTCAGTTTTAGCTGAATTTGTGTGCTCAAAGAAATGTATTTTATAATTGTATTATTAAAGCAAAAATGTGGCATTACCTTGGAGGACGCTATGTTTTGGCTTTCATAACCCTCGGTTACATCGAGAGTATGTGGGATGAAATAAAACGTCGATGTTTAAAAAGACCTTGTGTGTGAGTCTGGAAGAGTGTGTGTTGGGTGAGAAAGAGAGCATGCAAGCGTTTCATTAGACCCGGCGAGAGACTCTATTAGGTAGGTGGGAGTTGTGAAGGTAATCCCTTGATACCTCTGCTGCAGAAACACATCACCTTCTCTTTCTGTCTCTCCCCTCATCCCTCTATCACTTTGTCTTATCACTGCAGCAGCCTAATGATGATGAAGCTGTGGACTCAGCAAAGGAGTCAGAGGAGTATTACCGGTGTTGCTCACCTAGACGTGGAATGTAATGGTTTGGGGTGAGCCAGTGGTTTTATGCTTTAGCTATCAGCACTACCTAATGGCTTAGCTGGATCAGACGTGATGGTTATGGTGTGTAAATTGTTTTTGGGTGTATTCTCAGTAATACATTTGGGATGATGCCAGAATGGGGAGGTCTGGGGAAACATGGAGGGTAAAGCTCACTGGTCTTGTGACTGGCTGGACTAAAACCTACAAAAGTAGCAGCTGAATTAAGGGGTAATCTGGGTCCCACTCAGCCAATGCAGATTGGAAATTCAGCAGTTAAACAGTAAGCTAAATCTCTAGCAGTTATCTTTTTAATATGATAATAATGCACAAAGAAAGGTTTTTTAGGGCTTTTAGTACTTTAGACTACTAGCATATTCATTAGAGCTTTGATTGACTGCAGAACACTGGCACTTTTAGCAACACAAACATGGTGAGCAGAGCAATCCTAGTGAAGACTGTTTTATGATCGAGTGGTCGGATTTCTCTCCATCATCTTCAACAGAAACTGAAAATGGTGGCAAAGAGAAGAAGGTCCAGCAATCGTGATTCTAGCCGTTTCTCAATGTGTGTACTTGTGCATTTTCATGTGCTTGTGTACTTCAAGTACGACTAAAACATCAGCCTCAGCCCTAGTTCTATTCCAGTTCACAAGATCAAGAAGACCATTTATTTGATTTTATTTGGCAAAATGTTCATTTAAATTGGTTTTGAATGTCAGAAATAGCTGGACTTTTGTAGCCCAACAAAACAAGGCTTTGTTGAGCTACTGTTTAAAGCAACTCAACACTATTTCTGACATTTTGAATTGAAAAAGCTTCCTTGAAGGGAAGCGAAACGTCTTCAACCTTGGAAACAAAGTCCAGTCGATTGTTTTTAACTTTTTTGGAATGACTATGACCTAGATGTCTGAGAATCTTCACCAGCATCCACTTGGGTACAGACAGTTTAAGTAATGCTAATGCTATAACCAGGCTAATGGCTACATTTGTAAAGTAAATTATCTTCAACAGATAATTACCAAACAGCTCATTTGAACAAACATTTCCATCCATCCATTATCTGACACGCTTGTCCCAAGTTGGGTCGCAAGGGGTGCTGGTGTCTATATCCAGCAGTCAATGGGCAAGAGGCAGGGTCCACCCTGGATAGGTCTCCAGTCCATTGCAGGGAAACACAGAGACATACAGGACAATTTAGAGAAGCCAATTAACCTAACAGTCATGTTTTTGGACTGTGGGAGGAAGCCGGAGTACCCAGAGAGAACCCAAGCATGCTCTGGGAGAACATGCAAACTCCATGCAGAAAGACCCTGGGTCGGGAATCAAACCCAGAACCTTCTTGCTGCAAGGCAGCAGTGCTACCCACTGCACCACTGAGCAGCCCTGAACAAACATTTATTTGTCTTTATATCTATTAGGAACAAAATAGGCAAAAACTGGGATCAGCAGATTAAAAAATAAATAAATAAATCCAATATAATGATCAATGCATCCTCTAAATTACAGTCGCTCTACTTTTATAAAAAGAAATGTTCAAATACGTTATCAGAAAGAAAAACAGTCGTCGCAACTAATGTGTTTCTGCAGCGCAGCTTGTAAGTATGAAGGTCAGATTGAAAGCTAGAGGTATGATGATGAGTTTTTCCTAAGCTGTGCCTTCCTTCCTCCTTCCCGTCTGCATGCTGTGATCAGGATGCAGTCCCACTGCATCCTTCCTGATCCAGCTGAGCAAGCACATCTTGCTAAGTTTGCTTTTTGTTATTATTTTGACTGTGACAGCATGAGCATTAAATTAGGGATAAGAGCATATTATGGTAGTGTACCGGCCTGACAATATGCTGCACCTATTGCAGAAAAACCCGATTTGAAGAACAGTCTCTAGTAAAAAGAGACACATTCCATGAAATCTCCTTATTTCCTTTACTCTAAACTGGTTTACTTTCTAAAAGGATGTTCACATAAATCGAGGAATGAATTTAAACCAAACTGCTCAGATCATATTACCCAGGAGATTTGGTGATGATCCCCACAATGTTTGTCCCAGTCCTAAATCCCCATGAGGCTTGGGAAATGGTAATTGTAAATTCAAGCTGATCTTTAACATTTCCTTACTGTCTCAAGGCAAAAGATAACAATTTCTCCCATATTTAGCAGATCTGCCTGTTCTGTTGGTTTTTTTTTTTTTTTAACACCCTCTCTTCACCCTTTAGTTTGGGTTTTATTTCTGAATCTACCAGTTAATTAAACATGAACGCAGAGGTCATAATTCCAGATTTAACAAAAAACTCTGCTCAAATACCTCCTCAGTTGAAATCAACTTCTCCAGAGTTCTCAAAGTACCTAGTTTTTTGATTCAGGTGTGTAAAAGCAGAGACGCACCTAAAAGGTAGAGGACCGAGGCCCTGGAGGACTGGATTCTGAAGTCCCTGATTTAGAGGAAAGCTCCTCAAAATGCAAGGAATGCCTAATGCAAGACGACAAAACAAGTCAAAGTGCTGTATTTGGAAAAAAGAAAGAAGGTTCATATCTGCGGCACGGAGGCAACCCAAAAGGTTAAAGAGAATAATAGTGTTGGAGTTATTATGATTTCTGTTGTTTTTATCATTTTATTCATTTATATCTTTTTATATTGCTTTTAATCATTTGTTTTGCTATGTCACTCTCATCAGTGGAAACAGTGTATGCAGGTTATAAGACGGTCAAATGTTTTGCGAGAATGCTTTCCTGTTTTTCATTTAAGAAACACAGAAGTGGAGGAGTTTAAGTATCTTGGGATCTTGTTCACAAATGAGGGAAGAAGGGAGCGGGAGGTCGACAGGCAGATTGGTGCAGCATCTGCCGTGAAGCGGGCGCTGTACTGGTCCATCGTGGTGAAGAGAGAGCTGAGTCAAAAAGCGAAGCTCTCGATTTACCGGTCGATCTACGTTCCTATCCTCATCTTTGGTCATGAACTCTGGGTCATGACTGAAAGAACGAGATCGCGGATACAAGCGGCCGAAATGGGTTTCCTCCATAGGGTGGCTGGGCTCTCCCTTAGAGATAGGGTGAGAAGCTCGGTCATCCGGGAGGGACTCGGAGTAGAGCCGCTGCACCTCCACGTCGAGAGGAGCCAGTTGAGGTGGCTTGGGCATCTGTTTAGGATGCCTCCTGGACGCCTCCCTGGTGAGGTGTTCCGGGCACGTCCCACCGGGGGGAGGCCCCGGGGAAGACCCAGGACACGCTGGAGAGACTATGTTTCTCGGTTGGCCTGGGAACCCCTTGGGGCTCCTCCTGAAGAGCTGGAAGAAGTGGCTGGGGAGAGGGAAGTCTGGGCCTCCCTTCTTAAGCTGCTGCCCCCGCGACCCGACCCCGGATAAACGGAGGAAGATGGATGGATGGATGGATGGATGGATGGAGAAGATAAAAGTTCATGACCCCCGACACCTTTTTTAAAAGCGTATACTGAAACCAGACATGTTCCCTATCTTAAAAGTTCATGTTATGTCTAAGAGATTGCGTAATCAAAACTAACACCTGCTGTTGTAATGTGTTGACTGTTCAATAAAAGCCTGCAAGCCTGGAGCAAGACGAAGATGCATAGAGTAATCCTAAAGCTCTGTGTATTTTCCCTTTGCAAAGCGCGGTCAGGAAAAATCTTACACTGTCTTTGTTTCATTCTTTATAGGTTAAAGTTGGGGAAACTTAACAACCCTAACAAAAAGTGATAATTAGGATTATGTAAAAAAAACAAAAAAAAACACAATTGAATGATAAACAAAAATAAGGATAAAAGGATTAAGAAAACGAATAAAACTTAGACTGAAAACTTTACTTATAATTTTAAATATCACAGTCACAAGCCAGTCTAAACAAATATGGCTATAATCTCTACAGCAACCGAGTGTTTCAGTGCTTTTATAGCTTTCTGTAAATTTAATCTTGATTTGTGGGTATGGAAGTAAATATGTGCCATCAGAATTTGAATAAAAAATACCTCTGAAATTTGAATGTTGTATATTAGTGCTGACTTTTTCAGTATTAAAATAAATTCAGAATATATTTTTAACCTAGAAAAAATTCAATGTCATTATTTGTACATAAAAAAAAAAATTCAGTGTAATTTTTTTTACATGGTTGCAATTTTCAGTTATTAAAAAAATTCACATTCCTATTTCAAAGCGATAAAATTTTCGATATACATATTTTTCACAGTTTAAATTTTCAGTGTTAAAAAATTCAGCATATAAAAAATTCAACTTTTCAAAATTCAAATGCAATATTTTCGTTGTCCTCCAATTCAACTTGCTCAAATTCACTGTCTCAAATTCAGCGTCTAAAAATTCGCTGTAAAAATGGCACAGGTTACTTCAGGTCACAGACATTAGCAATGGATGTCCGATTCCAACATCCACCTAATCACGTGACACAACCGTCATATTGAAGAAGTACCAGTATCACCCAGGCTGGCGACCATGGAGGCGAACTCAAACCCAGCGGTGAGTTTAATGCTTTCATATTTCTGTAGTATATTTTATTTTGCGCATGAAGTTTGATACATTATCTTAAAGCCTGATTTAAAACACTGGTTTGGGCCGTTGTTAATCTTACACCGTGTAGTGCCGGCATATTACTTCTCGCACCCCCCCCCCCCCCCCCCCCCCCCCCCCCCCCCCAATTTCCCCCGTTTTATTTCAAAAAGAAATACCACTTGCGCCAAGTCTAGAATCTTTAAAGAGAACTGATGGGTGGTGACTTTCTGGGTTGTTTGTATGTTGTCTTAGGTGAGACTGAGACAGGCAGTCGATGCTTACTGTGCTCTTCTCCCATTAAAATTGTAGAAACTATATCAATCACAAATAAATCTACAATTTGGTAGGTAACTGGTATTTTGAATGATGTTGTAATGACAATAAATTTCTTAATTAATTCATAAATGAAGTCACCTAACAATACAGTAGCTGATCAGAGTGGAGCCGGAACTGTTCACAGCCCCTCTTTGAAGCACACAAGGCAGCCATATTAGCTTACTACATTAGCGGTAGCATCTCCTGAAAAATGACGACTTTACTAAGACTGCCTGGAAAAGTGGTATTTCTTTTTGAAATAAAACGGGGGAAATTGGGAGGGGGGTGCTCGGAGGTAGCGAGAAGTAATATGCCGGCACTACACGGTGTAAGATTAACAACGGCCCAAACCAGTGTTTTAAATCAGGCTTTAAGATAATGTATCAAACTTCATGCGCAAAATAAAATATACTACAGAAATATGAAAGCATTAAACTCACCGCTGGGTTTGAGTTCGCCTCCATGGTCACCAGCCTGGGTGATACTGGTACTTCTTCAATATGACGGTTGTGTCACGTGATTAGGTGGATGTTGGAATCGGACATCCATTGCTAATGTCTGTGACCTGAAGTAACCTTGGCCATTTTTACAGCGAATTTTTAGACGCTGAATTTGAGACAGTGAATTTGAGCAAGTTGAATTGGAGGACCATGAAAATATTGCATTTGAATTTTGAAAAGTTTAATTTTTTATATGCTGAATTTTTTAACACTGAAAATTTAAACTGTGAAAAATATGTACATTGAAAATTTTATCACTTTGAAATAGGAATGTGAATTTTTTTAATAACTGAAAATTGCAACCATGTAAAAAAATTACACTGAATTTTTTTTTCATGTACAAATAATGACATTGAATTTTTTTTAGGTTAAAAATATATTCTGAATTTATTTTAATACTGAAAAAGTAAGCACTAATATACAACATTCAAATTTCAGAGGTATTTTTTATTCAAATTCTGATGGCACATATTTACTTCCATATGTGGAGCACGTGAACTAAATGCTCTTAAGTTATAAAAAAAATGTAGCCTTTTATCAGATATATTTTAAACAAAATAATGTCTGCCACGCCTTAGCATAGCACAACACCCGGTAGTGTTGTTAGAGTGTGATCCTGACATGCTTCCAGGAAAGATGTACTGATGGTGTCACTTTAGTCAGATTTGAAATCAGAAAAATCAGCATGAGCTGTAAACCCTAAAGCAAAATGCTCCTTTCTCCGTGCTCTTATTTCTCTGCTCTAACTGGTTACAGCTTTATCCAACCCCTGGCAGATGGATCTTTGGCTGTACCTGTCTATGATACAGCTTGAGAGCTGAAAATTAAATTAAAAGCTCCACACTGATTTACCTCTGCACATTTGTCTTCCACTCTAACGAATCAGTTTTGAATTAGTCTGCCTAATTGTCACCCTCCCAAGACACAAGATTATTCTTTCTAAACAAAACAATAGAATCATATTGGAGGTGTTCCTATGGATACGGCAAAAGCAAAAAGGTATAAAAAGCAATCAAGAAGTCAATCACTTTGCTGTTTGTGCCTCTGTCTGTCTAAAATATCGCCCAGAGGACCAGTTTCAGAGATTTTTCCTGCACCTCTATGCGCTACAGCAGACGGATAACGCCGCCCGTGCATCTGTTAATGATTCAGGCCGGGCAGCCGCCCCACACGCACACATGTGAAAGATTCAAAACAGACGGGCGACAGGGCTCAGTAAAAGCCTGCACTGAAGTCGCCATTGTCTCCCATTAAGAGCTATGAAATCTCATTAATGTGCATTAGTGTGTTTTGTTTGGGATTTAGGTGCTGAGAAGATTGAATTACTTCTGAGCTCAGGTCGCCTCAAAACAATTATTTGTCCTGTATCAGCCCATTAAAAGGCAACTTCCAGTAAAGATTTAGAGCCCAAGGAAAAACACTGACAGCAGCGTTTCAATCCAGCTTTTGGCAGGAGGCAGTTTCAGTGATTGGCATCGGGGAGACTCTTAATGATTTGTGTCAAGATGATCCAGTGGAAGATCGTTGGGCTCAGAGTGAAGGTTTGATCACTTGTGAAGAGATGTGAAGTCAGCACTAATAGGCACCTTTAAGAAACAATTAGAAGATTTGCTTTTACTCAAATTCTTTGTTATTCTGTTTGGTGTCTGTAGATTTGCTTTGAATTAAACTGCTCTGTAACAGGCAATGCAGTTTAACCCGGAGCTGAGAGAAACTGTATTTTGTAATGTCAGCGTTACTAACAGCGTCAGTTTTTCTTTAAAGGAGAAGTGCGGTCAACAGAGAATAATCAATGGATCATTATCTATACCTAACACTACTACGTTCGTTGTGATTTAATGAATTTAGCAGTAGTTAGAAAAAAAAAAAAAAACTAATAATTTTCGTCATGATCACAGAGTCTGGGAGCGGCCATTTTTGTCCAAATATAGTAACCCCTCCCTTCTGCCATCTTCCGGCAGTGACGTCACGGTGCGGTAAGCCTAGCGCCATTCTCCCCACTTTACAAGCTAAATCAATGGGAACTACTAGACACATCTGCAATCAACAACAATTATTGAAGATTTCCAGAGGACTTCACCATTGATTTTCACCAGAGCTATAGTGAAACTGACAATGCCCACGTGCATGGCAGCTGGATGTTGGAATACATCGGGTAAAAGTGAAAAAAAAAAGAGTTATTCCACCTTTCTGATTCCTGATCCTCCACGGACGGGTTGGTCGTTGGATTGCCAACTTGAAGAGGGAGGATTGATACCATTCTATGGGAATGAAAACCGCTTATAACGGCCATTTATTGGGATGATAACATCAGAAGCGGCTGGTCATGGCCAATTCTCGTGGAGCTGAAGGTAAGGTGAGATTGATTTATGAAGCTCAGATATGAGCAGAAGGAATTTAAATAAAAACCCCGCACAACTGAGACCATCCTGATCTTACGAGCTTTCAAGGTTTCACTCGCTAATCAGTCTGGAGACTCTCCGTTAAAGAAAATTTGGAGCCGTTCACCAAACGAACGTCCAATCAGCGTTGGCTTTGAGGCTGGTTGAGGTGTAACGCAACGAGAAGCGCGACAGTTCAGTCTAAAGAACATGGCGGCTTCAGCCGATGAAACTAGCGTTAGCGTGGCTATCGAGCAAGTTTTATCGGAATTACAGAGTATTTCTTCACTGAAAGAAGAGCAAAACACTGCTCTGGAGGCTTTTCTCAGAGGAAAAGATATTTTTGCTCTTCTCCCGACTGGTTTGGGCAAGAGTTTGATCTATCAATTGGCTTGTGCCTGGCTTGCTGTTGTGTTTTCGTCGTCGTTCTGTTAGTACGTCATATGCTTCGTTGATCTGATTGGTTTATTTGGCCCGTCTATCACCAACATAGGCCAATCAGCTAACCAGTATTTTCGCCCCTTCCCAAAATTACTTCAACGGAAGGTTTCTAGATGGATATGCAGAGCAAATCCATCTGGCGGAGTCAGGTTAACGCACAACAGCACCAGAACAGGTGTGAGTTGGCCAGCCATGCCCCCCTCTAGCTAATAAATCACAGTGCTCTTACAAACCTTCTTTACCTTTTCCTTGTTCAACATTATTTGATTTGTTTTGACTGAAAAAAGCTTGTTTTTGCTGCACTCCTTCGGCCCATGTCTTAGCCAAATCAATTGCCTGATTAGTTGTACCTATTCGAAACTACACAAAGGTTCAGTATTCCTAACCTATCTTACATTTTATTCTATATTTGAACTCTCAGTTGTATCCATTCTCCCTAAAACAGAACAGTTTTCCAAATTTATCAACATTTTAAAATATAAAAGGTAGCGCCATTACTTAACCTATTAGTTAATTAGTAGTTAGTCCAATTGTGTTTGGTAAAGGTAAGTATAAACTAAAGGTTTCTGTTTTTCAAGTAATGTTCCCAACAATGGGAGGATCATTACTGCCTCTCTATCTGCATTAAAGAAAACAGATCAATCAAAACTATATGTCAAACTGAACACGTCTGCTAAAGTTTCACTCTCTGCCAGAATTATAAACACGCAGTTCACTGGCACTAAAATAACCAATACAATATAAGTTTTATGCTTTTTAAATATAATTACAACAGGGTGCATATACCTAAAATTTATTTCATTTGAATTAATGTTTTTAAATTATAGTTTCTATAATCATCTATTCTTTGCTCTCTGCTTTTCTCTGGGGTATAAATATGATTTAACACAAAGGGCCGTTTCTGTTTCACTAAGCTGGAGGAACTATAATCTATCTTGTTGACAACACACAATGAATGAATGTAAAACAAAAGGTCTCCAAAGTCTGCTGTTGGAAAAGTAAAGAAAAATCTGGCATCTTGGGCTCCATCCTACTGAGAGAAACGTGAACTTTTTCTTTTTGCTGAAAGACACAGTTCTATATTTTACATAAAAATAACTGCTTATATTAAAAAAGAAACATCTTTCAAATTATTTGGAAGATAATTTTATCTCCAGATAACCAAGCCTGCTGATAGATTTTGGACAAATTGAAAAGTCTCACCTCATTTTTGCTATAATTACACATGCCCAGTTTACCATACTTGTTCTACAAGAAAATCAACGCAACTGCAAAAGTTACCAATACCAATAACAGCAATACGTAATATCCATCCATACATCTTCTTCTGAAACTAGGTCGTCTGCGTAATGTGTCGCAGTGAACGCAAAGACGTCCCCACCCCCTCTGCAGACAATCTGTTTCACCTCTCCCAAATTGTAGGTGACGGCAGACAGTGCTGCAGACAGGAGGCCTCTGATTGGCCAAATCTACATTGGTCAAATCTACATCCGCTTACTGGCTTATTCTGTTTGTATGACCGCAATTACTGAAAACAACTCATGAAGTTAGACCAGCTATAAGAACGAGGTGCGCGAGAACGCTGGGACCCTTTTTCCACCTGAATCCCTGCTCTTTTTCGCCCTCATGTCACTCCGTTGTCGGATAAACTTGCCCCCACTTTTCACTGCCTCACCTGTACCTATACCTACAGCTAGTTTATGATGGTACCTATTGCGTTGTGGCGTGGAATATAACATAGTGCAGACCACGCTTCAAACTGGGCATAAGTCAAAAATGTCTGCGTCAAGCTCACTGCGACACACTGCTGCAGGAGGATAACCAACCCTTTAGTCCTGTCAGGTTTCTGATGGGGCCGGTGATAATCTACGGCGGTCTATGGGCGCTAGGCAGGGTACACCCTGGACAGGTCGGCAGTCTGTCACAGGAAACACAGAGACACACAAAGACACACAACCCCACACAAAAACGCACACACACACTCACACCTAAGGACAATTTAGAGAAGCCAGTTGACCAAATAATCATAACATCTTTTTTGGACCGTGAAAGGAAGCTGGAGTACCCGGAGAGAACCCACAAAGAAGAGAACATGAAAAATCCATGCAAAAAGACCCCGGGTTGGGAATACAACTCAAAACCTTGCTGCAAGAAAGTTATAAAACAATCCACTGGACCTGTTTCCAAGTTTGAAGATGTTTCTCTTCCCGTCCAGCAAGCTTTTTTAATTCGAAATGTCCAGAATAACGTTGAGTTCCAGGCTTTATACAGCAGCCCAACAAAGTCTTGTTTTCAATTAGAAAGCACGCAAATTGAAACGGATAGACAGGTCCACCCCTTTGGAATGGAGGTTGTTTGACTTCTTTTGTTAGCGTGCAATGCCCCATACCTGTCTATGTCTCTGAAAGGGGTGTCGTTACTGCTTATAGACTCAATCTTGATTCTCTTCCTGATTTTTTATTTTTTTTAAACACTTCCTGGATGGGAAGTGAAATGTCTTCAAACTTGGAAACAAAGTTAAGTGGATTGTTTAACAACGATCTGAACATTACGGGTTTTTTATATTTATTTTGCCTTTTATTGGACTAAAGAGGGATAAAATCAGAGAGACAAACATGGTCCAATTTCAACATCCATTTCTGGACTAAATCCAGACTGATGGACCAACCAGATTTAGCCTAAAAACCAATGTTTAAATGATGTCTGGTGTTTGGGGGATATATCATATAAAAATAGGAACAACATGGTATTCTCTGGTTACATAACTGTTGAGTGTAAATGACACGCACAACTGAACCGGACCACAGCAGACACAACTGAACCAGGCTAACATGTAACTATTTCATCAGTAGGTCTCGGCGCAGTTCAGTTCTGGCTCAGTTCTTAGATAAAAAAAGAGCACACGAGCAATCAGTACAATCAGTCTCCATAATCACGAATTTTCAGACATTCATTAAAATACTAGCTTCCCTGCCTTGCCACATGATTTTCCAGTGCTTGGCAGTGTAATGAACCTCAACGTCTGTGACTTCCTGCATCTGTAAGCCCTGATTAGACTATCGTTTGTTTTATCCACTTCCCAAAAGACGACTCTGTCAAGTAAATTCACCAAATGCTGCCTTCTTTGCCTGACTCTCCACAAACTTCCTGAATGTTACGGGCGCTGGCATGTTGCTTTGCTCGTTTCCCTCTGGAGAGCAGTAGTACCGTAGATAGCCTCTAGGAGGCGAGGAACCGTGCTAGCATGGTGTGAAAACGGTCATAAGAAACCAAGTTAACTGAAAGCTCTCCCATAGGAAAGCAAAATCCAAGAAGAGATCTCGTTGTTGTTTCTTTCATTTCTCCTAGACACAAATGAGCTATTTTTGATACTAAGGTGAGACCAAAGGTTTTTTCTCCTGCTTCTCAAATTCAACTCAGGAGAAACAATCACATATAATCTCATGTTTGATCAAAACAAGAGATCTCTATATGATCTGAAATATGTCTAATTTCAGCCTCCTAAACATGAGACCATGAGATCAAAGAAAGAACTCAAAGAAAACTCAGCTATGACTCCCAAGATCTCATTATTCTTCTCAAATATGTCTCAGTTTTCTCATAGTGACCTCAGAATAAACAACCAGAGTGTGTCTTACTCTGATCAAAAGAAGAGATCTCTAAATGGTATTAAATAAGTCTCATTTAATTCTCCCGTACATGGATAAGAGAAGCTCCATGAAATCTCATAAATAGAGTTACTTGCATGAGTATTTTGATTTTACATACTACATACTACATTTCAAATTCTGCATTGTAATTATTGTATTATATTACTGTAAGTTCATTACCTTGTAACTTACAAGAAAACAAGACAGAAAATAATGCACTTTTAAATTCCAAGTTTTCCAATTTATTAATAAAATAATAAAAATCAACATAACTAGACAACCAACCGTTTCAGTATTATATTTAGAGATTAATGCAAATTCTTTAAGGATGCATGTCAGTACTGTACAGAAATCATACAGAAAAAAGAAAAAAAAAATGTGGTTAAGAAACATGAATCCTCAGTGCACATACAGTGAGAATGAACTATATTTCAAATAATTTGTAAGTAAGGTAGTAATAATGGAAATAAAATATTCACTGGGCCAAAGACGAGAGCGGGATGGGTCGGACGTCTAGAGCAGCTGATTGGAGGTTTGAATTTCGAGGGCAACAGGTCTTGCCCTTGGGAAAGGGGAGTCGGTCGGATGTGGATGGTCGTTTGGTGCATGGCGCGTGTTTTGAAGCTGCTTATGGAGAAATGTCTTGGGCCGTGAGTAGTGAGGAAACAGGAAGCGATTCTTGTGGGATGGAAGAGGGAAATAGTGACAATGAAGGGTGGAAGATAGCAACATCAAAAAATGAGAAAAAGCGGAAAAAACAGAGATCAGTTCAAGGGGAATCTAGTTCAGAACAATCCAGTGATGATCATTCCATACATTCCACAGCACAACAAAATGAATTCAAAGTCATATTCAAAGTCGTTAATCAGGCAGACTCTTTTACAAATTGGAATCCGGTTCACTTAACAAAAACCATCAATAAACTTGTCGGAGAAGTCAGAGGTGCCAGAATTCTGTACAGTGGAGACCTGCTAATTAACTGCAGAGACAGCGGCCAGCAAGGCAAAGCAATACGGATCAACAAAATTGACGGGATAAGAGTTCAGTGCAGCCTAATGGAGAACAAAAAGATCAGCAGGGGAGTCATTGGAGGAGTTCCTCTAAAAATTTCTGAAAAAGAGATTCTGGAAAACATAAGCGGTGCAAAAGTAAAAGAAGTAAAACGGTTAAAAACAACAAGAAACGGAGAAAGATCTGACAGTTTATCAGTGCTAATTAAATTTGAGGAAGAGCAATTACCAAGCAAAGTATTCATCGGTTACATAAGCTATAATGTCAAAATCTACAATCCTCCACCATTGAGATGTTTCAAATGCCAAAAATTCGGTCACATTGCAGCAGTTTGTAAAGGGAAACAGAGGTGTGGAAGGTGTGCAGGAGAACACGAATATGGTAAATGTGGAAAAGAAGCTATAATAAAATGCTGTAATTGTGGTGGAGAACATACTGCTGCTTATCGCGGCTGTGAAGCAAGCAAAAGGTCTGAGGAAATTAAAAAAATGAAATTTGAGCTCGGAATAACCTACGCTGAAGCTGCAAAAAGGATCCCATCTCAGTCAGAAAAACCCAAACCTACAGTTCAACACACGGCAAATTCCAAACCTCTAGAGAATCAAAAAATTGATGAAGACTCACTTATTGTTAAAAAGACAAATTTTGTTCTTTTCATGGTAGAAGTAATTAATTGTACTGCACAGACAACAAAAAAAAACGGAAAAAAATCAAAATAATAGTGAAGGCTGCAGAAAAATATCTGGACATTAAAGATTTGAACTGGGAGATGGTTGGAAGTATGATGGGAGGACCGATGGGACCATCAGAAACTGGCAGAGTTAAGATGACCTAGAGTAAATTAAAAATTATATGGGCAAATGTGATTTAGTATTATGTTGGTTTAAGTTACACAGGTTTTTTTTTTTTTTTTTTTTTTTTTTTTTTTTTTTTGGGGGGGTGAATCGTTTCCTGTTTTCTTGCTTTACTCCATATCAGTTGGTGGCGGTAATGCACAATTCACAAGTCTGCCAACCGCCATAAAATCCCATAAGAAGAAGAAGAAGAAGAATTTCAAACTGACACTTTGAGCGGGACAGTCCAGTCGGGACCAATTAGGTCTGCAGTCTCTGAAGTGGCACCTGTTGACATTGTGCAGTGGAAGTTGTCTGGAGTGAAGGTAAGTTTTAAACTTCTTACATATAAGTTAGTTTTGTAACCGTCGACAGCATTATACATTGATAACTTGATAAAAATGCACGGATATCAGTAGTCAATTTATTTTAATTTTGGGCGGTGAATTTTGAACGACCATGCAGTCTCAAATCAAGCTAGCTACTAACATTACAAGTAGCATGGTTTCCTTTGATTTTTAGCAGACTTGGAAGTTGGTATCAATGTTGTGTTTGTGAAAATGTCCATATAAATTAACCTTTTAAGTAAGAGCGCCCACTGTACAAAGGGCTGCGTGAGATGCTTGCTGCATAGACGATCATTAGGAAGCTAGTAAGCTAACATGTAGCATACCAAAATGATGCTAACCACACAAACAAGGTGTCATATGAAAATAGAGACTCTGCTGCGTCACCAGTTTTCTGTCTTTTTGCCACGCACTCCCGCCACGCCATGTATTTGATTTTTCACGCTGAAAAAAATATAATACATTTCTCTGTTCTGTATAAAAGCTTGTGACCATGGTGAAGTCAGTTTCAGGTTGGATATTCGACACCGCTGAATCTACTGTACGCGACTACAGTATGTCTGACTAATCAACCTGAAACTAACTTCACCATGGTCATTAACAGCGGTGACTGTAAGAAAGCCGGTGAATCAGATCAATAAGACGTCAGTTTATGATTGGTTCACAGCGGTTACGTTCAACAGCACAAGACATCTAGAAGTAGAGTCTTTTATTGATGAGTAAAGACAGTTTAGTTATTTGAGGAAACATGATCTGAAGAAGACATGTTTAGTTTAATAAACCCAATGTGGACTGACTATATATATACGTAAATGTATGTATATGTAGTGTTTGTAATTTTCACTGTTGCTGCACTTTGCATGAAATCATATTTCTTATCTTGTATGTGATATATGAAAGCATTAGATTGCTAACATCATGCTTTTTAAACTGCCATTTACAGAATGACATCTGGTTCCAACTCAAAAAGACAGAGGTTACCTTCAACCAAAATGAAAGATCATGTACAGCTGGGAACTGAAGAGGAAGAGGAGGCAGCTGGTGAGTTATTGTTAATTTATTTACTGTTATTTTTTACTTTTAACTTATCAATTGGTAATTAAAGGAAAGTATAAGTAGAATAGCTGATTTTTAAAGATCCCCTACATGCTAAACTGTATACAGTATAAACTACTTGAATAATAATTTGAGTCTACTATGGTCTTTCCACAGAAACATTAAATTGTCTTGTTAGAAATCCTTAAAATTGTATCAGCACCTTTTCACACTTTAAAAATTGCACAATCAATTAATATATATATTTAATATATAATAATATATATTTAGCTGCTAGACTCAAGATGTGTCTTAATTCACTGTCAAGCAGCAGCGGCACCAGAAAATTATTATTGGGGGGGGAATGGCCACAACAAGTACCAACAAATAAATAATACTATAATAGATATAGATTTACTGTTCCCGGGCTAATACACTACATATTGTGAAATGCACATTACTAAATGATTATCATATGATAAGCACATACATCAACACTTCTTTTATCCTTTTTGTTTTTCAGAGCCAGAAGACATCAGAGTGGCTCGAGGATTTCTTAAAAATGTTGCTCTGTACCAGGAGAGCTCTGCAGCCTTGATCCACCCGTCACAGAAGGCTCTTCAGGAGCTCTTTCCCAATAGTGGCTTGTTCCTGTCATCCTTCAAGCTTGCCTCCATAATGCACCAATGTGACCATGACAGCCTTCGACTTTTCCATCTCCTTTTTGAACACTTCTTCACCGCAGAGGAGTGCACCAATGCAGTGGCTTTCGGACGACATGGCAAGATACCAGAGGGGAAGCAGCTGCTTGACCAAAGCAAAGTTGATGGAATTCTGAGTGAGTAGTTTTTCTGGTGTAATGACTGCAATGTTCTAGCTACTTTCTAGCATTTTGCTTGCTTGATTTGTTGTACACTAGTTACTTGATTGTTGTTGTTTTTTTTGAGTAAATATATTTTTAATATGATTAGATTATGAAAGTCTACAGTGGCCGACAAGGGTCAAACGGACAGCAACGACCCAATACGTCTTAGTTTGAGAAAACAGCTTCAAGTACAGAAACGAAGCAAAATCACAAAATCAAACACAAGTCTAAACGAGGTACAAAACGAGGAACGTGTTGCAAATGAAAAAACGGCATCATCAAAAATGCATCACCATCAAACGCACTGCAAATGGAGAAACGATCTGTAAACCGAGAAAAGATCTGCAAACGAAAAATGCTGCATGCTCCAAACCTGCAGGGGGAGCCCTCAGCGTAACAGCTCAATAGAGAGACACACGGGATGGAGAGAGACAGAACAGCTGACTAAATCACAACGGTGTATGAAAATAGCAGGAATAGCAGGAACCGCTTATAGTGATCACGGATATAGTAATCAGCTGCTTTAGGATCCAGAGGACAGAATCATTTCTATACAAATGCTGTTTAAATAATTTGGTTATAGTGATCAAGAAATCCACTTATAGTTTCATTTTTGGGAATTTTATGAATGAAAACATGCAAAAAACTATTTTAAAACTACGTGTATTTAATTTTTTACTCGCAGCAGGACATAGTGCAGCTGTCCCATCCAGAGCTGAGGAATGCAGTTCACATTTTAAAGGTCTCCTGCATGTTGGTTTTAAAAACTTTGACCTTTTACATGGTTTTGAAAAAGAAGTGAACTTGGTGTTAGGCAAAAGTAATTAAACTTGCATGATGCTTCTCAAAAGAAGCATTTGAAACGACTGAGTTTAAAATCAGAATAAAATTCAGTCAATGCTGAAGCTGTCTATTTCCATTTTTCTCATTGAAAAACGATACGAATGGCATTTAGATGATGTTCTGCATAAAAAATTAAGTGAAACAATAAAAATTCAGTTATAGTAATCAACTGCTTATTGTGATCATATTGACTCCAGACCAACGTGATCACTATAAGCGGTTTTCACTGTACAGCAGGAACGGTAATATGACTTTTACTTGATTTTATATATATGTTTATATATGTTTGCATGTAGATTAGCCTGCTTGATATAGGTATGGGAGACTGTGAAAAGAGGGCTTTTTAATGTATTTTTAAAGCGGGTGTTTTATATCAAGTAGGCTAATCTACATGCAAACATGTATATACATATATATATAAAATCAAGTAAAAGTCACATTACCGTTCCTGCTGTATTTTCATACACTGTTGTGATTTAGTCAGCTGTTCTGTCTCTCTCCATCCCGTGTATCTCTCTATTGAGCTGTTACGCTGAGGGCTCCCCCTGCAGGTTTGGAGCATGCAGCGTTTTTCGTTTGCAGATCGTTTGTCGGTTTACAGATCGTTTCTCCATTTGCAGTGTACCTGTTAGAAGTTAAAGTTTTGTACCTCGTTTAGACTTGTGTTTGAGTTTGTGATTTTGCATCGTTTCTGTACTTGAAGCTGTTTTCTCAAACTGAGACGTATTGGGCCGTTGCTGTCCGTTTGACCCTTGTCGGCCATCGTAAAAGTCAAATAAGAAATTGAATGATACTGAATGTAGCTCCTGGTGTGTTGAGAGATGCACAGGAAGGCTAAGATGGATATAAACAGTCCTTTATTTTAACCTTTGATACACTGGCACTGCAAACCCATTCTAATGCACAAGATGGACCAAAAATTACCTGTACTTGTGTCATGCATACGAGTTTTCTTTTTCCATATCTTTTAAAATCAATTTATTTCATCATTTAATATTCCCAATATTAAAGTTTTCTTTGCCATAGTCATTATTTCCTTTTTTATTTAAAAAAAACATAACTTTGAGGAAACCATTTGCTATATAGAAAAGTATTTTCAGATAGTTGAATGTTTTAAAATTATTAAAAACAGGAAAAAATTTAAAATAATTTAAGTTCTTTTCTCGGTTTTTTTTTTTTTTTTTTTTTTTGCAGCCTTTGTGAGGGGGGTGCGCAAAGATGGAGCTGGAACCAGTTGGAGGAGGCCAAATTAAAAAAGGCCCCCATAAATAAATGCGTCACAGGGTCTACAGGAGGTTTTAAAGGGATAATGTTTCAACAGCCCCTGTTCACCTGTTCCCTCTTGTTCCATTTGTGAATTTTTTTCACCGTTTATTGACATTTTTTACACCATGGTTTTCAATTGGGATAATGTATTGCTGTACTTTTACAATGTTTTTTTGCCTGGTTTTTTTTACTCTTGTAAATTTTGGGATGCACCTGGTAGGGCGTGTTGAATTAATGCAAAATAAATGACGATATTCAAAGTGTTTCTTATTTCTTCATTTTAATCTTAATTTTCTCTTACCTTAGTCTCAAAAAATATTCTGACATTATCTCGTTTTTCTCCTAAAAGGGGGGAGGGGGGGTTTAGGAGCAATAATTCCAAAAAGGGTGATTCAAAAGAGAAGCAATTGATCCCTCTCACAAAAATCTTTTTGCTCTCCTGGGTTTTTAGGAGCAATAAGTAAGACAGAATGGAAACAAAAGATGGAATCCTGAGATCTCTTATCTTTGTTTTTCTCCAAGGTGTGATTTTTGGGCAATAATTCAGATTGAGGGTCTCAAGAAACAGGGAATTGAGATCTGTATTTTTAAATCTTTAGTGCCCAAAACCGGGGTTTTTAGGGCAATAACAAGACATGAAGAAATAAAAAAGATGCAATGATGAGATCTTATCTATGACTATCATTTCTCCTACAAGTCTCAAAAAGTCATTCTCACAATATCTCAATTTTGCTCCTAAGGGGGGGTTTAGGAGCAATAATTCAGATTGAGGTGATCTCAAAAAGATACACAATTCAGATTGAAGAAATCTCATAAAGATATTCAATTGAGATCTCCGTACTGTCTTGAGAGATCAAGAAAAGACTATCCTGAGCAAAAAAGTTTTCCTCTGGGCTGTCAAAACTCGGCGCTGTTTGGTTTTCAGAGGGTAGTGTAAATGGGGCTTATAAGATGCAAACGTTGTGTTCTCTCATATCATTTGTGCAAGGAAAGTATGTTCCCCAAGCACAACTGAGCCTTAAGATCTTTTCAAGTGTAGACATGGGTTTATCTTAGTGTGCCACCTGGACGCAAGTGGTGAGACAAAAGGAGTCTTGCATGAGAATGTCACTACTCCATGCATGGCAGTGTTGCAGAACTTTAGTGAAACAGTGCTGCAGCCTAGGCATGCAAAGGAGGGTTATCGTAGAACCTTCCTCCCAGCAGCTTTTACACCCTACATCCATCACTACTCTCAACCCTTGTTTTGTGCAATTATTCTGCTGCAATTTATTTATGCATAGTACAGATGCATATTTTGCACACTTTTGACTCCCTACTTCGCTTTACATTTCATTACTAATGATCGTACAGTATTTCTCCTTTCCTTTCTGCTGGGACACCTGAATTTTGCTAATCTGGGACAATAAACTTTATTATATTCTAAGCTTCATATTATTTTCAAATTTACTCCAGTTAAAGGAGAGTTTGTAATTTTTCTTTCATATGATTCTTAGGAACTGAAATACACGATACAAATAAGAAAAGAATAAAGAGGATATCGTACGAAAATGTTTTCACATTCTCTTCAGTAACAGTTATTTTTTTTACCGTTTGTTTGTGTTTGGAAAGTAGGACGTCTGCTCTTAATACCAGTAGAACCAAGTCATATAACACATCCCTTTAAATGTCACCTGAAAGATCTTCTGTCATGCAATATAAACACTCATCCTGCTCTCAGAGCCCCCTACACACACAGAGTCCTAAGCACTGGATAACAGGGATCATCTGAATGGAGGTAAAAATGGCAAAACGAGAGAGAACAGCCGAACAATGGAAAGAGGAGGAAGAATGAATATAAATAAAAAAATGTGCCAGAAAAAGTGGTCAAACTGGATTCAGCCCATTGAAAAAGAATCAGAGACAAAGAAAAAGGAGATTGAGTGCGTATTTTTAGACAGAAGCACAATGATGGAAGTGGATATTGCGATAGAAAGACAGAGTGGCAGGCATACAAAAGCTCTGATCAATTTCAATTCAGGTTTAGCAACCTGTGAACAAATATTTACATGTGCGCCAGCGGGTGACAATGCATCTCTTGCTTTTAGTGCCACTTGGAATCACTAAAAGAATACTAGCATGAAACCTAAAGCCCCACTGCTGAGTGACTCACAAGATCTGAAAAAGGAAAAATACATCAGTAAGATCTGTTTGAAAAGCTGTTATTAACATGACAATGGTGCTGCAATAATCCCCTCTTTGTCCAGTTTTGAAAAACGTAGTTGAAAGTAGACGGGGGGAGCATGTGGAACAAATATTGATATTTACTCTTATTTTAGACTTTAAAAATCTTATCTCTACCAGAATAATGCCGTACAAAAATATTCATACCACTTCAAAGTATTCATATTTATCTCATTTGTATTCACTCCTGATATTTTCACTGTTCTGGACGAGGATACTTAATTTTTTAGAGATTTTATGCCACTTGCATTTTTGGGAAGTCACGGTAGTTGCCTAGAATACATCTTTTAAAACCTTTCTTTAATGTGCTAATATATTGGTCACCAAAGATTTCAACCTTTGACCCTAGCAATAGACTGACCGCCTAAAAGGACATATAATGTATAAATTGAAGTGATTCTATTCATTTTTAATATAGGAGATGGAAGCCTAAACATTGAAGTGTAAAGGAAACCTACTCACACAGACCAGTATCTTCTTTTTGACTCACACCACCCACTGGAACACAAACTCTCAGTCATCAGAACCTTACAACACCGGGCAGAACGTGTCCCTACTAAAACAGATGGGAAGCACAAAGAACAGAAACACATCAAAGATGCTCTCCGAAACTGTGGATATCCAAACTGGGCTTTTAAATCCAAAAGACACGCAACAGAAGACAGCGATGAGAAAATTAAACGCAAAAATATCACAATCCCTTATGTTGCTGGAGTGTCTGAAAAGCTCAAGAGAATTTTCTCCAAACACAAGATCCCAGTACATTTCAAGCCAAACCAAACCCTTAAACAGAGGCTAGTGCATCCTAAAGATAAAACCCCCAGACCGAATATGAGCAGAGTGGTATATGCTGTTCAGTGCAGCGAGGAATGCTCTGATCTTTATATTGGCAAAACGAAACAACCTCTCCTCAGACGCATGGCCCAACACAGAAGAGCGGCCTCCTCTGGACAAGACTGCAGTACATCTACACCTGATGGACAAAGGACATTCTTTTGAGGACCAGAATGTTCACATTCTGGATAAAGAAAATAGGTGGTTTGAGAAGCCATCTATGTTAAGAGAGAAAAAACAACTTTAAACAGAGGTGGTGGACTCAGATTCCAGCTTCCAAAAACATACAATTCAGTCATAGACATGATCCCTTCCAGATATCACCAAACCCCCCACCCCATCACAGAGGAACGAGGGACCTACCCGCTCCAACCGGTGAACAATACCTTCTTAACGACCAACCCTTAACAATCATAGACAGGTTTCAGGTATTACAGGCTAACAATGGAACCAAAAGACCCATTCATCGGTTACCATTTACATCTTTCCAAGCGATACAAGGCCTTGTCTATATAAGACTCAAACTCACTGCAGATCCAGACTTTTGAATTGAGAAAGCTTCCTGGAGAGGTGGAGAAATGTCTTCAAATCTTGGAAATCAAGTCCAGTGGATATTTTTTTAATTTTTACGGAATGACTATGACCTGGATGACTGAGAACCTTCATCAGCATTTTTAGGCCCCGTCCACACGAAGTCAAAACGAACACGAAACGCTAATATTTTCCAGAACGTTTGTCGTAAAGACGGAGACGTAAAATAAATGTGATCGTCCACACGAATGCATGAAAACGCTGCAAAATGTATGCAAGACCTGTAAGTGGCGCTGTGGTGCCAAAGCAAAAATAGGCGACGAAATGTTGGGCATGCGCACTAATATTTATACATGGTTGCCCTGCGGGTCCATTTTCGTGGTTCAGTCAAATTCAGGTGCTGAACTATGTGGTCGATATTGCTCTGTTCTTCCTGGAGATATTCCAGAAGAAGAAGATTCTGTTGTAAGCCCGACAGCAGGGTGAGTAGCATGAGCAGCAACCATTCAACACAGTACGGCGCCATTGTTGTTGTGATACTGTGTCGCGCATGCGTGTTTAGAGGCGACGCTATGACGCATGCGTGTTAAAAAAAAAATGCGGTTAGAGCTTAAAGATGGAAACGCGAAAACGGCGTTTCAAAATCTTCCCACTCTGAAGGTTGAGTAAAAAAAGATCGTTTACAGACCCCGAAACACCGGCTTCGTATGGATGAGAGGCTGGTTTGGTGAAAAATTTGTGCGTTTAGGCCAGGGTTTGACTTCGTGTGGACGGGGCCTTAAATAACCTTTTTTAATGCATCTTTTGAAAGGCATGTCTAATTTTTTTAAAGGGACAGGTGACTACTTGTTTGTGCAATAGCATAGTTATTAACACAAAATAAATAAAATTTTAATAATATATTTGGTCAGTAAACTAAATTAGCATCTTCCTATTTATTGATTTTATTATATATTTTGGACATCCATATATCTCAGGGATTGCGTCACAATGGCCTACCTGTTGTATTATAGAATCCCGACCCCTACCTGCCCTAATGTTAAATGTAAATAATCTGAATTCATATGTTTTATAAATTAGTCTATTTATTAAATGGATTATGTCCTACTTATTACATGTAACTTGGAGAAAGGGATCCATTTATATCAACCTTTAGCTGTACAATAAAACAGATACATCCCACACTATTAGAAGATAATAATCCTATGTAATTTAGCTTCTGCTTTTCTGTAACAAAGAATCCTCATTAACACAAAGTTTGCAGTTTTATGGTGATAAAATGTGAACAATTAAAAGGGGTATAAATGCAGACTATAGAGCAGCCTGGCATAGATTGGGTTTAGATTCCAACAGAAGGCAGGAGAAGGTCAGCCAGTTTTAAGGCTTCTTTCAGTTTCTTCACAGGCCTTGATTTCAGTAAAGACATGAGAGTTTGCAAGTGCAGAGATGCACACTGCTGGAAGTACATTATTTCATCCTGTTGCAAAGCCAGCTCTTTTTATTTCTGCTTTCACCACAGAAATAAAGATTACCCATTCAGGAAGGAGAAAAAGAAACATTGGAATGCACCTGGTGAAGATTCTCAGATTTTTCTGAGAAATAGGAATACTTACGATAAGAATGACCTTTTTTTTGCAA